>NC_052336.1:23774932-24449932 GCF_016432855.1 Salvelinus namaycush | reverse complement strand
TGCCCCCTTGGTTTGAGTAGTGAAGGAAAAAGTACCCAATTGTCATACTTGAGTAAAAGTATAGATACATTAATAGACATGTACTCAAGTAAAAGTAAAAGTCACCCAGTAAAATACTACTTGAGTAAAAGTCTAAAAGTATTTGGTTCTAAATATACTTAAGTATCAAAAGTAAATGTAAAAGTATACAGTAAATACATTTTCTAGATTTTTTTATCTACGGATAGCCAGGGGTACACTGCAACACTCAGACATGATTTACAAACGATGCATTTTTTGTTTAGTGAGTCTGCCAGATGAGAGGCAGTAGGGATGACCACGTGTTCTCTTTGACAATTGCGTGAATTGGACCATTTTCCTGTCCTGCTAAGCATTCGACATGTAATGAGTACTTTCGGGTGTCAGGGAAAATGTATGGAGTAAAAAGTACATCATTTTCTTTAGGAATGTTGTGAAGTTAAAGTAAAAGTAGTCAAAAATATAAATAGTAAAGTACAGATACCCCCAAAAATTACTTAAGTAGTACTTTAAAGTATTTGTGCTTAAGTTCTTTACACCACTGGGTTTGAGTGATCTCTAGAATAGAATAACCAGCTCTGATCCCCCACACTCTCCCCTCCACCATGTTCACTCTCCTTCAGACAGGTGTCATCACCGTGGTGTGGACCTAAGTAAGTGTAGGAGTTTTTGAGTGGAACTGAACAAGAAAAGAGAAACAGAATTTGAGGAACAGAATTGGCCTCACCAATATTTGCCTGAGTGTGTCTGGATTGCTGATGGAAGAGACATAGGAGAATGATTCAGCATTATTATTTGTGATTTGTCTCTATTTCCCTCTGCTTACTCAACCCAGATCCAAAGAACGTATCACCTTTACAACCCATAACAGAAGGACATTTTAAAGCAGTGAGCTAACACTGATGGCTTTCCATTGTAGTGGCATTACACTCCTGGTTATCATTCTAATTGTCCATTCCTTGACACCATATTTTGTAAACTGTGGTAAAAGTATCGCAGATTGGTTCAATGGATAATCTTACAGTAGGATTGTTGTACTGTAATTCATTTCAGAATTTGTTGGTGTAGCCTGGGGACGGTTTATTCAATACTTGAACCAACCTGTGACATGGACATTTGTCTGCACTGAAAGAGAACCACCACTGTTTCTGCCTCTGAGTTATGTGCAATGAAACCTAGCCGTCTGTCCTAACCGATCATGTCCTACATTTCTCAGTTTATAGACAGACTTTCTGACAGATATTGTCATGTCCTACACTCCACTCTGTCTCTTACACATAATAAAACCCCATTTGGATAGCACAATGGTTTGTGGGGTTTGTAAATTCTGCATATCTAAAACAGGATATTCAATGTGGATTTGAGGATTGATGGTTTCTGCTAAAACATATATACATATATAGTCATATAAACATGTGTAGGGGTTTGCTCCACTTGGCAATACCAGCTTCTGTACCGCTGGACACACACTGGTTGAATCAACATTGTTCCCACATCATTTCAATTATATTATGCTGAACCAACGTGGAATAGATGTTGAATTGATGTCTGTGCCCAGGGGGTGTTCTTTCACCAGCCTGGGTTAGCTCCATAATTGAAAGTTGATTTCAATTCAAAACACAAAAAATCCAGCTCTGTTTCAAGACTCAGTGGTAACAGTAAAAATTATTTCGTATTCTACAAAGAAAGGGTACATAATTGTAATACTGCACAACAAATATATATTTTTGGGGTATCGGTATGCTTGTAATCATTAAGGACCGGGGAGCTTTTCAGGATAAAAATAAACTCCTAGAGAAAAAATCCTAGTGGAAAATCTGGTTCAGTCTGCTTTGGGAGATTAATACTGGTTAATACTTAATATTGACACTGGGAGATTAATTCACCTTTCAGCAGGACAATAGCCAAACACACAAGGCCAAATCTACACTTGAGTTGCTTACCTAGAAGACAGTGAATGTTCCTGAGTGGCCGAGTTACAGTTTTGACTTAAATCTACTTGAAAATCTATGGCCAGACCTGAAATGGTTGTCTAGCAATGTTCAACAACCAATTTAAAAGAGCTTGAAGAATTTTGAAAAGAATAATGGGCAAATGTTGCACAATCCAGGTGTAGAAAGCTCTTACGCTTCGAACACACCGACTGCGTCTTGCGTTTCGATACACCAGAAGTACATTAATTTCCAATGGAACGCTGCGTTTGCCTTGCAGCATTGCAGAGGCAGTTGCAGTGCGTTCTGTGTGGTGCATAACGTATGCATCAAATTGTATGCGTAGACTTACTTGACAGAAAGTAGCAAAATGTGAATGTTTAATTTTTGTTGCACACATATCCAGTAAAACAAAAGTGGGATTACATAATAAAAACAGTTTGACTGGAGAATTTCTTTACATTTTTTATTCATTTATTTGCCAAGTATATTATTTATTCGATGACATCCACAAATTAATTGTGAGAGCCTATAATATAATTTCCCTCAAATGCAGTTTTGGAGCGAAATACAATAATAAATAGTCAAGATAGCAGCGTAGGCTCTTTCAACAATGAGACCAACGTTGAGGAAGGTGGTCTTGATCGCGCTGTTGGGCCAGGACCAGCCCCGCCGAAAGCGCAGGTCTGTGTGGTTCCACAGATGGTTCAAGTCCCGAAAGCAGGCAGGGAAGTTCCACCGTCTCATTCAAGAGCTTCGAATGTTTGGAGAGGAATTCCGAAGTTACTTTCGTCTGGACCGAAGCCAGTTCGATCACCTGCTCCAGATGGTTGGAGCCAGGATCGCCCGGATGGATACCAACTACCGGTAGTCCATCAGCCCAGTTGAACGCCTGGCAATTTGTCTCCGGTAAGCTACATTCTAGTACATTTTTAAAGCCTTTGATACCATAATTGATTGATATTTGATACATTGTTTTTATGTGCAACCTAGCTAGCTAAAGGGCTCTAGTTAATAGTCCCTATTTGATATCAGATGTACTTTTACAGAATGTTCATTAGGACTATAACTTTTCCCAAAGTTGGTTTATAATCCTTTTTTAATTATGCAATGTTACCAAATTAAAATAAAGTTGAGGTGCCTTCTGCCCTGATGAAGGTAGGCTAGTTTTCTCCAGGACCCATTGTTGTTCAACACAGTTACAGTCATTCATTACATTCTTATTGGACTCACATACACTTAGAGAAAAAGGTTCCAAAAGTGTCCTTCTGCTTACCTCATAGGATAACCTTTTTTGGTTCCAGGTATAACCCTTTGGGGAAAATGTTATACATGGAACCCAATAGGGTTCTACATGGAACCAAAAGGGGTACTAACTGGAACCAAAAAGGATCTCTTATGGGGACAGCCGGAGAACCCTTTTAAGTAGATAGTACCATTCTTTCTAAGAGTAGAGTTGGCCTGGGCTACAGTTTATTGATATAGTCATAGACTGAATTGTAGTGTTTCAAGGCATTGTTAATGATGGTTGATGAGTATTACAATATAATTAGTAGAGCATAATAAACAGTAATGAGGTAGATATATGAGTAGATATAATATGTGGGTGGAATTCAAGTTACACGCAATATTGATAATTATTTTGAATTATATTTTAGATTCTTGGCGACAGGGGACTCCTACAGGACCATTGGATTCAGCTTCCGAGTTGGACGGTCCACGGTGGCAGGCATTGTCCCCTCTGTGGCACAAGCCATTTGGGACTGTCTGGTTGGTGAATACATGCCTGTCCCCAAGGAGGAAGACTGGAGGGCCATCGCTGCAGAGTTCCTGGAGAGGTGGAATTTCCCCAACTGTCTTGGCTCCATTGACGGGAAACATGTAGTAATCCAGGCTCCACCGTGCTCAGGTTCGCAATTCTACAACTACAAGGGTACATATTCAGTTGTACTCTTGGCTGTAGTAGATGGCATCTACTGTTTCCGTGTTGTCGATGTTGGTGCTTACGGCAAGGGAAGTGATGGCGGGACCCTCCGGGACTCTGCCTTTGGCCAGGCACTTCAGGATGGCACCCTGGAGATTCCACCACCTGCATCACTCCCTGGAGCTGAAGACCTGGGACCTGTTCCCCACATCTTCGTCGGCGACGAGGCCTTCCCTTTAAGACCCAACCTCATGAGGCCCTACGCTGGACGCCAGCTGCCATTGCCAAAGCCTGTAAGGATCTTTAACAAATGATTGTCCAGGGCAAGGTTAGTTGTTGAATGCCCCTTTGGGATTCTGGCAGCCCGGTGGAGAATGTATTGGAGAGTGCTTGGTCTCAGCCCCTCAAATGTCGATGCCTGCGTGAAGGCCACATGTGTTCTCTATAACTACCTGCGGAGGTCATTCCAGGAGCCGCTCCGGATGGAGATGGGCACGCCAAATGGTCACCTACCTGATGTCACCAGGGCAGGTGCCAACAACGCCCCCAGACAGGCACTCCAGGTGAGGGAGAAGCTGACCACCTACTTCTCATCGCCAGCAGGTGAAGTCCCATGGCAGTGTGCCGTGGAGTGAAACTGCTCTTTTAAGAGCCCCCTACCACAAAGGTTATTTTAAGAACCATCCACCATTGTCCATAAAGTTGCATTTTTCCCCCAGATTACTTTATGTATCATTGTCTCTCATCATTTGGAAGCTATATTTAAGTGACATTTGGGAGTAAAGACCACACCTTAAAACCCTTTCCCTCTCCCATTAACGTCAGTATTATACACACCTGGCATGGTACATCAGGTGAGCGGGAGCACTAATTAAGGTTATAGGACATACAGTTAGTATGATGGGAAAGGGTAACCTAGGGTCCATACACATAGTACAATTTACCACCATGTTCACTGGCCTGACAAAATACAGGTGGGAAAAAAAACAAATTAGGAAGAGAATGTGTTTTTACTTTCATCAAGAAATAAGCAGATTAAGTCTAAATGAGATATTAATAAACAACTGACTATGAAAACATAATTTAATAAGTATTCAAGTTCAGGAAAGAACATGACAGGTATGTGTGTTGTAAAAATGTTTTACAAAATAGAACTATTGAAAGAGGTGTGTATGTGCGTGTAAAAAATAAATAAAATGAATGTGTAGCCTGTAATCTGTAAGAACAACAAGAGCATGTATTTTTGGCACAACTGCAGACCGATACAGAGACTACTCATAAAGCCTAGACGTAGTAGGGGAACTTCAGACATGGCCATAAAGAGAGAGAGGGCAGGGCACTGGAGATCTGAGGCACAGAGAGGAGTGGAGGAGAGGTGTGTGTGTGTGTCTCTGGAAAAAATAATGTGTAGCCATAACACAGCTAAACAAACAAATGGCCCCTGGACCAGTCGATGGAACGTAACTTCACAAACAGTTTCAACACCCTGGTTTTAAATGAATAAATATATTCACCTTTAGTCTCGTAAGAGACCAACAAGAGCATCTGTGAATTCTCCGGTGTATGAGTTTCAATTGTGTCAATTCAGAAATCTATGCAACACTAATAATGAATGCTATCCTAAGACTTTATAAACAAATGACTTTATGAATTGACTGAATTTAAACAGAACTGACGTGTGAAAAGAAAGGTACAATGAGGGAGGTCAAAACAGCAACCAGACAACTCCTCTTCCTGTCCTTCCTGTCCTCTTCCTGTCCTTCCTCTCCTCTTCCTGTCCTTCCTGTCCTCTTCCTGTCCTTCCTGTCCTCTTCCTGTCCTTCCTCTCCTCTTCCTGTCCTCTTCCTGTCCTTCCTGTCCTCTTCCTGTCCTTCCTCTCCTCTTCCTGTCCTTCCTCTCCTCTTCCTGTCCTTCCTGTCCTTCCTCTCCTCTTCCTGTTCTTCCTGTCCTCTTCCTGTCCTTCCTCTCCTCTTCCTCTCCTCTTCCTGTCCTTCCTCTCCTCTTCCTGTCCTTCCTGTCCTTCCTCTCCTCTTCCTGAGAGAAAAACAACACATACAAGCTTAACATAATATAACACCATAAAAGGTGAGATTTATGTTAACTAAATACTGCTTGTATAGTGTAGTTAGTGGCATAAATATTTGTGGATGATGTAGATGTTGTAGAGGGTCTCGCTGCACCGGTGGTGGTCATACTCGTGGATGATGTAGACGTTGTAGAGGGTCTCGCTGCACCGGTGGTGGTCATACTCGTGGATGATTTAGACGTTGTAGAGGGTCTCGCTGCACAGGTGGAGGTGATGGTCGCACTTGTAGGTGACGTTGAGGGTCTTGATGCACCGGTGGCGACAACACTTGTGGATGACGTAGTAGAGGGTCTGGGTGTAAAATTGCCACTCGTTGCCCTAGGCACAATAAATGGATCCAGAAAAGAAAGAATGTGGCAGAAGCGCCAAGGCTGCTGGCCTGAAGCTGCTGACCCAGACCTCTTCTTCTCTTTCTTTGCCCTTCTCTCTCTCTGATACCTGTCGCTGGGTCCTCTCCACTTCCTCCTACAGTCTTCTTCTACATAGACATGAACATGATAAGCCAAACCATTACCTAGCATAACTATAGTTATTAGATAGCTATCATGGACATGTCACCTACTGTACACATAGACACACACACACACACACACACACACACACACATACACACACACACACACACACACACACACACACACGGTTATCTGACCAAATTATCAGGGGTACAGTAGTATCTACCATTTCTATTACTATTTATCTAGCATACACACTCACACTCTTTCAAACATGATTATTTGGTAAAGTTATCAGGGGTAGTAACTAGCATAATTTATTTGACTATTTCTTTCACACACACACCTCATTGGCTAGGTTAGCAAGCTAGGTTACATCTAGCACAAGCTCACTACTAAACTGACCTGGCAATCCTACTATTGTGGACACTTGTCTCCAAGCAGCATTTTTTGTGTTTATGTCCCTGTAGCTGTCAGCAGTTGTGTCAAAAAGACACGGTTTGAGGATACTGCGAAAATGATTCTCTCCTCCATGTGTCCAACCGCATGCGACCATCTGCAAAAGGTACCTGCATCAGTATAGTTGCCTAGCTGCGCAAAATGTTATGCAGCAGTGATGCAATGACGCAGTCGGTGTGTTCGAAGCGTTAGAGACTGCTACAAAGTAGTGCTTCTACAAAGTATTGACTCAGGGGTGTAGATACTTATGTAAATGAGACATTTCTGTATTTCATTGTCAATAAATTTGCTAAAAAATCCTAAAACATGTTTCCACTTTGTCATTATGTCACGATCGTCTTGAGGATAATGAGTGGACCAAGGCGCAGCGTGTGAAAAATACATTCTCTTTATTAGAGACGAGTGAAACACGAAACGAACACTTAAACAAAACGAAACAAAACGAAACAAAACGAAACAAAACGAAACAAAACAAAACAACTAACGACCGTGAAGCTACAAACGTAAGTGCAAGACAAAAGCTACAAACGTTCTACATAGACAATTACCCACAAACGCATAATGCCTATGGCTGCCTTAAATATGGCTCCCAATCAGAGACAAATGAAAGACAGCTGTCTCTGATTGAGAACCACTCAGGCAACCATAGACATACCTAGACACATTCACTATACACAACCCCATACACTAAACCCAACACCCCCTTTACCATATAACCACCCAAGACGAAACAAAACACAAACATTCCCCATGTCACACCCTGACCTAACTAAAATAATAAAGAAAACAAAGAATACTAAGGCCAGGGCGTGACACATTATGCTACCCCATAATTGTGTTTAGATGGTTGTGATTTTTCTTCTTCGATTTAATCCATTTTGAATTCAGGCTGTAATACAACAAAATGTGGAATAAGTCAAGGGGTATGAATACTTTCTGAAGGCACTGTATGTATTGCAGTTTAAAAGGTTCACAGCAGTCTCTTGTGTGAAACACTCTATTATGTTCAGATTTGCTTGTAAGCCTTCACTCAAACTTTTACATCTACCCTTGAGACACCCCATTGATTCAGCCTGAAGTTTGCCTCACTGTAGCTTCAAATCCACCCCAGGTCTTCTTTTTATGTGTTCCGTGTGGGATGCACACACACCATATCTTTCCTCTCGGAAAACAGCAAAGGCCTCATATCAAGATGTTAGCTTTTATATCAAAGCTTTTATATCAAAATTACTTCTGATATATACCTCCATGTAAAACTAGGTAGTGTATGCAATGATGTCAAAGTCCTTTTCAGTTAACTTTTCTTGTATTTCTTTGTTTTTCAAAACACAAACTCTTGGTTGATGTTGATATGTGACACATTACTTTACACTGATTTACACTGGTGGGAGGGAAATAGTCCTTGTCATCTTAATGTTGGTTGTAATTAAATCAAATTACATTAATTATTGGATATTTAATACCCACAGGTATCTCTTAAGTTTCATTATTTGTCTTTGATTAATGAGCAATCAGATAAACTCAAATGGATACAATTTGCATAGGGTGTGCAACTGTCGTACACTCTTAGAAAAAAAGGTGCTGTCTAGAACCTAAAAGGGTTCTTCGGCTGTCCCCATAGGATAACCTTTTGAATACCTATTTTTGGTTCCAGGTAGAACCCTTTTGGTCCCAGGTAGAACCCTTTTGGGTTCCATGTAGAACCCTTTCCACAGAGGGCTCTACATGGAACCCAAAAGGGTTTTACCTGGGACCAAAAATGGTTCTACCTGGAACCAAAAAGGGTTCTCCTATGGGGACAGCTGAATAGCTCTTTTGGAACCCTTTTTTCTAAGAGTGTCGGCAATGTCTGCACCTATCCTGAAACTGTTTCTAAATGATTATTCATACAGTTTTAGAGACGCAGACACACTGTTTTCTGCCTGAGGAACTAACAACCAGTCATAATAAGGTGAATAAATTAACAATTAACTTAGGAAGCGGTGTGGCACATAAAGCAAGTTGTTAAAGATGCAAGATTAAACTAATTTTAATGGCATGCAGACAGTGTCTATCCTTAGGGCCCCATCACCATAGCAGGAGGCATCATAAAGCCTGTTAATTTTACATGTGTTAATCCGCCTCTGAAGTCGAGTAAAAAGACATACTTGCTAGATTAAAGTTCCCTCTACTGACTCTGTGCACATAAGCTGTCTGATCTGTGTCAATAAAACGAAGCAGTTCAGATACATGGAGAAGTAGTTATTGAGTCTTGATCGAAAGGTCATTAATTCATTCCTTGGCACACTAGTGAGGCAATGCTAAGCTATTAGCGATGAACGCTTTTTTCTCTGAGTGCATTTGCCGGGGGAAATTGCTTTAATTGCGCTGTGAGTTGGGTCAGAGACAATGATGTGTAGGTCATATTTGGCCCTATTGCTCTTGTTGGAGCAATTATCACGTAGATGGCAGAACCGGTGGGGTGCCTGAGTGAAAGCACAGTCCCATAGATACCTGTTGACCTCCTAATAGCATGCATTTGAAAGTGTAGTGGGAGGGATGGGTGCTGTGGTGGGAGGGATTGGGAGATATGGGCTCATCCAAGTGGCATTTGGGACTTTCTTGTCTTGCTGTGGGAGTTGTCGGGTGAGATGAGAGGTTTCAATAAGCATTTCTCTACGGCTGGCCATGCTTTCCTCCTGGCTACCCCAACCCCAGCCAACAGCTACTTGCCCAAGCCTCCCCAGCTTCTCCTTCACCCAAATCCAGATAGCAGATGTTCTAAAAGAGCTGCAAAACCTGGACCCGTACAAATCAGCTGGTCTAGAAAATCTGGACCCTCTCTTTCTAAAATTATCCTCCATCATTGTTGCAACCCTTATTACCAGTCTGTTCAACCTCTCTTTCGTATTGTCCGAGATCCCTAAAGATTGGAAAGCTGCCGCGGTCATCCCCCTCTTCAAAGGGGGTGACACTCCAGACCCAAACTGTTACAGACCTACATCCATCGTGCCCTGCCTTTCTAAAGTCTTCGAAAGCCAAGTTAACAAACAGATCACTGACCCTTTCGAATCCCATCATACCTTCTACGTTGTGCAATCCGGTTGCCGAGCTGGTCATGGGTGCACCTCAGCCACGCTCAAGGTCCTAAACAATATCATAACCCCCATCGTTAAAAGATAGTTTCTGTGCAGCCATCTTCGTCGACCTGGCCAAGGCTTTCGACTCTGTCAATCGCCGTATTCTTATCGGCAGACTCAACAGCCTTGGTTTCTCAAATGACTGCCTCGCCTGGTTCACCAACTACTTCTCAGACAGAGTTCAGTGTGTCAAATCGGCGGGCCTGTTGTCCAGACCTCTGGCAGTCTCTATGATGGTACCACAGGGTTCAATCCTCGGGCCGACTATTTTCTCTGTATATATCAACGATGTCAGTCTTTCTGTGGGGGATTCCCTGATCCACCTCTACGCAGACGACACCATTCTGTATACATCTGGCCCTTCTTTGGACACTATGTTAACAAACCTCCAGATGAGCTTCAATGCCATACAACACTCCTTCCGTGGCCTCCAACTGCACTTAAACGCTAGTAAAACTAAATGCATGCTTTTCAACCGATCGCTGCCCTCACCCGCCCGCCTGACTAGCATCACTACTCTGGACGGTTCTGACTTAGAATATGTGGACAACTACAAATACCTAGGTGTCTGGCTAGACTGTAAACTCTCCTTTCAGACTCCAACAGATCTCCAATCCAACAAAGCCTCCTTCACTCACGCTGCCAAACATACCCTCGTAAAACTGACTATCCTACCGATCCTTGACTTTGACGATGTCATTTACAAAATAGCGTCCAACACTCTACTCAGCAAACTGGATCCAGTCTATCACAGTGCCATCCGTTTTGTCACCAAAGCCCCATATTCCACCCACCACTGCGACCTGTATGCTCTCGTCGGCTGTATGCTGTACCCACTGGCTCCAGGTCTTCTATAAGTCATTGCTAGGTAAAGCTCCGCCTTATCTCAGCTCACTGGTCACCATAACAACACCCACCCGTAGCACGCGCTCCAGCAGGTATATCTCACTGGTCATCCCCAAAGCCAACACCAACTTTGGCCGCCTTTCCTTACAGTTCTCTGCTGCCAATGACTGGAATGAATTGCAAAAATCACTGAAGTTGGAGACTTATATCTCCCTCACTAACTTTAACCTCTACTTAACACCCATCCCGGATCCGGGAGCATCCTCATCAGTAAAAGCTGACTAGCATAGCCTAGCGTAGCGCCACAAGTAAATAATAGCATATAAATATCATGAAATCACAAGTCCAATACAGCAAATGAAAGATAAACATCTTGTGAATCCAGCCATCATTTCCGATTTTAAAAATGTTTTACAGCGAAAACACAATATGTATTTCTATTAGCTAACCACAATAGCCAAAGACTCAACCACATATTTTCACCATGTTTGTACCGCATAGGTAGCTATCACAAAACCGACCAAATAGAGATATAATTAGTCACTAACCAAGAAACAACTTCATCAGATGACAGTCTTATAACATGTTATACAATAAATTTATGTTTTGTTCGAAAATTTGCATATTTGAGGTATAAATCATAGTTTTACATTGCAGCTACCATCAAAAATATCACCAAAGCAGCCAGAATAATTACAGAGAGCAACATGAAATACATAAATACTCATCATAAAACATTTATGAAAAATACATGGTGTACAGCAAATGAAAGATAAACATCTTGTGAATCCAGCCAATATTTCCAATTTTTTAAGTGTTTTACAGCGAAAACACAATATAGCATTATATTAGCTTACCACAATAGCCAAACACACAACCGCATTTATTCACCGCATAGATAGCATTCGCAAAAACCAGCAAAAAATATAAAATTAGTCACTAACCTTGACCAACTTCATCAGATGACAGTCTTATAACATCAGGTTATACAATACACTTATGTTTTGTTCGAAAATGTGCATATTTAGAGCTGCAAACCATGGTTATACATTGTGAATATGTAGCATCGATTCACCAGAATGTCCGGAGCTATTTTGGACACTCACCTAATCTGACCAAAGAACTCATCATAAACTTTACATAAAAATACTTGTTGTATGGCAAATGAAAGATACACTGGTTCTTAATGCAACCGCCGTGTTAGATTTAAAAAAATAACTTTACCATAACGAACAGCTTGCGTTATTGCGAGACAGCGCCCGCCAAAACGGCAGAGAATAGGAATCAACATTTTCCACAGAAATACGAAATAACATCATAAATTGTTCTTACTTTTGCTGAGCTTCCATCAGAATCTTGTACAAGGAGTCCCAGGTACAGAATAAATTGTTGTTTGGTTTTAGAATGTCCTTTTCTCCTGTCGAATTAGCAACCTTAGCTAGCCATGTGGCGCGAACATGCCCATCTTCTCTTGACGCAAAGAATGGAAAATTCCAAAAGTCCCAATAAACGTTGAATAAACTGATACAACTCGGTTGAAAAAAACTACTTTATGATGTTATTATCACATGTATCAAATAAAATCAGAGCCGGAGATATCCGCCGTGTATACCGAACGCTTTTCAGAAGCCAATGTCGACATACTTCGCGCGCCAGAGAAGACAAAGAAATTTCCTGACCTGCCACTCCAAAAGCTCTCATTCGACCTCAGATCAAGCTAGACACCCCATTCCACCTTCCACTGCCTGTTGACATCTAGTGGAAGGCGTATGAAGTGCATGCATATCGGTACATATTAGGCAATTGAATAGGCAGGCCCTGGAACAGAGCATCGTTTTCAGATTTTTCACTTCCTGTATGGAAGTTTGCTGCAAAATGAGTTCTGTTTTACTCACAGATATAATTCAAACAGTTTTAGAAACTTGAGAGTGTTTTCTATCCAATAGTAATAATAATATGCATATTGTACGATCTAGAATAGAGTACGAGGCAGTTTAATTTGGGCACGATTTTTCCCAAATCTGAACAGCTTACCGATCGCTGCAACTGTACACAGCCCATCTGTAAATAGCCCATCCTATCTACCTAACTCATCCCCATACTGTTTTTATTTACTTCTTTTACTCTTTTGCAAACCAGTATTTCTACTTGCACATCATCATCTGCACATCTATCACTCCAATGTTAATTTGCTAAATTGTAATTACTTCGCTACTATGGCGAAGTTTATTGCATTACCTCCTCACGCCATTTGCACACACTGTATATAGACTTTTTCTATTGTGTTATTGACTGTACGTTTGTTTATTCCATGTGTAACTCTGTGTTGTTGTATGTGTCGCACTGCTTTGCTTTATCTTGGCCAGGTCGCAGTTGTAAATGAGAACTTGTTCTCAACTGGCCTACCTGGCTAAATAAAGGTGAAATAAAAAATATAAATAAAATGTGGTGACTGAGAGCACATATTGTCAGATGGCCCCTCTCCTTCTCTCTCTATCTGTTCCCTCTTCTTTTCTCTCTTTCAACCCAGTCCCTAACTCTCTTTCCCTCTCTCCGAGAGAGGGAGAGAAAAAAGAAGAGAAAGAGTAAAAGAGGAGAGAGAAAAAGAGACAGACGGACATACAGACAGATCAGAAAGGTGCCTCTCAAACAAGATGAGGAGGTGAGACGATACAACTCTTGTCGCACCAAAGTCAGATATACAATCAAACAATCAGTCAGTGGTTCCACTCCTCATTGCAGTCTGTCTCCACTACCCCACGCCTTACCACCACATGGATATAATAATGTGAGGGGGTTGGTAGGAATAGGTGGGTGGGTGGGCTACCCAGTGTTTGTGTTTGTATCAGAAAGGAGTCAGCACTCATTAAAGGTGACTTGTTGTGCTAGGGGAAGAGTCAGTGTCTCCTGCAGCGGCAGCATCTCACAAACACCCTCTCTGCTCTGTCTGGAGGTTGACCCTGCATATTAATTGGCCAATTTCAAAAGCTAGCCAGATCAATGAGGACAAGATCAGACACTGGCACGCTATTTAACTCTGAGAGAAAGGAGACAGGTCCCAAATATCTTCTTAACTGCGTAGGAGGTAGTTTACTAATAAGGACCCCAATACTTCACCCCCCAACTCCCCCTACAGACACACCAACACACCACCCAGCTAGCACATTTGGTTCCTTGGAAGTGGTGGGAACGTATGTTTTTGGTTTCCCAAAATGAAGACATAAGTTTCCAGTCCAGTAAAACTGAAACTTTAAACTTTAAAATTTCACCGGTTCTTCGAATGTTTATTTTTAGGTTGCAGGGAGGTTCTGAGAACGTATTACTCTAGTTCCTTGGAATTTTTCCTGGGAGGTTTTATTAACTCTCTGAGAATTTAAATTATAGGTTATTTGGAGGTTTTTGAATGACTTCCTGAAAACTGTTTTAATAAGATATTTAATAACACTGCTTACTTATTTTAGTTGAACTTTGTTGAAGTCCAAGCACAGATAGAACACTTGGAAATTTGTTTCCTTAGGCATTAATCAGGCAAACACAGTGATTCAAACCTATAATCTTCTGTTGTCTAACCATGGAATTAGTCTGCGCCACCAGGATGAAGCTAGCATGCCATGTTTCTTTACACATACAAAGCTGTTAATTTTAATCTATTCAAACAGACCGCATTTCAAAGGAAACAAGTACTCATTAAGATAAGGTGTGGCCAATTAGATCAGGTGTGGCCAACACACCTGAACACACTTAACAAGATAGAGGATACGCAGAGTTGTTTTGACGCTGAGAACAGGCTTTATATGTTTTTAAATAACATTCTTAGAACATTCTCTGAACTTTTTCTTGTGTTTTTTTATGGAACGTTTTCTTAACGTTCTCACAACATTTTGGGAACATGACTTTCAATAGAAACATGAGGAAACGTTATGCTGAAGTACTGAAATTCCCACAGAAGAACGTTGTTTCTTAACGAAATGTAACCATGTTTAAACTTTAAGGAAACGTTCTGTTAAAGTAATGAAATACTAAGAAAAGAATGTTATTTTGTCAAGTTCCTTAAATGTGCTGAGAATGTTCCAAAACCAAGCAACTATCCTGCACCATTCCCAGAAAGTTGTGGGAAAGTTGTAGGCAAAATAACCATAGGATAACCATGCTCTCACCAAGCTCTAAGAACGTTCTCAGAACGTTATGTGCTTGCTGGGCAAAGCGTTCAGCTCTCCAATAAGTTACAATTATCTAGAATGTGGTCCCGTTGTTTTTAAAAGCTCCATCCTCCTTCTCTGTATTTTATTTCACAGTACCTATCTCATGGGGCATGATCCTATAACTGATATACACTTTCTATCAATGACACCATAAAAAAACTCACTGCATTTGGTGGGGTGGGGGGGAGGGGGGGGGTCAAGGGGATACAATCTGTTAGATACAGCATAAGATTGATGATGGTTACATCTTGTGCTTAAATCTTGAAAACAGTCTGTAGTCAACTGTTTCATTGAGCTATCTCTGCATTTCTCACAATGCTTCATTGAAGAGGTGGTGTCTACCAGTGAGCTCTATTGTTTCCTTTTAGCTTTCAAACTGCTCAAAGGTTACAGTAAATATGTTGGTAACAACCCTAGAACATAGTTTAGGGTTGCAAAAGTACCGGTCATATTACCAACATCTTCTGTAATTTTGCTAATTAATAGGTAATCTGTGGTATATTTGGTCATTTATACTTGAAAAACAAAACCAAAAATAGTACTGTATACATTATTGTTCATGAGTTTCTAGTGGATAAACCTTAAGGTTAGAGATTAAATGGCTTAATTAATGAAAAAAGCATCTAAATCAACAATGGCATTATTTTCAAATAACTCTGCAACTCTTCCAACTATTGACTATTCCAATTTTTGGCCCCAAAACATTTACAACAAAGACATATTGAAAATAAATAAAAGTGTGTAAAAAATATAGAAAGGATATTTCATGCTCAAACCCTCATATTAAACACCAATGGTATTCACTAAGTTGATGGTTTGTATTTATGATCATGTTTGCAGCTTTGTCATTTTATTTTTTATATATTTTACACGTGATAAGGCCACATAAGGGGCTAAAGCAAATTACAGACACCTGTAATAATCTGAAGTACCCAAAAGAGCCGCTAGATGTCTTGTAATAAATGACATAAAATCCTTGAAAGTTACAAAAATTCTGATAGTTTACTGGTAAACTTCAAGAGTCCAGTAATATACCCTTCCTTTTCAACTCTGCACAGGGCAAACAAACATCTCCTCCACACAAGGTCACTAGAGTTCCCTGCTGTATGACCCTGCTCCTCTTGTCCATCCTCTGATGCTTTACGCCCCAGCGAGGCCATTAGCATATGTCTAAGTGCCCCATGGTGTGAAGGAAGCCTCTACCATGTGAGGAGGATGGCCTCCCATCGATGTCCTCCTTTTTCTCTACCCTACCCTTTCTCCTCCTCCTTTCCCCTCAACCTCCTCTTCCTTCTGTCTCAGCCGTGGAGTGGTTGTTTAACTCCTTATCCTCTTGTCTCTTCCACCCACACACACACTCCCTAAATCTAATCTCGCTCCCCCTGTCCTCTGTCTATTTCTCCTGTAGCTTCTAACCCCCTGCCTTTTCCACTGAGCCAAACAGGCAAATTGAATCAACCTTATTGAGAGGCTGACTTTGACACTGTTATCTTCGCTGGAATGTGAAGCTGCGCAGCGCCGCGTGGGAGCTCAAGGACAAGGTGTGTTAGCAAGAGAGGGTATCACTCTCCACATGCCACTGGGCCACTAGGAGCCAGAGGATGTGTCGGTCGGTCGGTGCCACACAGTCGGATAAGGAGGGGGAAGTACACCTAAACTTAGCTCTCCATGCTGGGACAAACACAAACTCTTTGATCAGGTTTGATGTAATGTGGTTTCAATCCTCTATCTCTTTGTACCTCTATCTCAGTCAGTTAAGGAATTTAAATGAGCTATGCTGTAATGCTCCCCTTCATGCTTGCTCACTCCCGTACACCTGAGCACCAACATACACTATATTCACAAAAGTAGGTGTACACATACTCTTGGTCATGTAGTGTAGTTTCCATGGTTAGCTTTATGGATACTGACGGTTGTCCATCCCTCTAACAGACATACTACTGGCCTGGGTATAACATGGAATGTATTGTTTGCCTGTCTGTCATCCTCTGAATGATAGGCTTAAGACATGCTCTGTGGAGTCTAGAGTTCAGAGTCTGTCTCTACCACCCGCTCTCCTGGTGTAGTCTGGGTGTTTCCCTGCTGTACTGAGACATGTTTACTTATCCCTGCTGTGGAGACGTCACTCTGGCTCTCGTGGCTTATTCATGAGACTTGTGCCCCTTGTAGGATTCGCATGGAGAAACACTTCTGCCAGCCACTCTAAACAATGGGAAGATCATGTTTATTTATCACTGCGCCAGCAAGGGCCCTAGCTGTCAGATCCTTTATCTCCAAGATCTGCATGGGTCCTGTCTATCTAATGGGGCTCGCCTAAGCATGTCCTCAAGGAGACAGTACCACGGCGGGCTGCTCAAAGGCACCTTGGGCCGTTAGTGTGCGTTCCAACCATGGGCTGTTTCAAACATGGGCATGATATTTAAGACCTGACAGCACAAGCCATGCTGGACCTTTTGCCTTTTGCCTTTTGCCTTTTAATTGCCGTGTTCAACCAGATCACAGTCCTGCCGGATGTGCATTGCTCACGGCAGACGGCACAGTCAGGTGGTGGCAGACGCAGACGTGCAGTTGACCTCGTGATCCCTGCCTCCACTGTGCAGCAGTACATAGACAACGTGAACAAGACAGAGCTGTGATCTTCTGGTCACCTTAATTGGACCTGGAGGTGTCTGAGTGTGCATGAAACACCAAGGGAACATTCATTTTTTCTGTCTCCTCTGCCTTCTCCCCACCGTCTCACTGCCTTTTAACACTGATGACATTAGTTACTGAGTTTCAGCCATTTGGAAGAGATGTAACATAAAGCCTGTATTCTAATGGCTAAATGAGAGAGATGGGAGGGGAGCTGAGTAGAGGCAGCCATTTGTAAATAGCCCCATAGAAAGAGACTGTTTTGTTTTTGACACTGGGGAATGGATTTCACTTTCAATGTGCCATTTATCTCAAACACTTGAGAAGAGTCGCATCCCTTAGGGAATGACTGTGAACTTCTCCATCTCTATACACCGAGAGACTTGAAAAATATCATGTTGAGTTTTCCCATTTTATTCAACTTAATGACTCAGACCATCTGTCATTATGTTATTCTAAAGATTGTTTGGAATACATATTTATCTAAATATTGGCAAAATGAAGTGCTCACTTCTAAGGATGTGAAGGGTGCAAACTTCCAAGCTCATGTCCCTGTTTGATCTCACATTCATTGGCTTTTAAGCATGTGGGAGTGAAACATGAAACACGAATGCACGCATGGGCACACACTCCCACAGTTTGCAGAAATTGTGCGTTGGGCCATGTCGTACATTGCGTATCTTTGACCCTTCCTTGACCATCGCTACCCAATGATCTTATCAGTACTGAGAAAAGCAGCACTTCCACACAGCATCCAAATAAGGTGAAACAAAACCCTCCAGGTTCCTGCCTGTTTCTCTTAAAGCTGGGACAGGCTGGTTGAGCTGTCCCATCTCTGACATGGCTCCAGTACAGTGCAGCCAGAACCTCCACTCTCTGAGAGATCCCAGATTAAGCACTTCTGACCAGATAAAGTACTGGACCTATTTCTGTGTGAGTGAAACAGATAACCCAACACAGTGACCCAGAGTTAAACCTAGCTCACATTCACGGCCATGTGCTGTGAAATGCTATAGCCTATCTGTTTGTTGGCGGCTAACTCCAGCGATTTCAGTTCTTTTTTTCCATCAGGCAAAAGCCTTGGCAATTGCTGTAATATTGTACAGCAGAGACACGCTCTCTCTCCTCCAATATGGCTAAATGCTCCAAAGAAGATTGTATTTCTATTCCAGAGGAGTAATTTAAAGTCTGTGACACAGGGCTTACTGCAGCCCTCTGTATCACTGTACGGCTGGTACATTACTTACTATATTACTTAATGAAGTATGGCTACTATTACCCCCTTCTCTCCTAGCGTTGAGGCAGCTGACAAGGATTATCCACAGCAAAGCCTGTATTACAGACCAAGATGTATGGACCAATGTGGAATTTTAATCATTAGCTTTGTCTACATGATATGGCCCACATTTATTGAGTGTTTTGCATTGGTGCAATATTTGCACCTGTTATTTTAAAATAGTCCATTCCAGTAACATTTTACAACATGGTGATATACACTGCTCAAAAAAATAAAGGGAACACTAAAATAACACATCCTAGATCTGAATGAATGAAATATTCTTATTAAATACTTTTTTCATTACATAGTTGAATGTGCTGACAACAAAATCACACAAAAATTATCAATGGAAATCAAATTTATCAACCCATGGAGGTCTGGATTTGGAGTCACACTCAAAATTAAAGTGGAAAACCACAGTACAGGCGGATCCAACTTTGATGTAATGTCCTTAAAACAAGTCAAAATGAGGCTCAGTAGTGTGTGTGGCCTCCACGTGCCTGTATGACCTCCCTACAACGCCTGGGCATGCTCCTGATGAGGTGGCGGATGGTCTCCTGAGGGATCTCCCCCCAGACCTGGACTAAAGCATCCGCCAACTCCTGGACAGTCTGTGGTGCAACGTGGCGTTGTTGGATGGAGCGAGACATGATGTCCCAGATGTGCTCAATTGGATTCAGATCTGGGGAACGGGCGGGCCAGTCCATAGCATCAATGCCTTCCTCTTGCAGGAACTGCTGACACACTCCAACCACATGAGGTCTAGCATTGTCTTGCATTAGGAGGAACCCAGGGCCAACCGCACCAGCATATGGTCTCACAAGGGGTCTGAGGATCTCATCTCGGTACCTAATGGCAGTCAGGCTACCTCTGGCGAGCACATGGAGGGCTGTGCGGCCCCCCAAAGAAATGCCACCCCACACCATGACTGACCCACCGCCAAACCGGTCATGCTGGAGGATGTTGCAGGCAGCAGAACGTTCTCCACGGCGTCTCCAGACTCTGTCACGTCTGTCACATGTGCTCAGTGTGAACCTGCTTTCATCTGTGAAGAGCACAGGGCGCCAGTGGCGAATTTGCCAATCTTGGTGTTCTCTGGCAAATGCCAAACGTCCTGCACGGTGTTGGGCTGTAAGCACAACCCCCACCTGTGGACGTCGGGCCCTCATACCACCCTCATGGAGTCTGTTTCTGACCGTTTGAGCAGACACATGCACATTTGTGGCCTGCTGGAGGTCATTTTGCAGGGCTCTGGCAGTGCTCCTCCTTGCACAAAGGCGGAGGTAGCGGTCCTGCTCGCATTGATGTGCCATCCTGGATGAGCTGCACTACCTGAGCCACTTGTGTGGGTTGTAGACTCCGTCTCATGCTACCACTAGAGTGAAAGCACCGCCAGCATTCAAAAGTGACCAAAACATCAGCCAGGAAGCATAGGAACTGAGAAGTGGTCTGTGGTCACCACCTGCAGAACCACTCCTTTATTGGGGGTGTCTTGCTAATTGCCTATAATTTCCACCTGTTGTCTATTCCATTTGCACAACAGCATGTGAAATTTATTGTGAATCAGTGTTGCTTCCTAAGTGGACAGTTTGATTTCACAGAAGTGTGATTGACTTGGAGTTACATTGTGTTGTTTAAGTGTTCCCTTGATTTTTTTGAGCAGTGTATATATATATCAAGCCTTTAGACAAATGTGTTCATGAATCATGCAATCTTTGGGAAAGGAGGGTAGTGTTGTCCAAGGTGCTGCAATGTACCAGTATCCGCCTGCAGCAGTATGATGTCATCTCATCCTATGTTAGGACTGTGTGCTTATCTGCAAGGATGCCTGATTTTCCTGAAATAATTTTTATATATTTTATTATATTATATATTTTGTCCTGAGTAAACACAAATGTTATTAAAGCACTTAATGCACTTAATGTATCTCAACTTCAACTTGAATTCAATTTATCCTGTTAAAGCACTTAAATCCAATCAAATCAATCAATCCATTCCCCACTGCCACTTCAAACACAAAAATAACCTTGGAGAATCTATCATCCAATACTTTTCCTACAAAACCCCAAAACTGCGATTCCAAACAGGTCGACTGCGTATTAGAAAAACACACTGGCAATAGTGTTGCCACTAGGAGGCAATGTTGTAACTAGATATAGAATTTGAAAGACATTATTGCAAAACAACAAAAACGAAATGTGTTTGCATGTGTGTGTGTGTGGTCCCATCTATATTGTGGGTCTGTCTCATAGATAAGGGCTTTTCCTCTGATTGGAATATATGGTAACATGCAAAGCAAGCAGGATGTTCACCCTTTTAATATGCTGAATGGTGCTCAGAGTTCCTGTCTGAAATAGATCAAATAATGAACGTTGAGACTGAGGGAAAACAGGATGGCATGTTTTGCATAACTGGTGTAGTTTTTATAATAGGTCAAAAGTTGACTGCAAAAGACAAGGTTTCATTTAGTCTCCTACAAACACAGCAATATGGAAGTGTGTGGATTTCATTTTGGTGATGATTCAGTCACGATGTAGATCTTACCAGTCTATTGATGGATAGCTAGCAGGCTTTATATTGGGATTTCGTAAGTGGAGGTACCGGTGTGGATGGGCTTAATGTTGGACCGGGTTCTCCTTGTCCTTTCCTACACTAATATAAAAAATGGTGCTATCTAGAACCTGAAAGAGTTCTTCGGCTGTCCCCATAGGAGAACCCATCGAATAACACTTTTTGTTCCATGTAGGACCCTTTCCTCAGAGGGTTCTACATGGAACCCACAATAGTTCTACTTGGAACCAAAAAGGGTTCTACCTGGAACCTAAAAGGGTTCTCCTATGGGGACAGCCAAAGAACCCTTTTGGAACCCATTTTTCTCAGGGTGTATCATGCACAGTTGATGGTGGGAGATTCATATGTGGATAAATCAGAATACACAGACATCTTCAAATGAGCTTAATATATACAGTAGTATCTGTACCTCACTATGCACACATACAGCTAACATAAAACCTCTTCATTATAAAAGCCTACATACTTTTAATATTAAACACAGGTGGCCAGGGAGCCTAAAGCTTCTGGGGGATCCATATGCCTGACATTTCAATGTCTGTATAGTGCACTTTGAATAAGTAATGTCTCTTAATAATGACACACTCAATCACAGGGAGACGTGACAGCTGGAGCCCGGGCAGTCCAGGCAGCCTCGCTTGCCTCAGTGGCACAATTCAAACATAAGGTTACCTCGTTAATAGAAGAATCTCTGCGTCTCACCATCGCTCCGACACAGCGAGATCAGCTTTTGATTGCATGCTTTCTGATGTGACTGATGTGCGGGTTGTGGAGGATGTAATGAAATGCATCACACTGTCACTTCTCTGTTCTCTGCGCAGGCGAGATGAAGATGCTCAGGCATTACATTTGAGGTTAAAGACAAAGCAAATAGACCACGGTGCCGCATGCAAACATTTGCATTGAAATATGCGTTTCAATTTCCCCCCTTCTCCCTCAATATCCCTTTAAAGGGGATGACACGTGGTCTCATTCGCTGTGGAAATCATCACCGCTGGTGTCGAGACAGAACATTATTTTGCATGACTTTTCCCACCTTCAGCAGGGAGTGAGAGAGCTTGGGCAGGACACAGTCCTTTCGTCATGGGCTCATTCAATTTACCCCTGCACTGGACACCGGATGGGGCCCTGTTGAGAGACACAGAGGAAGTCATTTTCAAGTGTTGATCGACCCGTTAGTCATTTTGATTTGCTAGGTGTCCCATACTCTGGAATGTTGTTTCCCCATATTCTACACTTCTCACCCTTTCATCCTTTTCCCTCTTGCCTTTGACTCTGCTGTTGATTGTGGGTAAGAGGTGAGAAACGAGATGTGCTGATTGTGACTCGATGTGTACACGTGCGTTTGGTTAATATCCTCCGTGCCAAGGCTGAGTTATTCTCCTTTCCTCTCACATACACACATGCACGCGTTGACGTGCACACACATACTGTACTCTCTCTACCCTCAAACATTGGAATGCTTTTATAGCTTTATACCTTGGCAATACATCAGCACTTGAATTTCTATAATTGGTCTGAAAGTCTGGGACTGAGGCTCATGATGGCAAGTACAAAGATTCAGTAATTGTCCAGCTCTCTTTTGCCAAATGACTGTAATGACGCTATCATTTGATCAAACCACGGGGGACTGGAGGGGTTCAGGATAAGCCTGAGAAATGGGTATGTGTATAATATGAACACACAGCAAGGGCTTTGTGTACCTGTGCCAAAGAAAAAAAGGAAAAGAAAACCAATGGCATTTCCAGTCTGTGGAAATCAGAGCAGACATGGATAAAAACCATTAGAGACCTGACATTGCAAAGACAAAGAGGGCAGCACTACACAGCAACCGAATAAGCCTGTTCCAGATTTACAAGATTACAAGAGGTTAGGGCAGAGTGAGGTGCAGGGGAGCTAAAATGACAGGAAGAGGGTGGGTTCTTTAGAACAGATCCGCTGTAGAGCCTGTGCTCTGTTTGACCTCTGTGTGTGTCGTCCGCAGTCTCCTCCACTCCATAAATCAGTTTGACAGACAGTCTCAACATGCCCAGTGGATTGGGTGGCGCTGCCCGTTGGCGCGTTCTGTGTTTCCGCCAATGAATCATATTAGGAGGATAATGAACCATTTAATGACCTGTGTGTTGATTTATCAGACACGGTGGAGAGGCCAATTTAAAAATATAACACCATAAGTCACTGAGTGGCTGCCACAAGGGTCTCTCCCACAGCCGCTCAGGCCCTGTTGCTCTGCTGCCCTGCCATCGCACCGTTAATCAGGCCGTCATTAGGGAGCAGCAGCTGCGATATGGAACACTCTTCATCTTGAAGTGGTCAGCCACTTAGCCTCTCCAACGCCAACCTGTACAAACATGCACCGCTCTGCAACGACAAATGAACCTTTATCAGAGAGAGGGATATCTGTTATCCCACTTATTGAGCACTGAGCAATAACCTGCAGTTCAGTAGTTTGGCAAAACAGCAGCAAAACAACATGTACTGCAGCTGTACAATGTATATCTGTTACATAATGCCTTTTGCATGGCCTTTGTGGATTTCCTTTAATGTTGTTTTCAGATACTCTAAAATGATTGCTGCTGAGGCTTTGTCATTGTCTTTGTGTAATCAGGACGCTCGATGTCGTTAAGTCCCTCTGAATAACTTTATATATCCAGGTTCACGGCTCGGCCACTCGGGCCCATCAAAAAAAAGCTGGGGTAAGTAGGATGTCACGTTCCTGACCTGTTTTCTGTTTGGTATGTGTTTATTGGTCAGGGCGTGAGTTTTGGGTGGGCAGTCTATGTTTTCTGTTTCTATGTTGGTTTTGGGTTGCCTGGTATGGCTCTCAATTAGAGGCAGGTGTTTGACGTTTCCTCTGATTGAGAGTCATATTAAGGTAGGTTGTTCTCACTGTTTGTTTGTGGGTGATTGTTCCTGTGTCTGTGTAATCCACATGGGACTGTTTCGTTTGTTCGTTCGTTTTAGGTAGTCTGTTCCTGTTCTTGCGTCCTTCGTCTATATGTAAGTTCGTTTGTTTCAGGTCTGTTGCCTTCGTTTATTGTTTTGTAGTTTGTTCTAGTGTTTTGTCAGTGTTTCGTCTTGTAAATAAATTCAGTTATGTATTCATCACCCGCTGCGCCTTGGTCCGTTCATACACCACCAGACGAACGTTACAGAATCACCCACCAAACCCAGATCAAGCAGCGGGTTAACGGACAGCAACGACAGCAGCAGTGGGTCAAGGAGGATTGGACATGGGAAGAGATTCTGGACGGAGAAGGACCCTGGGCAGAGCCAGAGGAGTGTCGCCGTCCCAAGGCGGAGCTGGAGGCATCTAAAGCGGAGAGGCGACGATATGAGGAGGCAGCACGGAAGCAAGGCTGGAAGCCCGCAAGTACAACCCAAAAATTTCTTGGGGGGGGGGGCTAAAGGGTAGTGTGGCGAAGTCAGGTAGGAGACCTGCGCCAACTTCCCGGGCTTACCGTGGAGAGCGAGAGTACGGGCAGACACCGTGTTACGCAGTAGAGCGCATGGTGTCTCCTGTACGTGTTCATAGCCCGGTGCGGGTTATTCCACCTCCCCGCACTAGCCGGGCTAGAGTGAGCATTGAGCCAAGTGCCATGAAGCCGGCTCAACATATCTGGCCTCCAGTACGTCTCCTCGGGCCGGTGTACATGGCACCAGCCTTACGCATGGTGTCCCCGGTTCGCCAACACAGCCCAGTGCGGGTTATTCCACCTCCCCGCACTGGACGGGCTACGGGGAGCATGCAACCAGGTAAGGTTGGGCAGGCTCAGTGCTCAAGGGAGCCAGTACGCCTGCACGGTCCGGTATATCCGGCGCCACCTTCCCGCCCCAGCTCAGTACCACCAGTGCCTACACCACGCACCAGGCTTCCAGTGCGTCTCCAGAGTCCTGTTCCTCCTCCACGCACTCTTCCTGTGGTGCGTGTCTCAAGCTCAGTGCCTCCAGTTTCGGCACCACGCAGCAAGCCTCCTGTGCGTCTCCAGAGCCCTGTACGCACTGTTCCTACTCCCCGCACTCGCCCTGAGGTGCGTGCCCTCAGCCCGGTACCTCCAGTTCCGGTACCACGCACCAGGCCTATAGTGCGCATCGAGAGTCCAGTGTGCCCTGTTCCTGCTCCCCGCACTAGCCTTGAGGTGCGTGTCTCCAGTCCGGTACCACTAGTTCCGGCACCACGCACCAGGCCTACTGTGCGCCTCAGCGGGTCAGAGTCGGCCGTCTGCCCAACGCCTTCTGCACTGCCTGTCTGCCCAGCTCCGTCTGAGCCATCCGTCTGTCCAGTGCCATCTGAGCCATCTGTCTGCCCAGCGCCGTCTGAGCCATCTGTCTGCCCAGCGCCTTCTGAGCCATCCGTCTGCCCAGCGCCTTCTGAGCCATCCGTCTGCCCAGCGCCTTCTGAGCCATCCGTCTGCCCAGCGCCTTCTGAGCCATCCGTCTGCCCAGCGCCTTCTGAGCCATCCGTCTGCCACGAGCCATTAGAGCCGCCCGTCTGTCCCGAGCCATTAGAGCCGTCCGTCAGTCAGGAGCCGCTAGAGCCGTCCGTCAGTCAGGAGCCGCTAGAGCCGCCAGCCAGTCAGGAGCTGCCAGAGCCGCCAGCCAGTCAGGAGCTGCCAGATCCGCCAGCCAGTCAGGAGCTGCCAGATCCGCCAGCCAGTCAGGAGCTGCCAGATCCGCCAGCCAGTCAGGAGCTGCCAGATCCGCCAGCCAGTCAGGAGCTGCCAGATCCGCCAGCCAGTCAGGAGCTGCCAGATCCGCCAGCCAGTCAGGAGCTGCCAGAACCGCCAGCCAGTCAGGAGCTGCCAGAGCTGCCCTTCAGTCATGAGCTGCCCTACAGTCATGAGCTGCCCTACAGTCATGAGCTGCCCTCCAGTCATGAGCTGCCCTCCAGTCATGAGCTGCCCTCCAGTCATGAGCTGCCCTCCAGTCATGAGCTGCCCTCCAGTCATGAGCTGCCCTCCAGTCATGAGCTGCCCTCCAGTCAGGAGCTGCCACTCAGTCAGGA
Source organism: Salvelinus namaycush (assembly GCF_016432855.1). Lineage (NCBI taxonomy): Eukaryota > Metazoa > Chordata > Actinopteri > Salmoniformes > Salmonidae > Salvelinus > Salvelinus namaycush. The sequence goes on along the minus strand of NC_052336.1, from coordinate 24,423,406 downwards.
GCTGCCACTCAGTCATGAGCTGCCACTCAGTCATGAGCTGCCACTCAGTCCGGAGCTGCCACCCAGTCCGGAGCTGCCACCCAGTCCGGAGCTGCCACCCAGTCCGGAGCTGCCACTCAGTCCGGAGCTGCCACTCAGTCCGGAGCTGCCACTCAGTCCGGAGCTGCCATTAGTACAGAGTTGTCCCTCTGTCCTAAGCTACCTCTCTGTCCGGAGCTACCTCTCTGTCCGGAGCTACCTCTCTGTCCTGAGCTACCTCTCTGTCCTGAGCTACCTCTCTGTCCTGAGCTACCTCTCTGTCCTGAGCTACCTCTCTGTCCTGAGCTGTCTCCTCTATGTAGGAGGGGCCTTAGTGAAGGTTCCTGGACCATGGTCGGGGGCGAGGGTCGCCACTCAAAGGACGCTAAGGAGGGGGACAAAGACAGTGGTGGAGTGGTGTCCTCGTCCACCGCCGGAGCCGCCACCGCGGACAGATGCCCACCCAGACCCTCCCCTTGAGTTGTAGGGGTGCGCCCGGAGTTCGCACCTTGAGGGGGGGGTTCTGTCACGTTCCTGACCTGTTTTCTGTTTGGTATGTGTTTATTGGTCAGGGCGTGAGTTTTGGGTGGGCAGTCTATGTTTTCTGTTTCTATGTTGGTTTTGGGTTGCCTGGTATGGCTCTCAATTAGAGGCAGGTGTTTGACGTTTCCTCTGATTGAGAGTCATATTAAGGTAGGTTGTTCTCACTGTTTGTTTGTGGGTGATTGTTCCTGTGTCTGTGTAATCCACATGGGACTGTTTCGTTTGTTCGTTCGTTTTAGGTAGTCTGTTCCTGTTCTTGCGTCCTTCGTCTATATGTAAGTTCGTTTGTTTCAGGTCTGTTGCCTTCGTTTATTGTTTTGTAGTTTGTTCTAGTGTTTTGTCAGTGTTTCGTCTTGTAAATAAATTCAGTTATGTATTCATCACCCGCTGCGCCTTGGTCCGTTCATACACCACCAGACGAACGTTACATAGGATTTGTATGTAATCCTAGTGGTCATGTCCTCATAACATACCCCTAGGATTAGAGTTAACTGTACATAAGCGTGGCTGTGCTTTCTTTAGCTCGGATACCCAGAACAATACCGAAGCTGTAAACAAACATACAGTATAGACCACGGTCTACATCTGATGAATTTGTTTTGCCCTATGTTAGAACCATTATACTTTAATTCAATCAGTTTGTGTAACTGAACAGGATAGACTGACTCATCTTGGGCTCTAGGATCAAATAGACATGTGACATAGTGAAAACAGAAGTCGATGAATTCCTCATTGAGTGGTTTAGTTAGTGCTGCAGTATGAGTGTTAGATCTGCCCCTGCCACGCCCTCTACTTCTCATCCTGTGTGTCACGATTGTCGTCTGGAGAAGGAGAGGACCAAAACGCAGCGTGGTAAGTGTTCGTCATTTTAATGGTAAACTGAACACTACAAAGCAAAACAACAAAGTGACAACCGAAAACAGCTCCGACCCTCGCAGCGGGCCCCGGACTGAAGACCCTCGTAGAGGGCACCACTGGACTGAGGGGCGCCTCTGGACTGAGGGGCGGCTCTGGACTGCGGGGCGGCTCTGGACTGACGGGCGGCTCTGGACTGACGGGCGGCTCTGGACTGACGGGCGACGCTGGAGAATTCGGACTAGAGGGCGTCGCTGGAGGCTCCGGACTAGAGGGCGTCGCTGGAGGCTCCGGACTAGAGGGCGTAGCTGGAGGCTTCGGACTAGAGTGCGACGCTGGAGGTTCCGGACTAGAGGGCGTCGCTGGTGGTTCCGGACTAGAGGGCGTCGCTGGAGGTTCCGGACTAGAGGGCAACGCTGGAGGCTCCGGACTAGAGGGCTCTGGACTAGAGGGCGTCGCTGGAGGCGCCGGACTAGAGGGCAACGCTGGAGGCTCCAGACTAGCTTCCTTCGTTGGAGGCCTCATGCCATGGATCCTGACTAGAGGGCGTCACTGGCTCTGGACTAGAGGGCGTCGCTCCGGACTAGAGGGCGAGGCTCCGGACTAGAGGGCGTCGCTGGAGGCTCCGGACTAGAGGGCGTCGCTGGAGGCTCCGGACTAGAGGGCAACGCTGGAGGCTCCGGACTAGAGGGCGTCGCTGGAGGCTAGAGGGTGTCGCCGGACTAGAGGGCGTCGCTGGAGGTTCCGGACTAGAGGGCGTCGCTGGAGGCTCCGGACTAGAGGGCGACGCTGGAGGCTCTGGACTAGCTTCCTTCGTTGGAGGCTTCATGCCATGGATCCTGACTAGAGGGCGTCGCTGGCTCCGGACTAGAGGGCGTCACTCCGGACTAGAGGGTGAGGCTCCGGACTAGAGGGCATCGCTGGAGGCTCCGGACTAGAGGGCGTCGCTGGAGGCTCCGGACTAGAGGGCAACGCTGGAGGCTCCGGACTAGAGGGCGTCGCTGGAGGCTCCGGACTAGAGGGCGTCGCTGGAGGCTCCGGACTAGAGGGCGTAGTTGGAGGCTCCGGACTAGAGGGCGACGCTGGAGGCTCCGGACTAGAGGGCGTCGCTGGAGGCTCCGGACTAGAGGGCGTCGCTGGAGGCTCCGGACTAGAGGGCGCCGCTGGAGGCTCCGGACTAGAGGGCGTCGCTGGAGGCTCCGGACTAGCTTCCTTCATGGGAGGCCTCATTCCATGGATCCTCACCGGAGGCTTCGTGCCATGGATCCTCACTGGAGGCTTCGTGCCATGGATCATCACTGGAGGCTTCTTGCCATGGATCATCACTGCGGGATTCGTGCCATGGATTATCACTGGAGGCTTCGTGCCATGGATCATCACTGGAGGCTTCGTGCCATGGATCATCACTGGAGGCTTCTTGCCATGGATTATCACTGGAGGCTTGGTGCCATGGATTATCACTGGAGGCTTCTTGCCATGGATTATCACAGGAGGCTTCGTGCCATGGATTATCACAGGAGGCTTCGTGCCATGGATTATCACTGGAGGCTTCGTGCCATGGATTATCACTGGAGGCTTCTTGCCATGGATTATCACTGGAGTGGAGAGACACACAGGAGGCCTGGCTCTGGGAGAAGGCACAGGACTCACCAGGCTGGGGAGACATGCAGGATGGCTAGATTTTAGCACAGGCACAGGACTCACCAGGCTGGGGAGACATGCAGGAGGCCTTGTCCTTGGCCGAGGCACCGGATGCACTGGACCGTGGAGGCGCACTGGCGTTCTCGAGCGCAGAGCTAGCACCACTCGTCCTGGCTGGATCCCCCCTGTAGCCCGGCAAGTGCGGGGAGTTGGAACAGGCCGCACTGGGCTGTGCTGGCGAACTGGAGACACCGTGCGTAGGGCTGGTGCAGTATACCCCGGCCGAGGAGACGCACTGGGGACCAGATGAGCCGGCATCATCCCTCCTGGCTCGATGCCCACTCTAGCCCGGCCGATTCGAGGAGCTGCGATGTAGCGCACCGGGCTATGCGTGCGCACTGGGGACACTTTGCGCTTCCCCGCATAACACGGTGCCTGCCCAGTTACTTTCTCGCCACGGTAAGCATGGGGAGTTGGCTCAGGTCTCCTACCTGAGTCCGCTAATCCCCCCGTGTGCCCCCTCGAGGGCTGCCTCTCGGGCTTACTTGCCAGCCGTGTTCCCTCGTATCGCCGGTTCCCTTTTCCTGCTGCCTCCTCTCTCCTGGCTGCCTCCACCTGTACCCATGGGAGGCGATCCCTACCAGCCAGGATCTCCTCCCATGTGTAGGATCCCTTGCCGTCTAGAATGTCCTCCCAAGTCCAGGAGTCCAGAACCCTCTGCTCCTGGTTACCACGCTGCTTGGTCCTTTTTTAGTGGGTGATTCTGTCACGATTGTCGTCTGGAGAAGGAGAGGACCAAAACGCAGTTTGGTAAGTGTTCGTCATTTTAATGGTAAACTGAACACTACTAAGCAAAACAACAAAGTGACAACCGAAAACAGCTCCGGCAGGTGCAACACACACTAAACAAAAATGAATCACCCACAACACACAAAGGAAAACAGGCTACCTAAATATGGCTCCCAATCAGAGACAACGATAGACAGCTGCCTCTGATTGGGAACCACACCAGGCCAAACACATAGAAAACCAATAACATAGAAAAAAGAACATAGACTGCCCACCCTAGTCACACCCTGGCCTAACCAAAATAGAGAATAAAAACCCTCTCTATAGCCAGGGCGTGACACTGTGTCTCCCTAACCTGCCGCCACTCCCCCAGTGCTCTCTCCATCTCTCTCTCTCTGTGTGGGTGTATCTGATTGTGTGAGTGGAGACAGGTGTGCTGGAGTCAGAGCAGATCCCCACCAGCTGCAACCTGTTCCATAATCAAGACCTCTACAAATATTCAGCCCTGCCACTTCCACGCTGCCAGATCGTAGCCTCTGCTCATTTCGTCCGCTCTGACTCTGGTCCCTGTCGCCAGTCCCTCGTCTCGTCAGTCCTGCTTACCCTGACCCTACTCCCCTTGCCGCAGACTCAGTTCCTGGTTCACTGCTACCCACCTGAGCTCCTGCTGGCCTACACCCCATCTCCCCCTCGCTTTTCAATAAATACCTTGGTTACCTTAGCCCTGTCTCCTCGTCTGAGTCTGCACTTGGGTTCACCTGCTCCACCCCGCGTAACAATGAGACTTGTTAAGCGGATGTTTTACTCTGTTATTTCGGTTGTCTGTTATGCTGTGATGGTGTAGAGTTGAGTATCAAAAGCATATGTTTGAAGTGAAAGCCAACATAACATCTCATGATATGCCTTAGTGTGGATATGTGAGTTCAAAAGCGTGGTGCTTTTACAGCCGGTATGCAGTGATCTAACCAGCCAGGTCACCTGTGATACAAGTCAGTATTCGACATCCATCCATGTCTGAGGACGTGGGGAGATAGGGGCAACTGTGAGCGCTCTTAGCTTCAAGTAGGTTTCAGCTTTGTGGATGGGTGTAAGCCAAAGGTTGCATGTTTGAATCCAGCGATAGAAAGTTGTTTCTGATATTTGTGTTTTAAGCCTATCCCAAACCTTAACCCTTACCTTAACCGTTCTTAACCGTGAACCGTTCTGAGTTAATGCCAACCTGAAAAATACAGAGTTAATGCCTAAACTTAACCTTAAGCACTTCGAAGTTTGGAACAACTTCGAAATTTGACGTTTGAGAAACATGGATGAACGTGTAATTCTGACGTGAGGCAGTATGACCTCGTAGGATCTAATAGCATGAAGCAGCTGCTGTGCATTGTGTAGCATCTATACTGTAGTGTACCCCACCGCTTTGTGCTCTGTTTGCTATGTTGAGTACGTCTTTGGCGTTTTGGGGCTACAGAGCAGAAGCTCAACCCAGCTGTCCTCTGTGCGACCTGCTCCCAGCTCTCCTCCCTCCTCCCCTCCTCGATTTTCAGGGACACGCTGAGAAGCCCACTCGGCCTGAATCAATGTCCTGAAACCTCACCTGAAAATCAATGAGCTCTTGCTCCCCTACAAAGTGCGCCAGGGTCACTGGCCTGATGTGGTGCTGCGTGGTGTGATGACAGAGTGTTACAAGATGCAAGGTACAGAATAGATCCTGACCAAAACCATCAACCATCACCAGGCAAGTCAGTGTGGGTGTTGTAGCTGACGTAAGACGTCACATCCCAGCACTCTGAGACTCATGAGAATACTTTTTCACCTGGGAAAAGGAACACTGTGGTAACAGCGGTTACAGATAGTGGAATCCTTGTCTGTTGGAGCTGAAATACTTTCACACTTGCCATTCAGAGTGTCAGTGTTGTCATGGCAGTGCCGTTACTAGGAATAAGCAACATACCTTAGGGGACTGCAAGGGGCCACCTAACCCACTTTTTTTTTTAAAGAAGTCCAGTCGGGGTCTCAACTTACTGCTGGTTTGGATAGTAGAATACACAACATGTAAATCCAACCAAATCTCATTTAGGCCTCCGAAATGCTAGAAACAGTCCTGTGCCATGGGTACGTTATGCTGATAGTCCCTCCAGGTCAAGCTCCAATGACTTCATCCTTGTTCAATGTTTTCAATTTAACAGACCCATTCCTGTGCCAGTTAAAGAAAGCTTGGTCCATCAAGGTTGTTGAAAAGTGTCTGTCACTGTAGGATTCTGACAGGAAGGGAATGGTTAAGTGAAATGGTAGTGAAGAACATACCCGGCTAGAGAGGAGAAAGTATTTGATTCAGTGTGCAGCCTTGCTGAGATTCTCAATAGATGAAGTGTTCTGTCAGCAATTGTTGTTCTGAAGTGCCCTATACCATTCATTACTCCACAAGCCACCCTAAGAACCAGTTACCATTGGGGAATTACACAGGACACTACCTGGAAGCCACCTCAGAGTCAGGCCTTATGGAAGATAAAGAGGATCGGGGAATAGCCTGCACTTATGGAAACTATAACTCTCATTGCCATGTCATAACATAGATTTAGCTATTTGTTTCCCCTCCCTCTGGAGATAATTATTCTTGGCTGTGTGTATAGCTACAAACGAGCACACAAAGAGAGTGGGAAGAGGGAGGGAGGTAGATGGGAGAAATAGAGAGAGGGGGATGCAAAGAGAACGAGAAGGAGAAGGAGAGCAAGAGAGAACAATGTTGAATCTCGATTGTAAACACCCCCAAGTCAGCCCAAAAGTGCACCAACCCGTGTGGAATAGCTGATTAAAGCGTTTGGTTAAGTAAGGGCCAGGCAGCAGGCAGCACACAGTCTGGCTGAGGGACTTTAACACTGACAATCCTTAAGTGTCCCTCTCGTCCTTGTGGAAATTCAATTTCTCTGTACTTGTAAACAAAGAAGATTGAGGTACAATCCTTGTTCTGTCTTCCTTCGCTCTGACCTGACAGTGTCTGTCCCCTGCATCTGCTAGAGTCTAAGACCCAATATACCAAGATTTATGAGAGCATATGAATGCATGCCAATGTTTGTCGTGTTTGAGCAAATACCTGCAGGAGCTAACATTGTTTACCTTGTAATTGTATTGCAAGCCACATATTTGCACACAATTTACTTAGACTCAGGTAAAATAATTGTCTCCGTCTTACAACAAAGATCACGCTGCAATGTAATGTGAGTTTAACAGTATTTTATTTTGCGTTAGCAAAGTGGAGCCTTTTCTACATCACAAAATCTGTGGCAATGGGAATGCCTCCCTGTGTATTGGGTGGCCTGTGCTGTCATATCTCAGTGTGAACTGCACAGGTTGTGCAAAGCCTGTTTTGTCACATGGTCAGTCGGCCTTGAAGTTTAACAAGAAGCTATTGGATAGGCTACAAGACTAGTTATTCATCGGTATGTGAGGATGGACCACAGTCTGCAGCTTTCCCCCTTGGTGGAGTGGACTGCCTAATAGGCCAATGACGTTTCAGCTTCCAACAGCTTCCAACCAACTGGTTACCCTCGTCAACCACCCACAATGCAATACTCTACCTTGGCCTATAAGGATGTCACAGAGAGTGGATTTGTTGAAGGTTTTCAGAAAATGCTTTTTCAGTGATTGCTAGCTTCGAGCACAGGGGTTGTGCTGCAGTTGTGCCAGGAACGTCATGTGATTCACAGTGTTCTCATAGATGTATTCCAGACGGCGTATTTACTATTTAAAGTAACATCTCAGTGTTCTCAAAGAACTAGCTTTGTTTGCATGCGTGATGATAGAGTCTGTGGATGAATCATATCCTGCTTACATCTTCAGGAAGTCTGAATGATTGTTCTCGACTATACGTACCCATGTAATAAGTTCAATTCAATGTAATTACACGGCATCCATGAATGTTTAATTCTAAAATATCCTGATATAGCTACTCTGCTCTCAGCATTTACCTCAATGGATTGTGCTCAGTAACAAAATGTGAAGCAACAAAAATCTCTTGACATAATGTCCTTTTGTACACCAGACTGGATAGAAAAACATGAGTGGCCAAAATATGATAATAGTTACTTATAATTCCCCTTCACATGTATTGAATCAAACAATTACATGAATCACTTAACTTAGGGATAGGAGTCCCGTCAACGGGACAGTTGTAAATCATGCAGCGCCATGTGTCACGATCGCAGATTTTAGAGAAACAACAAATGTCGGTACATATAAGTGAGTTATATCAGCTGAAAGCTTAAATTCTTGTTAATACAACTGCACTGTCCAATTCACAGTAGCTACTACTGTGAAAAAATGCCATGCTATTGTTTGAGGAGAGCTCCTAACAACAAAACATTTTTTTCACCACGATAGTTTGGTTTGATAAATTCACCTCTGAAAGGTGAAATGTGTACTTACATTCTGAAATCTTGCTCTGATTTATCATCCAAAGGGTCCCAGAGATAACATGAACTGTCGTTTTGTTAGATAAAATCCTTTTTCATATCCTAAAAAGGTCCATATAGCATGCACGATCGATTTTGTATTTCCACTCGTTCAATTTGCAAAGAAAGGAATCTGTGAAAATCTAACCCTAAACGTTGTTTCAACCAGCCAAATTACATTAGTATGTATTCCTCTGAGATCCTAGAATGTAACCAGACTTCACTCTATCATTAGGAGTGTAGTATATCCTATAGGACACCAAATTTGGTCAGAGAGTGAAACCTTCATGGCACGCCGATGACGTGTGCGGTCTTCACTTGATTGACTATAACTTTGTCAAATAGCACCAATCAGGGTCAAACAAAGCTAGCTAGATATCCAATGAGCTAATGAAACCCCGTATCTGTCGCAAAATGTTGCTGGTAACCTTGTGCGACAGCAAGCCTTTTCCTTTTGGACCAAAATTTTAAGAATATGGAGAGTTATGAAGTCATGAAAACGGGGTGTTTTGCAAATGTTGAACTTATAATATGGCTACTAATATTGGAAAAGCTAAATCAAAGTCCAAGTATACAGATTTGATGATATTATTGAAGAAAAATGTAATGTGAATGTTAATGTCTCCTTCACGATTTGCCCACATGTACCTGGGTGACTTTACACTAAATGTCATGTAGTTTGCTCATACTTCAAGTTATCCATCTGAAACTTTGCACATACACAGCTGCCATCTTGTGGACACCATTGGAAGTACAACCAGAGTGATGGATAGATTTGGGACCTTTCTGTTGCATTTCAAAGATGGTGGTAGGAAAAAAAATAGTTTGTTTTTTCTTTGTGTTTTCTTCTACCAGATCTATTGTGTTATATTCTCCTACATTCAATTCACATTTCCAAAAACTTCAAAGTGTTTCGTTTCAAATGGTACCAAGAATATGCATATCCTTGCTTCAGGGCCTGAGCTACAGGCAGTTCGATTTGGGTATGTCATTTTAGGCGAAAATTGCAATAGCATTAAAATGGGCAAGCTATTCACCTTTTAGTCTACTTGTATACAAGAAATCAGCTAGATGTTTTCATATTACATTTCCAATACACACAGCAAATTTGGGGTCGGAATTTGAACACCCACAGTGTTAAATGTAACACTTTCTAAGAAATTATATGTGACCATCTCAAATAGTGTCAAACTAATACTTTTCAAAGTGTTGATAAGCTAACACCCCAAGAGTGTTGGGTTCCTAATACCATGCAAATTCTGACTTAAATTAAGACTTTATCAGAGGTGATGCTGTTACACTTTCTCAGTGTTAGGGAATTAACACCTATGGTGTTACAGTATCTCGTTTTGGGGTGTTGTTTTAACATTGAGGGGTTTAAATCCTTATTTACATTTGATTTCCTAGGGTGCCTTTTGAGTGAATTTTAGAGGTACCAGCACCACCCATGACTGTGTTTGCTAGTGACATAGTCAATATTGTTGCATTTGATGGCTTTTAGTCCTGCAGCCTTCACCAAGTGAGTGAATATTTTATCATAAAAATTAAATGATTTATGACAATGCATTACTATTTTTGACACTACCATACTTGGACAGCCTAGTTTTACCATAACACAGTGGTCTGAAACTCGTGGTTTGCAGGCCACATCGTCAAGTGACATTGTGCTGGCTTGCAAAGTGATATATAATTCCTATTGGAATCCAGCCAGAGTTAGGATATCCAACAATTTGAACTTTTAATCACCCCAACTGTATTCAGAATGACTGCCAATGTAGGGAAGATTGATAAATCTTAATTTCAATCCCACTGGTTTGAACCCCCACTAGAGTCAACACTCAGATATAACACTCACAACACTTTTTACCTCAAGACTGGGGTTTGCTGTTTGCTGTGTATTCTTTGAGTTCCTTCCCTGACATTGGAAGACTATTTTTGCCAAACTACACATTCCTTTAGAGATTATGAAAGGGGAGTTCTGAGGGGAGTCCCCACTAACATTTCCACTTGAGAATCCCTCTACCAGCTAAAGTGAGGGTGTCCTGTTGGCAGCGTGGTTAGAACTGCTCCTATCCAGCAGGGTCTCTTCCTTTCTTTCTCTTAACTGCCTGCTGAGGAGAAAAAATCAATTTGGCTGGACAGTGAGAGGTCTGCAAAAAGGCAAAGGAAGATGTTAGAGTAGAGAGAGCCTCACCCCAACTGGCCTCCCTCTCCATGAAGCCTGTTCTACAAAGCTGGGGCTTCTGTGTGTACCACAATGCTCCGCTCCGCACAGGCTGAACATGGCTGGACTGTCTGGGCCAGCCTGGTCTCATAGACTAGAGGTAACATAGTAAATATAAATCCGGGACACTCAAATTAGTATGATACATTGCATTTGGAAGGTATTCAGACCCCTTGAACTTTTGTTAAGTTACAGTCTTATTCTAAAATGGATTAAATAAACATTTCACCTCATCAATCTACACACAATATCCCATAATGACAAAGCAAAAACAGGTTTTTAGAAATGTTTCCAATGTTTCCAAGCAATACCTTATTGACATAAGTACTCAGACCCTTTGCTATGAGACTCAAAATTGGGCTCAGGTGCATCCTGTTTCCATTGATCATCCTTGAGATGTTTCTACAACTTTATTGGAGTCCACCTGTGGTAAATTCAATTGATTGGACATGATTTGGAAGGGCACACAACTGTCTATATAAGGGAGTTGGCCGCCCTGCCTTACTGAGCAATCGGGGGTGATTGTTCATATATGTTCATAACATATAATATGAATTGTAATTCGTAACATTTAATTTCAAATGGGTCATGGACATCCACAATTAATACATATCATATCATGCTAAATGGATTGTCTAGATATACATACAGAATAATACGAAATGCTCTTAGACCAGGTTGCAGCGCTGGATTAATTATTAGCCAGAGAACAGACTTTGTGTAGATATCTTTAGACATCTCTGTTAAATGCTTCTTTGTTTCTGAGGCAACCACTGCTAGAACATTGAGCCATTAAAGGTGAATTCTATACCATATCTTAATGCTAATTGCTTTTAACTATTTTAATACTTTTAAATATTCATAGAATTCAAAGCATTAACACGATCAGGCTGTCTTTTGCACCATTTCAAACATCATTAGGAGGTAGAAATGGCATAGTATCTCTAACAGTGTGGAATTGGAATAATTAAGATATCATAGAAGTAATTGCAGTGTTACCATATAGGTAATTACCATGATATTACACAGGTATAAGAGCAACAATAGAAAGTATTACTATGGCTTTTCAATGACGTGAGAGCTATTTGAGGGCCTGTAGTCTCAATCCACTGTGGTTTTCCCATCTTAAAACCAAAACAGTCTGTGCTTCGTATGTGTAAGCCGGATATCTAGTATTTGAGCATAAAAAAACACTTCCTACCAACCATCGGTACGCTGATGTTTTTTTTATATCAAAACTAGAAACCCATTACCTCAAACCTCCGTTACTAAATCATTAACTTAACAGAATGGTCACAGGATGGTTTTGAAGGTCAGACAAATCACTCAGACCCTAAGCTGATAGATCAGGACAGCTGTGTAAGACATAACATTGCCATTCATAATGTACAGTCCTTTGACTGTTTTAGTCCCCCGTCAGTATACTGTAACCGTCATCATCATCTGATAGTGGATCGAAATCTGATGGCAGTGTCATCTCCAGGGATCAATGTTCCTTTTACAGCATGGAGACATTGAACAGGTTCCATCCATGACCGCGACATCCTGATCAACATTTACCAAATGTATCTCTGTCTCTGGATGCCATTATTTTAGGAATATCCTTTTCCCAACGTATTATTTTTGGCGAGCATTAAAGAGATGATTTGTAGAGGGATGATTTGCAGGAAAATGTTGCTGCCAACACCCGCAGGGTTCACTTCACCGTAGGAAATGTGCTCTTGTCAAATTGCAGTGTGACATTTACTGGGGCTTGTTAAAAAAGGTGAGTGCTCTCTCTTCATAGTCTGGGAAGTAATGAGGAGCTTGTCCTGCGGTCGAACGAGAAGGAGGAAATCCTCTCATGCCATATCACAACGCTGCTCGCTGGTTTGATTTCCTCTCCACGATTCAGAAGATTGACGTTCATTGCCACCAGCACTGTAGAGAGGCAGAGTTAATCATATTTAGATAAGGGTTTCAATCAGCAAAAACAATCTATTTTTATGGGTATTATCTCTACCCATAGTCATACAGTGGTAAATGTTCCACGGCTTTTACCAACTTTTATGAAATATTTTAAATCTTTTATGAAAGATTTTCCCTCACCAAGCAAATGTGAGTCACATCACTCATGTCTATTATATTTTCTCTCAATTATCGATCGCTGATCGTATAACGGAATTACTTAAACACAGATCCAGAACATCAGTAACATCATGTCACCCTTAAATCACTCCACTTATCCTCTTCCTCAACCAATTTCAATTCATCAAAGCCTTTGCTGTTTTTTTTTCAGAACTTCATTTCGTGAGAAATGAGTCAATCATTATGGAAGCCATCCATCAGAGTAACTGTATTGGGGTTCACTTCCTTCTGGTAGTCCTGTAGATCATCACAGCCTTCATTAGAGGGCCATGCTGCAGACACAGGAATCTGATGATCTGGAATGAGTTCTTAGGATAATAAATGGTCCTGTAATGTGTTTGACCATGGAGCGACCTTGGAGTCCGGCTTCCTTGACAGTCGAAGAGGTGTTTTTGCACATCTTAAATATATGTATCCGTGCAAACAAGATTGACACATGGGGTGAGGTGGTCTCTCTGGGTTTTGCGTTTAAGTGTCTCTGTGAGCTTGTGTACGTGAGCTTTTTTCCACAACCATGCCATTTTCATCTGCACAAAAGTGCTCATGTGGCCAGTTTTTCAGTGGCATCTGGTAATAGCAAATGTGTGGGGCTAAAGCTTAATTTGACAGCCTCACCATGAATTATGTATGGCTTCCATGGTGCACTCTGTGGAGCAACATAGAGTAATTGTCATGACCTCCCACTGTCCCCCAACCTTGTCCCGCCTGCCCAGCTGATTGGTAGGGAGGTGGGAGTGAAAGGGATGCTGCTTTCAGAGATCCCCTCGCCTGTAGAGAACACCAAACACAACCAGCATGGTCAATCTCTCCCTGGGTGAGATGAAAAAATACTAGATGCCCTGTTGTCAGTTTGTTATTTCTGTAATGGGTGAAATATAATGTGGACCAATGTAGTCAACACTGACACAGCATCAAAGTTAGTTCAAGGTTTTTGATATTTCCTTCAAAAATTACTACACAGTTACCATTGGTCCCTCCTGTGTGAAACTTGTTCCAAAGCAGCACATGGCAGTGTGAGGGTTTCAAAACGCAATGATAACTCATGGAAACCGAAAATAGCTTCTTGTTGCTTATACCACAAAATATTCTCCATCAGTCTCACATGTGTGTATATGTTTCAGCAAGATACTCCGCACCAACAAGATTGAAACACTGGACGAAATGGATGACTCGCTCCGTAGTGTTTTGCTGAGCTTTGGGATCATGGCTAAAAGCCACCTGGCAGTGTTTAACACGTCTGTAACCCTTCACAGGAGCTATTGTTGAGCTCAGAGAGGTGAGGACCCCTGCCGAAGGATTGATAGGATGAACGGAGGAGCTTTAATGGCAGCCTAATCCGGGCTACGCCATGCCCAGCGTGGGGTCCGCAGGCTCCGTGTTAGCTGGGATCCCTCCCAGCTTCTGACACCCCGTCCACCATTTCATTTCCTTGGCCTCATCTAGGGCCAAGATAATGGAGCGCTGGGGACGCCTGCCACTCAACTAGGGGCCTTGGCTCTAACTTCCTGCATGAAATGGTTTCTTCGATCACTCAAAACTGTGATACACTCTTGTCCCATTGGTAATTGACTCTATTTCTCTCAGACTTTTTGTCTCTCACTGTCAGTTTTCCTGTTTTTCAATTCTCTGTGGTTTATTTTGAAAGCCTGTCACTTTTTCTTTCCACCTCCGTTTGATACGTGTTTTTGGGTAGTTTTTATTTTAAGATGCCAATTACACTTTGTCTGCTAACCTACCATGGAAATTATACCAACACTTCATAGTATACATTTTTATGAAAGTTTTGGGCTGTGGAAAGGTTGTAGAAAAATTGGTCTGTTGCAATTGGGACTTACTTTGTGCATGTAGGTTATTGTCTACTGAATTGTTTGTAATGGCTTTCTAGGGCATCTAGAGTGATCTTTTCCTGTGGAGATCATTATTTTGCAGTTCTATCAGCATCACTGTTGCACCATACACAACATCAATATTGGCTCTAATTGATTCCCCTCTGGCGCACCCAGGTAGTTCTCACTCATATCACGAGTGTGTGTGTGTGTGTGTTCTCTCAGAATCCTGGCACAGATACCCACTTCCCTGTATTTGTCACCTGCTGTTGGGCAAGAGTAAGCTTGTCCCAAAGTCTGTCCTGGGAGGCTGAGGTCATAAGAGCTGTGCTCTATTTGTCCAAACATCACTTCCTCAGACCAAGGCCCAGGGCTTTGGTGTGTGCATTATCCCTCGTCTCTTTTCATTGAAGATACTTCAGTAAAGTAGACTGAAGATCAGGCTGGGATTTGTTGTGCCAGAATACACTTGTCATCTGTCCGCTGTTTGTGTTCATGGATGCTCATTATAATATGTCAACAAGCCAGTCCAAGTCAGCTTGTGATTTAGGCAAGTACCCTGCAGAGGCTTGGAATTTCCTGAAAAAATCCTCAGCCTGCATGTTCTCGTTTCTTCAAAGGTCCAGAAATACAAATATTCTCTACGGCTGGCCATAATGACATGTAAAAATGTTAGTTTTTATGCTGGACTAATTGTCATTGTGAGAGTTCGGGACTATAAGGTTCTATCTGCAAAAAGATGGTTCTGAGATAATTGGCTTTAAAGTTCCAAAGCCTCATTTGTTTGAATGTTGTCAGCAATTTTAATATTGTATTCTTTTGAACTTAACAACATGAATCGGGGAATTTAGGGTACTTACTAGGTAGAGAACATTGAACAAAACAAGGCTATGTCAATAACTACATTTTTATAAAAATGCAGGTAGAACAGTTTTATAGTCCCAGGCTCTCGATTAGATAATGTCATGGGTTTCAATGTTGATCGCTTCGGCATGATGGGAATCTTACTGTGTTAGGCAGTTATCCATCTATGCCTTATATTGTTAGTATTATAAATAATTGTAAGTCTTCTCTCAGTTCAGGGCATGATGCATTCACTAAAAGCAATTACATGGAATTGCAACATTGCTGTTTCAATTCGGCAAAATGAAACAAAATCACGTCCAGTTAAACATTAGGCAGCAACCTCATATTTAATGACTTCTGAAGCGCTTAAGATTTCACATAACGGTGGGCCATTCTTCTGCCATCTGGAGCTGTATAATGCTGGAAAACACTGAGTACATAAAAAAACATCCCCAGGACCAGGAAAACTGCAAGAAAATAATTTGAGTTTAGGAAACAAATGCTGCTCCTTCAGTATACTTCAGCCTGAGTTATTGGCAACTTTTAAAGATGCATCCGTCGCTGATGTTCTTTATCTCTTTCTTCCAACAGCTGAGATGTGCCGAGGGAAGGGTTTAAACAGGACATTTCTTCAGGAGCTATTCTCAGGTATTCCTCAGTCATTCATTACTCAGGCATACTTCTTCAAGTTGAAAAGATTGTTTAACTGCACTATTTCATGTGTGGAACCAATGTTTTAAAGTTGCCAGGGATCTCTCATTCTTTCTCTGTGTCTCTCTGTGTCTCCCTCCCGCTCTTGATCTCCTGCAGTCACGTGTGTCTGAAACCGTGCTCCACTGGGCCGCGGTGATAAAGAAAAGGTCTGGGCGGCTGCTGGCGGACCTCTATGAACCCTGCGTAATAAAGGCCACCCCTGCTCTGCTGGAACAACTGAGCTCTGCTAGATTACAGCAGGGGTTGACTGCAGTAGGGTTCTGCTGCTTTGCTGTGTAGACAGATGCTGTGCATTTCAAGCTATATGAAGCCATACAGATTATGTTAGAAGAGATGAAAAAAGAAGATAACTTTAACCTTCATCACATCAAAATGTCTCAAAATCTATGTGCATGGCAGTTTGATTATATTCAAACTGTGAAATAACCTCCCAACTAAGGTTAGATTATACATGGAACAGGTAAGAGGAGAAGGTCGGCTAAAATGTGAATAAGTACTGATGCAAGTTGCGGGGAGAATTGTATTCATCATTCATATGCTGCACTGTAGGCAAAGGTCACAGGCATGCAACTGCAATTCGTTTTAAATGCCAGAACTGCTATTTCCTCAAATATTTCCCCCTCCTTTTTCCAAAGTATGTGAACCCCTGTTTTTGCTCCTTGTTATTATGTCAGGTTGGATATTATTAACAGTGATACAAGTGGCTTGCGAAAGTATTCACCCCCCATGGCATTTTTCCTATTTTGTTGCGTTACAACCTGGAATTAAAATAGATTTTGGGGGGGTTTATATAATTTTATTTACACAACATGCCTACCGTTTTGAAGATGCCAAATATTTTTTATTGTGAATCAAACAAGAAATAGTACAAAAAACTGAAAACTTGAGCATGCATAACTATTCACCCCCCCAAAGTCAATACTTTGTAGAGCCAACTTTTGCAGCATATACAGCTGCAAGTCTCTTGGGGTATGTCTCTATAAGCTTTGCACATCTAGCCACTGGGATTTTTGCCCATTCTTCAAGGCAAAACTGCTCCAGGTCCATCAAGTTGGATGGGTTCCGCTGGTGTACAGCAATCTTTAAGTCATACTACAGATTCTCAAGTGGATTGAGGTCTGGGATTTGACTAGGCCATTCTAAGGCATTTAAATGTTTCCCCTTAAACCACTCAAGTGTTGCTTTAGCAGTATGCTTATGGTCCTTGTCCTGCTGGAAGGTGAACCTCTGTCCCAGTATCAAATCTCTGGAAGACTGAAACAGGTTTCCCTCAAGAATTTCCCTGTGCACAGCGCCATCCATCATTCCTTCAATTCTGACCAGTTTCCCAGTCCCTACACATGAAAAACATGCCCACAGCATGATGTTGCCACCACCATGCTTCACTGTGGGGATGATGTTCTCGGGGTGTTGAGAGGTGTTGGGTTTGCTCTATACATAGCGTTTTCCTTGATGGGCTAAAAGCTCAATTTTAGTCTCATCTGACCAGAGTACCTTCTTCCATATGTTTGGCGAGTCTCCCACATGCCTTTTGGTGAACTCCGAACGTGTTTGCTTATTTTTTTCTTTAAGCAATGGCTTTTTTCTGGCCACTCTTCCGTAAAGCCCAGCTCTGTGGGGTATATGGCTTAAAGTGGTCCTATGGACAGATACTCCAATCTCCGCTGTGGAGCTTTGCAGCTCCTTCAGGGTTATCTTTGGTCTCTTTGTTGCCTCTCTGATTAATTCCCTCCTTTCCTGGTCTGTGAGTTTTGGTGGGCAACCCTCTCTTGGCAGGTTTGTTGTGGTGCCATATTCTTTCAATTTTTTAATAATGGATTTAATGGTCCTGTAACGGCATTCAGAGGAAGAAGGTGAGGACCAAGGTGCAGCGTGATACGTGTTCGTAATATTTATTCGAAACTCAACACTGAATACAAAATAACAAAAGGAATAACCGGAACAGTTCTGACAGGTGCAACAAACACTAAACAGAAAATAACCACCCACAACTAACAGTGGGAAAAGGCTACCTAAGTATGTTCTCTCAATCAGAGACAACGATAGACAGCTGCCTCTGAGTGGGAACCATACCAGGCCAAACACATAGAAATAGAAAACATAGACATACAAACATAGAATGCCCACCCACATCACACCCTGACCAAACAAAAAATAGTAACATACAAAGCAATCTACGGTCAGGGCGTGACATGTGCTCCTTGGGATGTTCGTAGTTTCGGTTATTTTTTATAACCACAACTTTGTCCCTGACCTGTTTGGAGAGCTCCTTGGTCTTCATGGTGCCGCTTGCTTGGTGGTGCCCCTTGCTTAGTGGTGTTGCAGACTCTGGGGCCTTTCAGAACAGGTGTATATATACTGAGATGATGTGACACTTAGATTGCACACAGGTGGACTTTGTTTAACTAATTATGTGACTTATGAAGGTAATTGGTTGCATCAGATCTTATTTAGGGCCTTCATAGCAAAGGGGTAAATACATATGCACGCAGCACTTTTCCGTTTTTTTAAACAAGTTATTTTTTAAATTTCACTTCACCAATTTGGACTATTTTGTGTATGTCGATTACATGAAATCCAAATAACAATCCATTTAAATTACAGGTTGTAATACAACAAAATAGGAAAAACGCCATGGGAGATGAATACTTTTGCAAGGCACTGTATCGTCATGTGAGTTTCTCACGTCACAACTCATGTTCCACTTGAAGAAGTTGAGGTGGGAAAGGTGAGAGGAGGATGTGTTGCAGCACTGTTTCTTCTCCACTGCTGGAGGATCGCTCACAGCATCCATTAGTCATGTCAAAAAAGAGGGGAAAAAGTGAGAGAGCACTCACAAGTAGTAAATCCCTCAAATGTCAAACCTGTAATTTGAGAGAAGGAAATCTTCGCCTCATCAAATTGCATCTGGGTTTCCTGAGCTCCCAACAGAAATGGGATTTTGCCTACAGAGTGATAGTGTCACTGGTGGGGCTCATCGTTATTGTTCACATGATGAAGATGAAATTGCAGGGTTGTGGTGGCTCTGTCTTGGTCGACACACATACATGATGGGCTGCTTGTTCCAGGAGAGAGTGTGTGTTTGAGTACATGTTACTGAGTGGGGTGGTACGGTAACTTCATTAATGATGAATGATGGGAGAAATGGAGTTTTATGTGTAACAGATGGAACTGGTTTCAGATTAACTGTTACTATATAGACTTAGTTGAATATATTAGGGATTGTGGTATATCCTTTCCTCACTGCAGAGCTTTAGAAAAACCCTGCCTGCTGTCTGACTCTGTAGAGTTGGTTACTCCGTTGCAATGTCAACAATTATGTAATTCAACCCATGAACAGAGCTATATAGATATAGTAAGGTTTATTTGCAGCTGAAAGCAGAATTACAGTAAATGGACAAACATTTAATTAAAATAAGTAGATTTAGATAGGTGGGAAATGTAGAGTTGATTGAAGCATTTCGGGACTGTACTTTTGGGTTACTAATGAGATAATCATTACTTCATTTGCATGTATCATTTGGCTGTTGCTGTGATTGAGGTCTTTTAGTGAATGTAGTGCTAATGTGAACTGTTTGTTGGTACCCATGGCCAAGGAAGAGCAGTAGTAACACTATTCTGGGTCTTCCCAATCATTAAACAGTTGAAACTATGAAACTATGATGCTATGATGCTATGATTAGCTTCTGCACAAAGTTTATTTCCAGCGTCCATGTTGATTTCCCAAATACACATTTAGTGGAAATGGCTAAATTAAGCGACTGAAAGTGAACTCATTTAGCTCAGTAATGAGAAACAATGTACTGCCACCTGATAAAACGTCCTTTCCGTCCACACCCACACTGCCAAGCAGCAATCACACCTCATTAAAGGTCTATTTCCCACTGAAACATTAGTGCAAATGTTTCCATTTACTTTACAATGAGCCTTGGTATGGTCTGCATCATCCCAACCCAAGGTTAATGGATTAATCCCAATCGCCTTGTGTTCTATGAAAGTCTCAGAGCCTACTAGCATCATCCCGCTGCCTATTGCAGTTGCTGTCACATTTGTGCAGCCATTTCTGTCCACTTGCAGTTGCGTTTTGAGTGTTGGCTTTTTGCTTAACTTGAAGGGCAGTTGAGATCAACAACAAAAAATAAGTGCATCACAGAACAAGTCTACAAATTGGTGGTGGAGATAACAGTCATATAGATAGAGGGCTTATTAGTGACATTATCCACTGAGAATTTGACCTTTAATATATACTGGAGCTGGGATATTTGTTCAGTGGGCTGTCCATTCATCGATTCCACAGTGTTGCTGTGTTGTAGCTCGTAGGAGCAGGACACCAAATAGCTTATTTTATGAAAGCTGTTGACGGGAAAGGGTGTTAAATTCCAATGAGTGAACATAGAACTAATTAGTGGGAAATATGCAAGATTTAAGCATGACAGCAGATGCCTGTCTCTGGAATGACTATACATGATAGAAAATAAGCTGTACAATTTCAAGAGATTCAAGTTGTACATCTCTAACGGAATACAATCAAATTATAGAGGCCTCCTCTGACTAACTTTGTTTATGAATTGAATCATCAGACAATCAAATTAGTCGCTACTAACAGCGTTGGTCTATATCAGCAGAGGCTTTGAGGCAGCTAGATCTTATCTCTCCTCTCCTTTTCTTTTGTTTCCCTCCTCTCTTTCCCCAACCTAAAGATAATCACAAGTGTTTATCAGCAGCTCTGGAAATGGGTTTCATCTCATTCACAGATATTGTGGGTCGATGACCTTTTGCTTAAGGTAGCTTAAATGGGTGAATTTCACAGCTTGGCGCTTTAGGGTAAGTGGTTGAGAAAACGCTTTTCAGACGTTTAGTCTTGGCGATGCTGAGGGCAGATTGTATGCAGAGAGGAGGTGGATGGGTGTTAAAACACATTAGTGAGATGTAACATAAAGACAAACAGTATTGTCTAGACAGGGAGTCAACACTTAACAACTGTAGTGTACATCTATGCTACTGCAGGCCACTATTGGTCATTTAAATACAGCAAGAATCCACATGTTTGGTAGGTTCATCTCTTTCAGCACTATTTTGTGTTCTTTGGACAACAATGAGAATCAAATGATTGATTATGATTTGCACAATATAATGTTCATAGTAATGGTGTGCTGGATTATGATTGATATTCACGGGGATTTGTTGGGACAAATTTGTTTCGCCGATTTCTGCTTGTGTTTGCTACTCACAAGGACATCTTGCATGTGGAATGTTGAGCAGATTAAACCAAAATCAAACTGGATTACTGTCAGGGAAACAGAGATTAGAGAATCCCTGAGAAAGCTTCCTGCCTGATATGTCATCCACAGCTCTGTTGACAGTCATGCATCCTGAAGGTGAGATCAATGGATCCAGAGGTCTTTTTCTCTCGTCCTCTGACGGATGGTCGGTCAAATCTGTTCCCAGGGGAAGGTATCCGTGCACGTCCTGTACAGGTGATTCTCAGAGTAGCAACACGAGAGATCCTTGACTCTGGATCTGGACACGCTAGAAGGAGACAGAGCAACATTCCAGAAGGCTGGATTCTTAAAGGCCAGGAGATGCCTAACGATGTAACAGGAATTTCCACCGGAGGCAGTGCTAATGATCTAATAGCTCAGTGTCTAACATACCCTGGAAAGATTCTCTGCTAGGGCCTGTGGTCAAGCCGAATCTGATGCATGTCCTAAATTGTAATAAGGGAATCAGCTCATTTTCCATGTCTACCCTCCTACTTTCACCACATTTCTGAACCCACCACCATGTGGATTTTGCGTACGCTTTCTGCCTGGAGGGCAAAAAGCCAAAGGCATTGTGGGGGAACGGATACCGGGAAGGCCGAGGGTAGCACAACAATCTTGGTATAAAAGTTTAATGAGCTCCCTCGTTTGACACAGTGATTCTTCATCGGGGGCTAGGCTGGCGAGCAAGGCCAGAAGCCATATGTAGATGAGGCTCTCTGAGCATGGGGTGGCTGGGAGGGGGGCATGGGGAGCAGCCGGCCAGTGCTGTCGGGGATCGGCCGGGTGATGAAACGGCGCGTCTCCTTCTAATGCGACGGGAGAGATAGGTGAGGTGCTGCTCAAAGAGGGGTGAAAAGCGAGGCGATTTGTCCACCTGTCAGGTCCTGTCTGGCCCCACAGCATCACGTTCATTGGTCTGGACAGTGGAGTCTGTGGAAAGGTTTAGTTTAATATGAAAAGGTGCCATGGTATGCCTATTAATTCACCTCCAGCATGCTGTGGGGCTAACACTATCACAGATGCACCTCTTTGAGTCAATGCCCATAAGACCAAGACTGGCAAAACAATTAACACTCTCATCAAACACATATAAAATAGAAAATTATCATTCCTATCAAGCTATTTCTATTTCTAGGATATATTTGAAGGATATATTAATGAATCACTGTTCCGTGTGGATTCCACCTGTCTCCGTTTGCACACAGTACATAGAGAGAGACAGGTTCTTCGTTAAATCAAGTTCATTCTCTGTGGAGTTCTTCCTGACTGGCCTTCTTGACACCCCTGACACACTAACATTATTCCTGATGCACCGATCGTTAGTCTCCTCATGCTCTTCAACAATGACAAACTCTAAGGACATAGATGCAGTAAAGTGGTCAATAAAGTTATCCATTAACCCATTGACCTCCTCTTCCCATAACTGTTTTGAAATGAGGATGTGGGACATAAGACACTGCCACGCACACGCACACACACAGACAGATTATAATACTTTGAAAGAAGATAATTACAGTATCTTAATGAGATAGCTGAGTAAAGTACAACGATACAGAGACTTTGCATTACAAGCTTTGACTGTCAGCACTAGCAGCACCTCTCCTTCTCGCTGCCTGCCTCTTTCTGCTGTCGATCTTCTGAGGGACCACTTCGACAATGCTTGTTTGGGCGTGAGACCCAGCTTTAACATGCTGGGAGATTAGCGACTTGGTTGTGGTTCCCTCCACAGTTCCCTGTCTGTATTTCAGACCTCACCTGGCTGTTCTCCTCTGTTCTGTTCTGCCATTGTCACGCCCTGGCCTTAGTATTCTTTGTTTTCTTTATTATTTTAGTTAGGTCAGGGTGTGACATGGGGAATGTATGTGTTTTTGTATTGTCTAGGGGTTTTGTAGGGTAAATGGGTCAGTGTCTTGTCTAGGTGTTTGTATGTCTATGGCTGCCTAGATTGGTTCTCAATTAGAGGCAGTTGTGGTTCATTGTCTCTAGTTGAGAGCCATATTTAAGGCAGTCATAGGCATTGGGGTTTTGTGGGTAATTGTCTATGTTGTACGTTTGTAGCTTGTGTGTGCACTTACGTCTATAGCTTCACGATCGTTTGTTGTTTTGTTTCAGTTTGTTAAAGTGTTCGTTGCGTGTTTTTTCCTTTCTCTAAAATAAAAGAGAATGTATTTTGCACACGCTGCGCCTTGGTCCACTCTCTCTCAGCAAGACGATCGTGACAGCCATTCAGCTCTGCCCTGCCTCATCATGACTCAAACAATTCCCTGTCTTTCTTAATTTCAAGTCATGCTCTCCCTTGTGTTTTTTAATTTGTTTAAACAACGTCTAATTGGCAATCCATGTCTGATAAGTCTCATTTCAATTGCAGGTAGTCACAAGGGGAATTACCAAATGTTCCTTCGTCGTTCAGCTTGTCATTAAACATTTTGAGTGGATGATGAGAAGGATAAAAATAAAGAGTTGTAATTAGTCTGGTTTTACATGTTCACCCCACTACCATCTAGAAGGCAGAGACCGTACAGGTGCATCAAAGCTGGGTCCGAGAGACTGAAACTGCTTCTATCTCCAGGTCATCCCTGTTAAATTGTCACTACTAGCCGGCCTCCTCCCAGTACCCTTCTTTGAACTTAGTCACTGTTACTAGTTGGCTACCACCCGGTACTCTACCCTGTACCTTACATACTCTTTTACCCACTTCATACGTATATACTGTATTCTAGTCAAGGCTCATGCTATATAACTACTGCTGTACACACCTTTTCTATTTATATGCTGTCCATACTGTCTATACACACCATCAAATACAGTACCAGTCAAGAGTTTGGACACACCTACTCATTCAAGGGTTTTTATTTATATTTATTTTTACTATTTTCTACATTGTAGAATAATAGTGAAGACATCAAAATAACACATATGGAATCATGTGGTAAGCAAAAAAGTGTTACACAAATCAAAATATATTTTATATTTTATATTCTTCAAAGTAGCCAACCTTTGCCTTGATGACAGCTTTGCACACTCTTGGCATTCTCTCAACCAGCTTCATGAGGTAGTCACCTGAAATGCTTTTCCAACAGTCTTGAAGGAGTTCCCACATATGCTGAGCACTTGTTGGCTGCTTTTTCTTCACTCTGGGGTCCAACTCATCCCAAACCATCTCAATTGGGTTGAGGTCGGGTGACTCTGGAGGCCAGGTCATCTGATGCAGCACTCCATCACTCTCCTTCTTGGTCAAATAGCCCTTACACAGCCTGGACGTGTGTTTTGTGTCATTGTCCTGTTGGGGAAAAAAATGATAGCCCCACTAAGCGCAAGCCAGATGGGATGGCGTATTGCTGCTGAATGCTGTGGGAGCCATGGTGGTTAAGTGCGCCTTGAATTCTAAATAAATCACTGACAGTGTCACCAGCAAAGCACCCCACCCCACACCATCACACCTCCTCCTCCATGCTTCACGGTGGGAACCACAGATTCAGAGATAATCCGTTCACCTACTCTGCGTCTCACAAAGACACGGCGGTCGGAACCAAAAATCTCAAATTTTGTCTCACCAGGCCAAAGGACAGATTTCCACCGGTCTAATGTCCATTGCTTGTGTTCCTTGGCCCAAGCAAGTCTCTTCTTATTATTGGTGTCCTTTAGTAACGGTTTCTTTGCAGAAATTTGACCATGAAGGCCTGATTCACGCAGTCTCCTCTGAACAGTTGATGTTGAAATGTGTATGTTACTTGAACTCTGATGCATTTATTTTGGGCCGCAATCTGAGGTGCAGTTAACTCTAATGAACTTATCCTTTGCAGCAGAGGTAACTCTGGGTCTTCCTTTCCTGTGACGGTCCTCATGAGAGCCAGTTTCATCATAGCGCTTGATGGTTTTTGCAGGTGCACTTGAAGAAACTTTCAAAGTTCTTGAAAATTTCCAGATTGACTGACCTTCATGTCTTAAAGTAATGATGGACTGTCGTTTCTTTTGCTTATTTGACTTGTTCTTGCCATAATATGGACTTGGTCTTTTACCAAATAGGGCAATGTTCTGTGTACCACCCCTGCCTTGTCACAACACAACTGATTGGCTTAAACACATTAAGAATGAAAGAAATTCCACAAATTAACTTTTAATAAGGCACACCTGTTAATTGAATTGCATTCCAAGTGACTACCTCATCAAATCAAATCAAATCAAAGTTTATTTGTCACGTGCGCCGAATACAACACGTGTACTACCATCTAGAAGGCAGAGACCGTACAGGTGCATCAAAGCTGGGTCCAAGAGACTGAGAAACTGCACAGTGAAATGCTTACTTACAGGCTCTAACGAATAGTGCGAAAAAAAGGTATTTGTGTGTGTGTGTGTGTGTGTGTAGGTAAGCAAATAAATAAAACAACAGTAAAAATACATTTGAAAATAAGAGTAGCAAGGCTATATACAGATACCGGTTAGTCAGGCAAACCTCATGAAGCTGGTTGAGAGAATGCCAAGAGTGTTCAAAGCTGTCATCAAGGCAAATAGTGGCTACTTTGAAGAATCTCAAATCTAAAATATATTTTGATTTGTTTAACACTTTTTTGGTTAATCCAGAATTCCATATGTGTTATGTAATAGTTTGATGTCTTCGCTATTATTCTACAATGTAGAAAATAGTAAAAATGTATGAGTAGGTGTGTCCAAACTTTTGACTGGTACTGTATATATATATGCAGTAAACATGTTCTTTTTCTTTTTTGGATTTATGTGTATTGGTTTGTATTGTTAGGTATTACTGCACTGTTGGAGCTAGAAACATAAGCATTTAGCTTCACCTGTGATAACGTCTTCAAAATATGTGTATGTAACCAATACATTTTTTGGGGGGGGTATTCTTATTTGATGTGGTGTATCGATAGATGAATTTAATCAGACATTTTTTTGAGAGTTTTTAGAAACATAAAGAGAGAACCCCATTCTTTAAAACCACATACAAATATAAGCCTGGAATGGGAAAAAGTTATTAAAAACAAACTTCATACAAGCTTATTTTAATTTTAATGAGAAGTTTACTCCTGCGTGAATCAGCTTCCCACACAGAATTAGTGCTTTAAGACATTGTTTGATATAGTTATAATGAATATTACCTGATTACACCCACGGCGTGAATCTCGCCGAAGACATGGATGTCGATTATGGCAGCCCCCGCACCTCTCTGCTTCAGAGGTTGGGTTGGGTTAAATGCGGAAGACACATTTCAGTTGAATGTATCCCCCTTTACCTGAAATGTCTGTCCGTGTTGTCTTGAAAAGATTGAGAAAATCCAACAGAAATGTAGAAACAATTAATTTAAAATAGGAAGATTTTATACATGAATTATAAATGACTACACTAGGAATAAAACAATTTCAATTACACTCAGAGGCAATGCAGAACTCATTAGCTTAACCATAAGTCGTTTGCATTATAATTCTTGTTATCTTTTAGGCCTGAGAATAAGCAGCGATACCCTCTGTCACCCCAGCAACCAGGAGGAAATAAAAGGTTTTGCATGTAAATGCTCAAGTCCTAGGGCTCATCATAGCGAGACATAGGCATCAGTGTGAAAAACCCGATGGAAGCCAGCACAGTGGCAGTAGATAAGCTGGCTGCCAGCCAAATAGTATTTTATCCTCATGTTGAGGTGGCTAGGAGCAAAGAGGGCAGGCTCAGCTCCACAAGGGGGCAAAAGGGGGCTTAGCCCCGTCAGTTGAAACTTGTGCCCCCTCAGTTTTAGTTTTATATCCTTATATACATTTACATTTTACATTTAAGTCATTTAGCAGACGCTCTTATCCAGAGCGACTTACAATCAGTGGTGGGCCGTCAGGGCCTGCAAGGCCTTCTCTGCTTCATCAGAATATAATTTTTTTTAAAATATATTTTCCCACAAATATGTATTAAATTATTCCCCAGAGTAAGAGTTATACTCTTCATTTCATAGCTTTCCTCTTGGTTGCACTGCTTCCAGCCCCAGGTTGAGATTTGGAGGGCTGGTCTTTATGTTAGATCTTTTATCCAATCATATTCAGCCATCATGTGTTGCCAGGGGTCTAAAATCTGCCCTCAGGCCTTCAGAATTAACAGTGCGGGCGCTTGTAGCTTATAGTGAATGGAAATGAAAATTTTGTGTCAACCAATCAGCTTTAGAGTTGGCTATTGTACGCCTGCTGGCTGGCTCCAGTGTTACACAGGAGCCAGCTAGCAGGCGTAGTGCGTGCACGTCTTTTGATTGGATTACCAATATTGAGAGGCAGGTCCTATGGGCAGGTCTATGCAGATCTAGGAAACTGAATTTGATAAACAAATTAATTTGCGTGCTACTAAGCTGTTTTTTCAACCCACAATGGCGGAAGGAGGAGAAGATATCGATTTGGTCGAGGATATAATTATAACGCCATTCTCAAGACGAACTTTTCAAGAAAAGTTAGACATTGTAAGGAGAGGTCGCCCGACGCCACAAAGCCTGTCACAGGCGGGAAAGGGGTTCGTTCGCTCGCCACTTTCAAAGTTTCAACTACGAGCGCTGTCAATGGCTCACAGGCTCCGAGAAGCACTGCAAACTGTACTGCTGGGAATGCCTATTATTTGCAAGTGATCGATTTGGTGTTTGGAGCCACACTGGCTTTGCAAACTTGAGTTGTCTAACCAAGGCAGCAACGAGACACCAAAGTACGGCTGGGCACTTACAAGCAATGGTGCTTTTGAAAACTTTTGGGGACACCGGAGTGGATCTACAGCTCAAAGAACAAGCGCGCAGGGCAACGGAGCTGCACAATGAAAAGGTGAAGGGAAATATTGAAAAGACTCATTGATTGTGTCATGTTTTTGGGTAAACACTGTTTACCCAAAAATGGCAATTTGGTTATACTGCGTTTCTGTCTAAATGTATAGTGTCTAGAGCCATGGCATCATAATGATGGTAATAAGAGGTGGATTAATTCGGGTGGGACTGTGTAGTACCTCACTGAAGGCCCAGGCCCCAGGCCCACGGCACGCCACTGATAAAAATACCAAAAAAGTCAAAATGATTCAGTGACAGGTTGGCGCTGCGCTGTATAAGCATCATGGATAGAGCGCACCGCTGTGGAGTTTGTGTGTGTTTGTGTTTAGGAGGGCTATGGAAAGCCACTGGGCAGTTGCGTAAAAAGTGGAAAAAAACGCTGCTCATCTGTGATAGGCTATTGTGATTTATAAGGATGGGGTCAAGTTTACAGTGGAAGCTGCTTCACTCAACTCAGCCTTACGCCCCACCACTACAGAGTTTAGTTAGATGTAAAAGGCGTTTTAGTGTTATTAACCTATTTTGCTCTAACCAGCAAATTCATTTAATAGCAACTGGTTTATAGGAAGAGAGTGGCTGGAATACTCGGTTACTGCAGATGCTGCATTTTTGTTCCAATGTTGAAAGTTCTGTATTGGGTCCAATACTAAAGCAGCAACCTAATCTCACAGTTTCACACAAGGCCTTCACCTAACTTGAAGCATGCTATTGATAGAACCAAAGGATTTGCTAGGCACGCATCAAGCAAGGAGCATTTAAAATGCACTGCACTGTGGAAAGAAAAACAAGTTTGAAGTGCTATGGGAACTGAGGTGATAGGCAGCTGGCAAGAACTCATTTCCCACTTTGACAAACGTCTTCAGTCAGCACAGACGAAGCATGCTACACCCCAGGAAATCTCAACTAATCCAACTGGCATTTCAGGGGCATCTTACAAACTTTTGGGGAGATTGGAATGATCGATTACTCAGGATTTTAACAGAGCATCAAGGAGGCTGCAACTCTTCTGAAAAGGTAAGAAACAATCGAATCTTGATGGTAAAGCCAGTGGTGTCATTTTCAGCAAAAACCTAGTGTATGGAATAACAGCATTAGTTCTTTATAGGGAATAGGGTGCCATTAGAGACTGGGTCCACAGAAGTGTGTTGAAGTGTATTGTGCCATATCACAACGTGTTGCTGAACTCATGAGCTGCATGATTTTCTATGTATGAAGCGGGCCTATAGGCCTGTTTATTTGTCAAGGCAGCTGTTATCTATAGTTGTCTATCTATATAAAATCTATAGTTGACTTCTGAAAAACTCAAAAGGAGGTAAAAACAAGTGGAAAGAGGAACTGCTAACAGGGTATCCACCAAAAGGTCAACTATCTCACTGTAGTAGGCTGTATGTTTTGGTTATTTTCATTTGCCTTTTGTTCAACTGTGTTTGTTCACTGTTAATGTAACTAGCCTGAATATAGATCGTGTCATGTCTTTATCAATATGATATTTTGTTTATAGGTAGGCCTACCACGGTTCTGTAGGCCTACCACGGTTCTGTAGGCCTACCACGGTTCTGTAGGCCTACCGCGGTTTTGTTCTGTTCACATTCATTCGTTCGTATTCACAGTTGTGTCTGTATTCTAAGCCAAACTGCTATTCAGTATTTTTGTTTTGCATGAATATCTAGGCTACTACTTTCAGCATTTAGTTTGCATTATTTTGGTAAGACAGCTGTGTGTACGGCTGCATTCATATAGGCTGTTTGTAATAGGTGAATTACCCTATCTGTCTTGTAGCCTATATTCATGACCAAAATGGCATTTCTTTAGTGTGTAGAGCGCTATCCACTGTGCTTATACAGCGCAACGGAGACCTGTCACTTCAAAAGCACTCAATGGTCTCGGAGTCTCTGCAATTGAACTCCATGTTTATTTTGGTATAGCGCGATATAAGCAGAATTCAATATCTTTCCGATGCAAGAACCCGCAAAAATGGTTCCCCCCTCACCGATTTCAACTGCCCCTGTCACACCCTGGCCTTAGTTATCTTTGTTTTCATTATTATTTTAGTTAGGTCAGGGTGTGACATGGTGAAGTATGTGTTTTGGTTTGTCTAGGGGTTTGTAGGTTTAATGGGGAAATGTCTTGTCTAGGTGTTTGTATGTCGATGGCTGCCTAGATTGGTTCTCAATTAGAGACAGCTGTGGTTTATTGTCTCTAATTGGGAGCCATATTTAAGGCAGCCATGGGCATCATGTGTTTGTGGGTAATTGTCTATGTTGAACGTTTGTTGCTTGTCTGTGCACTTACGTTATTTAGCTTCACGGTCGTTTGTTGTTTTTTGTGTTAGTTTGTGTATAGTGTTCGTTTTCGTGTTTTTTCTCTCTTTTCCACAATAAAGAGATGTATTTTGCACACGCTGCGCCTTGGTCCAATCTCTCTCAAGAAGACGATCGTGACAGCCCCCTTAGTCACTTTACCTGGTGCCGGGTCTGAAGGAGGGTGGAGATAAACTGGCAGCCAGCAGCCTATCATCATAGTCATCCTAATATTATCATTATTACCTCCGCCACCCCTGTCTTCATAGTCAATATCATACACATTCTTTTGTCATCCTGCTATCAAATTGTTTTGAGTGCACTTAGGCGTGCTGCACAGAACAACTTCGAAAAGTCCCCATAAGAGAGACAAGATGGTTTAAGAACATCGTTTGAATGTCAGCCCCTTCTTCATATTACTATTTGACCAAGAGCAAATGAAAAGTTGAAATAAATATTCAATACTCAAGGCATAACTACAGATGAAAAAAATACTTCCTAAGTATACCCTGTGTTTTTGTGGGGTCCCATGGATGTAGATTAGGAATACACCATTAACAGTTAATCATTTCATCAACTCCACTGTAAAACATAACGTAGCTAAATGAACTGAGGTTTAGGTTCTAGAAATGCTTAACGTTATCAATGTCATTCAATCTCTGACACCTTTAGACAATGAATGTAGATTAGATGAGAGAAAGAAAAGCAATTACTCCGGAACATTTGCATTCAAGGGTAATACCCAGAGACGTCCACCTATTATTCATCAAAGGCTCAGTTCTAATTGCAATTAGTGGCTTAACGCCTAGCTTCGCAGGGTCAGATCCAACTTTTAGTCTCTCTGACATGCATCCAGGATTTTCAGGAGGTTGAGTTTTTCATGCTAAACCACGGCACACCCGGGAACGTTTTTTTTTTATGCATGTGATATTGCTTCCAACGCGCCCTAATTGGCTAAATTAATAATGGCCTCTTTTTCTCTCCTTGGGAGAGGAACAAATTAATTTGAATCGCCCTCTCAAGAATTGAATCACTCACCAGCCATCTTCGATAAAGCGCATATTATTTACACTCATTTTGTTCTAATTACAAAGTGACAAGGTCACCTTTTCACCCACAAAGCAGAGTTTAGTCCACGTTGTCCATCTACATTTCCACAGGCTAATCAATAGAGACAGGGGAAATCTGACTGGTTTCTCTTTGCTGCTGCTTTCGCTTGTTAAGGTCACCTAGGCTGTAATGCACCAGACATCACAACATTCATCTGTTGTTAAGAAAGAGAGAAAATCATTGGTTGTAATGCAAATAATGGAATCCCACTGCAAATGTCACCCACATGGGTCAAATATACTCCTTTCTTGGTTTATGGGCTGCCTATAAAAAAGTTGATTTATTGAGTAGCTGCATTTCCTAATGCAACACTTTCCACCTACGTGCCGATTTAGACATTCACTTCCCACAGAGAAGTGAATGTCGCACATTTTTTGTTTGAAAATTCATGTAACATTCATAAAATACTAGATTTTACTCTAACACGATTCCTATTCCTAGGAGCTTTTCGGATATGCTTCATGCATGTCTTAAACGACATCAGAGGGCGTAGGATCAAAGGAAATAGTTGCAATTATATATATATTTTTTTACAATTCCAGCTCTGACAAATATGCACAACATCACTAAAGACACATACCATCATCAGAATATAAACAATTAGTGACTAGATGGTGAATAGTGTTAATCCATAACATTTGGTTAATCTAGCCATTCCTATAATGATATCTATTAGCTTTTCACCTAATGCTAACATGACCCCTGTGACCCTGGAGCCAGGAGAGATCCAGGAGAGGGATTAGGACTGCTTCAGTTTCCTCTCTGGTGTTTTATCCTCTGTCAGTATCCTCTGTCATCCTGACTAAACCAGTAGGAGACTGATGATAAGACAAGTGACTGAGGATAGGAGAGAGGGGTTTCGAGCACTGGGTATTATACATCAAAAATACTATCAAGTAAAACATATTTGTATTTAGTGCAATTTCCCTGTGTTTGCAAAATATGACTTATCACCATAATCTTGATGAGACTTGCTTTTTGGTTATTAGAGATTACATTAAATGTAATTGGACTTTTATCTACCTCAGCTTTAGGACTCATCAATTTAATATTTTACGGGCGCAAAGCAGCTGTGCTGAGATCCTGGTTCGAGTCCAGTCTCGGCCGGCCGCAACCGCGAGACCCATGGGGTGGCGCACAATTGGCCCTGCGTCGTCCGGGTTAGGGTTTGGCCGGCAAGGATGTTCTTGTGCCATTGCGCACTAGAGACTCCTGTGGCGGGCCGGGGAGCAATGCACGCTGACACGGTCGCCAGGTGTACAGTGTTTCCTCCGACACATTGGTGCGGCAGGCTTCCGGGTTAAGCGGGCGTTGTGTCAAGAAGCAATACTGCTTGGCTGGGTTGTGTTTCGGAGGACACATGGCTCTTGACCTTCGCCTCTCCCAAGTCCGTACGGGAGTTGCAGCAATGGATACCAATTGGATACCATGAAAAAGTGGTAAAAAAAAAAAAAAAATCTTAATATTTTACATCAAACTTCTCCCTTAAATGTATATAATTTTAATACACTTTTTAAACCCTTTACTCAAGCGCTTTGAAGTCATAGACACCTAACAGCTTTGTGATGCTCCACACAACATTAATGACAAAAGGTTAAATACAGAAGGGATTGTCTTATGCAGCTCTCTGTGTCATTATCATTCAGCGATAACAATAGTTCTTCTGATATATGGCATTAATGCATACGACAGTAATAAGACTTTTCCTTGCCCTGTAAATTATGCCATCTGTTCTACCAGCTGCAATAAGCATCATAACTCATAATCAAAGTATTTTTTATTTAGAATTGTGATTTGATATCAACAAACTTTCCAGATATCAGTCAACTCGATCTACTTTCAATCTAATGAGCAAAATGTCCCCAGAGATATAGCACAGTGAACAGATTTTTGCACAGGCACTTAAGACAAAGGTAAGCCTCTTACACAAAGCGTGAAAACTTGAGTCTGTCCTGCTAAAAATTTAGAGGCATGGGCATAAAAGATTAAAATGGTATGTAGTTTCCTGTAAATGGTGAGACAAGGCAGTGCATTTTCAAACAAAATAATGAAATAATGAAATAATGAAAGTGAAGTGCGAAGGCTAGTACACAGTAATCTGGCCTCACTGTGCCATATATCGCTGAGGTAATGTGTGACAGTTAGTAGAGAAAACAACGAGGCCGGGTGGCAGCCGTGAGTATTGAGTATGAAGAGCAGCCAACGAAGCACTGAGTGCCACCACAATGTCTCTAATGGCACACAGATGAGCCCCGGACTCTATGCAAGCCTCATGTTCTAATCTGTCATCACTGGCCTGTACCTCCACCCCCCTCTATTGGCAGGGGGCTGTCAGCCAAGGCCCATGGAACATGACAGAAACACACCAATGACTATTGCATTCTAACACACTTCCACCTTGCCCTCCTCCGCTCTCTATTGATGGATATCTTCAATCAGTTTTCACTTTCCACTGCAACTATCATAGTTCTCTTCCAAGAAAATGTACTCACTAAAAGCGAAAGGGACATTACCACACGTGAACTCTCATGGTCCAGCCTGCACTGGCTGTAGATGAATAGTTTCCCTTTACTAACTTACTTAGGCCCACCGCTCCTTTGGAAGCATAGGTCATCAATGTTCTGTTCTGAGCAGTCTTCTCCAGCTCGTCCACCCCATGCCGGTTGTCCTTGTATCTGCCTCAAGCACCCGCCCATTCAGTTTTCTCTAGTTTCCCTTTAGCCTTCTTTTACCTTCAGTACGAGTACCTCTCAGGCCTTGGGGCCTTGGAGAGATGGAGATGCTGAGAGTGGCTTTTGAAGCTTGAGAAGATCCACGCCCTCTTGCCTGCTCCTATTAGGAGGTACATTTGAAACAGCATTTTAGGGACCATAGCACAGCCACGCCTCCATATGTCCTCTCTCTGTGTTAATAACGTGCTCACACTGCGTATGAATATTATGTAAAATTAGCTCAATTATATTTGACAGCTCATTACCATGCGCATTGACCAGGTTTCCCCCTTCTTTCCTCAGTAGTAATTCTTACCTTCTCCCGTCGCTCGAGGTGAATAATGATTAACATAATTATAGAGCAATTTTTTGGGGGAAGAGGCATTTGCCAGTTTATCTCTGTCCATGAGCCTTCTCTGTTCCCCTTTTAATGTAAATCCTTCATTTAGATGTGTATCAGAGGGTATTCAGGGGAGTTAGAGCGAAACAGTGCTCTATTAAGTTTGATAAATTCAATTAAATAGATATTGCATACTGATTTTTTCCACTAGTTATTAATAACCTTTTCCCTATACGGTGATTGTGGGATTTGCTGCAGCACTTTAATTCCAAAGTTTCAAACTTTGTTACACTAGCTATGGCTTTTAGAACACTTAATGCTGGTTGTGGCCCATTTGTAGGGGAATGAATCTGGAGTCTCAACTGACCAGAGAGTATGAACTCGATGACTGGCTAGAAAAGCAGCAGAAGACAGAGCATCAGGTTGAAGCATTATTATTGGTGTTACCATTCCATCTGGAGTTGTGTGATCGAACAGTGACAATCACACTTTCTCTACAAACCCCTAACAGCTGGAACATCGAACTGCTGGTTTGCAATCAAAGCTTAAAACATGAAAAACTGCAACTTGAAGCTGGGTTTTATCGGTTGTTTCCCTCGTAATCCGATTTTCCAGATGTCCTTTTACATGACCATTTACTTTGGAAAATCAAGGCCTCTGTCTGTTGACTGAAGTTTGCAGCAAACACATCTCTAAAAATGATGTGGAAAAAGTCAGCTGGATCGATTGGTACCAGTCATTGTCTTCTTTCTGAACCTAAAAAGGCCATCACATAAAAACGATCCATGACGCAGTAAATTGGTTCAAGTTGACCTTTGACACTGAAAAAACGCTGGAGTCCTACGCGACAATGGATCTTTATAACTGTGAGGGATTTGAACATCACTACATTCAGGTCTGGTGCGTACTCATCCTTCACATGGACAGCACTGTCATTGGGCCAGATGAAGACTGAACCGCATGGTTCCAGTAGGAGGCACAACATCCTCCTGCTCCATCCATCCAGACCCCATCCAGATCAATCCATAACAAGGCCCACCTGATCCATCTCACACCCTCACCTACCTCTCACCATTAACACAAAGAACAAATGATACCCTGTCTGACTGACATACACAGGAGATATAAAGGAGTAAAACAGACAAGACATACCCTCCATCTTGATTTCTTTGCTCGCTGTAGGTAAATCTGTGTCGTTGGTTTTGGTGTGGTCACCTGAAACACAGAAGAGAGAAGAGATCCTAACCACGCTTTGAATGTTCAAATTCCCCTCTGGTATCACAATTTAATTTTCCCCGATTCTGACTGAGGCATTTTCTGCCTTCTGAGGTAAACAAAGGAGGTAAACAGGAGCCTGCAGCATTATCCAATCAGCATTGATTTCATCAATAACAAGTAAGCAAGGGTTCATAGCCAATGCATGATCAACATTTATTGTATGCACAATAACACTTCCCCCTCACATTTGTAAGACATTGATTTCTGTGTTGAGAATATTTTGGCCTTCGGGAGACACTGATTGTATTGTAATTGTATTCTCTTAGATTTCATACTACCTGGACATTCATTTTTTTCTCCAGTATAAATGGCTAATAATGAAATGTAATCACTTATGAGTGTAGAGGAAAGAGTGATACAAGTAGTCTGGCAGCAGTGTAATCTTGTTCAGACCGTGCACCATTACCAGACAAATTGGGGCCTGCTTCCCGGTTTTCATTTCCAGTCTGCTGCCTCCATTCCAGTGTTATACAGGCATCTGATTTCATGGGTTTCAGGGAATGGGTTGACTTAATGCAGAGGGGAACTATGCATGAGCCCTCCTGCTGTGCAACTCTTACATGCAGTTTAGTCATGCCAGACAACATGTTGTGTTCCAGGCCCTTCCTGATTGCAACTCTCTCTGCGTCTCGTGAAATACGGGTTTAAATCAGGGATGGAGGGGTGGAGTGAAAAGTGTGGCTAGAGGGTCGACTGTTGGTTAAGATGTCCAAGTCAAAATGTTTTTTTGTTTCTGCAAGTCAGACACCAAACAACTTGAAGATACTGTGGAAAATTACACGAGGAGGAATATTCAAACGAGGTTCAACTGCTTTTAAGTTTCATTGACCCTTGATGTAACAAGGGGAAAAAATGAAGATGTTTTTCCCCCCTATGGTACTCAAGCTTTGATAGCTAGAGCAGTTGTTAAAGCTCTCGTTTCATCTTCAAACATTATAATTACTTTGGAACGCCTGAAGATAAAAATTAGAGGGAAAATAAATGAATATTATTTTAATTGCTGTGTCAACTGTTACCCATCATCTCACCATCTGATGATGTCTCTTCCTGTGTTTATGCCCAAGTCAGTGACTTGCAATCCGTGTAGGCCGATCATTTACCCAAAGAGAGTAATGAATCGGTGAACTGTGTAATTGTGTTGCGCACAATACAGGTGACTTTCATTAGCAACCTCTGGGACGTGTGTCACTGTGCGGTGGCTGCTCCCTGCTGATGAATTCTGGGAGAGATGTAATTTATTAGATCAAGTGGTGGGATCACTTTTTATGGCCCATGGTCTGCAGGTTTAGACTGTCACTTCATTATGATCCTTTATGTCAGGCTATGGTTAGCAAGAAGCAGGAACATTACGTTTCATGCAAATGACCCGCTCTAATGACCACATTAGGGTTTTTTATTTATTTATTTATTCTATTTATTTATTTATTTTTATCCCATTTTCTCCCCAATTTTCGTGGTATCCAATCGCTAGTAATTACTATCTTGTCTCATCGCTACAACTCCCGTACGGGCTTGGGAGAGACGAAGGTCGAAAGCCATGCGTCCTCCGAAGCACAACCCAACCAAGCCGCACTGCTTCTTAACACAGCGCGCCTCCAACCCGGAAGCCAGCCG
Organism: Salvelinus namaycush; assembly: GCF_016432855.1. Classification (NCBI taxonomy): domain Eukaryota; kingdom Metazoa; phylum Chordata; class Actinopteri; order Salmoniformes; family Salmonidae; genus Salvelinus; species Salvelinus namaycush. Next base: position 24,385,971 of record NC_052336.1, on the reverse strand, counting down.
CACCAATGTGTCGGAGGAAACACCGTGTACCTGGCCCCCTTGGTTAGCGCGCACTGCGCCCGGCCCGCCACAGGAGTCGCTGGAGCGCGATGAGACAAGGATATCCCTACCGGCCAAACCCTCCCTAACCCAGACGACGCTATGCCAATTGTGCGTCGCCCCACGGACCTCCCGGTCGCGGCCGGCTGCGACAGAGCCTGGGCACGAACCCAGAGACTCTGGTGGCACAGCTAGCACTGCGATGCAGTGCGCTAGACCACTGCGCCACCCGGGAGGCCCCACATTAGGGGGTTTTAAACTCCGTTTAGGAAATTATTAGAATAAATAGATGGACATTTTAATGACACACATTTTCACATGGCACAATAATGCATGGAACCATTCGCAATATCATTGTGTAGGAGAAATACTATGGAACATGGCCCGAATCATTTCCCATAGTTTATCATGATGGGAAACGCATGGGACAAAATGTCTTCCTGACCCAATGGGATCATAAGTCTAGCCTCAGCTTTAAAGCGTATAAGTGATGTTTATGTGTTGGAGAAAAGAGGAATAGTACATTTTTGGGGAGTGCAACAAAACAGCTGTTCCTGTGTATACCAACACGCTAATGATGACACTTCCCCCCCCCCCCCCTTCTCTCTCTCTCTTCTCGCTCTCTGTCAGGAAACAGCTGGGGCAGTAGACTTGATTTATCTATAAAGGTATGGGTGTTAGATTTTAGTATGATGTGCCTTCGTCAGAAGGCATGGCACCTGCAGGGTTCTCATTGCTAACCAACCAGTGTTTTGTCCTTGCTACTAGCTATACAAGTTAACAGTACACATCAGGTAAACACCCCCCCTCTACAACAATGTTCTTTATTTATAATGTTTTTCTGGTCGCTAGAAGCAATCTTTCTAGGACTACACAATGTAATTTCAACAAATTAATTCCAGGACAGTTTGCATCCACAAAGGTTACCTGAAACATATATCGTACATTAGCAAACTATGTCCAATACATTAACTCTGCAGTGGTGTCTAAATATCAGCGACCACCATTCTGACCAGTCACTATAATGACTTCTGGATGGAAAGAATTCATGGACTGGGAGGCTGCAGCTGGTGTTGGTTTGTCTGTCACCGAGTGTTTATTAGAATGTGTTAGAGCTTTGTTATTTCCATTTACAATGTCTTGGAATCAATTGTCTATGTCATGATCTCACACTAGAGGAATGACGGTGACAATCACTTTTCATTTTTTATGTCTTCCGCTAAGGAAAACAAAGCTGGAGAAAAAACAGTGGCAGATGACTGTTACAGCATAGGGTTATAAAAAGTAATGGAGAAAACAGTTGTTTGATTACCAGGCTCTCCGGGTCACTGGATGCTTCTGACCCATTTAGCTTGCAGTAATAGTCTCCCTTGTCCCCTTGGGGGGGGGCAGTGCTGGAGCTTGGGAAAGGGATGCCACAGAACACTGACACATATACACTGAACAAAAATATGAACGCAATATGTAGAGTGTTGGTCCCATGTTTCATGAGCTGAAATAAAAAATCCCAGAAATGTTCCATGCGCACAAAAAAACTTATTTCTCTAAAATGTTGTGCACACATTTGTTTACATCCCCTGTTAGTGTGCATTTATCATTTGCAAAGAGAATCCATCAACCTGACGGGTGTGGCATATCAAGAAGCTGATTTAACAGCATGATCATTACACAGGTGCACCTTGTGCTAGGGACAAAGAAAGGCCAATTTAAAATGTGCAGTTTTGTCACACAACCCAATGCTACAGATGTCTCAATTTTCAGGGAGAGTGCAACTGGCATGCTGACTGTAGGAATGTCCACCAGAGCTGTTGTCAGAGAATTTAATGTTAATTTCTCTACCATAAGTTGCCTCCAAAGTTGTTTTAAATTATTTCCCAGAATGTCCAACCGGCCTCACAACCGCAGACCAACTGTAACCACACCAGCCCAGGACAACCACATCCGGCTTCTTCACCTGCTGGATCGTCTGAGATCAGCCACCCGGACAGCTGATGAAACTGAGCAGTATTTCTGTCTGTAATAAAGCCCTTTTGTGGGGAAAAACTCTGTCTGATTGGCTGAGCCTGGTTCCCCAGTGGGTGGGCCTGACTCCCAAGTGGGTGGGCCTATGCCTTCCCAGGCCAACCCATGGCTGCACCCCTGCCCAGTATTGTGAAATCCATATATTAGGGCCTAATGAATTGATTTAAATTTACTGATTTCCTTATGTGAACTGTAACTCAGTAAAATTCTTGAAATTGTTGCATGTTGCATTTATATTTTTGTTCTGTATACATACACCAAGACCCGCAATCACTGTACATGTAAGGCAATTCATATAAATATTATGTGCATGCTCCAACAATTCTTTTTACAATTCTTTTGAGAAATTCCCCCCAAAATTGTCCTACTATCCTAAATACAATTTGATAATACAATGTGAAAGTATATTCTTGATATCTAGCAAGTACCATATTCAACACTCTATCCCATGCTTCACTGATTGTACGTATTAGAATAGCGAATTTATTCAGTTAATATTCTTATGATCAAAGAAATGTATATTGGATCTGCACCGGTGGCTGTTCAATCTCACTGGAAAAGGTTGATTGAGACAGAAAATTAATACCATTTACATCATCAACAATCAAATAAAATTGATAGCAATAAAGGTATCATGTACATGCATCTAAGTTAGCAATTAACCCAAATGAGCTCCCTGTATTGCCACTTCATAATAATAAATTGTGATAATTGACACTGTTATCGTCTCAAGGACGCACACACACACACACACCAACACACACACACACACACACACACACACACACACACACACACACACACACACACACACACACACACACACACACACACACACACACACACACACACACACACACACACACACACACACACACACACACAAACCTCAGCCCCCTTCCTCATTGTCTTTTAGCCTCCATTGTCTCTCCTCCACCCACTGCTCTCCTTTCAGCTGATGCATATTCAACCTCACTACAATACCTGCCAAATGTCTGTGGGATTAAAGAGTACTCTTCCAACTGTCTGTCAGCTTTCCCTCTGAATCTACTGTCGCCATGGTGTTGCCGTGGCAGCACCAGACTGTGGCCTAAGGCGATAGTGATTTGACAGTGCATGAGTATGTGTCTGCATGTGAGTCAAGGATGCATTGACAGGTGAGAGGAAACGGTAGCCTATCTCTCCACTGCAGTTGTTTCCTTGGAGAGTCTGTAAGAAGTGAAGTTTACCGCAGTTGAATAGAATACCAAACTTTTTTATCCCCTCATGAAAGACAGTGGAATGTTTACTTATCTAGATTGGAATGTTGACTTATCTAGTAGATTTAACTGTTTGAAATTTTCATTCGCAGTCGGCTGGCCGCCCACATCACAAAAATATGTATTTTTTTATGTAATCCTCTGACTCCACTGAATGTTTTCCTCAGCAAGGTAGGTTAGTTCAACTCTCAAGGGTACAGCACGTGTGCTCCATGTGGGATTTTAACACGCAACCCTTTGGTTTGAGTCTCTACACCAAAAAATATGTGTCTGTGTCTGCCTCTTCACCACCCACTCACTGGGGCCCCAGAACATGTTTTAATAATGAGTGGTAGTATTCATCAGCAGCTGTTGGGTTGCACAAATTCCCTTGGCGTGAAACTGACAAGGTGACATTTTAGCAGATTGTCTTTGTTAGTAATGGTAACAAGGTTGGCCTAATTTGTTTTGAAAGTATGAACAGTATGATTTATAGAGAACAGTAATATATACTGAAAAAATATATAAACGCAATATGCAACAATTTCAAAGATTTTACTGAGTTAGAATTCATATCAGGAAATTAGTCAATGTAAATAAATTATTTAGGCCCTAATTTATGGATTTCACATGACTGGGAATACACATGTGCATCTAAAATGTCACAGATACCTTAAAAAAAAGGTAGAGGTGTGTATCAGAAAACCAGTCAGTATCTGGTGTGACCACCATTTGCCTCATGCAGTGTGACACATCTCCTTCGCATAGAGTTGATCAGGTTGTTGAAAGATGTGCCAGCATCGAGTAATAGAGTTGATCAGGTTGTTGAAAGATGTGTCGGCATCGAGTAATAGAGTTGATCAGGTTGTTGAAAGATGTGCCAGCATCGAGTAATAGAGTTGATCAGGTTGTTGAAAGATGTGCCAGCATCGAGTAATAGAGTTGATCAGGTTGTTGAAAGATGTGCCAGCATCGAGTAATAGAGTTGATCAGGTTGTTGAAAGATGTGCCAGCATCGAGTAATAGAGTTGATCAGGTTGTTGAAAGATGTGCCAGCATCGAGTAATAGAGTTGATCAGGTTGTTGAAAGATGTGCCAGCATCGAGTAATAGAGTTGATCAGGTTGTTGAAAGATGTGCCAGCATCGAGTAATAGAGTTGATCAGGTTGTTGAAAGATGTGCCAGCATCGAGTAATAGAGTTGATCAGGTTGTTGAAAGATGTGCCAGCATCGAGTAATAGAGTTGATCAGGTTGTTGAAAGATGTGTCGGCATCGAGTAATAGAGTTGATCAGGTTGTTGAAAGATGTGTCGGCATCGAGTAATAGAGTTGATCAGGTTGTTGAAAGATGTGTCGGCATCGAGTAATAGAGTTGATCAGCTAGAAAGATGTGCCAGCATCGAGTAATAGAGTTGATCAGGTTGTTGAAAGATGTGCCAGCATCGAGTAATAGAGTTGATCAGCTAGAAAGATGTGTCGGCATCGAGTAATAGAGTTGATCAGGTTGTTGAAAGATGTGCCAGCATCGAGTAATAGAGTTGATCAGGTTGTTGAAAGATGTGCCAGCATTGAGTAATAGAGTTGATCAGCTAGAAAGATGTGTCGGCATCGAGTAATAGAGTTGATCAGGTTGTTGAAAGATGTGTCGGCATCGAGTAATAGAGTTGATCAGGTTGTTGAAAGATGTGTCGGCATCGAGTAATAGAGTTGATCAGCTAGAAAGATGTGTCGGCATCGAGTAATAGAGTTGATCAGGTTGTTGAAAGATGTGTCGGCATCGAGTAATTGAGTTGATCAGGTTGTTGAAAGATGTGCCAGCATCGAGTAATAGAGTTGATCAGGTTGTTGAAAGATGTGCCAGCATCGAGTAATAGAGTTGATCAGGTTGTTGAAAGATGTGTCGGCATCGAGTAATAGAGTTGATCAGGTAGAAAGATGTGTCGGCATTGAGTAATTGTCTCTGGCCCCCTCCCAGTTAGGGGGAGTGATGAGCTCTACAGCAGAGTATCACAACTCAATCGATGTTTGAAAACTGTTTTCTGCCCATCCCAAAAGATAGAACTGTTAGATAATTGGTCCTCTTTCTGGGACTAAACCACAAACAGGACCAAGCCTGGCCTGCTGAGGAGTGACGGACTCCATCCTAGCTGGAGGGGTGCTCTCATCTTATCTATGAACATAGACAGGGCTCTAACTCCTCTAGCTCCACAATGAGATAGGGTGCAGATAGCACAGTCAGTGTAGTCAGCTCAGCTATCCCCTTTGAGACTGTGCCTCGATCTAGGTTGGGCAAAACTAAACATGGAGGTGTTCGCCTTAGCAATCTCAATGGAATAAAGACCTCCTCCATTCCTGTCATTATTGAAAGAGATTGTGATGTCTCACATCTCAAAATAGGGCTTCTTAATGTTAGATCCAAGGCAGTTATAGTCAATGAACTAATCACTGATCATAATTTTGATGTGATTGGCCTGACTGAAACATGGTTTAAGCCTGATGAATTTACTGTGTTAAATGAGGCCTCTTCTCCTGGTTACACTAGTGACCATATACCCCGCGCATCCCGCAAAGGCAGAGGTGTTGCTAACATTTACAATACCACATTTCAATTCACAAAAAGAAAAAATAATGCATTTTCGTCTTTTGAACTTCTAGTCATGAAATCAATGCAGCCTACTCAATCACTTTTTATAGCTACTGTTTACAGGCTTCCTGGGCCATATACAGCGTTCCTCACTGAGTTCCCTGAATTCCTATCGGACCTTGTAGTCATGGCAGATAATATTCACATTTTTGGTGACTTTAATATTCACATGGAAAAGTCCACAGACCCACTCCAAAAAGCTTTCGGAGCCATCATCGACTCAGTCATACTCTGGACCTAGTTTTGTCCCGTGGAATAAATATTGTGGATCTTAATGTTTTTCCTCATAATCCTGGACTATCGGACCACCATTTTATTACGTTTGCAATTGCAACAAATAATCTGCTCAGACCGCAAGCAAGGATCATCAAAAACCGTTCTATAAATTCTCGGACAACCCAAAGATTCCTAGATGCCCTTCCAGACTCCCTCCACCTACCCAAGGATGTCAGAGTACAACAATGGGTTAACCACCTAACTGAGGAGCAAAATTTGCGTAATACCCTAGATGCAGTCACAGCCCTAAAAACAAAAAACATTTGTCATAAGAAACTAGCTCCCTGGTATACAGAAAATACCCGAGCCTTGAAGCAAGCTTCCAGAAAATTGGAACGGAAATGGCGCTACACCAAACTGGAAGTCTTCCAATTAGCTTGGAAAGACAGTACCGTGCAGTATCGAAAAACCCTCACTGCTGCTCGATCATCCTATTTTTCCAACTTAATTGAGGAGAATAATAACAATCCAAAATGTATATTTGATACGGTCACAAAGCTAACTTAAAAGCTGCATTCCCCAAGAGAGGATGGCTTTCACTTCAGCAGTGATAAATTCATGAACTTCTTTGAAGAAAAGATCATGATCATTAGAAAGCAAATTACGGACTCCTCTTTAAATCTGCGTATTTCTCCAAAGCTCAGTTGTCCTGAGTCTGCGCAACACTGCCAGGACCTAGGATCAAGGGAGACGCTCATGTTTTTTAATACTATATCTCTTGACACATTGATGAAAATAGTCATGGCCTCCAAACCTTCAAGCTGCATACTGGACCCTATTCCAACTAAACTACTGAAAGAGCTGCTTCCTGTGCTTGGCCCTCCTATGTTGAACATAATAAACGGCTCTCTATCCACCGGATGTGTACCAAACTCACTAAAAGTGGCAGTGACAAAGCCTCTCTTGAAAAAGCCAAACCTTGACCCAGAAAAAAATAAAAATATTGGCCTATATCGAATCTCCCATTCCTCTCAAAGATTTTAGAAAAAGCTGTTGCGCAGCAACTCACTGCCTTCCTGAAGACAAATATTGTATACAAAACGCTTCAGTCTGGTTTTAGACCCCATCATAGCACTGAGACTGCACTCGTGAAGGTGGTAAATTTCCTTTTAATGTTGTCAGACCAAGGCTCTGCATCTGTCCTCGTGCTCCTAGACCTTAGCGTTGCTTTTGATACCATCGATCACCACATTCTTTTGGAGAGATTGGAAACCCAAATTGGTCTACACGGACAAGTTCTGGCCTGGTTTAGATCTTAGCTGTCGGAAAGATATCAGTTTGTCTCTATGCATGGATTGTCCTCTGACAAATCAACTGTCAATTTTGGTGTTCCTCAAGGTTCTGTTTTAGGACCACTATTGTTTTCACTATATATTTTACCTCTTGACGATGTCATTCGGAAACATAATGTTAACTTTCACTGAAATGTGGACATTTTACATTTACATTTTAAGTCATTTAGCAGACGCTCTTATCCAGAGCGACTTACATTTTTAACCTTTTTTTAATTTTTTAATTTTATTTAACTAGGCAAGTCAGTTAAGAACAAACTCTTATTTTCAATGACGGCCTAGGAACAGTGGGTTAACTGCCTTGTTCAGGGGACGATACACAGCTGTACAGCTGTACACAGCTGTACATTTTGATGAAACATGGTGAAGCCCCAAAATTGCCCTCCAAGGAAGCCTGTGTTTCAGACATAAGGAAGTGGATGGCGGCAATTTTTTACTTTAAACTCAAAACAGACATACTTGTTCTAGGTCCCAGGAAACAAAGCGATATTCTGTTGAATCTGACAATTAATCTTGATGGTTGTACAGTCGTCTCAAATAAAACTGTGAAGGACCTCGGCGTTACTCTGGACCCTGATCTCTCTTTTGACAAATGTATTAAGACTGTTTCAAGAACAGCTTTTTTCCATCTATGTAACATTGCAGTAATCAGAAACTTTCTGTCCAAAAATGATGCAGAAACATTAATCCATGCTTTTGTCACTTCTAGATTAGACTACTGCAATACTCTACTTTCCGGCTACCCGGATAAAGCACTAAATAGACTTCAGTTAGTGCTAAACACGGCTGCTAGAATCTTGACTAGAACCAATTTTTTTTGATCATATTACTCCAGTGCTGGCCTCTCCACACTGGCTTCCTGTTAAGACTAGGGCTGATTTCAAGGTTTTACTGCTAACCTACAAAGCATTACATGGGCTTGCTCCTACCTATCTTTCCGATTTGGTCCTGCCATACATACCTACACGTTGGTCACAAGACGCAGGCCTCCTTATTGTCCCTAGATTGTCTAAGCAAACAGCTGGAGGCAGGGCTTTCTTCTGTAGAGCTCCATTTTTATGGAATGGTCTGCCTATCCATGTGAGAGACGCAGACTCAGTTTTGACCCCTAAGTCTTTATTGAAGACTCATCTCTTCAGTAGGTCCTATGATTGAGTGTAGTCTGGCTCAGGGGTTTGAAGATGAACAGACAAGCACTGGAGCGACGAACCACCCTTGCTGTCTCTGCCTGACCGGTTCCCCTCTCTCCACTGGGATTCTCTGCCTCTAACCCTATTACGGGGGCTGAGTCACTGGCTTACTGGTGCTCTTCCATGTCGTCCCTATGAGGGGTGCATTACTTGAGTGGGTTGAGTCACTAACGTGATCTTCCTGTCTGGGTTGGCACCCCCTTGGGTTCGTGCCGTGGGGGAGATCTTCCTGAGCTATACTCGGCCTTGTCTCAGGGTAGTAAGTTGGTAGTTTGAAGATATCCCTCTAGTGGTGTGGTGGCTGTGCTTTGGCAAAGTGGGTGGGGTTATATCCTGCCTGGTTGGCCCTGTCTGGGGGTATCGTCGGACAGGGCCATAGTGTTTCCCGACCCCTCCTGTCTCAGCCTCCAGTAATTATGCTGCAATAGTTTATGTGTCGGGGGGCTAGGGTCAGTCTGTTACATCTGGAGTATTTCTCCTGTCTTATCCAGTGTCCTATGTGAATTTAAGTATTTTCTCTCTCTCTCTCTCTCTCTCTCTCTCTCTCTCTCTCTCTCTCTCAATTCAATTCAATTCAATTCAATTTGCTTTATTGGCATGACGTAACAATGTACATATTGCCAAAGCTTGTTTACAATGTAAAAATGAGAATCAAAATTGTCAACGGGACAACAGTAACAACAATAACCAAGGGTCAAAATAACCATACATTCAACAATAACAATAAATATACAGTAAAGGACATGTGCAGGTTGATTGGTCTGTCAGACACTGTCCCTCAACTTATGGCAGGCAGCAATGTAGTGCGCTGCCAACCCACAGCTCTCTGCGTCCTCCCCCAACAGGACGGGTAGCCTATCCTCATCAGAGAGGTCTTTGAAACCTTGAATAAGAGTTTCAAATTTGGGGAAATGACACTCTCTAATTGTTTTATATTTTTGACATTTTGTCAGGAAATGCAGCTCCGTCTCAGGTTCTGCTATTGTGCAGTGGTTGCACAGCCTTTCCTCTACAGGGAGCCAGGTTTTCCTGTGTCTACCCTTCTCAATGGCAAGGCTGTGCTCACTGAGCCTGTACTTTGTCAAGGTTTTTCTAAAGTTTTGATCAGTAACCATGGTCAAATATTTAGCCACGGTGTACTGTCGATTTAGGGCCAGATAGCACTGCATTTTGCTCTGTGCTTGTGCTTGTGTTTCCCAATAAGCAATATAGTTTTGTTTTGACTGTGTTGTAATTTGGTTTATCCTGATTGATTGGATGTTCTGGTCCTGAGGCTTCAGTGTGTTAGTAGAACAGGTTTGTGAACTCAGCCCCAGGACCAGCTGGATGAGGGGACTCTTTTCTTTGTTCAGCTCTTGGTATTGCAGGGCTTGGTAATGATATGAGAGGGGGTCACTGTATTTTAGATGTTTCCAAAACTTAATTGCTCTTTTTTGAGTTTTTATTATTAGTGGATATTTGCCTAATTCTGCCCTGCATGCATTGTTTGTAGTTTTCCTCTGGACATGTAGGAGAATCTTACAGAACTCTGCATGCAGGGTTTCAATGGGATGTTTGTCCCATTTGATGAAATCTTGTTTTGCAAGTGGACCCCACACCTCGCTGCCATAAAGTGCAATTGGTTCAATGACATATTCAATTAGTTTTAGCCAAATTTTAATAGGTATTTCAATTTGAATTTGCTTTTTAATTGCGTAGAATGCCCTGCGTGCTTTCTCTCTCAGTTCATTCACTGCTTCATTAAGGTGTCCAGTTGAGCTTATTTTTAAACCTAAGTAATTGTAGTGTGTGCAGTGCTCTATATATTTTGTACCAATTGAGAACTTTGGTCTAATTCCCTGAGATCTGGATCTTCTCTGGAAAATCATTATTTTAGTCTTTTTGGGGTTTACTGCCAGGGCCCAGGTCTGGCAGTACTGCTCTAGCAGGTCCAGGCTCTGCTGTAGGCCATGTGCTGTGGGTGACAGCAGGCATAGGTCATCGGCGAAGAGTAGGCATTTAACCTCTGAATTATGGAGACTAACACCAGGGGCTGAGGATTTTTCTAGAATAGTGGCCAATTCGTTGATGTAAATATTGAAGAGTGCTGGGCTCAGATTACAACCCTGACGAAGGCCCCGCCCCTGGTTAAAGAATTCTGTTCTTTTCTTGCCAATTTTAATGCTGCACGTATTGCCAGTATACATTGATTTAATTATGTCATATGTTTTACCCCCTACACCACTTTCAATAACTTTGTAGAACAGTCCTGTGTGCCAAATAGAATCAAATGCTTTTTGGAAGTCGATAAAGCAAGCGTATATTTTGGTATTATTTTGGTGGACATGTTTATCTATCAGGGTGTGTAGGGTGTAAATATGATCGGTCGTGCGATGTTTTGGTATAAATCCAATTTGGCTTTTACTCAAGACATTGTGCTTATTAAGGAAGTTTAGAACTCTTACATTTATAATACTACAGAAAACCTTCCCCAGGTTACTGTTCACACAAATGCCTCTGTAATTGTTAGGGTCAAATTTGTCTCCGTTTTTAAAGATTGGGGTTATGAGTCCTTGATTCCAGATGTCAGGGAAATAACCTACACTCAGGATCAAATTAAACAGTTTTAATATAGCCAATTGAAATTTTGCACTAGTGAGTTTGAGCATCTCATTTAGGATGCCATCAGGTCCGCATGCCTTTTTAAATTTGAGAGCCTGAAGTTTCTTATAGAGCTCCTGGTCAGTAATTGGGGAGTCCAGTGGATTTTGATTGTCCTTTATAGCTCTTTCTAATCCATTCAACTTCTCATGAATTTGGCGTTGTTCTGCGTTTGTGTCAATTTGAACGGTGTTGTAGAGTGTTTTAAAATGGGTTGTCCAAATGTCACCATTTTGTATCGCTAATTCCTCTTGTTTAGATTTTTTAATTTTTTTCCAATTTTGCCAGAAGTTGTTTGTGTTTATGGACTCCTCAATTAGCGTCAGCTGCTTTCTGTTGTACTGTGCTTTTTTGGTTCTGAGTGTACGTTTATAGAGTTTTAAAGTCTCACAGTAATGAAGGCGTAATTCACCATTATTTGGGTCTCTGTGCTTTTGGTTGGATAGTGTTCTAAGTTTTTTCCTTATAATTTTACAATCTGCATCAAACCAGTTGTCATCTGTGATCTTTTTTGTTTTGTTTTTTATCAATTTCAATTGTGCTTCTTTTGCCGTTTGCCTGAATATATAGTTGATGTTTTGTACTGCTAGATTGATGCCTTCTTTACTGTGAGTGAATGTGGTATCCAGAAAGTTATCTAAGAGTGTTTGGATATTTTGGTTCCAGGTTGCTTTCTGGTATTCTTCTGTGCTGTTTTGGGCCCATCTGTATGAATGTCTGATGTTGTACAGCTTACTGGGCTGTGAATGTGTGGTTGTTTCCATGTCTGTTCTTTTGAGGAACAATGTAATTTGGCTGTGATCAGACAGAGGTGTTAGTGGCTTGACAGTGAATGAGCTGAGAGAGAAGGGGTCAATGTCTGTGATCATATAGTCTACTGTACTGTGGCCAAGAGGTGAGCAGTAGGTGAATCTCCCCAAAGAGTCCCCCCGTAACCTACCATTGACAAAGTACAGACCCAAGCTTCTACAGAGCTGCAACAGATCCCTTCCGTTTTTGTTGACGGTGCTGTCACTGTTGTTTCTATTGGGGAGATTAAGACAGTTAGAAACATTATGGCCTGTAATAAAGCTGTCCCCTCGTGTGCTCGTTAGATCAGGTAGTGTTCCTGTGCGCGCATTTGTGTCCCCACAGATGAGCACATTTCCCTGGGCCTGGAAATGGCACGTCTCTTCCTCAAGGGTGGGGAAGATCTCCTCTGAGTAATATGGGGATTCTGAGGGGGGGATATAAATTGCGCAAAGGAACACATCTTTTTCTGTCAGTACAAGTTCTTTTTTCAGTTTTAACCAAATGTGATATTTGCCAATTTTGAGGGGATCAATTAGATGTTGTAGGTCGGATTTGTACCAAATGATCAGTCCTCCAGAGTCTCTGCCTCTATTGACAGAGCTGTGTTTTTGTGACGGCACAATTACCTCTCTGTAACCTGTGGGACAGTGAGTGACAATGTCAGCCTTACACCATGTCTCCTGCAGAATGATGACGTCAACATCTTTAAGATTTTTGTTGAACTCCAGTGCTAAACTCTTCAGTCCAAAGGTTGATGAGTTTAGGCCCTGAATGTTCCACATGCTAACTGACAGTGATTTCATGTTCCAAAAGAAAGAATAGCAGTCAGAAATACAGTAACTAACTATTAAGTTGTTAAGAGCGAGATAAACAGGATAACAGCTAACATTTTTTCTGTTATATATATAAACATTCCTATTCATTGAACAAGTACATTTTAGTACAATAGGTGTGTGTGTGTGTGTGTGTGTGTGTGTGTGTGTGTGTGTGTGTGTGTGTACATGCGTCCGTGTGTGTTTAGTGCAGTTTAGTGCAGATGTATTGGAGGAGCTGTTTAATCTCACTCAATCCCACAGGGTTCTCCTGTCCTCTGACGACCTCTGCGTAGCTGCGCTGGTCCTGCTGTTGGGCCCTGTGGAGTGGAGGGGGGCCAGGTCTGGGCCGTGGGGCTTCCTCTCTGGTCTGGTAGGGGTGGTGGTCTGGTGCGGGGTAGTAGGCTGGGCCCGGTCCGGTCTGGCTAAGCCGATGGAAGTGGTGATGGTCTGGTGGTGGGTGGGGCCTGTGGGGTGCGCTGGGTCTGGTGTGGCGTTGAAGGGGCCTGGGGCTCCTTGTTGGTGCAGTGGTCTGGTAGGGGTCTCTGGGTGGTCCTCTGTCCAGTGCGGCATGGGGTGTTTGTCTACCAAGTGCCACGTCCTTTAGAGACTTGACAAACATCCCTACTGTCTGCTTCCTCAGGTGGGAGTAGTCGTGCAGATGCTCTGGGGTGATTGTTGTGTGGTGAGCAACGTGTACGTTTGGGAGTAGGCCACACCCTCTGGTGATGTCAGCGTTGACTTTCTGAATGGTACGGTGATGGAAGTCTTTGCGGGGCAGCAGAGTGGAGATGGTGATGTGGGAGTTGGGGAACCGCTCAGAGGCCCTCTCTGCTACTCTGTTGACCAGCCTGCCTACTCTCTCCTGCTCCTCTCGTAGGTTGTTGGTGCCGGTGTGAATAATAATGTGGCCTGGTGTGCCAAAGTCAGGCTGGGACAGGATGTGGAGTGCATCCTGTGTTTTTGGGCACCATATTTTGCGCACCTTGTGTTGGGGGAAGAGTTTATCTTCTTGGATGAATTTCCCATTTGAGTCAATGAGGATGGCCACCTCAGTGGGTTTTACCAGATTAGTGTGTTTACGGTCTGGGGCTGGAGTACACAGGGCCTGTGTACATGGAGGGGTGTGTGGGGGTGTGTCAGGGGGGGCCAGAGAGCTTCTCTCTGTCGTAGGTGTCTCCATGTGAGCCTCCTTGTTGACTGGGTGTGTGGGTAAAGTGTTGTCGGTATGGGGGGGGGTTGTGGGTAAAGGTGGGTCGGTGGGGGTGTTAGGGGTGGTGAGGGGCTGCAGCTTCTCTCTAGGAGTCTCTACAGTCTGTTCTCTGTGCTGCAGCACCCTCTTGATGCCAGACAACTCCTTTGCCATCTCCTCCTTTACCTGCACCAGCTCTCTCCTCATGGTGGCCTTTACCTCCTCCAGCGCTGTGGTAAGGCTCTCTCTCAGCTCCTGGACAGAGTTCTTCAGCTGGGTCCTGCACTGGTTGATCTGGTCCTGTAGAAGCTCTGTGTCTGGACTGGTGGTGGTGTAGCTGGGGAGCTGCTCCTTCAGCTCAGTAACCCATACCTCTATCACTGCCAGCCTGTCTCTCAACAGGCTGATGGTAGTGGGGTCTTGGCTCTGGTGGTTGTAGGCAGGCAGGGGGGAGGATGGTCCTGCTGTTGGGGTGCCTGAGGTGAGGGGAGAGGTCGGGGTGCTGTCCTTTTCTTTTTTGCTTTCCGCTATCTTCGTTAGGGTGGGGAAGTCCTGCACAACAGAGCTGAGTGCAGCCTCACTGCCCTGGACCATGACAGTGCCGTTCTGATACATATTTACTGTCAGAAACCTGTTTTCCTGGTCCTTATCGCTGTCCTCAAAAATGTGGATTTGCCTTCCCTTGCAGATGCCTTTCTTCGTGGTATAGCTGAAATGCCTGGTTACAGCTGTATGCCAGGCAGTAGTGTGGTCTGTGTAAAATAACAGGTTTGTAACAGTCCTGTTTTGTGAGCAGTCGGCAAACAAAGTTTCTGGGTTCTCCCTCAGAATTCTGTGTTTAAAATTGATTCTTCCTTTCTCTGATTTGATTTCTGCTGGGTATTCAAAAAAAAGCGGGGAAAGTCTCTCAGTTTCTGTCGCTGCTAACGCTGCTAGCGCTGCCTCAGTGGCCATGTTGCTATGGTTACCACCAGTAAACAGTTAGAGCTAGACGTTAAGCTAACTGACCGATTTGAATTTGGCTAGCTACCACGATGAAGATTGGTCTTTTAACTCACTCTCTGTCAATTTTTTCCTCCTTTGTTGATCTTCAGTTGTACAATTTGATTACCTATACATTTTTTGCTAATTGAATCGTGTCAATCTCGCTCTTAACAAACAAAAAGTTATAACAAGTCAGGAGCTGTTCCTCTGCATGACTTCTCTCTCTCTCTCTCTCTCTCTCCCCCCCCCCCCCCCCCCCCCTCGGACCATGCCTCAGGACTAGGACCATGCCTCAGGACTACCTGGCCTGATGACGCCTTGCTGTCCCCAGTCCACCTGGTCGTGCTGCTCCAGTTACAACTGTTCTGCCCTGACCTGTTCACCGGACGTGCTACCTTGTCCCGGACCTGCTGTTTTCGACTCTCTCTCTCTACCGCACCTGCTGTCTCTAACTCTGAATGATCGGCTATGAAAAGACAACTGAACCTTTACTCCTGAGGCGCTGACCTGTTGCACCCTCTACAACCACTGTGATTATTATTTGACCCTGCTGGTCATCTATGAACGTTTGAACATCTTGGCCATGTACTGTTATATTCTTCACCAGGAGAGCACAGCCAGAAGAGGACTGGCCACCCCTCAGAGCATGGTTCCTCTCTAGGTTTCTTTCTAGGTTCCTGCCTTTCTAGGGAGTTTTTCCTAGCCATTGTGCTTCTACATCTATCTACATTGCTTGCGGTTTCTATATAGCACTTTGTGATATCGGCTGTTGTAAAAAGGGCTTTATAAATACATTTGATTGATTGATTGTGGCCTGTGGAATGTTGTTCCTCTCGTCTTTAATGGCTGTGTGAAGTTACTGGATATTGGTGGGAACTGGAACACACTGTCGTACACGTCAATCCAGAGCATCCGAAACATGCTCAATGGGTGACATGTCTGGTGAGTATGCAGGCCATGGATGAACTGGGACATTTTCAGCTTCCAGGAATTGTGTACAGATCCTTGCGACATGGGGCTGTGCATTATCATGGTGAAACATGACGTGATGCCGGTGGATGAATGGCACGACAATGGGCCTCGGGATCTCATCACAGTATCTCTGTTCATTCAAATTGCCATTGATAAAATGCCGTTGTGTTCATTGTCCATATCTTATCCCTACCCATACCGTAACACCACCGCCACCATGGGGCACTCTGTTCACAATGCTGACATCAGCAAACCGCTCCCCACACAACGCCATACACGTGGTATGCGGTTGTGAGGCCGGTTGGACTCACTGACAAATTCATCCTCTCTCTGCTTACTTCTAACATGTGGGAGTATTTATGATTAAACTTCTTAAGGCTAGGGGGCAGTATCCTGAATTTCCAGATGACTGACATGCCCAAAGTAAACTGTCTGCTACTCAGGCCCAGAAGGATATGCATATAATTGGTAGCATTGGATAGAAAACATTCTGAAGTTTCTAAAACTGTTAATGTCTGTGAGTATGGCAGTCGAAAAATCATCTGGACATTTTTTTTTGGAGGTCACAGGCCTTTTCAATGCAAGCCTAATAGCTCCCAGATTGCAGATCCTATGGCTTCCAGTAGATGTCAAAAGTCTTTATACAGGGTTTAAGCCTTGTTTCTTGAAAAACGAACAAGTAGTTGTAGTTTATCCAAGGTGTTCTCATCAGGAAAGGTAGGCTTTTGGTGCGCGTGAATGAGGGCGCGCTCTTCGTTATTTTCCTTTTCTATTGAACACCGTTCTTTCCGTCTGAAATATTATCCTTTATTTACATATTAGGGTACCTGAGGATTGATTAGAAACATTGTTTGACTTGTTTGGACGAAGTTTACCGGTAGCTTTTTGGATTCCTTTGTATGCATGTTGAAGGAGTGGATTACTGAAATCAATGGTGCCATCTAAACAGACTTTTTTGGATATAAAGAAGGACTTTATCAAACAAAACGAACATTCATTGTGTAGCTGGGACCCTTGGGATTGCAAACAGAGGAAGAACTTCAAAAGGTAAGTGATTCATTTTATTGCTATTTGTGATTTTTGTGAAGCCGGTGCTGGTTGAAAAAGTATTTTGATATGGGGTGCTGTCCTCAGATAATCGCATGGCATGCTTTTGCCGTAAAGCCTTTTAGAAATCTGACAACGCAGTTGGATTAACAAAAGGTTAAGCTTTTAAATGATGTAAGACACTTTATGTTTATTATTATTTAATATTACGATTTTGTCATTTCAATTTGGCACGCTCCAACTTCACCGGATGTTGTCGATTTTGATCCCGCTAGCGGGATCCGATCCCTAAGTTACAGAACCAAGACTTCTCCTGAGTTTATTCATTTTCATGCATTATGTATCAGTGATGTTACACGATTTAGCCAGATGCTTTCTTTTGTTTTAGTTTTTGAGACTTTTGATTGACATTCTGCGATGATGGTGAGTGAAATAAGACAGACATGCAAAACTCAAACACGTGCGTAAACCAGGACATTGAGCTATGGAGGATTTACTCTAAGGTTCAAACCACACATGGATCCCTAGTCACAATGGACGGTAGCATAATGGCGTTCTGTCTGACTGGCTCAGTCATGTGTCTAACTTATTAACAGTCGAGAAATGCCTTTGTCTGCTGTTTTTTTATCAGCCCCTTCATCACTACTGAAACATTGAGGGCTTGACTTCATAACATCCGACGTTGGGCTGGAGATATTCGTTTTTCCTCCCTTATGTTCCTCAGTCTAATGCAAGCTGATAAGACCTTAAATAGCGTGGACGAGATTAAAAGAGAATAATAAAATAAATGTGTCACTAACAGAATTGCCTCTGCCCCACAAGTTGAGTTTGAATAAGCATCACAATAAATAAGGCCAATAATATGTTCAAACAGTGAAAAGTATTACAGATAAAGCCCTTGTGACAGAGGGAACTCACTGGCAATACATCAAGGTTAATATGTTGCAGCCAGGAAGATGATAGTTGCCCATTGCATCAGCCATTTGAGCTTGTTATATCTTTGAGAATTTAGACTGTGCAATTACTTTACAATTAGCAATATTTATTAATGTTTAATACATATTAAACTGGTGTTAATGAACACACAATTTGGAGGCAAATGCAATGTAATTTATTTGCACTAGTGTAACAGTATAACTTTAGTCCGTCCCCTCAAGGAAGCTGCTAACTAGTGTTAGCGCAATTGGCTTGCAAAACTACCTCTAACATCCTTCATGCTGGATATAGAGAAGTAACTGAAGTAACCCTTTAATACAGGAACACTCTTAACCATTTTGGCTATGCATGCCATTAGGAAATGATAACAATTAAATAATATGACTAGTCAGGCTCAAGTGTTTGTCCAACAGCATTGTAATAACATTATAATATCAATTTCAACTGCACATGACCTTGAATGGGCCTTGAAATACTATATTCATGAGTACTAGTAAGTAATGGTTAAAATGAGACACAAACTAGATGAGTTTTGTGCTCCATACTGCTTATTCTGATAGATGGACTGATGTGTTGGTTATGTCTCCAAGGTCAAACAAAGAGACCAAAAGAGTCTGGTCAAATGACACCTGACATGAGCAGTATAGGCATTCTAATAAATACCAATCTCTGATAATCTTCCTTGTAATAGATACCAATCACTGATAATATTAACTTTAGGTTCACCTTCATTTGCTATGAGTTGCCCACCACAGATAATTGCCTCATATTCCGTTTGAAGAGAATTCCTGAGACTGTTGCTGAAGTTGATTTCTCGTTCTGGCATGAGGCAAACAAACAAAGCTGAGGCTAGTTCACTTTTCTTCTCTCCCTGTTCTTCTCTCCCTGTCATCTCTCCCTTCTCTCCCTCTCCCTGACATTGGATTGCACTGGGCTAAAATGGCAGGCATTAGATTCTCCCCACCTCGCAAACTTCCGAAACACCTTTTCACAGTGTGCTGATGGGAGGTGAGAATAATGTGAGAATAATGCCCTATCTAACCAACACAATATTAAAAGAGCTGACAGACTGAAGGCCAAAGGTCTAAATTTAGACTGAAGAGAGAAAGTCTATTTGTTACCTTCTCTAGGATAGGGGGCAGCATTTTCACGTTTGGATGAAAAGCATACCCAAATTCAACTGCCAGCTACTCATTACCAGATGATAAGATATGCTTAGTATTAGTAGATTTGGATAGAAAACACTCTGTAGTTTCTAAAACTGTTTGAATCATGTCTGTGAGTATAACAGAACTTATTTAGCAGGCGAAACCCCGAGGACAAACCATTCAGATTTTTTTTTCCGAGGTCACCCTCTTCTCAATGGAATTTCATTGGGAATACAGATTTCTAATTGACCTTCTTGCAGTTCCTACCGCTTCCACTGGATGTCAACAGTTTTTAGAAATTGGTTGAGGTTTTTTTCCTTTGTGTAATGAAGAAGTACGGCCATCTTGAACGAGGGTCACTTAAAGTATCCTATTTGTTAGAGGCGCGTGACCAGAAAGCTAGCTACAGTTTGTTTTAAACCTGTATTGAACACAGATCATCCCGTCTTCAATTGTATTGATTATTTACGTAAAAAAAGACCTAAAGTTGTATTACAAAAGTAGTTTGAAATGTTTTGGCAAAGTTTACAGGTAACTTTTGAGATATTTTGTAGTCACGTTTCACAAGTTGGAACCGGTATTTTTCTGGATCAAACGCGCCAAATAAATGGACATTTTGGATATATATTGACAGAATTAATCGAACAAAAGGACCATTTGTGATGTTTATGGGACATATTGGAGTGCCAACAACAGAAGCTCGTCAAAGGTAAGGCATGAATTATATTTTTATTTCTGCGTTTTGTGTCGCGCCTGCAGGCTTGAAATATGCTTCTCTCTCTTTGTTTACTATGGTGCTATCCTCAGATAATAGCATCGTTTGCTTTCGCCGAAAAGCCTATTTGAATTCTGACACGTTGGCTGGATTCACAACCAGTGTAGCTTTAATTTGGTATCTTTCATGTGTGACTTAATGAAAGTTAGATTTTTATAGTAATTTATTAGAATTTGGCGCTCTGCATTTTCTCTGGCTTTTGGCCAAGTGAGACAGTAGCGTCCCGCCTAAACTCAGATTTTTGGATATAAATATGAACTTTACCGAACAAAACATACATGTATTGTGTAACATGAAGTCCTATGAGTGTCATCTGATGAAGATCATCAAAGGTTAGTGATTCATTTTATCTCTATTTCTGCTTTTTGTTACTCCTCTCTTTGGCTGGAAAAATGGCTGTGTTTTTCTGTGACTTGGCTCTGACCTAACATAATCGTTTGGTGTGCTTTCGTCGTAAAGCCTATTTGAATTCGGACATGTTGGCTGGATTCACAACAAGTGTAGCTTTAATTTGGTATCTTTCTTGTGTGATTTCATGAAAGTTAGATTTTTATAGTAATTTATTTGAATTTGGCGCTCTGCATTTTTACTGGCTTTTGGCCAAGTGGGACGTTAGCGTCCCACATATCCCAGAGAAGTTAAGGCCTGGGCAGCAGTGCTGCCAATAGGAAAAATCCCTGATGTTACCTTAGAAACATGTTGAGCATTAGACAGGGAAAGATGATGGAAAGCATTCAAGTGTAGGGGCATGGCTCATTAGAATATTTTGGGGTATGATTTGCTCACAGCTATTTTTGAGCAACCGTGAGTGAGAGTACTTCAGGAAGAAGCATAGCGCAATTACAGCAGCCATGAAGGTTTTAAATGATATCACTGAAGCCCTTGACAAAAAACAGCACTGTGTATCACTTTTTATTGATCTAAGGCTTTTGATACAGTTAATCATGTTATACTGAGGCAGAAATTGGCGAGTGTAGGTCTTTTGATGGGCTCATGTCTGTTAAATTGTCTGTCTGTAATGATGTGCCCCAGGGCTCTGTACTTGGTCCCCTCTTATTCACTATTTATATAAATAATTAACAAAAATGTGCAAAATGCGCAACTTCACTTTTATGCTGATGATACTGTTATTTATTGTTGTGCCTCGTCTCTTACAAAAGCTTTCCAGAACTTGCAAACTGCTTTTTATACTGTTCAACATACCTTGTGTCAATTGAAGCTTATCCTTAATACTGACAAAACTAAACTAATGGTGTTTTCCAAAGCAAGAAATAGATCTCTGAACCTTTCACCTATTACTACCTGTTAGGGCAATGAGATTGAGACTGTAACCTCATAGAAATATCTTGGAATTTTAATTGATGACGGCGTGTCTTTTAAATTGAATATTCAACAACTTATTAAAAAAATTAAGCTGAAGTTCGGATTTTTTTTTAGGAATAAGGTCTGTTTTACTTTTGAAGCCAGACGGAGGCTAGTATCAGCTACATTTATGTCTTTACTAGACTATGCGGATATTGTAATGGGTGCGTGTTGGTGGCAGGGAAGTCAGGCGCAGGAGAACGAACTTGGTATAAACGGAGTCGTTTAATAAGTGCTCACAAAACTACAAAAACCAAAATATACAAAATAATAAAAGTGGGTACAAAACCCGTCGCACACCAACACATAACTTGCACATAACATACAAACAAACAATCTCCGACAAGGACATGAGGGGAAACAGAGGGTTAAATACACAACAATGTAATTGATGGGATTGGAACCAGGTGTGAAGGAAGACAAGACAAAACCAATGGAAAATGAAAAATGGATCCGCGATGGCTAGAAGGTTGGTGACGTCGACCGCCGAACACCGCCCGAACAAGGAGAGGGACCGACTTTTGCGGAAGTCATGACAGATTTTTTATATATGAATGCTTCCGCTCAGTGTTTGAGATCAATTGATACCCTTTACCATGGCGCATTGAGATTTATTTAAAACTGCAAAACCCTTACGCACCACTCCACTTTATATACCAGGGTTGGCTGGCCTCTAGTCACTTGTAGGCTCAGTCACTGGTATACTTTTATTTACAAAGCCATTTTGGGTTTGCTACCATTTTATTTGGGCATTTTTATTGTTCAGAAATGTGGTGGGTACTCTCTTCATTCGCAGGACTTTATCATGCTAACTGTTCCAAATGTCCGAACTGAATTTGGTAAAAGGGCTTTTAGGTACTATGCGCCATCGGCTTGGAAAGCCTTACAAAATACTTTTAAACTGGAAGAACTTGTCCCGATTGGTGTTTTTAAATCACTGATGAAGGATTTTCAGGCTGATTCCCTGACCAGGCAATGTTTTTAATTACCTGTTTTATGATTTTGTTATACTCCATACTGAATTCTATGGTTTTTACTATATTACTTGTAGTTTTTCATGTTGTATGTCTGTAATTGTGAAATGACTTGGTGCTGTACACCAGTACTCTCTTGAAAAAGATCTCAATGTGCCCTTCCTGGTTAAATAAAGGTTAAATAAATCAAGTTCCAGTTTATCTCATCTGTTGTGTTATATCATTAATAATTATATATGACTATGGAAAGTAAATGTGTCTTATGAAAGACTCATGTAGACCTTGTGTCAATTGAGAACTGTTGTGTAAATCAGTACTCTCAATTCTTTCCTCAGGGACTCTCAGCTGTTCCAGAGCTATCACACCTGATTCAACTTGTCAATCAACACAATTATCAAACTCATGGAATTGTAACAATATAATATGGCAAAACAAAGGAAAGAACCCTGTATAGTTCTTCAAAAGGTTATTTATAGAACCTTTGAGATTGAGAACGTTTTTTATAGAACCATTCTCCATAAAGGTCTTATAAAGTGTCACGCCCTGACCATAGAGAGCTTTTTATTGTCTATGTTGGTTGGGTCGGGGTGTGACTAGGGTGGGTCATCTAGGTGTTTGTGTGTCTATTTTGGCCTGTTATGGTTCCCAATCAGAGGAAGCTGTTTATCGTTGTCTCTGATTGGGGATCATATTTAGGCAGCCATTTTCCCTTTGTGCTTTGTGGGATCTTGTCTATGGACAGTTGCATGTCAGCACTATTATTAGCTTCACGTTTCGTTTGGTAGTTTGTTGTTTTTTGTTCGGTGTTCATTTATTAAAGGAAAATGTACGCCTACCACGCTGCACCTTGGTCCATTCCTTTCGACGAGCGTGACATAAAGATCCATTAAAAGGGTTCTATAAAGCACCAAAAAGGGTTGTAACCATAGCAGAACCGTATAGAACCTTTTTGAAATATTAATTTATGGAACATTAGGAAAGGGTTCTTTATAGTACCATAAAGGTTTAATTTAGAAATATATGAGCATGGTTCTTTATAGAACCTTCAAAAAACGGTTTTAAACTCAACAAAAAAAGAAACGTCCCTTTTTCAGGACCCTGTCTTTCAAAGCTAATTCATAAAAATCCAAATAACTTCACAGATCTTCAGTGTAAAGGGTTTAAACACTGCTTCCCATGCTTGTTCAATGAACCTTAATAAACAATTAATGAACATGCACCTGTGGAACTGTCGTTAAGACACTAACAGCTTACAGACGGTAGGCAATTAAGGTCACAGCTATGAAAACTTAGGACACTAAAGAGGCCTTTCTACTGACTCTGAAAAACACCAAAACAAAGATGCCCAGGGTCCCTGCTCATCTGCGTGAACGTGCCTTAGGCATGCTGCAAGGAGGCATGAGAACTGCAGATGTGGCCAGGGCAATAAATTGCAATGCCCGTACTGTGAGACGCCTAAGACAACGCTACAGGGAGACAGTACGGACAGCTGATCGTCCTCTCAGTGGCAGACCACGTGTAACAACACCTGCACAGGATCGGTATATCTGAACATCAAACCTGCGGGACAGGTACAGGATGGCAACAACAAGTTACACCAGGAACGCCAGGATGGTACAGGATGCCCGAGTTACACCAGGAATGCCCAATCCCTCCATCAGTGCTCAGACTGTCCGCAATAGGCTGAGAGAGGCTGGACTGAGGGCTTGTAGGCCTGTTGTAAGGCAGGTCCTCACCAGACATCACCTGCAACAACGTCACCTATGGGCACAAACAGACCGTCGCTGGACCAGACAGGACTGGCAAAAAGTGCTCTTCACTGATGAGTCAATGTTTTGTCTCACCAGCGGTGATGGTCGGATTCGCGTTTATTGTCTAAGGAATGACCGTCATGGTCTGAGGCGGTGTGTCACAGCATCATCGGACTGAGCTTGTTGTCATAGCAGGCAATCTCAACGCTGTGCATTATAGGGAAGACATCCTCCTCCCTCATGTGGTACCCTTCCTTCAGGCTCATCCTGACATGACCCTCCAGCATGTCAATGCCACCAGCCAAACTGCTCGTTCTGTGCGTGATCTCCTGTAAGACAGGAATGTCAGTGTTCTGCCATGGCCAGCGAAGAGCCCGGATCTCAATCCCATTGAGCACGTCTGGAACCTGTTGGATTGGAGGGTGAGGGCTAGGGCCATTCCCCACAGAAATGTCTGGGAACTTGCAGGTGCCTTGGAGGAAGAGTGGGGTAACATCTCACAGCAATAACTGGAAAATCTGGTGCAGACCATGAGGAGGAGATGCACTGCAACACTTACTGCAGCTGGTGGCCACACCAGATACTGACTGTTACTTTTAATTTTGACCCCCCCCTTTGTTCAGGGACACATTATTCCATTTCTGTTAGTCACATGTCTGTGTAACTTGTTCAGTTTATGTCTCAGTTGTTGAATCTTGTTATGTTCATACAAATATTTATACATTATTTTTTTTGCTGAGTTTATATAGCACAAAAAAAGGGTTCCGCTATGGTTACAAGTAAAATTATCTCAATTTTGCACTATATAGAAACAAGCACAGAGCCAGGGTCTCAGCACAGAGGGGTGGTCTCGATGGGCCCTAATGACCAAATCCTTTTTTTAAAAGGGTAGCTGATATGTTTCAGTACCAAGGACAGCACACACCACTCTACAAAGCGCAGTGATAGTCAGCGCCTTGGACAGCAGCACCAAGCAGTGATTCATCAAAACCATTAATCGCAGCGCATGAAGAGCTTGTTTAGCAGACAGACAGAGAAAGGTCTACATTCAGGTCTACTTTCAATGATAAAGTAGACACAGTGGTCTACAACTACAAAACAGGCACACCGTAAATCAGGCAGGCAGTGTCTCACATGCAGGCAGGCAGGCAGGCAGGCAGGCGCGCGCGCACGCACGCACGCACGCACGCACGCACGCACGCACGCACGCACGCACGCACGCACGCACGCACGCACACACACACACACACACACACACACACACACACACACACACACACACACACACAAGGCCTGCCTATGGGTGCCGAGAGGTGTTAAGCAAGAGGCCCTGTAATAACATTCTGACTGCTTTCATCTTAACCAAAATTTTGTTTCACTCACCAGATTGTCTTTTGCTCAGCCGATGTAGCCATGTTGTAGTTCTTGCATTCCATCGAACAAAATAATAATCCCAACGAACTGATGTGCAAATTAACAATGTGCAAATTAAGGTCCTGTTTTAAACGTCATACTCCTCTTCTTCATGTTGACAATCCTGCCAACTACTTTGTCTTTGTGAATGTCAATGTCCCACTGAATAGATAGCAAAGTTAGGATGGATAGTCTGTCCTCATTCACGCATGCATGCAAATAGGTCTTCGCTCGGGAACTGGCACTGCTGATGGGAATGATTTTGTAGATTCTATGGAGAATGGTCAGATTTGAATATGCTAGGTACATGTTATTGGCAATGAGGAATGCTAGGACTGTGTCAGAGTTGAGATCCATGGCTAACTCGGAATATATTGTGCGGAAAGAGAAGAACTTATCCACAATTTCCTCAGGCTTGGAAATGTCTTCTGAGTAGAAATGTGCGAGCTCAAGCATGTTATTCTCAAAACGCTTTGGGTTGAGCACAGAGAACAGTCACGCCGTTTCTATGAAGTCGACAAATCGATTCTCAAACTGCCCCACAAAAACATTGAGTATGTAATTGTATGCATCAGCTTTAAAAGCACCTTCTGCTTTCTGGAATTGGGTCATCCTCTGCGCCCTCGTCATGAAACCTCTTCCTCTTGTGAGCTCTCTCCTCTGCAAACTCAGTTGTTGTGTAGTTTTGTCGGGCCATCTCTTTAGCAGTGTTCCTCATCTTGTCATAGGCCTCATCTGTGCCAGTCTGTCTGATCTCAGCCATGCAGCAGTCTGTTAGATCCACTGCAGTGTTTCCATTTATTGCATCCTTTTGCGGATAGTTAGAAAATATGTAAACTCAAATGTGCTCATTTTTGAGAGCAGGCCATCAGCTTCAGATGGCATCTTTGGTGTAGTATGGTTATGCTGCTTTATTTGGCACAGGGCTTCAAGGAGCCCAGGCAGGATCTATATAACCAAAGATGTTAATAACCTAACCCAAGATAGACCATAGCCTGTCGTTTCCAATGGGAACAAATGAGTCATTGTGGGCCGAACAAGCAAGGAGGGGGCAGAGCAAAGCACAAGCTAGCGAGATTCTATTAGCGCATTCTAGCATGTATTTGCGTATTTCCCTTAGGGAACGCCTACTCTGTGAAGTGTGCATGTGCAATAACTCAGTTCGCCCTTGCACTCCTTCTAAACAACGTACATTTCAGAAACGTTGGTAAAGGGTAAAGTCAAAAAACCGTAGTCCACTCAGTTCATAACAAATTCTAGTTTTGGGAACAGAAAACTGTATTGAGATCAAATGTTTCATCGATAAGAACATTTGCAGAATTCATCTCACTCCATCATCTCCCACTACTGGCCACTGGGCTTCCTCTCACCACCATATTTGGTAGTGAGTGGAAACGCCAAGCGGGTGCTTCACATTTATACATGCGGTGAAATATCTGTCTTATTGTTCTATCTGTGGAATATCTGCTTCTGTGGCCTGTTTCCTGTAGGCCCACCTTGTGTCTGACAGGCTCTTCAGCGTGACAACGGGGATCAAATATACAACCTTCTGATACAGAGTCATGGGATTACGCCCATCCACCACCCGTGTCCACAACACCCTAGCAAAACCCAAGACACTTGATGGTAATAGCGCTCACTGTTGCCCCTAGTGGACGGGTTTTAACTTCAATCTTGAGTGACCTGACTGTTTAAACATTTACATTTACATTTAAGTCATTTAGCAGACGCTCTTATCCAGAGCGACTTACAAATTGGTGCATTCACCTTATGATATCCAGTGGAACAGCCACTTTACAATAGTGCATCTAAATCTTTTAAGGGGGGGGGGGGGGGGGGGGTAAACCTTGGTAGGCTAGAAGTAAAAAAGAAGTTCAGGGCCTCCAGTGTATAAAAAAACAACATTTGCGTTACACAAGAAACAAGCAACATCCAGTATAATTAAATTGAGGTTGTGTGCTACAGCAGTGCACATAGAAAGCCTTGTTCGAACAGTTCCTTTTTACTCTAGCTTGCAGTCCCGTTAAGTGTTCAGACATTGTTCTTAACCCATCACAGGCTTGGCCTCTCATAAGATTCACATCGAGACCTTGGTCATTGGTGAGTGTGTTTATAAGCGGATCGTAAATGGACACTGCCATCTGGCAACTCTTCAAATTTCACAAAGCACTCAATGTTGTCCTCCTCCACCTCCTCACTACCAGTGCAGGTGCTTGAAGTGCTTCCTCCCAGTTGCTGGTGGTCCTCCTCCTCCTCTTGTGTTTTTGTTTCCATGGCCACGGGCGAGAAGGCAATACTTCCATCTACACCGGCCTCAGTAGCCACTCAGGCTAGCGCGAGCACCAGCAGCAGGGGTTGGATTATCCATCCACGGTGGTCTTGTTGCAAGGACATCGAGGAGGAGAAGTATGTTCTGTGTGGAACACAGGATGCAATTCAACTTTTCTTATTTTCTCGCTCCTCGCGTTTTATAACATCTGACTTATACATTCTATATATTTTCCCTCTGAATGTAACTTAGCTAGCTAGACATGACCTGACGTGAACGACGTTGAGCTCACACAGGGTAGGCTACAAGTCAATCAAATATGACAAACATTATTTTTTGAAAAAATGTACGATGTACAATGAAAGGTCTTGGCTAAAAACAATTTGTTTTCATTTAATTTTAGAATACTTTTCATTTTAATTTTGGTACTGTATGAAGTAGGCTATAAGTAAGATCCCCCCCCCCCCAAAACTAACAAATGTAACTACATCAAATGTTTTTATTTTAAAATCTTCACAGACAGGGGTCCCCTTACGAGGCCTCTATGTGTGTGGGCCCTGGGTGGTTGCCCCATGCCCCCTAGCTCCGCTTCTGTATCAAACCTTTTGTATTTAGTGTGTATTAAAGCAATATATGCTATAGAAGCAATGGGTAACCATTGGGAAGAAGAGGGAAGGAGAGAAAGGACTGAGAGAGGTCCCCTATTGCGTTCAAATCCAACAGAATAACCTGCAGCTGGCCTTGTGAATGAAGCTGAATCCAGGGGAATAGGGAGTATCGCTTAGGCCTTATTGTGTGGGGGATTGAGCCCCAGCTCAAATGTTCACAGAGCCCACACAATGTGAAGGGTTTGGTTATCATGTAAGACATCCGTTAAGTAAAGCTGAGCGAGAGAGGCCTTGTTGGGCCTGGGAGGTTGTTATCCTTTAGATGGGTTTGAAATACACAGGGGGGAGAGCGAGATGGGGAGTTTAACTGTAAGTGCAAAAACTTTTCTCCAGATCTTTTATTTATCTTTGACCCAGTACAGAGGAGAAAAAGGGGGAACAGACAAAAATATGAGCAAGGTGTCAAATAGTTTCTCAAAGAACATCTGCTGTTGTCAATTTTATTGCCTAAAAACAAATTGTTAAGAAATACGTGTGCCCAAGTCCTTATTACCCTTTAACCTTGAAAACAACGACGCAACATCTCTCATCCCCATAGCTGTTATTAAGCTTCCCCTGATTTTAACAGATAAACAAGCACCAATATAAAAAGCGTCTGTTGTTTGTTAACAGGTATTTATCCAATGCCCACTTCACATTCTCCCAGTAAGGGAAGGTCATCATCATTATGTCTCAATGTTGTGAGACAACCAAGGGAACAAGCGGGGATTTTGAAATGGTACATTGAAGTACTTGTCTTCATTTTTTGTCTCAAAAAAAGTGCAGGAGCACTGCCACCTTTTCTAAGTGAAAAGATATTTAGCAATCGCAACACAAAACACAACCACCAAGGCTTGGTCCTCAGCTTTACAAACTTTTGAACTTGTAATGTCACAATCGTCATAATGAGTGGACCAAGATGCAGCGTGGTATGGTTCCATCCTCTTTATTATGAAGTGAAACTCAAAGAAAACAATAAATGCACAAAACGAAACGTGAAGCTGCTA
This sequence comes from Salvelinus namaycush, assembly GCF_016432855.1. NCBI lineage: Eukaryota > Metazoa > Chordata > Actinopteri > Salmoniformes > Salmonidae > Salvelinus > Salvelinus namaycush. Next base: position 24,356,549 of record NC_052336.1, on the reverse strand, counting down.
TAGTGCTCACAGGCAACTATACAAAGTCAAGATCCCACAAAGCACAAAGGGGAAATTGCTGCCTAAATATGATCCCCAATCAGAGACAATGATAAACAGCTGCCTCTGACTGGGAACCATACCAGGCCAACATAGAAATATAATTACCTAGATGACCCACCCTAGTCACACCCCAACCTAACCAACATAGAAAATAAAAAGCTCTCTATGGTCAGGGCGTGACATGTAAACGTTTGATCATCTTTGACATTTTGATTCCAGGTTCCGCTAAAATGCACAAAATGACCATATTGCTCACAATATGGGCCAAGGTAATCACGGACCTTTGAGCTTTCATCCGTTGTGTAAACCAATGTTCATTGTGATATCATAAACAATCATTTTTAAGTTTCAGGTTTAATAGGCACTATCAAAGTCCTGCTGTGACTTTCTAAAAATAATCTAAAAGGGAGTAGCTTACAAGTATGCTACTTGAGCCCAAAGTATAAAGTTAAGGATAAATATGTTAATATTAAGACTAAGGACTATCTTGTCTTTTCTTAGCTTGACACAATAAAGGTCTGCAAGGTCACTTGCCTCCCATATTAAATAAGCTTTGAGGACATTTTTTAGCTGCTATTGTTCCTGGCCCTGTCCTCTGTTTTCTTTCTTGATTGCCTGTGAAAGGATACAGAGATATCCACCACAAGAGTCTGACAATAATTAACCACCATTCACGGCTCTGGCAAAGGATTTCATATGATGAAAACATCATGAATTAGACAGAGACTGCAGCCTTGCAGCTCTTGTAATCTTCTGCGATTGTGTCTGTTAATGTAATTGCAATTTTGAGCAGGACAGACCGTCCCCAAACCAAAGTGCCCGCACGCCCATACTGTCGCATCGCTTTAGTGACAGAGTATCTTTGACTGCTCGTTCGTGCTGCCATCCCGGAGGAGAGAGAATCAGTCTCCTGTTATTTTTTGCTACTCCCCCGCCATCTGGAATGTGAATAGTCAGACCCACCTGGATTGGGAAGTGACAGAAGTCCTCAGTGGAAAGTGTGGTAGATGAAAAAACACGGAGAGAGGAAAAGAGAAAAAAGAACACAGAGGGAAATTGAGATTGGGAAAAAGAGAGAAATATGAAGGCAGATGCTGCATCCAACCAGGTTCCCTGGCTTGTGGATGCCCCCACTCTCTCATTCTCTCTCACAGTGACAGGCGCAATTTGAACTCTCAGAAATAACATTCGAACATTGACTCAAAATGTTAGACCAAGTACAGGATGGCCTGTCTCCATGTTGAACCCTACACAGGCCAATTCAATCTGTTTACATCGTGAAAGCGGCCAGAGGTCTCTCGCCTCTCGGCAAGACTCCACAAACTTAACACTTCACTTTTTGATATTTTCTGAGCACCCGATCCATATGGCTAAAACCTCAATTCACCCACCTGGATATCCTCCTGTAAGAGGCTTAGGAATCATGTTATAACCTCTCTCAGCCAAAATAAAGAGGAGGATTAGCTAAATAGAGGTGACTTGGACTCTGTGCATGTTTGGATTTATTCTAAAAGGTTCAAAAGTTCAGCAAGATGTATTAGAGCCAGGAGTTCTCAGTGCTGCAGGGGGTTTAGGCTGGATCTGCTCCAACCTCACTGGCACTCACTACCTGTCGCCTTCAAATGTGCCTGGCCAGCTTTTTCATTCACACCCATGCAAACACCCAGTTGGGATTATCAGAACCAGTGTAGAAATGGTAATGATTACTTTGTGATTGAGGAACCACAAACCCAGACAGACATAATACATTCATGTTAATTTACAACAACACTTTTAAGCTGTGGGCTTCGCAGTGCACTTGGGAGTAAAAAGGCATTCAAATCTACAAGAGAACATTCACATGAAATGCATTTGTGATGTGTACTCTGCATCATAAAAAACACTTAGGGCATTTTCATACTCTTTTTAATCCCGGGGCGAACCGTCTCACATTTTCCCATTGGCATGTTCATCGTGGGGAAAGGTTTTCAACTCCCCATTGACTCACCCTATTAAGGAACAGGGTTGGAATGTTTTCTCACTGTGTTGCATTGGGAGCTGCAGGATGAGGTATAAAACAAGGAACGAAGTAAATTGTAACAACTCTTGATATAACAATGTGCTTCCAGCAGTAAACCAACAAATGTACCACATATCAATACATGTTTTACTTTATTTGAACTAAGGTGTCAGATATCTCTTTCTGTATGATGATGTGGAGCAATAGATTTAGATAGAGTTGAAATAACATAAAGTTAGAATTGTGATATGAGGTTTTTTGATTTTTTTTTTTACTTAAAAAAAATGAACTGCACAAATAGCTGAAAAGTCGAAGTGTTTTTAAAAAGGACGGTTGGAGGAACAGCTTTAGTTCTTGCAATTTGTGAACTGAAATAGAATGTTAGTGGCTAATCCATAAATATGGAGAAAATAACTACTATTACTTCAATCATTCAAATACTGAGCTATATTGTATGCTCAAAAAATATTCAATTATACTATTTTATACTAATAATATAATTCATGGTGTCAATTACAATTCATTCAGGATAACCCATAATCATGGTAACATCCATATTCATGTAGAAGTGTTTACAAACATATTATATTCTTATTTGCAATAAAAGTGAGTGCAAAATGACACAGTACATTATTTACCATTAATTTCTATTTGGCACATAATCATCTAAAGCACAACGAAAACTATTTGCAAATGCATTCTACAAGTTTGTAGTCACAATCTTGATGTAGTCATTGCGTGCTAGGAATATGGGACCAAATACTATGTTTTGAATCTTTAGGGGTGTCAATAATTTTCCCGTACCTTTTTGAGAAATTATTTTCACATGTTAAACAAAATCTCTTTCTCTGAGCAATTGTATTAGTGTGAAATAATATCTCTCTATATTTTTTTAGCATACAATATAGCTCAGTATTTGAAATATTTATTTTATACAGTCATTATTGCTTTATCAAGGGTGTCTAAAATGTTGTACCACACTGTATATTTTTTCTTCTTAGGGAAGCAGAGGGAAGCGAGGCCTCAAAGGGAATTCATTTCCATAGCGCAGTAAGAAGGTCCAGCATAATCCTCACTCACCTGCCGATATGGTGGCACAGTGACAGTATCATGCAGCAGACACATTACTGAGCCAACCCTGGAAAATTGGGTCAATGGCAAGTCTATAGCGCTCGAGAGGCAATGAGATTCAGGAGGAAGATGTGAGTGAGCTCTCCTCTCGTCTGGCCTTTTCAATCTCCCCCCTAGCCTCTCTGGTGGACAGGGCTAGGATGGTTTAGTGCGGCTTGAATGAAGATGTAAACTTATTGATTCATCTAACCACATTACTCTCTCTTCCACTTCAGGATTTATGAGATACAGCTTCAGCTGGGGTAAAATAGCAGCCAAAGATACATTTCAGTGAATGTTATGGTATTGTGACCAGGGTAGGAGATTACTGTGTTGGCTCAATATGTTGCTTTATGGTTCTTAAATTCTTGGTACAGTATTGTGACAGAGTGTGGTGTTTCACCTGAGGTAAACAGTAAGCGCCATGACATCATTGTCTTAATAGTTTTGATCAGGTTTCAGATGGCTAAAGGCTATGTGGTAAAATGATTGGTCTTATCCAGTTTGTGCAGAATCTTGTTTGAAAAAAATTATTTAAATTCACTTTACCCCCTAAACACTTGGAGATTTCCTTAAAAAAAAAGTGCCTAGCTTGTCAATCTCAGTATTAGTTTCTGCCAATCTGCCCATAGCTAAAGACCATAGGAGACCTGGTAGTTGCCATACATACGATAAATGGTAGGAGTCTAAATGGAATATAATCTGTACTTCCTTTGAGTGAGCTTTTGAATAGCATCTGTGGCTAAAAAGGTGTTTGATTTAAGCACACATGCAGTAACTGTCAGTTAGATGGATTTGTGCCAATTTCCCAAAGTCCTATGCCAAATCTATAAGCTTGACTATGGCTATGCCTCTAAGAACAAATTCCCTTCATCTGAATATTTCAGGAAATGAGCGAGGTAAGACTGAACAATTTGTCTAATGGGCTTTGTTTATAATTAATCTCATCAAGCTGCACCAAGAGGTAATGTAGCTTTTAAATGTTTTTATAATCAACGCTGAATATCTCCAGCTTTAAATAAACATCAGATTTTGATAACGGAGGTTACTGATAAGACTCTCAACAGCCCTTCAATCACTCAGAGGGATATAACAATACCTCAGCGTGATACACAGTGGGATCAGTTGACTTTGTTATGAGCTGGATGCTGACTTGTAATAATAAGAACTGAACGGAGTGTGGCTGCCTAACTGACATTTCTAGCAGTCGACATCATTGTGTGTGTGTCTGTGTCTGTCTGTGTGTGGACTAGTGTGTGTGCGCGTGTGTGCGCGCTTGCATGTGTGTGTGATATGAGATTGTGATTGCACAGGCTGTTGTCCAGGGCAGACACTCTTCATCCTCCGGGTCCGTCTGAGGGATTGGATTGTTGGCCCACTCCACCCTGCCACTGCATTGATAACATCCAGTAATCAAAAAGCACTATTGACTCAGCCGATATTGCCAGTCATTCACATTGGCAGAAGTCACTGACCACTCTCTGGCCACCTGGGTGTGGTAATGGGTGATAAAAGAGAAAAAGGATGGTTAAATGCATACTTCTCTGAAAGCCTTTTTATTCAGTTTTGACAAATGTCTATCGGAATCCCCTCAACAACCGCTGCACTACTGGAACACCGGAGAGCTTTAAGATCACTTATGCTCAATTATAAAAATGCAGCCCACTGTTAAACCATTAATCAGTGGGAGAGTGGCAAGAGACGTCAGCTAGACAGTGGACACTAGTAGGGGGAGAGCTGTCAGGATGGGGGGTGTCTTCTCACAGAGGCCAGCAGGGGGCACTGTGACTCCTGACAGTACCATGGTGATGAAGGGGGCTTATCGAAATTCAGAGTGCTTGTGTATATGTACATGTTTGGTATTCCGCTTGTGCTCATCCCGTTTATGTCTCTTCGCTCCATTCAATCCCTGCTGCTTCTCTGGGATGTGAAGTAAAGCCCCACTGGCACGCCACTCATTTCAATGTGGAGAATTGGGTAATATTTGGTTGATACGTTGATCAATGACATTACAACCTATTTTCACCCACTCAAAAAGACAGCCAAAAGTTTGTTGAATTCACAGTGTTATCACAATGCTTTCAACCATCTAAAAGCACAACCAAATTTCTATGGAAAATCAATTACCTGATTTTTGGTTTGGTTGTCACCTAAATGTGTTATCCTTGCACTTTTAACAATTTCAAAGCACAACAAATTTAAAATGGGAATACAACAGCTTAATTTGTTATCACTGTGCTTCATCTAATAGCACAACCAAATGACCTGGATTGCAGTTGAGATTACATTCAAATACAGTTAAGTACCGTTAAAGATTATTCAAGCATTTGTGAAGATTTCCACAGACCTGCAACCTTTGCATGCTATCTTGAACATGCACGCTTTATACGATTACATAAGACATTTATTGTTCCAGTAACCTCAGAATGTGGCCATGATGTGGTAGTCATTTTAAGGTTGAATAAAAACTGTTGACATTAGTTTGTAAGATAGCCTGAACTGTATGTTATTTGCTGTATTACAAAGGTAATATTGAGTTTGGATGTATTTGGTTGACAACGCAACCAAATATCAACATTTAATGGAGATGTATCTACTGCTTGGATAGTTCCACATGAGCCACCGGTTAATCCTATTCTTTAATTTGTATTTTTGGTTGAGATGGAGAAGTGAATCTAACATATACTTTCTTAACTTGTTGACAAGTTAATAGGCTATTTACTGTATTTCAGAAGCAATATCGAATATTATTTGGTTGTCAACACAACCAACTATATCAACATTTGAAAGAGATGTATCTTCTGCTAGGATAGTTCCATCTGTGCCACCGAGTCTAGCTTTAATTCAAGTTTGTCTACAAATTAATAATTGATATTTTGGATTCATACAGTTTGACTTGATTTAGATTTTTGGTTGAGATGGAGACGTGCATCCAACATATTTATTATTAACTTGTAAATTCCACTTGAAACCAACCAAAGCTTGAAATGCCAGGCTTATACAGTTGAAGTCGGAAGTTTACATACTCTTAGGTTCGAGTAATTAAAACTCGTTTTTCAACCACTCCACAAATGTCTTGTTAACAAACTATAGTTTTGGCAAGTCGGTTAGGACATCTACTTTGTGCATGACACATTTTTCCAACAATTGTTTACAGACAGATTATTTCACTTATAATTCACTGTATCACAATTCTAGTGGGTCAGAAGATGACATACACTAAATTGACTGTGCCGTTAAACAGCTTGGAAAATTCCAGAAAATGATGTCATGGCTTTAGAAGCTTCTGATAGGCTAATTGACATCATTTGAGTCAATTGGAGGTGTATCTGTGGATGTATTTCAAGGCCTAACTTCAAACTCAGTGCCTCTTTGCTTGACATAATGGGAAAATCAAAAGAAATCAGCCAAAAATTGTAGACCTCCACAAGTCTGGTTCATCCTTGGGAGCAATTTCCAAACGCCTGAAGGTACCACGTTCACCTGTACAAACAATAGTACGCAAGTATAAACACCATGGGACCACGCAGCTCAGGAAGGAAACGCGTTCTGCCTCCTAGACATGAACGTACTTTGGTGCGAAAAGTGCAAATCAATCCCAGAACAACAGCAAAGGACCTTGTGAAGATGCTGGAGGAAACAGGTACAAAAGTATCTTTATCCACAGTAAAACGAGTCCTATATCGACATAACCTGAAAGGCTGCTCAGCAAGGAAGAAGCCACTGCTCCAAAACCGCCATAAAAAAGCCAGACTACGGTTTGCAACTGCACATGGGGACAAAGATCGTACTTTTTGGAGAAATGTCCTCTGGTCTGATGAAACAAAAATAGAACTGTTTGGCTAGAATGACCATCCTTATGTTTGGAGGAAAAAGGGGGAGACTTGCAAGCCAAAGAACACCATCCAAACCGTGAAGCACGGGGGTCGCAGCATCATGTTGTGGAGGTGCTTTGCTGCAGGTGGGACTGGTGCACTTCACAAAATAGATGGCATCATGAGGAAGGAGAATTATGTGGATATATTGAAGCAACATCTCAAAACATTAGTCGGGAAGTTAAAGCTTGGTCACAAATGGGTCTTCCAAATGGACAATGACCCAAAGCATACTTCCAAAGTTGTGGCAAAATGGCTTAAGGACAACAAAGTCAAGGCATTGGAGTGGCCATCACAAAACCCTGACCTCAACCCTATAGACAATTTGTGGGCAGAACTGAAAAAGCATGTGCGAGCAAGGAGGCCTACAAACCTGGTCAGTTACACCAGCTCTGTCAGGAGGAATGGGCCACAATTCACCCAACGTATTGTGGGAAGGCTACCCGAAGCGTTTGACCCAAGTTAAACAATTTAAAGGCAATGCTACCAAATACGAATTGAGTGTATGTAAACTTCTGACCCACTGGGATGTGATGAAATAAATAAAAGCTGAAATAAATAATTCTCTCTACTATTATTCTGACATTTCACATCTTTCAAATTAATTGGTGATCCTAACTGACCTAAGACAGGGAATTTTTACTAGGATTAAATGTCAGGAATTGTGAAAAACTGAGTTTAAATGTATTTGGCTAAGCTGTATGTAAACTTCCGACTTCAACAGTATGTATGATGGATAAAGTATCTTTACTTTTAATTTGCTCTCTGTTAAATCTATCCTTTGGAATGACTTGATAGCAACAGGGAATCTATTAAGTGGAGATTTCTCAACAATCATTCTCACGATAGCACCTTGGGAGTAGTCAGTGACAAATATTTTAGCAGACCTGGCCATGGTTAAAACCCTGGATGTGAGACCAAAAGGATAGCTATAGATAGATCAACTCTCCAGTAGGAGATGCTGCCCAGATGCTTTCTTTTATAGTGGATATTATGTTGAAGACCTGACGTTATTTCAAAGTTACAAATTCAACATATTTTATACAAGGTTTGTCTATGTTGAAAATTGGTTACCATGATTACATAATCCTGTGATTTAAATTTCACCAAATAACAGTTTACTTTGATTACTTTCTTCAAATCCATTGTATTTTCCACGTAGATTCCACATCACAATACGCTGACAAATTACGTTGAAACAACGTTGATTTAACCAGTTTGTGCTCAGTGGCCACCTAATGCCTGTCTGTTTATATTCTTCCTCCAGCAAGATGTTGAGCTCACGACAATCTACTGGTAGAAAATATTTATTTAATTGAATTCAATAAAAAAAGGGATGAATATAAAATGTCCACCTTTGATTGAGATAGATTGTAAATTCTCTGTAAAGGCACACACTCATAATCTTATGAAATAGCATGACATCCAAGCCCTTTCCCCCAAAAAGAGAACTCCCGAGCACCCTCCCTGCTCTGCTCACTTGTTAAAGAGACTCATTTAAATATTCTTCCTTCTGACTGCCTGTGCAGCCACTGAGGAGGTAATCCACTATACACGTGGGCTAATAAGCAACGCTTCCTCTCCTACGCTCTACTGTGCTCTCCGGATCTGTGGTGACGAGCACAACTATTCCGTTGTGTCCCAGCTTAATCCACTCGCTCTTGTTAGCTTTTGATGGTTTCTCAACCCCTTGGTGTGTTTCTTATTTTTTTTCTCACTCTGCTCTTATTTGTGTTGGCAGCAGGGGGATCTCATGAATATCAATAGCATGATTGATTGTCAGCAGGTCCTTGTGCAGTAGGAAAACGACATCTCGATTTCCCTCTGTCGTGTAATGACACAGAAGAGAGGCGTCTCGATTGAAGAAATTAAAATGATTTTCTTATTGTATGTCTAAGGAAGAAAGTAGAGGTCATAGAATGTTGTAATTGTTGCCTCTTCTTTTTCGTTTGAATGTTTTGTCATGGGTCCCTAGCATGTTGTTTTGACTTTTGTCATCATGACTGCAGTTACTGTACTGTGCGCTGCAGCATTGAGAGATAACTGCAGTGCTATCTCAGAAATATGTAATAAATCTCCATGTTCCCAATCTCCTTCTCTCCTCATCCTCATTACTCTCATCCCTCCTCTCTTTTCTCTCTTCCCTCCTCCTTCTCTCTCAAGATATCCAATCTCTTCCTCATGCTGTACCCCTTCCCCCCTCCCTGTAAGTGCAACAGTTTGTGCATAGGATGCAGCGGATGCTCGTAAACGCGGCATCCCCTTCGTTAATATGCAAGTCTCAGATCCCGAGCTCTCCTCATCGCTGCTTTATGCCACATTCCACTTTAATGTTGTTTTTTCCCCCTCCCCTCTCCCTTGCTGCTCTATAAATCATTGGTTGTGAACGTTGCTGGGGCTCAGGTCCAGGGCTGGAGGCTGGAGGCTGGGAGTGGGAGGCGGGGGAGTAAGGCTGGGAACTGTTTCCCGGGGAGGGATTGACTGTCTGAATTCTGGGCTGAGGTGGAGACTGGACTGCTCTTGTTTCCCTCTAACGCCTATGTATGCCAAAGACTTACCCTCATAAAGAAGAAGGGAGACGTAGGCATGAAGGGAATACGATTATCTTTTCTTTTGGTGCTGCACTTACCTTATTTTTCCTCCATGTCTTATATTATCATGTGCCATCTTTTTTGTGTGTTTTCTCTGTCTTCTTTCATGTAATGGCTGAAATTAAGAGGAGGCTATAAATTGATTGAGGGAGTTTGGGGTTTTGGATATTTATTCGTGGTGACTGTGGAGAGGGCCATTGGAATCTTTGAAAGTGGGCCATGCTAAGTGCATGAGCGCCCAGGGACAGTTGTGCAACAAACACTTTGTGTAACAGTTCAGAAATGTGTCAAGTAATGTAATCGCACGTGGAGAAAGTAATAATAAAAAACATAATAAAACAAAATGCATTCAGAATCGGGATGAATTATGATTTGTGTTTAAATTGCCATTCATTATGACAAATGTGGTATCAGTCGCTAGACTGTTATAACAATATCTGATTAAACATCATACAGAAGACCCATTTAATTATAATTGTTAAAAAATGAAGCATGAAATGAACAAAATATAAATGGAGTCGATGGAACAGAGTACAAATTCAGAAATGCTCATATTTCTGAGCCAACTCATCCTGCATTGAGCTGGATTAGAGACTCCAACATTTCTGAGGGTCACCTCTGCACAAAGTCATAATATACATCACAAACACTAGCTTTACAAAACATTAAGAACTGTGGCGGATGAATCAGAATTAGTTGGGTAACATAGATAATTAAGATGTTTTATTTGCATAATATGCTTATGTGAGATACTTGTCATTAGAATGTATCCTTTTGGACTATAGTGTTGGCAGTTGCACTTTTCCCTCAGCTAGGGCTCAGTCACTTGGGGCCCAGAGAGCAGAGAGGTCAGGCTTGTCTTTCACATGTCCCTGGTGCTATGCAGAATATCAGAAAGGGAAGAGGACAGAATGGAACATTGTCTCCATATGTGAATGTGTCTTTACCTATTCTTAAACCATGTGAAGGGATGGCGTGATTAATGGGGAACCAATTACTTGTCTCCACAATGTCTGTGCGCCAGTCACTCCCTCCTTTTCCCATTGGGGGGAGGTGTATGGCAGTGTCTGGAAACATTGTATGTCCTCTCTGATCTTACACTTATCCTGGGATAGTGTATGACCTAGAGGCTCACTCCCTTCAGTGAGCTTGTCCAGGAGGGAGTCAAGAGGGGGTTTACTTGAAATGGGAGTATCTAGAGTTGATCATTGATATATGCCATTGGATGAGTTGGTGTTTTTGTACTATGAAGTACCAGGAACGAGATTAGAACCTCGTCTGAGGTAGCGAATGTTATAGCGAATGTTATCTAGCTAAGGGATACTCCTTTCTCAAGAAAAAGTATTTCTTTGTGAACTGTTCCTAAGATCTGTGGTTCGTCAGTGTAAGTTGAGAGGGTTGTATCTTGGCTATAAAAGATCTTTGTACTTTTCTGTTGGTTCTTTTCAATGGTTCATTAGAGATAGCGCATCATTGAAAGTCAAAAAGGCTATTGCAAAGCTCTTATTAAAAAAGATGTAGTTTAACCTCTGCGCTACGGATCATTTTCCTAAACAACCGCTGAATTGCAGGGCGCCAAATATTACTAAAAATATTTATAATCATGCAATCACAAGCGAAATATACCAAAACACAGCTTAGCTTGTTGTTAATCCACCTATCGTGTCAGATTTTGAAAATATGCTTTACAGCAAAAGCAATATAAGCTTTTGTGAGTGTATCAATCAATGCTAGAACAGCTAGCCCCAAATTAGCATGGTCACGAAAGTCAGAAAAGCAATAAAATGAATCGCTTACCTTTGATAATCTTTGGATGTTTGCACTCACGAGACTCCCAGTTACACAATAAATGTTCTTTTTGTTTGATAAATATGACTTTTATAACAAAAAAACGCCATTTGGGTTGCGGGTTATGTTCAGAAAACCACAGCCTCGTTCCGTTCGACGAAAATTCCAAAAAGTATCCGTAATGTTCGTAGAAACATGTCAAATGTTTTTTATAATCAATCCTCAGGTTGTTTTTAACATACATAATCGATAATATTTCAACCGGACTGTAACCTATTCAATAAAAGAGAGAAAGAAAATGGAGAGCTACCCCTCTCGCGCGCAGGAACTAATCAAAGGACACCTGACTAGTTTTGAAAGATCTCGCTCATTTTTCAAAATAAAAGCCTGAAACTATGTCTAAAGCCTGGTCACAGCCTGAGGAAGCCATTGGAAAAGGAATCTGGTTGATACCCCTTTAAATGGAAGAAAGACGGTAAATGAAACACAGATAAAAAAATAAAGAAATCACTTCCAGGTTAGATTTCCTCAGGTTTTCGCCTGCAAAATCAGTTTGTTATACTCACAGACAATATTTTGACAGTTTTGGAAACTTTGGAGTGTTTTCTATCCTAATCTGTAAATTATATGCATATTCTACGATCTGGACCTGAGAAATAGTCTGTTTACCTTGGGAACGTTATTTTAAAAAAATAAAAAAATCTGACCCCTAGCGTCAAGAAGTTAAGTGTAACTCTGATTGGTGTGTGTAGTTTGTAACTCTCCTCATTTGGTAAAGCAGAAAAATGCCACTACAGAACACCTTACTAATATTGAGTTGCACCCCCTTTTGCCCTCAGAACAGCCTCAATTCGTCAGGGCATTGACTCCAATGCTTCCCACAGTTGTGTCTAGTTGGCTGGATGTCCTTTGGGTGGTGGACCTGCTTGTATGATTTCACATGGAATATCTACTATTTAGTTTTACACACCACTCTCACACAATTAGACTACACGATATATACAATATAATCAACCAAAAAACATGTGTACTGAATTACGTTTTCTCTAAGTTTAGAGAGCTCTATATCTCTAAACTTGGACTCGACAAGGTGTTGAAAGCGTTCCATAGGGATGCTAGCCCATGTTGACTCCACTGCTTCCCACAGTTGTCAAGTTGGCTGGATGTCCTTTGGGTGGGACCATTCTTGATACACATGGGAAACTGTTGAACGTGAAAAACCTAGCAGCGTTGCAGTTCTTGACACAAACCAGTGCGACTGGCACCTACTACAATACCCAGTTCAAAGGCACTTCAATCTTTTGTCTTTCCCATTCACCCTCTGAATGGCACACATACACAACCCATTTCTCAATTGTCTCAAGGCTTAATAACCCTTCTTTATTAACCTGTCTCCTCCCCTTCATCTACACGGATTTGAAGTGGATTTAAGAAGTGGCATCAATAAAGGAGCATAGCTTTCACCTGGATTCACCTGGTCAGTCTATGTTATGGAAAGAGCATAATGTTCATAATGTTTTGTGCACTCGCTGAAAATTAAAATGGTTATGAATAAATACATGCTAAAACAACACTTCACCCTGGATTACCATAAACTATTCACCCTGCAGTATTGACCATTACAAAGCAGGGCCTCTCCTAGCGAGTGAGGGATTTTTAATGACCTCCAATACTAGAGAAAACATGCCTGCGTCAAAAGTCTTAACCTGTCCTCTAGACATATCTCAGAAGTCCCTTTGCATCAGTTGAAATGGTGCAGCTTCAGCTTCAGGTGACGAGTCCGAGTAAGATGCCAGCATTAGGAGATGCAGCCCCTGAGAGCTAGTCAATATCTGTCAGTTATTATGTTTGAAAGAAACACTGATGTTGCTCTGGGCTGAAGCCAAAGGAACACCTATGAGAGAACAAACTGAACCAGAGAAATGTGTCAGGCTTAGTTCTTGTTGTTGAAATGCTCGCGGTATTTCAAAGAAAACAGATTAGTAATGAACAATTGATAGCGTTAAAGGGTCCTGCCTCTACTGTCATAGGAATAATATAAAAACCATCATACAGTTATAAAGTAAGCAAACTACGTCACTGCCTTGATGCAATAACGGGAAATCCTCTAAACGGTCTTGTTGCTTGTAATCTCTGCTTCCATCATCCAATTAAATCTGTGTTCCAGGTAAAACAGCTGTAGAAAGTAACCAGAAAATGAATTATAGCAATCAACGATTAAAACATTTTCCAATTATATCGGTAACATTTAACCCAGGGCTAATTCACAATCACACACATATTAATATCTGCCGTGATCTGTAATTCCAGGTGAAATCATCTTGTCTTTGTTTGGGAATGCATGCATGTGGGGTGGGGTCTGTCATATAGAACAGCAGTAAACTGACGCATAGGGAGAAAATACACCCACCCCACCCCCCCATTGCAGGCCGAAATTCTATGTTTTGCTTGATTGATTTTAGATTAGCCGTTTAATGAAAACAGACTGTTTGGAGAAAGTGCTCCGTTGCTGTCAGTTTATCAAAGGCTCTGTCTTGGCAGGAATGGAATCGCTGTGTGGCCCCATTAAACGGAGCAAGGAGAAAGCAGGAAGCTCAAGGCTGATAGCAAACTCACTCGGACAGATAATAGTACAATTATGTTCCTTTCCATCACCAAGAGCGTTTGTTTAAAATGGAGCGACCCACACAGAAACATAATTAAACACTAAGATTCATTGTCGGTGTAAATGGAGGATTCCTCCTATTGTTTGTGTGCATGTGACTGGATGAATCAAATTAATCCAAACAGATTAGAATACCAAATTCTATGTGTGGGTGTGAGTGTGTATTATTGGAGGGACGGAGAGATGATTTTGGGTGGACCACAACCACACAGCAAATTTGCGGGTGTTAAAATCTAAGTGTTGAGGTAAAACGTGTTGTTAGCCTTATATCTGCGTTTTGATTCTAGTGGGTTAACACCAGTGGGATTGAAATTGATGCCACCTGCAGTGAATAAATGAAGTGTTATTTGAATCACAGTGGAATCAACACCACATGGAGTTAATTTCCGTTAACTCTGAGTGAAAAAGACAAATGAGGAGCTTCATTAGAATAGTTTATTTTAATATCTATGTTTCTGCATGAACATTACTTGATTAACTGAGCTTATACTACACAAAGGTAAATAAAACATTTCAAAACTAATTCAATCTGTAAGTGGTTGGACTTATTTCACCCGTTATTGAGATGGTTGTTCCAGTTTAGAGGTTTTAGGTAGTCTCATTTATCAATCTTGCCTATCTTGGCAGTCATTCTCACTGCAGATTAAAAGTTCTAACTGTTGGATATCCTTACTCTGGCTGAATTCCAATAGGAATTATATACCATTTTACAAACCAGCATAATGTGACATGCCAATGTGGCCTGCAAACCAGGAGTTTCAGGCCACTGTGTTAGGGTAAAACTAGGCTGTCGAAGTATGGTATTGTCAAAAAAAGTAATGTATTGTCATAAATAAGGCTACAGGACTGAAGGCAATCAAATGCAACAATCATGTCTCTGTCACTAGCAAACACAGTCATGTTTGGTAGTGGTACCTCTAAAGTTCCCCCAAAAAGCAATCTGGGAAATAAATATGCAAATAAGGCTTTACACTCTACAGGGTTAAAAACAGCACCCCAAAACAAGTTACTGTAACACCACAGGTGTTAATTCCCTAAAACTGAGAAAATGTAACAGCATTAGGTCTAATAAAGTGTTAATTATTTAAAACATTTAGGGGGGGAATTTGCAACACCAATGATATTAAGGACCCAACACTCTTGATGTGTTAGTTTATCAACACTTTACAAATGTTAATTTAATACTATTTTGGTTGGTCACATATTTAACACTAAGAAAGTGTTAAATTTAACACTGTGGGTGTTAAAATTCAGATCTCAAATCTTCTGTGCATGGAGAGAGAGTTTAGGTTCACAAAAGTATTGAGCACATGGAAATAAATAGTATCCACCACAATGTGACCATTCTTTAACATTTCTCACATCTCTGCAACAGTCCCAAGGAATTTCCCTTGTAAACGTAGGCTCATTATGGACTTGTTGCTTTAACACTGGGATTTTCAGACCCATGTGTTAATATGAATTGTAGATTGTCTACAAAAGACAAGGGAATGGTTTTACTTAAAAAGATAGATGGAGGACCTTGCCAGGTGTTTAAAAACATGGTGACCAATACAGCAGACTGCCCCCAATGTACCATTTTAAGCTCTTGATCAAGGCTGAGCAAGGCGTGGGTAATCCCGCCACAAAGTCTTCATAGAAAGCCAAGGAAAATGTCATCGTCTCCCTGGCACCAGTCAATTCCCTGAGAATATCTGAATCCCAGCTGGACCACATCCAACACGGTCCGAGTTATCAAATCAGCTCTGTGCCAGACAATTAGGTGACATTTAGACTCCGACCTGAAGGGACACATGCTTGATTGAAGTCCACCCGTTACTGAAGAAATGGACCACGATCTGGATAATCCACAATACTTCCACGACAAATGGCTCCAAATCGTTTAAGAATCCTGTTGCCTTGTCTTTTGTTCGGATGGATTTGAATCTTCCAGTCTACTGGTGTGTAGAGAGATGCTGGAGCAAACTTTGATCCCAAATATGTCTGCGAACGAGGGAGTGTGTTTGTGTGGGGGGTGGTGAAGTTGAGATATGTTTGAAAGTGCAAGTAGCAGAGTCATTCTAAAAATATATATTTTAAGCCTATTAGCTACACTTTATTCACACACTATCATGATCTTTCTTGCAGGTGTCTTTTAATTGGAAAACAACAGCTATCTTTAATTATGGCGAGTCAAACTGAAAAGAAATTAAGAGTGAGCTGGCACGGTTAAAAGTTTTGCTTTACGTACTGATTGGTTTCATTCAACCTCTCTCAATACTGCAGCAGACTTTCTCATTGGTTTTGGGTCAAATTCAGGCATAACAGCGACCTCTCACAGAAGTCATTGACCTGCGAATCATAGATGTGTTTCACTTGTGGGCGTGGTAGCGAAACAACCTTTATTTGCATGCAATTAAAATATATTAATATGCATTACCATTTCTCCCGACAGTGGAAGAACTGCTCTGGCATGCTGCATGGATCAGAGGCGTACTTCACCCGCACCGTGCCGAAAGAGCGGTAGAGGGTGCCGAACTATCGTCAAAAGTCAGACGAGATACACTTCATTGTTTCAGACGGCACTCTATCCCCACTCTTCCAAATAGAAAGTTACATATTTTTTTGTGGGGTGCGGTGATAGAGCAGTGTTTGAACTAGGGTTAAGACTGGCCAAGAATTCCTGGAAATTCCTGCTCTGTGACTGCTTTTTGCCTTTGGGGCATGTGAGAACTAGATATTTTCAAGGTTATGCAAAACAAACAAAACTATAAGAATGCCATAAGTTAATAAACTGACATAGAATCACTGACTCAACTTCCCTTGCCTTAGTACTCCCTAAAATTCTACTTTCCTCCATCCTTGCCTTGGGGTTGTTTTCTCTCTGCTAGACTCTGCATAGCCACTGACATGCCACAGACAGCCCTGCTTTAAATAAATGCCTGCTGGGAGTGTATCATCGAGACGCTGTGTACAGATAGGCAATCCTTCGCTGCCCAAGAAAACCAAATCCTTCAAGCCTTGTTATCATGGAGCACTGGTGTTGGTGGAGTTCTGATCAGAGATAGTGAAGGAATGATGGAAATAAGTAAGGAGCAGGAGACGGACCAAAATTGTAATTGCCCACAGCAAAGTAAAACATACAGTACCGTTCAAAAGTTTGGGGTCACTTAGAAATGTCCTTGTTTTTGAAAGAAAAGCACATTTTTTGTCCATTAAAGTAACATCAAATTGATCAGAAATAGTGTAGACATTGTTAATGTTGTAAATGACTATTGTAGCTGGAAACGGCAGATTTTTTTATGGAATATCTTTATAGGCGTACAGAGGCCCATTATCAGCAACCATCACTCCTGTGTTCCAATGGTACGTTGTGTTAGCTAATCCAAGTTTATCATTTTATCATCTTTAGACTAGTTGAGTATCTGGAGCATCAGCATTTGTGGGTTCGATTACAGGCTCAAAATGGCCAGAAACAAAGTACTTTCTTCTGAAACTCATCAGACTATTCTTGTTCTGAGAAATGAAGGCTATTTCACTGAGCAAGAGGACAAGTACATTAGAGTGTCTAGTTTGAGAAACGGATGCCTCACAAGTTCTCATCTGGCAGCTTCATTAAATAGTACCCGCAAAACACCAGTCTCCACGTCAACAGTGATGAGGCGACTAACATAATTGCAAAATGGTTTTCTAAGGATCAATTAGCCTTTTAAAATCATAAACTTGGATTAGCTAACACAACATGCCATTGGAACACAGGAGTGATGGTTGCTGATAATGGGCCTCTGTATGCCTATGTACGTAGATATTCCATAGAAAATCTGCCGTTTCCAGCTACAATAGTCATTTACAACATTAACAATGTCTACACTGCATTTCTGATCAATTTGATGTTATTTTAATGGACAACAAATGTGCTTATCTTTCAAAAACAAGGACATTTCTAAGTGACCCCAAACTTTTGAATGGTAGTGTATATATTAAACACCATATTCAGGGATGGACAGCACAAGGGGGTGTGCATCTGAGGTTTCATCTATGTGGGGGGCAGGTATTCAAATAAGGCTAGAGGAGTAGGGACTGGAAATATTACCACCACCCACAGCAACTGATTTCCATTGCCAGTGAAGGCATAACAACAACCAGAAAGTTTTCATGGTCAGATCACGCAGTCAGTAAAAAACACGCCTGGCCCTACTAATAACCAATGACCTATTCCAATTAAAGCAGAATTCTACAAAATGAATGATTTATCACCACAAACAATCAGACTGATGACCCTGCCGATGTCACATGACCTGGCAAGTCTGTGTGGCATTTTTGTGCGATAAGAGAATAAAAGGGGTCATTTAGGGGACGATGACCCAAATGTTTGTCTCATTATTCAAAACACGCAGGGTCGAATCTAATCTTGAATCCAGATCACCTTCGAAGTGCTGTGTGGCTTAGAGCTACGGCATATTTTCAATATCCGGCTCCTTTATTAAATTAAAGCTCTCTTATCATGGCTACATATTATTTTGACAGTATGTAGCTATGGATATGAAACTAATAACGGGTCCAACATAGCAAGGTGACATGGAAGTTCTCTCTCTTTCAGTTCTGTTCTTTCGGCACAGTTGCATTCCTATGACCTTGAAACGGACAAGTGTGTTATTACAATACTAATTGGCAAGTGTAATGCAGCTAACTTAACAAGTGTTTGCTTGGGTGCATAACAGATTAGTTGACGGTGAAATAGCACAACTTTAAATGACAGATCCAGTTCATGATCATCATCCATACTGCAGAGTAGAACGAGAGTTGAGGCTCTTTGTGGTGACATTTTTGACCCACTGTACTGAGTGTACTAAACATTAGGGACACCTGCTCTTTCCATGAAGTAGACTGACCAGGTGAAATCT
Source organism: Salvelinus namaycush (assembly GCF_016432855.1). Lineage (NCBI taxonomy): Eukaryota > Metazoa > Chordata > Actinopteri > Salmoniformes > Salmonidae > Salvelinus > Salvelinus namaycush. The sequence goes on along the minus strand of NC_052336.1, from coordinate 24,337,596 downwards.
ATGATCCTTTATTGATGTCACTTGTTAAATCCACTTCAATCAGGGTAGATGAAGGGGATGAGACAGGTTAAATAAGGATTTTTAAGCCTTGAGACAATTGAGACATGGCTTGTGTGTGTGCCATTCAGAGGGTGAATAGGAAAGACAAAATATTTAAGTGCCTTTAAACAGGGTATGGTAGTAGGTGCAAGGCGCACGCACCGGTTTGAGTGTGTCAAGAACTGAAACGCTGCTGGGTTTTTCATGCTAAACAGTTTCCCCGTGTGTCTCAAGAGTGGTCCACCACCCAAAGGACACCCAGCCAACTGTGGGACGCATTGGAGTCAACATGGGCCAGCATCCCTGTGGAACGCTTTTGACACCTTGTAGAGTCCACGCCCAACGAATTGAGGCTGTTCTGAGGGCAAAAGGGGGTGTAACTCAATATTAGGAAGCTGTTCAGTGAAGATCACATAGTGTCTTTGACCAGAGAGAGGGGAAGTACGACAAACTGATTGGCTTTATGGATTTATTTTGGAAATTCATGCATTTAAAGGGAAGCTCAGCAATTGTGTTTTCATCATTTTTCTTCCTCATTGGAATCGATTGGTGAGAAAATACTGTACCTCCATATCAGTAACATCAGCCAAGGAAAGTTACATTTTCCTCAACAAGGTGCTCTCTCACATCTCAACAACCCTTCAGATTGATTTATGAAAAACCTTTTAAAAGCTCAGCAGTTCGATTACTGGCTTTTCTCGATCAGTCATCAGTCTGGAGAACGTACTGGACAGAATGTTAAGCAGAGATGTAAGGCAGATGTATGCTACCAGCTCGGGCATGAATTACACTAATATATCAACATGAGAGAGCATATTGCTCGACAAGTGCACCTGTTGGTTGTAATTTCTGATAATGTTGCATGCTTATGGTCCTGCTTGCTGTGTTTTCGCCACTCTGTTCAGTGAATGGGTTTGTTTGGAGCATATGTTTGAGTTGGGGCCACCTGCTTCCTGCCCTTGTCTCAACTGTTGGTTTTGTATCAGTATTCTATCCCCCTGCTCTCAAGAAACCAAATATAATGTAATGGCGTATGTTGCTACAACTGTGGGTGACTGTAACAGTGTGGTGGGATAGATGCCCAATGCTAGATGTAATCAGAGGGTTCTATGTCTAGTTCCTATCTATGAACACTATCTACATTATCTGAGTGTCTGTGAATGTTCCATACTGAAATGTTGGGGGATTCCATGTAGCCTCTGGTTTCCAACTTGGGGTTCCATTTTCCTCCTTTTTTCGTATCCATGTCTTCTTCCTGCTGTAGTCATGGATACTGCATGTTCACAAACTGTAAGTCTCTCTTATGTTCTTATCATCACCTGCGTATTCCAAGCGGTAACATCTCAGGCCATGTTAGCATGTTGTCGTCATTCTCCAGTGGAGAATTTCCTTTTTAAGTTCCTAGAAAAATTAATTTAATTTGTATCATTATCGATGAGCTAACTTACCAAGGTTCTGGGGTACACAGTGCATGTGAGTTCCCCGGTTGGCATGTTCAGCACACTCACTGTAGATTAGCAGTATGCTGAAGTAACCCACATGCTACCTTATTGCCGTGCATGGAGCTTTCCAGAAGTGTCCGTGCATTTCAAATATTAACTGATCGTACTGCATGGAACATGGGCAGAGTAATTTGAAAGCCACGAACTGGGAATGTAGAGTTATATGATCTTAGAGGTTTTCATCATTGCTGCAATTTCTATCTGGGCTGCCCCACTTCTCTATACTTTGATTTCGACTTTTTTTTAAATGGGAAAGGTCAGGGCCACACATTGTACCACTCTCTCCTTAATACACCTCTCGTCGCTTATTCTCCTGTCAATGTAGGCAATGGGTATTCAACCTTGAGTTCCTTTACTAGTCAGTTCTGCAGATAACACTCCATACTTACGAATCAGTGGTTATACAGTACCAGTCAAAAGTTTGGAAACACCTACTCATTCAAGGGTTTTTCTTTATTTTTGACTATTTTCCACATTCTAGAATAATAGTGAAGACATCAAAACTATGAAGTAACACATATGGAATCATGTTGTAACCAAAAAACTGTTTAACAAATCAAAATATATTTTAGATTTGAGATTCTTCAAAGTAGCCACCCTTTTCCTTGATGGCAGCTTTGCACACTCATTCTCAACATTCTCTCAACCAGATTCAGCTGGAATGCTTTTCCAACAGTCTTGAAGGAGTTCCCACATATGCTGAGCACTTGTTGGCTGCTTTTCCTTCACTCTGCGGTCCAACTCATCCCAAACCATCTCAATTGGGTTGAGGTCGGGTGATTGTGGAGGCCAGGTCATCTGATGCAGCACTCCATCAATCTCCTTCTTGGTCAAATAGCCGTTACACAGCCTGGAGGTGTGTTGGGTCCTTTTCCTGTTGAAAAACAAATGATAGTCCCACTAAGCGTAAAAAAACAGGGGGGATGGCATTTCGCTGCATAATGCTGATTAAGCGCGCCTTGAATTCTAAATAAATCACTGACACTGTCACCAGCAAAGCACCCCCACACCATCCCACCTCCTCCTCCATGCTTCACGGTGGGAACCACACTTGCGGAGATCATCCGTTCACCTACTTTTCGTCTCACAAAGACACGGGGCTTGGAACCAAAGGACAGATTTCCACCGGTCTAATGTCCATTGCTTGTGTTTCTTGGCCAAAGCAAGTCTCTTCTTCTTATTGGTGTCCTTTAGTAGTGGTTTCTTTGCAGTAATTTGACCATGAAGGCCTGATTTACGCGGTCTCCTCTGAACAGTTGATGTTGGGATGCTAATCCAAGTTTATCATTTTATCATCTTTAGACTAGTTGAGTATCTGGAGCATCAGCATTTGTGGGTTCGATTACAGGCTCAAAATGGCCAGAAACAAAGTACTAAAAAATATTTAAAAAAAGTATTTTAAAAAATACAAAGAAAAAACCAACCAGTGTTTTTTTTACCACCATCTTTGAAATGCAAGAGAAAGGTCACTGTTACAGCCATCACTCTGGTTGTAATTCCGATAGTGTCCCAAAGATGGCAGAAGTGTAGGTGCAACGTTTCAGATTGATAACTTGGAGTATGACTGATCCTCAAGAATTTTAGTGTAAAGTCCGCAGGTACATTTGGGCAAATCGTGAAGGAGACATTCGCATTCATATTCCATTTTTCTGCAACAATGTCGTTAAATCTGTATACTTGGATTTGATTTAGCTTTCCAAGTATTAGTAGCCATACTATAAGTTCAACATTTGCAAAACAACCAGTTTTCATTATTATACCTTTATTTCAACAAGGAACACAGACTGAGACCAAGGTCTCTTTTACAGCTGGGCCCTGCGTATACATGTTACACATACAGTTTAGGTACAATGATTAAGAAACTACACATGACAAACAAAACGATCACAGATAACACAAAAAAATACAGCAACAGATTACATTTACACATAGGTTATTCCCCTAACAGCACAAGAACTTGCATTACCCGAAACAGTTACAAGCAATACAAAAATAAAAATCCAATAAATATTTTAAATGGGCAAGGGGGACAAGAGTCTCAAGTTTAAGTTTAGTCTGCAGGCTATTCCATAGGCAAGGAGCGTAACAGGAAAAGGCAGCCATACTCAACTCTGTGGAAATCGCATGGGCCTCAAGTGTAATTGAGACCTGGTTTTAGGAATTCTAGTTATAATATTGATGAGTGATGATAAATAAGAAGGTAGTTTATTCAGAAGTGCTTTATAGACAAACACGAGAGCATGTTGTTCTCGTCTCATGGACAGCGAAGTCCAACCCACATTTTGATATGATTCACAGTGGTGAGTTCTGTAGCTAGCACCCGTAACAAACCTAAGTGCACAATGATAAGTAGCATCCAGCGATTTAAGTGTTTAAGTGTTAAGTTAAGTGTTTCATAATTTCATAACTCTGAATATCCTTATAATATTTGCCCAAAATTAAAAGGCATGCTGTCGTACAAGGTTAAAAGCTACATTTTACGAAATATACATGGTTTCCGGATACTCCTGTAAAGCCTTTTGCTTTTTAGCTAGCTAGCTAGATTGGTGCTTATTTGACAAAGATACAGTCGTTCAAGTGATGGCCGCTCGCGTCATCGGCATGCCATGAAGGCGTCGCTCTCTGACCAAATATGGTGTCCTATAGGATATACTACACCCCTATTGTAACGGTTGTCCTCCTCCTCTTCGTCTGAAGAGGAGGAGTAGGGATTAGACCAAAGCGCAGCGTTGTTATATGACATAATAATATTTATTAAAGTAAAGACGAAACACGAAAATACTTCAACAAACTATAAAACAAATAAACGATGTAGACAGACCTGAACTAGAGAACTTACATAAACACGAAGAACGCATGAACAGGTACAGACTACACAAACGAACGAACAAACGAAACAGTCCCGTGTGATGCACAGACACAAACACGGAAGACAACCACCCACAAACAAACAGTGTGAACAACCTACCTTAATATGGTTCTCAATCAGAGGAAACGTAAAACACCTGTCCCTGATTGAGAACCATATCAGGCTAAATGACAATGAACCTAAACATAGAAACACATAACATAGAATGCCCACCCCAACTCACGCCCTGACCAACTAAATACATACAAAAACAAGAGAAAACAGGTCAGGAACGTGACATAACCCCCCCCTCAAGGTGCGAACTCCGGACGCACCACCAAAAGTCTAGGGGAGGGTCTGGGTGGGCTCCGGCTCCGGACGCTGTCCCCACACCACCATAGTCACTCCCTGCTTCCGTATCCCCCTCTCAATGACCACCCTCCAAATAAACCCACCTAAATTAAGGGGCATCACCGGGATAAGGGGCAGCACCGGGATAAGGGGCAGCTCCGGACTGAGGGACGGCAGCTCCGGACTGAGGGACGGCAGCTCCGGACTGAGGGACGGCAGCTCCGGACTGAGGGCTGACAGCTCCGGACTGGCTGACAGCTCTGGCTGGTCATGGCTGGCTGACGGCTCTGGCTGGTCATGGCTCGCTGACGGCTCTGGCTGGTCATGGCTCGCTGACGGCTCTGGCTGGTCATGGCTCGCTGACGGCTCTGGCTGGTCATGGCTCGCTGACGGCTCTGGCTGGTCATGGCTCGCTGACGGCTCTGGCTGGTCATGGCTCGCTGACGGCTCTGGCTGGTCATGGCTCGCTGACGGCTCTGGCTGGTCATGGCTCGCTGACGGCTCTGGCTGGTCCTGTCTGGCGGAAGGCTCTGGCTGGTCCTGTCTGGCGGAAGGCTCTGGCTGGTCCTGTCTGGCGGAAGGCTCTGGCTGGTCCTGTCTGGCGGAAGGCTCTGGCTGATCCTGTCTGGCGGAAGGCTCTGCCTGATCCTGTCTGGCGGAAGGCTCTGGCTGATCCTGTCTGGCGGAAGGCTCTGGCTGATCCTGTCTGGCGGAAGGCTTTGGCTGCTCCTGTCTGGCGGAAGGCTCTAGCGGCTCCTGTCTGGCGGACGGCTCTGAAGGCTCATGGCAGACGGGCGGCTTTGCAGGCTCAGTACAGACGGGCGGCTTTGAAGGCTCAGTACAGACGGGCAGTTCATGCGGCGCTTGGCAGACGGACAGTTCAGACGGCGTTGGGCAGACGGGCAGTTCAGGCGCCGTTGGGCAGACGGGCAGTTCAGGCGCCGCTGGGCAGACGGGCAGTTCAGGCGCCGCTGGGCAGACGGGCAGTTCAGGCGCCGCTGGGCAGACGGCAGACGGCAGACTCTGGCCGGCTGAGACGCACTGTAGGCCTGGTGCGTGGTGCCGGAACTGGAGGTACCGGGCTAAGGACACGCACCTTCAGGCTAGTGCGGGGAACAACAACAGGGCACACTGGACTCTCAAGGCGTACTATAGGCCTGGTGCGTGGTACCGGCACTGGTGGTACCGGGCTGAGGGCACGCACATCAGGGCGAGTACGGGGAGAAGGAACAGTGCGTACAGGGCTCTGGAGACGCACAGGAGGCTTGATGAGTGGTGCCGGGACTGGAGGCACTGGGCTGGAGACACGCACCACAGGGAGAGTGCGTGGAGGAGGAACAGGGCTCTGGAGACGCACTGGAAGCCTGGTGCGTGGTGTAGGCACTGGTGGTACTGGCCTGGAGCGGGGAGGTGGCGCCGGAAATACCGGACCGTGCAGGCGTACTGGCTCCCTTGAGCACTGAGCCTGCCCAACCTTACCTGGCTGTATGCTCCCCGTCGCCCGACCAGTGCGGGGAGGTAGAATAACCCGCACCGGGCTATGTAGGCGAACCGGGGACACCATGCGTAAGGCTGGTGCCATGTAAGCCGGCCCGAGGAGACGCACTGGTGGCCAGATATGTAAAGCCGGCTTCATGGCACTTGGCTCAATGCTCAATCTGGCCCGGCCGATACGAGGAGCTGGTATGTACCGCACCGGGCTATGCACACGTACAGGAGACACCATGCGCTCTACTGCGTAACACGGTGTCTGCCCGTACTCTCGCTCTCCACGGTAAGTACAGGGAGTAGGCGCAGGTCTCCTACCTGACTTCGCCACTCTCCCTTTTAGCCCCCCCCCCCAAGAAATTTTTGGGGTTTACTTTCGGGTTTCCTACCGCGTCTTCGTGCTGCCTCCATTCGCCAGTATCCCTCCTCGCATTGCGCCAGAGAATCCCAGGCGGGCTCCGGCACTCGCCCTGGGTCGATCGCCCACCTGTCGATCTCCTCCCACGTAGTGTAGCCCAGATCCTTCTCCTGCTTCCGAGCTAGCTCCTCAAAACGCCGCCTCTCTGCTTTCGCTGCCTCCAGCTCAGCTTTGGGGCGGCGATATTCTCCTGGTTGAGCCCAGGGTCCCTTTCCGTCCAATATTTCCTCCCAAGTCCACGAGTCCTGTTTTTTTTGCCGCTGTTGCTGGTTCCTCTCACGCTGCTTGATCCTTGTTTGGTGGGTGGTTCTGTAACGGTTGTCCTCCTCCTCTTCGTCCGAAGAGGAGGAGTAGGGATTAGACCAAAGCGCAGCGTTGTTATATGACATAATAATATTTATTAAAGTAAAGACGAAACACGAAAATACTTCAACAAACTATAAAACAAATAAACGATGTAGACAGACCTGAACTAGAGAACTTACATAAACACGAAGAACGCATGAACAGGTACAGACTACACAAACGAACGAACAAACGAAACAGTCCCGTGTGGTGCACAGACACAAACACGGAAGACAACCACCCACAAACAAACAGTGTGAACAACCTACCTTAATATGGTTCTCAATCAGAGGAAACGTAAAACACCTGTCCCTGATTGAGAACCATATCAGGCTAAATGACAATGAACCTAAACATAGAAACACATAACATAGAATGCCCACCCCAACTCACGCCCTGACCAACTAAATACATACAAAAACAAGAGAAAACAGGTCAGGAACGTGACACCTATTGAAATAGTGAAGTCTTGTTACGTTCTAGGATCTCTGAGGAATAGATACGAACGTGACCTGACTGGTTGAAACAACGTTTAGGGTTAGAGTTTTACAGATTGCTTTCTTTGCAAATTGAACGATTTGAAATACAAAATCGATCGTGCATGCTATGTGGACATTTTTAGGATATGAAAAATGATTTTATATAACAAAAAGACACTTCATGTTATCTCTGGGACCCTTTGGATGATAAATTCGAGCAAGATTTCAGAATGTAAGTACACATTTCACCTTCAGAGGTGAATTTATCAAACCTATCGCTGTGAAAAAACTGTTTTGTTTTTAGGAGCTCTCCTCAAACAATAGCATGGCATTTTTTCACAGTAATAGCTACTGTAAATCGGACAGCGCCGTTATATTAACAAGAATTTAAGCTTTCAGCCAATATAAGACACTTCTATGTACCGACATTTGTTGTTACTCTAAAATCTGTCATCTTGACATAACGCGCTGAATGATTTACAACTGTCCCGTAGACGGAACACCGATCCTTATGGCTCCACACAAGGCCCAAAGAAGCAAATGTCGTCCATCTGATATGCTGGTGTTTGGGCATTGTGGAGAAGGGCAATTCCACGATAATGGAATTGTGCTGAATTGTGCTTTTCACTTAACATGTTTGCCAAGCAAAAACCATACAACTCTATGAAGAAGGACTACTTTTAAACTACTTACACTGACCATTTTACAGAAAACACATTTACTGGAAGAACTGTGCAGATTAAAAGTTTTGTAACAGAATTGCGGTGAAATGGGACCATGTTTTCCAAAAACTGTTAAATATCTGTTCCTAATTCAAAGATGTCTGCAGAAAGAAGGGGGTGTCAGCTATGACATGACACCATGAGTTTGAAAAATTATATTTTGGTTATTGAACTACAGTAAGTGAAGTGGATTTACACCCAGTACAGAATTGCTGTAACATAATTTCATCATGGGTCCCTGATCTGTACTACACAGAAATGCATAATTATGAATATGAATGTCATTTTATTCATGTCGATGTATCCTAAGGTATAAATATGCAACGTCCTCCTTCGCATATTTTGGTATTATTCTACACACTTATTTTAATAAGTTCTGCCACCAAATAAGACCAAATTTGGTTGGTCTGAACCGGACCAAATCTGAACCAGTCAATCATAGACGTCTACAGAATGTTTCACAAATTTGGACATCAAAGTACAGCACTGTAGAGCAGTGTAGAGCATTGTAGAGTACAGCACAGTACAGCACAGAACAGTAGAGTATAGTCAAGTAGAATATAGTTCAACACAGTACAGTACAGTACAGTATGGTTCAGTACAGCACATTATAGTGTACTTAACACTAGTGTGCTCTATTGTGAACAGTACTGAACTCTACTCCAATCTATTCTACTCTACTGTACAGTACAGGACTATGCTGTACTGAACTATACAGTCGTGGCCAAAAGTTTTGAGAATGACACAAATATTAATTTTCACAAAGTCTGCTGCCTCAGTGTCTTTAGATATTTTTGTCAGATGTTACTATGGAATACTGAAGTATAATTACAAGCATTTCATAAGTGTCAAAGGCTTTTATTGACAATTACATGAAGTTGATGCAAAGAGTCAATATTTTTCAAGACCTCTGCAATCCGCCCTGGCATGCTGTCAATTAACTTCTGGGCCACATCCTGACTGATGGCAGCCCATTCTTGCATAATCAATGCTTGGAGTTTGTCAGAATTTGTGGGTTTTTGTTTGTCCACCCGCCTCTTGAGGATTGACCACAAGTTCTCAATGGGATTAAGGTCTGGGGAGTTTCCTGGCCATAGACCCAAAATATCGATGTTTTGTTCCCCGAGCCACTTAGTTATCACTTTTGCCTTATGGCAAGGTGCTCCATCATGCTGGAAAAGGCATTGTTCGTCACCAAACTGTTCCTGGATGGTTGGGAGAAGTTGCTCTCGGAGGATGTTTTGGTACCATTCTTTATTCATGGCTGTGTTCTTAGGCAAAACTGTGAGTGAGCCCACTCCTTTGGCTGAGAAGCAACCCCACACATGAATGGTCTCAGGATGCTTTACTGTTGGCATGACACAGGACTGATGGTAGCGCTCACCTTGTCTTCTCCGGACAAGCTTTTTTCCGGATGCCCCAAACAATCCGAAAGGGGATTCATCAGAGAAAATTACTTTACCCCAGTCCTCAGCAGTCCAATCCCTTTACCTTTTGCAGAATATCAGTCTGTCCCTGATGTTTTTCCTGGAGATAAATGGCTTCTTTGCTGCCCTTGACACCAGGCCATCCTCCAAAAGTCTTCGCCTCACTGTGCGTGCAGATGCACTCACACCTGTCTGCTGCCATTCCTGAGCAAGCTCTGTACTGGTGGTGCCCCGATCCCGCAGCTGAATCAACTTTAGGAGACGGTCCTGGCGCTTGCTGGACTTTCTTGGGCGCCCTGAAGCCTTCTTCACAACAATTGAACCGCTCTCTTTGAAGTTCTTGATGATCTGAAAATGGTTGATTTAGGTGCAATCTTACTGGCAGCAATATCCTTGCCTGTGAAGCCCTTTTTGTGCAAAGCAAATATTCCTTGCAGGTAACCATGGTTGACAGAGGAAGAACAATGATTCCAAGCACCACCCTCCTTTTGAAGCTTCCAGTCTGTTATTCGAACTCAATCAGCATGACAGAGTGATCTCCAGCCTTGTCCTCGTCAACACTCACACCTGTGTTAACGAGAGAATCACTGACATGATGTCAGCTGGTCCTTTTGTTGCAGAGCTGAAATGCAGTAGAAATGTTTTTGGGGGATTCAGTTCATTTGCATGGAAAAGAGGGACTTTGCAATTAATTGCAATTCATCGTTCACTCTTCATAACATTCTGGAGTATATGCAAATTGCCATCATACAAACACTTTGTGAAAATTAATATTTATGTCATTCTCAAAACTTTTGGCCATGACTGTAATCTTCTTCACTGTATTGTACTGTTCTCTACTCTACTGTACTGTCCAAACTTGTCAAACATAGACGTCCATGATTGGTACAGATTTGGTCCGGTGGACATTGAAATCAAGTCTGGTCCGGACCAAAAAAGGAGGAATTCTGATATGACCTCATTGTTTTAGCACTACCCACAGAGTTTTTTTTTAAACTACGGCACGCAACATGGTTCAATCAGCACAATCTACTTTTTCGTTTTTTCAAATTGCCATCGTAGAGCTAGAATTGGGATCAAGCTTTCCGTGCTAATGCAGATTTAAAACAAGAGTAATCCACACCACTGTATAATACGGCGAACTTAGCAAATGCGGCATTTGTGGTACGTACATGGTGGCCGCCATCTTTATGCATGTCCTCCATTTTAGAGAGAGAGAGAGATGGAGAGAGAAAGGCAGGGGTTTCACACGCTTGTTCTGACCACCAGATGACAGAAAGAGAAAGAAAACTGTTATAAGCTGAATATAACAGTATGCCAGTGGAAGGGATGACAGTAACAGGTGACCCAAATGTGGTTTGTGACTACTATGATTGCAGAAATTTGGTTACAGAATTTTGGGAAATTCTGTTTCCGATTCTCATAATAAAAATGTATATCAGTAAAAACATTTTAAATAATTTGTAAGTCTATCTTTACTTGGTACTTCTGTGAACTTTCATTATCCTCCTCATGAGGGAGAGATATGTAAACATGTCATAAAGATATGTGGGTCTTTGGTAATGGAATTACAAGGCACAAGGCAATGTTTCTTAAATTTACAGACGGCAGATAAAAAATAAAAAAAATACTTCAACATTATTGTTTTTTGATGTATTTCTAATACCTTTTAAGACTTTTTATGGTACATGTTTTCTGAGACCCCTTTTCCATCTTTTTGACAATAAATCAAATGGTTTGCTTATTCCAAATGTTTTTAAAGGATAACAGTTGAAAATGTATATGCCTTAATTTCTCAAAAACTCTTAGCTGTTAATTGAAGCCAAATTTAACATGCTCCTATGAACTTTACATGTTGATTCAAATGGGTCCTTTTACATGGAAATGACCTGCACATGGCCCTGGTGGTGCTGTGAAGAATAGATTTGAGTTAGCAGGCAATTATGTTTCCTTATGCCTCTCTACTGTCTCTGTGGAGCCCTCATCTATTTTCCAACGTCAGTAAACTGAAGGACCAAAACTGACACAAGGAAAGAACGATCAAAACACAAAAGGGAATAAAGGAGAAATGTCAGGCAATTACTACAAGATGCAGAAGTTCAAACCCCCAAAAAGCTTCTGCCTGAAGCATCTATCCAGCAAATTGGGGCTATAATCTCTCTTGCCGGTGAGTGTGAATGTAGACAGCATGTCTGGACAAACTGAAAGATGTGTGGTCTCCCCGTCACACTGCAGGGGCAATGGCAAAAAACAGTCAAGAGCCAAGTCCAGATCACAAGAAACAGTGTCATAATGATATCTGTGTAAAGCCTCATAGCAGACGTGGTCAGTGTGCTTCCGGTCCAGTAACTGAGTTCAGAGGCAGATGATCCACACCGGGGGCTAATTCCTATTCTCTACTGTTATGCCTTCTGTAAATCAAAACCTTCTGCAGAAATACACTACTAACAACACAGAGAGTAATACATGCATAAGATAGGCTAAATAAATTGCATTACATACAGTAACACAGTTCACTTGTACTGTAGGTGGTTGATGAATTCATGAACATTTGAGAAAGTAAACCCAAACCCAATTAATTTGTCCTAAGCTTGAATGCATCTGTTCTCTCTGTTTATGGCCTTTTACAGACAGACACACTAAGGTGAACCAATGAAGGGCAGGTGGGCGATTGCTCCAGTCACCTACTAACAGGCATAACCAATCAGACAAGGCATCTATGGACAAGCTTAACTAATCTTCTGGCAGCGTGTGGAATGGCGCCGGAGAGGATGGCTGCCATTTTATTGGCTTTTAACCAACTGTGCTATTTTGTTAGTTTTTTCGCATTGTTTGTAACTTGTTTTGTACATAATGTTGCTGCTACCGTCTCTTATGACCAAAAAGCTTCCTGCCATCCAGGACCTCTATACCAGGCGATGTCAGAGGAAGGCCCTAAAAATGGTCAAAGACTTCAACCAGCCTAATCATAGACTGTTCTTTATGCTACTGCACAGCAAGCTGTACCGGAGTGCCAAGTCTAGGTCCAAGAGGCTTCTAAACTGCTTCTATCCCCAAGCATTATCTATGCATAGTCCTTTTATTAACTCTACCTATATGCACATATTACCTCAATTACCTTGACTAACCGGTGCCCCTGCACATTGACTCTGTACCAGTACCCCCTGTATATAGCCTCACTATTGTTATTTTACTGCTGCTCTTCAATTATTTGTAACTTTTATTTCGTACTTTTTCTTTAGGTATTTTATTAAAACGGCATTGTTGGTTAAGGGCTTGTAAGTAAGCATTTCACTTTAAGGTCTACACCTGTTGTATTCGGCGCATGTGACAAATAACATTTGATTTGATTCCACTTGGCAACCAGAACTAATCACACCGACTGACCACCTGAATCAATCCATCTCACCTGTGGACAGATATCACTAAGAAATGCTGCCTCAAATATTTTCTTCAGGCCTCATGGTGATATCTCTATTGCTACAGAAATTGACTCTTACACTCTTCGACTCACTTCCTCTGCTTGGATATGTACTTCCATTTCCACTCTCTTTTGAGTAACTCAACCAAAGCCAAGATATACAAAGCCAAGATATACAATTGCTGCTGAAATCACATCAAAGCCTAGCAGTCAGAAACATGGAAGCGGAATGACAAATGCATTAGCTGTGCAGAATGTCTGTGTGTGCTGGTGTGTTTGTGTAACAGACAATTTAGACTCTTATGGTTGAAAAATTAAATACATTGAAAAATGTGCTCCTTATTTCATAGTATATTCACCACATATCACCACAAATCTATAATGGTTATGGTGATGACTCCATGTTTGTATCTAGCAATGGCTTGGGTCAAATGCATTTGAATGCCAGTCAATTCCTACATTTTCATTTACTTCCTGAGCTGACTGGAATTGGTCATAACATTCATCAAATGTTTTCCTCTTCTTCTTGAAGGTGCATTATGTCATACTTCCACATGCAAATGGCCCTTGATTGTGAAATGTCATTTCCTTTTGGCCACCATAAGTAAATACCATATGCAAGTAAACATGTGCTACAAACTGAACTGCAATACAATAACATGTGCAGCTTGCAGCTCATGATACCAACTGATTATCAAGTTGCAGTGGCTCTTCGTTATTACATCTGGAGATACCTGTCTGGGTAATCTCAGTGTTAAGCACATGGATTTAGGTCAAAAATATTTATAGATGGATGTGCTCTCTCATACCAATGAGTGGATCAGTCAACATTTGCTCTGCGTATAACATAGAGTTGAGCGGAGTCCGGGAAAAAAAGGATAATCTGCCCTGCTTTAAATCAGCTGTGGTCATGGATTGTCAGGTTTTCCTTTGTCATTTGCCTCTTTGGTGTCTGATGAATGATGTCATAGTCTTGACGCACATTCAACAAGCACACTGAGTGAAAAGGAGACAGGCGAGAGAGAGACGTTTAGAGATAAAGCTATCAATATTGGTCTGTAAAGTGGAGATGAGAGAGAAATAAGAAGACATTTGTATTGAAGTGTACAAAATCTTCCCAGCATAAAAATCCATCAATAACCTTGATAACTAGAGGTCCAATGTCATCACAAAAACATTTGATAAAGGACACAATCTTTCAGTAATCCAAAACTTCCTTATTATATCCTTCCATCCAATGGCGATTTTAGCATGTAAATCTTGGTGTGGCAAGAAAAATAAAAAGGTGAGATGCATGCCAGCAAAGCCACTACACAACACAACACTAAACAATACATTAATTGCACTATAACGGTGACAAACGGTGCCCACAAACGGCCTACATAAAGCTATCCCAACAGTAGTCCCAACATCTTACCACTGCTACACCTGGCTATCAGCGGAGCCTTGTCTGACAGCGAAACAGTTCATTCAGCCTCATTTACTGCCTTTTAAAAAAACATAGCTGATATGGCTGACTTGCTTAAACAAATGTGGTTTCTAATGACAATTGAGATGTACAAACTATGGCATAAGGGGACGACAAGCAGATAAGAGGCAATCCGTAATTTCGATTAAGACATTAATGAGTGAGCTAGGACGGACATAGTCAATATTACTATTTGTTTAGCACTTTTGAAATGTACAGTGACAGAATTCAGAACATGGGCCATTCTTACAGTGCTCTCCCTGTACACCAAGTCAGAACCGTAGGATAAATAAAGGGGGCATATAAGCAGACAATGAAAGCTCTTACAATATTCAATTATTATATTTCTCTAAAACAGGTTATAGGCTACATGTGCACCACCAAGTCAGAAAAATAGGTGAAATTAAGAGGGATAGATAGACCAAATTATTAGGGTGAGGCACATGGGCAACTAACATCTTACTACACAACATACACTTAGTATTACTTTCTTA
Organism: Salvelinus namaycush; assembly: GCF_016432855.1. Taxonomy (NCBI): domain Eukaryota; kingdom Metazoa; phylum Chordata; class Actinopteri; order Salmoniformes; family Salmonidae; genus Salvelinus; species Salvelinus namaycush. Next base: position 24,322,594 of record NC_052336.1, on the reverse strand, counting down.
GCTACAGTATACTTATCTCCCTGGCATATTACATGATTTATGCAGCAGCATACAATACATTTTTGGACTCACATTGTTGTGCTGTGCTCACTTGAACAGGAAGGTGGCGCGTTGGTCATTCGTGGGCAAATGTTGTCATCAAAGTCTGGCATTCTCTGGATTTATGGTGCTTTCAAAACAGCTTGGAACTCTGAAAAAAACAAGGTCAAATCATGATGATGTCATTGATCTTCAGGTCGTAGGTCTAGAAAGAGGCCGGAATTACAATTCCGAGTTGGATGACAGTTCAAAACTTATTTTCCCAGTTGAAGCTTGTTTATTCCCGACTTCCCAGTTGTCTTGAACTCACTGAAGTCAAGTTTTCACAGTTCCGAGTTAAGTTGTTTTGAGCGCGGCACAAATCATGCTTCATTGACAGCATGGCCAATGTTGAATGTTTATCATTTTAAACATGGAAAAGAGACACTTAATCCCAGATTTGTGACCACGTAGTCACTCCACTGAATAGCAGGCTAGTGATGGCTTTGCAGTGCTTGCAGTTAACGTTAGCCACTGTCACTGATTCCTTCCAAACCACTCATTGCTGAATTTGCGATTTCCAATTTGTTGGGTAATGTTTATGTCCAATGGGCGATGAGCACCGATACGTTTTGTCTATAATTTCTCTTCATTATTTCTCTTTATATGACAAGGATTAAAAAGGATTTGCCAGTAGATTGTCGACTTGATTCATGATGATGACTGCTAGCTAAGATTTTGAAAGTATGATGTTGACATGATCAGTGTAATCAAAGCTACTGTACGTGATTTGATGTCATTTTATCTGTGGCCAATGACCTTGAGCCTTCTTGGATGGGCACTTCTAATGTAACTCTATGGCAGCACCCAAGGTGCTAGAATTTTCTAGCTCTCCTCTTAGACTTGGCTGTGACGTAGTGTCGACATGAGTGACAGAACACTGAGCCAATCACGGCACACCGCTTTGTATTTTCTGCCGGCTTGCCCCACCACCACAGAAAGCACTGAGGTAGGCTGAAACTACTGCATTTTGGAGCTGCCTTACTCAAGAAACCAAAAAAAGAGATCATGTTTGCATGTATTATATATTTTTAGAATTTTTTGCAAACTGATACAGTATGTGACACGTATTAACGCCAAAATAACAAGCCCCTGTTTTATTTGTTGCAAGAAATGTGGGGCTCAAGACAGGTGGGGCTCTGCAACTGCTTCCATCTTATAATGTTCTTCATGTTGATATTGTAAGCTAAGACGGGTGTACTGGAAAGCCATGCTTTAAACACTTTCAATTGATTTTCCAATATTCGTTTTGCAATTGTGCATGCATGGTTTCATTAGCCTGGCTGATACGACCCACGTGCCTCACAGTGCAGGGACAGCTGTGACCACACTGGTAAGGAGGCCGTTTGTTTATATAATATTGGCTCAGAAACTGTGCAACGGGTTTGATTGGTCGTCTCAAATGTTGTTGTTGTTCTCGGAGGTTGAGACCTCTCATTGTTTGGATTTGAAAATCCAACCGTTGTAATAGAAGGACATACTGTATAATATTGAACATATAATAGTCAAATCATAGTGTAAATGCAGGTGAGCTGGTTCTACTCTCTTTGGAAATATTTTGGTATTTTGTGGTGGAGAACTGAGCATGTCTAGCATAACATGTCAATCCTGTTACCCATAGATAGATAGGCTAGAAATGTTTTAAGGTTATTTAAAAAACAATTGTGAAGCATGCATTCAATTCCCCCTGTCACAATGGGATTCATGGCTGATTTAAGATGAAAACCTCAACCATGTTACTTTATTGCCACTTTGTATTCATTATTTTTATTTAACCCAAGAGATGGGAAAACAAGTTTCTTTATAAAGTTCCAAAAACGTGTTCCATTTTTTTGGGGAGAAATGAATATTCTTTCTTGACCAAGTTACACTACCCAAAATGTGCTCTATTTGTGAAACAGTCTAGCCCTAAGTGGGTACAGTAGCCTTGAATTGCAGGAGAGTTTATGGCAAAAGTCAACTAATATTGTAATCGTTGAATGATAACGGCTTCTTGAACCACACAAGTAAGTCAGCACAATAATGACAGAAACTGACAAAGGAGAGAGAGCGCAAACATTGTGTGGAATACTCTTACCTCCTCACTCAGGGCATATAATTTTGAGTGTACATTTTCTGTTTCATTAGAGAGACCTGAAGGGACTGAAAAAAAAATGTATATTAGGGTCTTTATTTGTCAGCCAATTTAAGCATACTCTCTGTTTGCCGACTCTGAGAGACTGCTCAAGTATGAAGAGAACCAATCAAACTAAACCAACAATAGAAAACAGGGTGTTTTCTCTTCACGGCACAACATGAGTTACAATTTGAAAGTCAAATAGTAGGAAATTGCTTTAAAAACTCAAACCCATTGCAGCAGTTGAAGATATTCGATGCCTGAGGGTTATCAGAGGCGAAATTGATGTATTCATAATGCTTTTTTACCCTAATTATAATTAAACAAATGATAAGAAAGCCTGTGGCAATTATTTGTGTTTTATTTACCATCTGGAGAGGGAAAATTAGTTATATTATTGGTGGGAGAGCGTATCTGGCTAAACATTATCTTTTGCTGCTACCGTGTCTGGGAATTTGATCAGTAAACAGCATTTGATTCTTCTAAAAGCAACAAGTATTTGCTGCAACTGTGAGTGAAGCCCTGATATGCTTTATAAGTGCTGTCCATTCATTTTCTATGCACTTTTTGTCTGTCTTCGACTTGAAACACATTGAATGTTGGTACAGACCATATTACCTTTGTGACAGCTTTTACTTGGGCAATATTGTGCTGAGTGTATGAGACCCCCAAAGCCTTAACGTGAAATGTAGCTATTAGTCTATCACAACGGGTGCCGTGGGCGAATAAACAAGTGCAATGGTACACTTAATAAGATGGGTTGTCAGACAGTCAGACCATCCTTAGACTAAATTACACATTGTGAGAAGACGAGAAGGTTAATGTGCCTGTAACAATGGCATGGCGATGGTGTAGTTCCACACAGGGGGGGATACATTTTTCCAGGAAAGTATCATTATTTTTTACCTCTGTGTCAATGTGTAAAAGGGTGTTTAAGGAAGAGCATTTACATATAAAATAGTTTAGGCTATTTGTTTTAGTTTTATTTCAGTTTCAACAGGTGTTTTTAGCCGTGTCCTCTATTAATTTTCATTTTTTTTTTTTTACATACCCCATATACGGATCATTGAACGAATCTGATACATTCTACAGTGAAGTTGTTCAAAGTCGTACAGAAATCTTAAGATGTTTGTATATACTTAGACTAAGTAGCGGGTGGCCTATAAATGTGTGTATATACAGATCTCAATTAAGATCCACCCATATTATTTAGTACAGCTAGGTGTTCCGTAGGCTACATCGTGTGGGAAATGCAATGCTAATGAAGATATAGGTCTGCTCTTCAGACGTGTTTAGGTTGTCAAGCTGTAAACAAAGGCAGAGGCAGCCATGAGAAATACTTATCTTTGATTGATTTCCGTTGCTCTGGCAACAGGATTTCATCCCATAGGGAATGAGTCAATGTCATTCTGTCAAACTCGCAGGCACAGAATAAACCGTTGGAAAGTGATATGTGCCTACTAATAGTCTTTCAGTTAAAGAGAAGACTTTCCACAATGACCTTGTAGATATCCAATGTCACAATACTGATTAATATAGTGTTTATTGTTTTCTTCAGATTACTACAGTAAAATCTAGACTTATTGATACCAAACTCGGAAGTCCTCCTCACGTGGGTCACGTCAGCAAAGCTATGCAAGATATAGCTTGGAACCCAATTGGTCCAAACGACGGTCCATTTGCAACCAGTCTGCAACCACTAGAGGCAACTTAGGGTGAAGTAAAACATTTAAAATCTTCAGGGAACAAAACAGAATTAGATGTGAGAAAACCCCTTACAATTGAACCAGATGTGTTTTTATGATGCTTTTGGCACAGGTCTCATGTTGTAGCTTGTAGCAGGGAATAGAGTGGGACCTTTAGAAAGCTCACAGGCATTTCCTAACAGCCTTGTTTTGTTCCATTGCTGAAATGGTCCACCTGCACATAATGACGGCTTACCATAGGTCAGCGCATTTCCAATAATACAAATGGTACCACACATTAATTTCCATTTTATGTATTTGAAATGTCAGCATGTCTGTAACAGCCTATGGATATATTGCTTATGTAAATTAAAGTTAAAGGTAAGAAATTCAAAGTTTGAACAATAAGACATACCACTCCAGGGAGGTCTTTTTTTTATATCAAAGAAAGGGATTATTCTTTAATGTTAGATTATGCTTTAATGTTGAAAACATCCTACACATCCTACATATGTTCTGTAATACAGCATATTTAGGATGCTGCATTTAACAACTACTGTTAAAATCATTCTGTAAAGAAGCCTTCTTCATGTAAACGTGATTGTTTTCTTCTGTGAAATCAGCATCGTCCTACGCACAATGTAGGCAGCACAATGTATGCCACTGTGACATTTGGTTATCAATATCATAGTATATACACCATATAGATGGATTAAGAAGTAAACAATCTGACTGACTGAAAAGACAGCAGGCAGCTGCTGCTTGTTTGTACGATACATCATTCAGCAGCAGTAATTTGTGACAAAGAGTTCAAGCCACCCGACGGAGTGCCCCAGATACTTTTCCTTTCATCCTTTTACTGCACAAATCAGGTTAATCATGTTCTCTTTTCAGGCTTGTGTGACTATTACAGTAGCATGTGTGACTATTACAGTAGCATGTGTGACTATTATAGTAACATATGCCTAACCATGTACATCTATAATCAGACTGTAGGTGTCCACATCGGCTTGTATAACAATAACATCCAAACAAACATTACATGTCTTCTAATTGTGCTGGGATCAGGAAGCCCTCAAGCATGACTTGAAACCAGAGTTTTCACTTCTCTAAGACAGCATGGAATTCCAGGGGTTCCTTGACCTCTACACCCCATCTCAGCTCTGTAGAGGTGGCATTTGTTTTACGTGACAGGTCGCGTCTATTGCAGGACAACAGGGCAGCAGGGCCAGAGACGAGGGAGGTCCAGAGACCAGTTCTGAGGTGATCCCTGAGCCTGCCAAGCATATTGGGAAATTAGGAATATGCATGAAGGCCTTGGTCTTAATGGCCAACCCCAGCCATTCATTTGCATCTTACTCACCCATGTGTGCACAAAGTTCCTTTATTCAATTTACCAAATTACCTTTTCAGGATGAGCAGCTTCAGCGGGACCTGGCCCCAGACTATAATTGTTTTTCTCCCTCTGTTTAATTCTGGAGTAACAGTGAAACATTCTGCCACTTGTCTGGGCACCTCATTTGTGTGGGTGTTTGTTCTATAAACAGCTGCCTGAGGGAAGAGTATTAAAATAAGAGCTTGTGGGGAACATGGACAAAATTTCCATGCTCCCTGTTTTCCCTCCATTTACCTTTTAAAGGTACTGTTTGTCAGTAGTTGTGCTACATAAATGGTTATGTTAACCACATAGATGATTCTATAAAGCCAGGCCAGGAGCTGACTCACTAGTGGTGATGAACACGTCATCAGACGTAGCCAAGCATATTAATTAAATGACAGTATTTCTACTGTGGCAAGTCACACTGGAACAAAACATTACCAACAACCATTTGCAGCATTGACATCATTGTTAATATATTGGGAAATTCAAATCTAAATCCAATCAAATGTACACTTGGGCTAAGTTCATTGCGTATTTGCAGTAGGTGTGAAATGTATATTGTAACTATTTTTACAGTAAAGGATTAACCACAAAAAAATAACTATGCTAACATCTAACAAGCTTCATATACCTCTGTCTATCAGATACGAGGAAGAGAAGAAGTTGTAATTATACACTCATCCCTGCCTTTCCGTACTTGAAGAGTGAAGGTGAACTGTCCACATGATAGACGATATGCTTTGGTGGACACCTTTAACTCTCCTCAGGATAGTTGCTCTGCTGGTGAATGAGCAATTGCATGCCTTTCTCTGTGACAGCGATTTGTAATGTAGGATTAACACCATGTTCAATAAGGTCTTGAGCCCCCATGAATAAAATGGTGAAAAAGCACATCATATTGTGGGTCATTACCTTGCACTTAATGTTGTAGCACATAATTGATGAGGTGGCAGAGAGAGAAATGTACACTATTTGCTTGGAATGCACAACTACTCTGCTGTTTCATATTAATATGATATTAAAATGTAATTACAAGTTTGGTCTTTGTAAATATGGAATGGTTTCTTTCATCAACAGCTGCTGTCCATTATTTAACCACAGTGTTTTACCCGTGTTCTGTCTTATAGCTTTATGGGTAGTTTTATAGAGAACAGGCAAATGGTATGTTTGAAACGGCCAGGAAGGTATCATGAAGATACGTTACAGGGTATCATCATGCTATTCCACAAGGGCGTCACTGATGTTAATTAACTCTGGCCTGGGTCTCAAGGGGGACTGAGAGAGTGAGGCTGATTGTGTAAGACAGTTATATTGGCAACAGGTCAGCTCTGTGCATCGACAACATCTAAACCAAAGTGGCCTGACTGAAGTCTCCTAGAGGGCACTAAGGTGTTGTGTCACATCTGAAGATGATATACAGTTCAAAGGCATTTCGCTACACAAGCATTTCGCTACACCTGCAATAACATCTGCTAAATATGTGTATGTGACCAATAAATGTGATTTGATTTGATTTGAAAAGGCATTATAACTTCCAAACTCCAGTGGATTATGCGCTGTCCAGTTGTATTTATAGTAGAATGTTGGCTTGGTGTGGCATTTATAGTAGAATATGGCTTGGTGTGGCATTTAATTTCCATTGCTATTTCCAACCATCCACTAGGGGCAACATGAATGCCTGTTACCATTTACTAGGCTTGTGGCGAGTTAGGGTCATAGGGATGTGTCATGCCCTGACCTTAGAGATCCTTTTTATGTCTCTATTTGGTTTGGTCAGGGTGTGATTTGGGGTGGGTATTCTATGTTCCATTATTTGTATTTCTATGTTTTGGCTGGGTAGGGTTCTCAATCAGGGACAGCTGTCTAGCTTTGTCTCTGATTGAGAACCATACTTAGGTAGCACTTTTTCCCACCTGTCTTTGTGGGAAGTTGACTTTGTTTATGGCACATAGCCTTTAGCTTCACAGTTTGTTTTGTAGTGTTTATTGTTTTGTTCGGCGTCCTTTCTAATAAAAGGAAAATGTATGCTCACGACGCTGCGCCTTGTTCCTCTTCTTTCAACGGCCGTGACAGGATGGGGTTGAGGATGGGCTAAAACCGCAAGCTACGGCTCCGAGCATTGCGGGTTCAAACCCAGTGCTAGGCATTTGTTTTGTTATTGTAGTTTTTCTGTTTTAACCCTATCCCAAACAATTAACCCTAACCTTAACCACTGCCAGAAATACCCGAATGCAAGATCATAATTTTAATGACTACTGAGCCTACTGTTGTCTATTGTACATGGTAAGCTGATGCAGACCAAGTTGTACTTCACGTTTTAATATTGAAAACATCTGAGGATTTTTCTACAACATTCCCAACATTTTGACACAATTACAAACTTTCTAGAATAAAAATCTAATTTCATCAATTACATGTGGAAAAACTTATTTGAGTTAACATTATCAAGCCAGCAGCAGATGAAACAGAATGTGAATTCTCTCCCACCTCTCTCCCCGGTTTTAGCTTGCAGCTATCTCTGTCTAGCTGGCTAGCTTTAGGATATTTACTAGCACATACCAGTGACAAACGTGTCTATGTTATCAATATATGGCAGTACACAAACAAAATCTATCTCACTTATTTTTCACAGCTAGAAAGAAACTATTTAAATTATTTCAGAAACAGAGAAAGAGGATAGCTAGCTATAGCAAGCTAACGTTAGCTGATGCCTCTTCAACAAGAAGCAACTGTGACAACATTGATCCTAAGATAAAAACGTTCCCATTGACAAAATCCACAATCCACCCCTCAATAGAAAGCCTGTCTCCAGGACTTCTTCAAAATGACCCTAGATCCAAGATCGAATCCATGACCAAAGCATGCATTTCAATTTAACCCACAGGTAGGCTCAATAGAAAACTCACCTGTGCCACAGACACCATCCAATGAGCCATCCACACACACAGAGAGCCCAAGTGCAGACAGCCAGCGGCTCCCAAAACACAACTCATGTGGCAAGCTCCAGAAATGAACTTTCCCATTCTACAATCCACCCCTCTAAAGAAAACCTGGTTCCTTTCTCTGAAATGCCATCAGATCCACAATCAAATACATAACCGAAGTGTCGCATTCTGGTTTAGCCCGTCATCCACACACATAGACGCACACACAGTTTTGGACCAAGCAACATGGTTCTATACAGAAACTCTGTCCTCCATCACGACCAAAACGACTCTTTTCCCATAGGCTTGTGCTGTCTATAGTGTGACAGAACCAGCTGTTAGCTACCAATAGCTGGCAGACATGGTACTTTAGCATTAATCAGTTCTATTTAGATTGAAGACATGAGCTAAATGCAGTATCTCTATTGCTAGCTAGCATTAGCATAGAGGTAAGTCAGCTAGCTCTTTCACTTCCAGAAAGAATTCACACCCGTTGACTTTTCCACATTTTGTTGTGTTACAAGGTGGTATTGTAATTAATTTTTTTGTATTTTTTTGCCAACAATCAACACAAAATACTCTGTAATGCCAAAGTGGAAGAAAAATTCGAACATTTGTAAAAATGTTATGAAACTAAAACATATACCTTGATTACGTAAGTATTCAACCCGATGAGTAAATACACATTAGAATCACATTAGGCAGCGATTACAGTTGTGAGTCCTTCTTGTTAAGTCGCTAAAAGCTTTGCAAACCTGGATTGTAAAATATTTGCACATTATTCTTTAAAAAAGTCTTCAAGCTCTGTCAAGTTGGTTGTTGATCATTGCTATACAGACATTTTCAAGTCTCGCCATAGATTTTCAAGCCGATTTAAGTTAAAACTTTAACTAGGCCACTCAGAAACATTCAATGTCATCTTGTTAAACAACTCCAATTTACTGAATATTTGGACTTGTGTTTTAGATTGCTGTCCTGCTGAAAGGTGAATTTGTCTCCCATTGTCTGTTGGAAAGCAGACTGAACCAGGTTCTCCTCTAGGATTTTGCCTGTGCTTAGCACTATTTCATTTATTTTTATACCTAAAAAACTCCCTAGTCCTTGCCGATGACAAGTGTAAACATAACATGATGCCGCCACCACCATGCTTGACAATTTGAAGAGTGGTACTGATTTGTTGTGTTGGATTTTCCCCAAACATAAGACTTTGTATTCAGGACATACAGTTAATTTCTTTGCCACATTTTCCCCAGTTTTATTTAGTGCCTTATTGCAAACAGGATACATTTTTTGTGATATTTGTATTCTTTACAGGCTTTACAGTCATTTAGGTTAGTATTGTGGAGTAACTACAATATTGTTGATCCAACCTCAGTTTTCTCCTATCACAGCCATTAAACTGTAACTGTTTTAAAGTCACCATTGGCCTCATGGTGAAATCCCTGATCGGCAACTGAGTTAGGAAGGACACCTGTATCTTTGTATCTTGGTAGTGACTGGGTGTATTGATAAACCATCCAAAGTGTAATTAATAACTTCACCATACTCAAAGGGATATTCAGTGTCTGCATGTTTATTTTTTACCCATCTACCAATAGGTGCCGTTCTTTGAGAGGCATTAGAAAACCTCCCTGGTCTTTGTGGTTGAATCTGTGTTTGAAATTCACTGCTCGACTGAGGGTCCTTCCAGATAAGTGTGAGGTACAGCGATGAGGTAGTCATTAAAAAAGCATGTTAAACACTATTATTGTACATAGAGTGAGTCCATGCAACTTATTATGTGACTTGTTAAGCACATTTTTACTCTTGAACTTATTTAGGTTTGCCATAACAAAAGGGTTAAATACTTACTGACTCAAGACATTTCAGCTTTAGATTTTTCATTATTTTGTAAACATTTCTAAAAGCATGATTCCACTTTGAAATGGAGGGTTGTGTGTAGGCCAGTGACACAAAAATACTGGCCTAAACATTTTCACTGGCCTACACCATTTTAAATTCATGCTGTAACACAACAAACTGTGGAAAAAGTGCTCTGTCTCTGCTGGTGCTTCTGGCTGTTTGTGATACTTTATAAGCCATGTTGTTGGTAGGGACAGCATCCACTCTGAAAAGCAATGTTTTGCTGAAGCCCCCCTTCTATTGTTACAGCCGTGGAAGTTATCGAGGATGAAATGTGCCCCACAGATTGACGAGTAGATGACCCATTCTCTCGCCTCATTCTCACAAATGTATACCACTTCTAATTCGCGTGGCCATAGAGGCATTCTCACATTTGCAAAGCAAGTGTTGCTACATTCTGGTACCACACAAAGCTTGGCTATCTTGATGAATAAAAATGCAATGCTAGCTACGAGTATATGAAGGGTGAGCATGGATTTTTTGTTCCTGACTGTGTGACGCTGACTGCGGGGTGTTTTGGGATTTTTTTCAGAAGTTAATTAAAGCTGATTTGGAGAAAACCTCAAACCCAACCTTTTTGAACAATATTACAGTACTATAACATTTGATTGAAGAGTTGTTAATGTGGGGTGCTCTAAGTTACTATTAAATGCTTTTCTGGCATTAAGATATAGCCGCTGCATGCCCTTTAACAAGAATGAATTCCTTAAATGTAAGTTTTGGTTTCACTTATGCGCATTTTGACCAACAGCTAATATATCGCAAAACACTCCGTAATTAAAATGACAGCACGCTCCAAAATCTACAGACAGCACCACACTCCATAATTAAAAGGGCAACACATTCCATAATATCTGTTTCCTGCAGTTATGGCAAATGTCTCCATTTGCCTTGGAGGTCACATTGGAATTCTGATAGAAAAAGAAAAAGGTAAAGATGGTAAGAAGGCCGGATTAGCGGTACTCACAACAGGAAAGTGAGACCTTTCTTCTTTTGATATAAAGTTTATATATCTCAAAATCTAAGATGAGATAGTAAAGGGACTCACCTTTTGAATGAATTGACAAAAAAAATTAGGACGTAAACATTGCATTGACACTTTGCAAATAACCTCATTTGTTTTGGTTGATATGTGGCTCATATGTGGCTTTTGCTAGCATTTTGACCAATGGCTTTTCTAGTATATATGTGGTTACTGTATGACTTATTTGTCCCATGCTTCCTACGTAGTCTGATTTGATTTATACCTTTACCTCTACAAACGTGGTGAGTATTTCAGTGTGATGCATGATGCTTTGTGTAACTCACCTATGCTGAGAGATTGTTTTTGACCATAGTCTGCCAGTGCTTTTTGAACAGAGGGGAGAGTTTGGGAAAAAGCAATATGTACCATGCCTTTTCCTTTATTTTTAAAATTCTTAGTTGCTTGAACGTAAATGTTTAAAATATGTCTAAACCGCAACAATTTTCAATTGTATTTTCAATTACTGTATTTAAACCTATGGGTCCAAAGTATGCTGTATAGTAAGCATACTGGAATCAACGGCTTGGCTTAGGGGCTTTTCAGTCTCTAAGTAAATACAAGTAAACCTGCTCATTTAATGGTCCGAAAGTGTTGAGAATGTTATGCTAATGAATCCCGTAGTAGCATATTAGAGCGCTTGAATATTTCCCATAGCCGCTCTAGTTACACCATAATTGCTGCTATTATGTAATAACCTGTTTAATTAGGTAGCCAAATCTTAAAGTAAGTGTTGACATCCCTTCATCCAGTATGACAACCAAACACCTATGATATTGAAGAACAAAAATAACAGTAGCACTTTATAATAAAAAATGTATAAAGGATTAGTAAATAGTTTATTCATCATGTGTTAATCATTACTCCATTCATAACATGTTCAATACAGGTCCTTATAAACAATTTACTAATCATTAGTCAAGTCTTTTTACGTGACCTCATCTAAAGTGTGGGGCTATTCATACTTTATAAATGTTTTGAGGGACCAGTGTAACTTCTCACAAAAAGATGGAAATGCCATTAGAAGACATTCCAGGAGCACCTGATGCACCTTAAGGTCTAAAAACGTTGCCTAGCACATATCTATGGTTAAAAAACAAGCACACAATAAAGAGGATGTTTAACAAAGCATAGATAGCCCACACTTTAGACGAGGTCACGCAAAAAGACTTAACTAATGACTATTAGATGGTTTATAAGGACCTATAATAAACATCATATAAATGGAGTAATGATCAATAAATGAATGAGCTATTTACTAATCCTTTATTCATGCTTTATTATGTTGAGTTATTATAAAGTGGTACCATTATTTTTTGTTGCTGTTAGGTGTTTAGTTGGCATACTGTACACAAGGGATGGCATACTGTACACAACACTCACATTTAAGATTTGGCTACATTGATTTGGCTATCAAGCAGGTTATTACATAATAGCAGCAATTATGGAGTAACTAGAGCAGCTATGGGAAATATCCAATCGCTCTAATGTGCTACTATGGGATTCATTAACATAACATTTTCAACACTTTCTGCCCATTAAATAGGCAAGTTTACGTTGATTTATTTAGAGAATTAAAAGCCCCTAAGCCAAGCCGTTGGTTCCAGCATGTTCACTATGCAACATCCTTTGGACCCATAGGTTTAAATGCAAGAATTGAAAATACAATGTTGAGTTTTAGACATACATCAAACACTTACTTTCAAGAAACTGAGAAGTTCTGTTCAAAAAGCACTGGTAGTCTATGGTAGCTGGACAGATGACACATTTGACAGCAGATATTTAAATGACCTGAGCCCTTTCATCTGTTTCAGATCCCATCTCTTTTCATTTATTAAATAGGTGGTGAATGTAAGATGACATGAATGCTTTATTAAAGACTACGCGCTGTCTGAGGAGGCCTCCTTGAGGTTTCAACCACACAGAGCTATGGGCTCGGTGGGATATCTTATCCATGTTTTGTGCTGTAATTCACATCGTCAAACAAAGTGTCACAGCGGTGACAGTTGAGACCTGCATAGGCTCTGTCCTTATCATCCCATTTGAACCTACACCAGGTCTATGATGCCCTTCTATGTCCTAGAGAGGTCAACGTCTGCTCTCTTCTCCGGAGTTTGGAAAAGGTATCCCCTCTTGCAATAAAGATAAAAAAGATAATACAACTATAATGAATTAATATATACAATTCATTAAATGTAAACAGTTGAAGTCGGAAGTTTACATACACTTAGGTTGAAGTCATTAAAACTCGTTTTTCAACCACTCCACAAATTTCTTGTTATTAACAAACTATAGTTTTGGCAAGTCTGTTAGGACATCTACTTTGAGCATGACACATTTTTCCAACAATTGTTTACAGGCAGATTATTTCACTTATAATTCACTGTATCACAATTCTAGTGGGTCAGAAGATGCAATACACTAAGTTGACTGTGCCGTTAAACAGCTTGGAAAATTCCAGAAAATGATTTCATGGCTTTAGAAGCTTCTGATAGGCGAATTGACATAATTTGAGTCAATTGGAGGTGTACCTGTGGATGCATTTCAAGGCCTATCTTAAACTCAGTGCCTCTTTGCTTGACATCATGGGAAAATCAAAAGAAATCAGCCAAGACCTCAGAAAAGAATTGTAGACTTTCACAAGTCTGGTTCATTCTTGGGAGCAATTTCCAAACGCCTGAAGGTACCACGTTCACCTGTACAAACAATAGTACGCAAGTATAAACACCATGGGACCACGCAGCCGTCATACCGCTCAGGAAGGAGATGCGTTCTGTCTCCTAGACATGAACGTACTTTAGTGCGAAAAGTGCAAATCAATCCCAGAACAACAGCAAAGGACCTTATGAAGATTCTGGAGGAAACAGGTACAAAGGTATCTATATCCACAGTAAAACAAGTCCTATATCGACATAACCTGAAAGGCCGTTCAGCAAGGAAGAAGCCACTGCTCCAAAACCACCATAAAAAAGCCAGACTACGGTTTGCAACTGCACATGGGGACAAAGATCGTACTTTTTGGAGAAATGTCCTATGGTCTGATGAAACAAAAATAGAACTGTTTGGCCATAATGACCATCATTATGTTTGGAGGTGAAAGGGGGAGACTTGCAAGCCAAAGAACACCATCCCAACCATGAAGCATGGGGGTGGCAGAATCATGTTGTGGGGGTGCTTTGCTGCAGGTGGGACTGGTGCACTTCACAAAATAGATGGCATCATGAGGGAAGAAAATGATGTGGCTATATTAAAGCAACATCTCAAGACATCAGTCAGGAAGTTAAAGCTTGGTTGCAAATCGGTCTTCCAACTGGACAATGACCCAAAGCATACTTCCAAAGTTGTGGCAAAATGGCTTAAGGACAACAAAGTCAAGGTATTGGAGTGGCCATCACAAAGCCCTGACCTCAATCCCATAGAAAATTTGTGGGCAGAACTGAAAAAGCGTGTGTGAGCAGGGAGGCCTACAACCCTGACTCAGTTACACCAGCTCTGTCAGGAGGAATGGGCCAAAAATTCACCCAACTTATTGTGGGAATCTTGTGGAAGGCTACCCAAAATGTTTGACCCAAGTTAATTAAACAATTTAAAGGCAATGCTACCAAATACTAATTGAGTGTATGTAAACTTCTGACCCACTGGGAATGTGATGAAAGAAATACAATCTGAAATAAATCATTCTCTCTATTATTATTCTTATATTTCACATTCTTAAAATAAAGTGGTGATCCTAACTGACCTAAAACAGGGGATTTTTACTAGGATTAAATGTCAGGAATTGTGAAAAACTGAGTTTAAATGTAAGGTGTATGGCTAAGGTGTATGTAAACGTCTGACTTCAACTGTACATAATTCAGTAAGGGGGGAATTTAGATCTGAGTTACGCATGTCTTAATTGAACTATATTCCAATGAGCTTTTCTCTCTACAGGTATTCTGACCTGGGGAAACATAAGTGCCAGCAAGGTATTCGTTTGAGGTGGAGATAAAACAAATGGAGGTGTGGCAGAGGTGTGTCTACCATGAATAAGGTCGAACGAAGCTATCGGTTCCAAGTAGAAAAAGCATCTACTTTATTAACAGCATTCACCATGCACTGTTAGTTATAAATTGATTAGAGCTATTGATACGAGCAAGTCAATTGTTGGGATTGTAAATATAGGCTAAATGACAATTGTTTCAGATGTGTTTTAATTTAAAATCGCTGGAGATTAATGTGAAACCAGTCAAATGGCAGGAAACTGAAAAGCATATCAACATGACAGGTATTTATGCCCCTTTCCCACAGTGAAGTATGAAATGCTGTGCCTTTATGCATCATTTATATTGTATGGTTTTATAACTTGCAGGGATTACATTTGGAGATGCAAGCCAAATGGGGTGAGAAGGCAAAGAGTTGCACCAAATTTAACCTTTGTGCTCTCTAGAATGTTTTAATCATAAACTTTTCCTTCAATTATTTTTTCATGAACTAGGATTCATGAATATTCCCTGAACATAAATAATGGTTAAAATCAGAGTGTTTTTAAATCTACCAATGGGTTCTGAAATGGAGACAAATATATATATGGTTTCATGGCTATCTTTCCATATTCTGAATGCATTCTCCATAGTCTCCACATTCTAGTTCCAATTAAAGATGCACAGTAATTAAAAGGATTGGTTTAGATCAGTGGTTCCCAAAGTTTTTATAGTCCCGTACCCCTTCAAACACTCAACCTCCAGCTGCGTACCCCCTCTAGCACTAGGGTCAGTGCACTCTCAAATGTTTTTTTTTTGCCATCATTGTAAGCCTGCCACACACACAGTATACGATACATTTATTAAACATAAGAATATGTGTGAGTTTTTGTCACAACCCGGCTCATGGGAAGTGACAAAGAGCTCTTATAGGACCAGGACACATAAATAATAATATAATAATCAATATTGTTGCTCTATATTTAGCCATCTTACATATAAAACCTTATTTGTTCATCAAAAAATGTGAATAACTCACCACAGGTTATTGAGAAGGGTGTGCTTGAAAGGATGCACATAACTCTGCAATGTTGAGTTGGAGAGAGTCTGTCTTAAATCATTTTCCACACACAGTCTGTGCCTGTGTTTAGTTTTCATGCTAGTGAGGGCAGAGAATCCACTCTCACATAGGTACGTGGTTGCAAAGGGCATCAGTGTCTTAACAACGCGATTTGCCAAGGCAGGATACTCTGAGCGCAGTCCTATCCAGAAATCTGTCAGTGGCTTCTGATTAAATTCAATTTTCACAGAACCGCTTGTTGCAATTTCGATGAGGCTCTCTTGTTCAGATATCGGTAAGTGGACTGGAGGCAGGGCTTGAAAGGGATAACGAATCCAGTTGTTTGTGTCGTCCGTTTCGGGAAAGTACCTATGTAATTGCGCACCCAGCTCACTCAGGTGCTTCGCTATATCACATTTGACATTGTCCGTAAGCTTGAGTTCATTTGCACACACAAAGTCAAACAATGATGGAAAGACCTGTGTGTTGTCCTTGTTAATGCAGACAGAGAAGAGCTCCAACTTCTTAATCATAGCCTCAATTTTGTCCCGCACATTGAATATAGTTGCGGAGTCCGTGTAATCCTAGATTCAGATCATTCAGGTGAAAAAAAACATCACCCAGATAGGCCAGTCGTGTGAGAAACTCGTCATCATGCAAGCGGTCAGACAAGTGAAATTATGGTCAGTAAAGAAAACTTTAAGCTTGTCTCTCAATTTTAAAGAAAACGTGTCAATACTTTGCCCCTTGATAACCAGCGCACTTTTGTATGTTGTAAAAGCATTGTATAATGCATACAGATCATTGTATAATGCAGAAAATACACATGAGTTCAGGGGTCTTGCTTTACAAAGTTAACCACTTTCACTGTCGTGTCCAAAACACGTCTTTCAAGCCGTCAGGCATTCCCTTGGTCTCTCGGTGGATGCTGCAGTGTACCCAAGTAGTGTCGGGAGCAACTGCTTGCACGCACGTTACCACTCCTCTATGTCTCCCTGTCATTGTTTTTGCACCATCAGTACAGATACCAACACATCTTGACCACTAAAGACAATTTGATGTCACAAAGCTGTCCAGTGTTTAAAAATATCCTCTCCTGTTGTCCTGGTTTACAGTGGTTTACAGAAGAGGATGTTGACCCCCCATAAACGTAATGGACATATACCAGGAGCTGTGCCTGGCCCGCCACATCTGTTGACTCATCCAGATGTAACGCATAGAATTCACTGGCTTGTATGCGAAGCAGTAGTTGCTTCAAAACACCTCCTGCCATGTCACTGATGCATAGTGAAACAGTATTGTTTGATGAAGACATTCATTATCGGTGTAGTTTTTTGGGCCTTTTCCCCCCAGCATTGTCCCAGCCATATCTGCGGCAGCAGGAAGAATTAAGTCCTCCACAATAGTATGGGGCCTGCCTGTCCTAGCCACTCAGTAGCTCACCATATAAGACGCTTCTAGCCCCTTCTTATTAATGGTATCTGTTGCTTTTATAAATGTTTTACTACTCGAAAGTTGTCTTTGTTCTCGCTCAGAAAACTCCCGTGGCTTATTTTTCAAATTGTCCTGTTTCATTTCTAAATGTCTGCGCAAGAGAGGAGGTTTCCCGTGAGAGAGTAACGGTTAATATGATTGGATGTTAATTATTTGACTAGGCTACCTGTATTTGACATTGTGTTGTTATTTAACTGAACACTTGACCATTTAATTGTATTTTTGGCAGTGAAACGAGGCTACTCAGGGGTGAAGAAACCTCAGCCAAATGTATAGCCCCGTTGGAAAACAGAAATGTACTGTTTTTAAATGTGAATCACATTTTTATTTGGTGTACCCCCGACGGCATTGCGCGTACCCCAGTTTGGGAATATCTGGTTAAAATAAATGAACAGAAAAATGAAAATTCCCTGATCAAATTGTTAAGTTTTTTGAGAGGAAATCTTAGTCACGCAATTTTACATCTAACTAAGGTCAATGACAAAATGTGCATGAAAACGTCCAGAAGAATGTCATAAATTGATAGAATGAATGCTTCAATCTAGTTGACATTGGTAAAGTTTCTGCTTCTTTCGCCGAGAAAATACTTTTAGGTACCGAGGATAAAATGCTAAATCCTTCTTTAAACCTCTAAAAGTCTAAGCCTTTGGACACATCCCCTTAGTTTTGTTGGCACAAAACTAACTCCATTTTTCCTTTCATTTGTATGGGTTACCTTCATGCGAGTCCCAAGACACCATCATGTTCGTGAGAGTCTCACCTTTCTACAATGGGGTCATATTAGTTTGTAGCCCAAACGGTTCAGACACTACAGATAGAAGTTGGCACATCAGCTTTACCGACTTCAGACGAGCCCCCTGGGGCATGTGGGGGTCATAGACCAAAACGGAGAACACCATTGTGTTTGTGAGAGTCTCATCTTTCCATAGAAAGTGTCCGTTCAGATGCTACAGAATATTCCGTGAGAAGGTCGCTTTTTGGGATGTCTCATGGTCTGACAAACACCACTGTAGCTCGGCCACCTTCCACCACAGATGCGGAAGGCCGACATAGGCGATGTGGTGGATTGAGATGCAGCCCATGTAAAAGATACCTCTAGCTTAAACTGATGGATTTTGATAGGGGTGTTTTTATTATGTTACTTAGATTGACACACGGGTGCATCATTAGACTCTTAAGGATTCTTCTCCCTTTCATCTACACTGATTGAAGTGGATTTAACAAGTGACATCAATAAGGGATAATAGCTTCCACTTGGATTCACCTGGTCAGTCTATGTCATGGAAAGAGCAGGTGTTCTTAATATTTTCTATACTCAGTGTAAATTTCACAAGAATGATACGTTTGTGTATTTTTTTAAGGTATTGTTTTCACTTTATTCAACGCGCCCCGCCACCCACCTGGCCTTCATTTACACAATATTTCACGACCCTAAACCCGCCCGCCCGCGGATATAACCACGGGGATTGCGGATTATGAGTAAACCTGCACATCACTGGAACCAACACACCTAATGTTGTTTTCAAAATATGTCAATGTTGAAAGTACTTCCTTTCCTACACATCAGTAGCCTATATGTAAGCCAACATTTCTCATTTGTATTTTAATTGCAGAGTGACCTATAATTAATTGGATAATATTGACATTCAGAAAAATTACGAATTCAGGAATAAATGATCGGGTGGCTTAGTTCAAAAGCCTTCAGGCCACCATACCCCAGAGGCATGGTCATATTTGCTGTGTACTGGTATTTATTCAAGCAACAGTTTCAAATATGGGAACCAGTATCTAGAATAAACCCTACATTAGCTGTTTAAACCCTATTCATTCCTCACATCTCAATATTTCGCTGTCTGTTTCCTGAAATAAGACCACTCTCTATGTACGGCGTATCATTTAGTGCTTTTAGTAGCCCCCGATGATAAAGAATGTTAGCTCACTTTGTTCTTATTTAAAAATGTCTATCATCACTTTGCAACACTGAGCCCTCTCAAGAGGAGAAAAAGTAATGAAAGAGTTAACGAAATAAGTGAAATCAGATAAACCAACTCCAGGCTATAGGCCATTACAAATTCCATAGAAGACTCAGTGGGTATCGCCACGGAAACGAGAGGGGAGAACACATTACCGGAGCCCTGCATAGTCTGCTGCACACATCCCCCAAACTTGCAGTGTCGTGAGGCGAGGAGTGACGGCAATCTCCTGACCTCTCCCAGTGATATTCAGAGCCAGCCCTGTATGCCGTACCTGCCTTGCCGCAGTGACCCTCGCTCTCCCCGCTGCCACCCATTTACCATCCTTTCACCCAACATTATTAGCTCATTACATTTTAAAGACTTCTCTTTGCCGAGGCCTCCATCCTTGGGCGGGCTGGAACTATGGGGGGTGGGCTTGGTGTGCTCTATCTGCTGATCTTTGTCTGCCTATAGTTGTCTCTTAGGTTAAGAGGAGGAGGTGTGGGATGTTGGAGAGATGCAGAACGTTTGTATGTATTCTATTACTCAGAGCACTGTTTTATATTCCCCCCAGGTTACACTCCTCTTTGTGCTGGCCAGACTGACACACTTCATTAATACTTTATAGAGTCATTCTCCAGGAGAATACTATGTCTAAGTCAGGGGGTAGAACTGTGCTCTGCAAACTCCAACGCGGTTCAATTCATTCTTGGACCACAACATCTTGCTTCCTATTGGTGGTTGTAGTAATCAGGGCTGCCTTCATTTGTGGTCATCTTTGGATTGTTCACACGCAAAGCAGATATTCTGGCTGTGGTTTATGCTACTTTAATATGTCCAATATTGTCATTGAAAACAATCAGTCCAGCTAAAGAATAAAACAACTGTAGACTAACAGATATATTACATTAGTTGGGCACTAAGGCTGCATATACACAGGCAGCTCAATTCTGATTTTCTTTCCACTAATTGGTCTTTTGACCAATCACATCACATCTTTTCACATCAGATCCTTTTTCAAAGCTTATCCAATTAGTCAAAAGATATCTGAATTGAACTTTGCTAAGCCCGGCCCCCCCTTGGTTACTGTTGCAACTTCGGACAACATTTTCCCGGGAAGCCAATTTCTTGTTCAACAACTGGTGAAATCCCCTCACAATGATCTCAAACTGCTTTTGTAATTCAGAATGAAATTAAACACAGACGACCCCTTGCTTATCAGGAAACTTGTTGGTATGTTCTGGTGGACTGTCCTTACAATTGCTTCACAGAACCTGGTAAAATTATGTTTGTAGTGTAAATAGCCACTGAATGGCTCTGAATTCACTGTCAACATGCAATCAAAGCTATACAGTATAACATAGTTTGGAGCTAACTAGTGCTCTCAAATCATACCCTGCTGATCTTGACAGCAGATGGGAGTTATATTCATGACATTGCTAACTTAGCTAGCTAACATACATTTTGAGAAAACTAGTTAGATTATGTGGCTAACTAGCGTTAACAATGTTTGAAAACAAGTAAGATTAAGTGGCTAGCTAGCGTTAACTATGTTTGGTGGTCAATGAGACTGACAGCTAGCTAACCAGTAAACATTGTTACAAAAGTATAATTTCAGATTTAAAAAATACTCCATCAACAGGCTCTGCAGTTCAGAAATCACAGTAGCAATTACTCCCGGTGCACTGCTCAATTATTTTGCCATTTAAACTGTCATAGACAGTTTAATTTATGCAGTTTAAACATGAGCTTGTCCGAGGTGTCGGACTTGATGACAGTTGCTGTACATTGGAGCGCTGCGATTGGTTGCTCAACATTCTGGGGTTGGGCTAAGCGAAGGGTCAATTGAGCTGCCTGTGTAAACGCAGCCATAGTATCCTGAAAGAAAACTGAATTGCTAATCACGCTTATCATCATTATGCAAATGTCTTTGTAATTAATTGCCAAAACAACTCTCCCCTCCTCCTCTCCTGGATGACAGTTTTACATGTTTGTGTACATATGGCACAGAACACCACACAGCTGGACTTTCTTTGAATAGCACTACTACTGTCAACTCAACAATTTGGTTGTTTTTGGTTAATTTTTTGGGGGATTAATGTACAATAGAGTCACCTAACACATTTGGGCACTGAGGACAAATTCAGGAAATATTTGTACACATTTGTATTGCCTCTGTCTGCTTTTAGCACAGTTAGCTACATTGTCTAATTAGGCATACTGCCTAAGAGATACACTGTAAGGTTGTAGTGAAAGTACTGTTTATCAACGCTAAATGCGTGTAACAAAATACGCTTAAATGAAATTATATGTTTTTCGGCATAATTTGAGCTGCTTGGAAGGAATTTGCTCAAACTTGAGGTTGGTGGTAGCTTTTAGATAGTTACTCAAATTAGGATGAGTTAAAATAGAGATACGTGGACCTTTGACCACAAGTAGAACGTATCTCAACAACATGTCACGTCTAATTCTCATGCAGTAACCCAGTAATTAGACACTCTTCTTCCTCCCCCTTGTTTCATTGTAAATGATTTTCAGTGAATCATTATGACAACATTTCCTTCAATTACTAACCCCAGGCACTGTCACCTGTTGAGAAAAAGCCTTTCACTCGCTCTGCCTGCATGTCACTCCATCTTCTACAGACATGCGTCAAATATTAATGAAGTCATGTTGATTGCCGTTTCCCTTTGCTAGAGGAGAAACGAAAGGATAAGGGGTCTGAGAAAAAGGTCTCTGTCTGTTTGCCTCACCGTGGCCCGAATCCGCCCCCAGGGAGAGAGATTAATTTCGGGGAGAAACCCCCACCCGTCTGCCCACCACCTCCATCCTTCCATGCATGTCCAGAGCTGGAGGGGATGGAATGGAGGGCACAGCTCCTGACAGACCTGAGCTACTGGAGCAGGAATTGGTCAGGGCTATTTTTACTGGCTATGCCCCTAGGGTTTCACTAAGCCCCTCCACAGTGTGTGTGTGTGTGTGTGTGTGTGTGTGTGTGTGTGTGTGTGTGTGTGTGTGTGTGTGTGTGTGTGTGTGTGTGTGTGTGTGTGTGTGTGTGTGTGTGTGTGTGTGTGTGTGTGTGATCCTGAAGCTGACATGGTGTGGAAAGGAGAAACAATTCCATGTTGTACAGAGACGGAGGCTAAGAGATAATAGAGGTTGGGTTTCTTTCACTGTCTGGCTTATGTGATCAAATACCAAGTTGAACACCTAACGGGTGTTGCAATCATATTAGGTGCTGGTATAGGGTACTGTACGCAGACATGGCAGTTGCACATGCCAGATAAAACAATGTCTGGAGCCATGCATACTTCCCCGGGTAATTTATGTCTACTGTAATTTTTCATTACAAATACATTGAATGTGTGTCATGTCATTCTTTCGAAACTAATGAGGTTTTACATTTTTGTTTGGGACATTTAATATCATGAATAATCTATGTAAGATTTCTTAATTAAACAAGAAATTGTGAGAGACGATAAATCAGAATGTGACACTTTGACATTATGATTTAGCAAAGCACACTTCATAATTCCCCATGTGTGCATGGCATGGATTTAATGTGTTTCACTTTGTTGACTTTGTCTCTATAGGTAGCATTAGACCATGATTTATGTAGAACGGGGCTGTCATTGCTCCAGACAAACAGTCGTTTGAATGACACAGATGACATGATATAACTTACGGTTTTTAAAGAGCTCTCTTAACCAAGAGCCCTGTCTTCACTTGAAGTACTGTAAGCTGTACCTATTGATTGATGTGCACTTTGGCCAATTAATAATGTTGGCTGGAAAACCAACTCCAAAACCATGGTACATTACTGTAGGTAAGGTGACAGCATTTAGCTGGAGGGAGTATTGACGAAGAACTGATAGTGAATCAGTTTGGGACAGCTCACATGAATACCCTCAAATAAATCATTTCTGATGTAACTTGCCTGCTCACTGTTTCATTATTATAGACACATTTCACAATTTAGCGTAATGGCAACTTTATTGGTTGTTGTTCCAAATCCATGCAATGGGCTTTCATCTTTCGCAGAGGAAAATAAGGATGTAAGGAAATGATTTCTCTACAGCAGCTATTCCCAAACTGGGGTACGCGCAATGCCGTCGGGGGTACGCCAAATAAAAATGTGATTCACATACAAAAATGAAATATGTATATATATTTTTTTTCACATTTTCAAACAGTCCATTTATATTTTCCAATGGGTCTATACATTTGGGTGAGGTTTTTTTCTCTCCTGAGTAGCCTCGTTTCACTGCCAAAAATAAAACGAAACCATCTAGCGAAATAACAACACAATGTCAAATAAAGGTAGCCTAGTCAAATAATTAACATCCAATCACATTAACCGTTACTTTCTCGTGGGAATTACACTAACGGTCCATATGTAGCCAAACGTAGCTGCTGCTCATGTTGGTATCTGTACTGATGGCGCAAAAGCCATGACAGGGAGACATAGTGGAATGGTAACCCGCGTGCAAGCAGTTGCTCCCAATGCCACTTGGGTACACTGTAGCACCCACCGAGAGTCTCCTGCTGCCAAGGGAATGCCTGACAGCTTGAAAGACGTTTTGGACACGACAGTGAAAATGGTATACTTTTTTAAAGCAAGGCCCCTGAACTCGTGTGTATTTTCTGCACTATGCAATGATTTGGGCAGCGACCATGTAAAGCTTTTAAAACATACAGAGGTGCGCTGGTTATCGAGGAGCAAAGTATTGACATATTTTTTAAATTGAGAGACGAGTTTAAAGTTTTCTTTACTGACCATAATTTTCACTTGTCTGACCGCTTGCATGATGACGAATTTCTCAAACGACTGGCCTATCTGGGGGATGTTTTTTCTCACCTGAATGATCTGAATCAAGGGTTACAGGGACTCTCCGCAACTATATTCAATGTGCGAGACAAAATTGAGGCTATGTTTAAGAAGTTGCCGCTCTTCTCTGTCTGCATTAACAAGGACAACACACAGGTCTTTCCATCATTGTATGATTTTTTGTGTGCAAATTAACTCAAGCATATGGACAATGTCAAATGTGATATAGCAAAGCACCTGAGTGAGTTGGGTGCGCAATTACGCAGGTACTTTCCCGAAATGGATGACACAAACAACTGGATTCGTTATCCCTTTCATGCCCTGCCTCCAGTCCACTTACCGATATCTGAACAAGAGAGGCTCATCAAAATTGCAACAAGTGGTTCTGTGAAAATTGAATTTAATCAGAAGCCACTGCCAGATTTCTGGATTGGGCTGCGCTCAGAGTATCCTGCCTTGGTAAATCGCGTTGTTAAGATACTGATGCCCTTTGCAACCACATACCTATGTGAGAGTGGATTCTCTGCCCTCACTAGCATGAAAACTAAACACAGGCACAGACTGTGTGTGGAAAATGATTTAAGACAGACTCTCTCCAATACAACCCAACATTGCAGAGTTATGTGCATCCTTTCAAGCACATCATTAACCTGTGGTGAGTGATTCACATTTTTCGATGAACAAATAAGGTTTTATATGTAAGATGGCTAAATAAAGAGCAAAATTATTGATTATTATTATATTATTATTATTTGTGCCCTGGTCCTATAAGAGCACTTTGTCACTTCCCACGAGCCAGGTTGTGACAAAAACTCACACTCATTCTTATGTTTAATAAATATATATATTGTGTGTGGTAGGCTTACAATGATGGCAAAAAACAAACATTTGAGAGTGTGCTGACCCTGGTGCTAGAGGGGGTACACAGCTGGATGTTGAATGTTTGAAGGGGTATGGGACTGTAAAAAGTCTGGGAACCACTGCTCTAGAGTACTTGCTCTCCATGAGGTATCTGCCACTGAAACTCTGAAACTGCTGTAAATACACTAGATGAGGGAGAGTGCTCTCTGACAGGTCAGCTCTATAGGGAATACCGGAACTACTTTTCTACTGTTATTAAAAGGTTGTCTCCTAGAGACGGGAATGTGTTTCCAGTTTTCTCAAAGTTTGTGCAGTAGAAAACGGATTTCGGGAAACTTTGTTAAACCCAACCATCAATAACCCAGTGTCTGTTAAGCAAAGCGATGCAGCGTCTCTAATAGAATATAGACATATACTGTAACATCAACCCTGACTTCTCACTGTGGCTAACATGTCAATGTGTTCCCAAGCCTTCATGTGCTGACATTTTTATTTTATTTATTTTTTATTTTATTTTTTTAAAAATTTTCTCCCATTTTCTCCCCAATTTTCGTGGTATCCAATCGCTAGTAATTACTATCTTGTCTCATCGCTACAACTCCCGTACGGGCTCGGGAGAGACGAAGGTCGAAAGCCATGCGTCCTCCGAAGCACAACCCAACCAAGCTTCTTAACACAGCGCGCCTCCAACCCGGAAGCCAGCCGCACCAATGTGTCGGAGGAAACAGCGTGTACCTGGCCCCCTTGGTTAGCGCGCACTGCGCCCGGCCCGCCACAGGAGTCGCTGGAGCGCGATGAGACAAGGATATCCCTACCGGCCAAACCCTCCCTAACCCGGACGACGCTATGCCAATTGTGCGTCGCCCCACGGACCTCCCGGTCGCGGCCGGCTGCGACAGAGCCTGGGCGCGAACCCAGAGACTCTGGTGGCGCAGTTAGCACTGCGATGCAGTGCCCTAGACCACTGCGCCACCCGGGAGGCCCGTGCTGACATTTTTGTCATAGTTTTATTGCTCAGTGTATGATGTTGGTGTCATGCTTTATCATTCCAATGACACATTGACTGAGTAGCTCCAGTTTCTCACTATCAACATTTACTAAACCTGGAGGAGAGGGAGAACATGAGAGCCAGAGCACGAGACCTTGGGACTATAACCCACTGGGCACACACTGGTTGAATCAACGTTGTTTTCACGTCATTTCAATGAAATGACGTTGAACCTTTGTGGAATAGGTGTCGAATTGACGTCTGTGCCCATTGGGAAGGTTCTATCTGCGTAAAACATAGTTCTGAGATACTGAGCATCACATTTTTCAAATCCCAGATCTCAGAACTGTTTTGTAGTGAATTCTTCTTTCATAACCCATTAATAAGGTCCCATGGGGGTGCAATTGCAGATAGAACCTTAAGGTCCTATCTGGCACAGAATGTTACAATTGACTAAACAGAAAAGTACAGACATGGAATTATTAAATAAAGGGAATATATATATATTAATTAATGTTCATCACACATTTGTTAAAGCGATAGTTCCCTAAAATGACAAATACAATATATCCTTTGGATAACTAGTAACATTGCTGAAGCTTAGCTCTGGTTGAGTAAACTGGTCTTTTTTTCTGGTCTCTGACATCCTACTTGCTATTAGTCAATAAAATGTGGTAGGTTTTTAATTTTAGCGAAATACCCTTTCCAAGGAGGTTTTCGTATTGATATAGAACAAGACAAAAACAGCAATGCCTCTCCCAAGGGCCTAAAACATGCTCTAAGGCACCTGCATTTATTTGTTTTTACATTCTTCGGAAAAAGTGGTGGGGAAAAAATCTTAAGTAATTGAAAAAGAGGACCAGAACCTTTGATAAGAATAATCAAAGACTTTGGACTATTGTAAGGACCGGCGCCGGAGATGACAAGCAGGTACGGGGAGTCAACATTTAATAAGGAACAGACATGAAACAAGACAGGCACAGCGTCAGCACACGGGCAAAACAACGACAATCAACAATCACTGCAGCAGTGGGGAACAGAGATGGGGAAGTGACAAATATAGGGGAGGTAATAAACAGGTGATTGAGTACAGACGAGTCCAATAATACGCTGATGCGCGTGACGGGGAAAGGCAGGTGTGCGTGCTGATGGTGGCAGGAGTGCGTAATGCCATCGAGCGTCAGGGGGGTGGGGGGGGGGGGGGGGGGGGGGAGCGGGAGAAGGCGTGACAACTATAAGGTTCTATCTGCAAAATGTATTGTTTTGAGATAATTAGCATTTTTCAAGTCCCAGATCTCTGAACTGTTTTGTGATGTCTTCCGCTTTCATGACTCAATAAGTATATTACCATACATACAATTATTTTTGATTGACAACTCAGCATTGTGTGATTGGATTGCAGATAGAATCGTATAGCACCAAGTTAAAAGGTGTTTGCGCGGATAAAACTTTCAGATGTTCCCTTTTTTCAACATACTGTAAATCTGACATACAGTATCTCACATGTAAAATACCCTCTAAAGAACTAATTTTTGACCAAATTGTCAGATAGAAACTTATAGTCCCAAGGTCATGATTTGTCAAAGATGAAGATGAAGTGACAATTGTTAAGACACAAGAGGCCATTACAATATACAGGGACAGTCCATCACAGAGACTGTCTAGGAAAACTCCCATTTCCTCTTCATTTTCATGTCTTGCACCATTTTCTTGCACTGAATGTCATTGCAGAAACATACTGCTTCTTACTTTCATCATAGACAATTAGCCCACATTTATGGTTATCTAATAACAGCTGTCAATTGGTTAAAACATGATTTACTTTTTATTGATATAACCCTTGAGCAAACATCAATTTACATAGTTAATTAAACATCATTACAATGCTATCATGTCTATTGAGGATAGAGTGATTATCCCCCTAAAATTATATTTAAACAACAAATGTGCTGATGAGACAGACATCACAAGAGACATTTGGCCATGCAGGCTATAAGTAACAAGAGCATTTTGATGTACACTGAACAAAAATATGAACGCAACTTGTAAAGTGTTGGTCCCATGTTTCATGAGCTGAAATAAAAGATCACAGAAATGTTACAGATGCACAAAAAAAGCTTTTTTCTCTCAAATTTTGTGCACAAATTTGTTTACATCCCTGTTAGTGAGCATTTATCCTTTGCCACGATAATCCATCCACCTGACAAGTGTGGCATATCAGGAAGCTGACTACACAGCGTGATCCTTACACAGGTGCACCTTGTGCTGGGGACAATAAAAGGCCACTCTAAAATGTGCGGTTTTGTCACACAATACAACAGATGGCTTAAGTTTTGAGGGAGCGTGCAATTGGAATGCTGACTGCAAGAATGTCCACCAGAGCTGTTGCCAGATAATTTAATGTTAGTTTCTCTACCAAAAGCCACCTCCAACTTCATTTAAGAGAATTTGGCAGTACATTCCAACCGGCCTCACAAACACAGACCACATGTATAGCGTCATGTGGCCGAGTGGTTTGCTGATGTTAACGTTGTGAACAGAGTGCCCCATAGTGGCGGTGGGGTTATGGTACGAGCAGGCGGGTTCCAGTTCCCACCGACATCCAGCAACTTTACACAGCCATTGAAGAGCGGGACAACATTCTACAGGCCATGTGAAGGAGATGTGTCGCGCTGCATGATGCACACTAGATACTGACTGGTTTTCTGATCCAAGCCTCCACCTTTTTTTTAAGGTATCTGTGACCAACAGATGCATATCTGTATTCACAATCATGTGAAATCCATAGATTATTACCTAATTTATTTATTTAAATTGACTGAGTTCTTTAAATGAATTCTAACTCAGTAAAATCTTTGAAATTGTTGCATGCTGCGTTTATATTTTTGTTCAGTATATTCAGTATATCAGTATATTTATGTGTAGAATAGCCTCCATACAGGCTTAGCAATGTCTGCAAGATTACAAGGAAACTCACTTCTATGTGGATTTATTGTGTAGTAAAATGGAACTTTACTATACCATTGTGTATAATTGAAGAGTTTATTTCCAAAACACTGTATCTTCCATTCAGAAATAAATGCTTCTGGGTACCATTATGTGAGTGTAAAATATTACTGTTCTCAGAGTTTTAATCAAGAGATTTCAGTTGTGTAATACAATAGTTTTTGTTGCAAAATGTTATAATGGCGCCGGAGGGGTTGGCTGCCGTTTTACCGGCTCCTAATCAACTGTGCTATTTTGATTTTCCACATTGTTTGTAACTCATTTTATACATAATGTTGCTGCTACCATCTCTTATGACCAAAAAGAGCTTCTGGACATCAGAACAGCGATTAATCACCTCGAACTGGACAAATATTTTTTTGACGAAGACTTTAAAAACGTATTAGTACTGCAATCCCGTTAACGGGATCGATATGACAATAGCCAGTGAAAGTGCAGGGCGCCAAATTCAAACAACAGAAATCTCATAATTAAAATTCCTCAAGCATACAAGTATTTCACAACATTTTAAAGATACACTTCTTGTTAATCCCACCACAGTGTCCGAGTTCAAAAAGGCTTTACAGCGAAAGCACCACAAATGATTATGTTAGGTCACCGCAAAATCACAGAAAAACACAGCCATTTTCCCAGCCAAAGACAGGAGTCACAAAAAGCAGAAATAGAGAGAAAATTAATCACTAACCTTTGATGATATTCATCAGATGACACTCATAGGACTTCGTGTTACACAATACTTATATGTTTTGTTCAATAAAGTTCATATTTATATCCTAAAACCTCAGTTTACATTGGCGCCATGTTCAGAAATGCCTCCAAAATATCCAGAGAAATTCCAAGCTACTCAATATTGCCCCTGCAGCCATAAGAAGTTAATGAGCCCGATGCGAAGGATATACTGCGTTGTCAAGACAAGGCCCAAATCCCTGTCATCAACGTGAAGAAAAGACAGAGAAAAAGGGGGAGGAGGACGGGGTGCCTTGTAAGAATTTGCAGACGAGTAGGTAAACCACCACTACCCTCCGTATTATTGTCCAATGTGCAATCATTGGAAAACAAACTGGACGAGCTACGATTAAGACTTTCCTACCAATGGGACATTAAAAACTGTAATATCTTTTGTTTCACCGAGACGTGGCTGAACGACGACATGGATAATATAGAGCTGGCTGCCTTCTCCGTGCATCGGCAGGACAGAGCAGCTACATCTGGTAAGATGATGGCCGGGGGTGTGTGTCTATTTGTCAATCACTGCTGGTGTGCGATGTCTAATATTAAAGAAGTCACAAGGTATTGCTCTCTTGAGGTAGAATACTTAATGAAAAGCTGTAGACCACACTATCTACCAAGAGATTTCACATCTATATTATTCGTAGCCATCTATTTACCACCACAAACCGATGCTGACACAAAGACCGCACTCAACGATCTCAGGGTTGGATAGGATACTTTCTAAATGTAATCCGTTGCAGTTACTTGTTACCTGTCCAAAATTGTAATCAGTAATGTAAGTTTTTGATTACCCAAACTCAGTATCGTAATCTGATTACATTCAGTTACTTTTAGATTACTTTCCCCTTAAGAGGCATTTAGAAGAAGACAAAAATGTATGTTACCAATTAAACAACATCTATTGCAGGATGAATCAATGTTAAAGTTTACATAGCTGGCTATATATGGATGTTACATTTTACTTTATGGGTTGGTTATGTAGGCTTCTTCTAAGCCATCGCTTTCTACTACATACTGTAGCTTGGACTGTAGCCCACAAAAGTTTATTCCTGCTCTCTACCCACGATCCATCAAACACATTTGGTGTGTTATCATAGTGGTCTCTGACTTGTAGTCAGACTCGCTCAGGTGGAACAAACTTAAATATGCTCATTTTTTCAATGCTGATTTGAATGTCATTGAGAAAACAGATACGTTTATTTCTGCGAACATCCTTGCTGAATTTGAAAGTAATCCTCGAAGTAATAATGAAGTTTTCAAATGTATCTGTAATCTAATATTTTTTGCTGGTAACGTAACAGATTACAGTTACCGTTTTTTGGTAATCCCTTACATGTAACGGATTACATGTCATCTGTTACTCCCCAACCCTGAACGAGCTGTATAAGGCCATAAGCAAACAAGAAAATGCTCATCCAGAAGCGGAGCTCCTAGTGGCCGGGGACTTTAACGCAGGCAAACTTAAATCCGTTTTACCTCATTTCTACCAGCATGTCACATGTGCAACTAGAGGGAAAAAAAACTCTAGACCACCTTTACTCCAAACACAGAGACGCATACAAAACTCTCCCTCGTCCTCCTTTGGAAAATCGGACCATAATTCTATCCTCCTGATTCCTACTTACAAGTAAAAACTAAAGCAGGGAGTACCAGTGACTCGCTCAATACAGAAGTGGTCAGATGACATGGATGCTACGCTACAGGACTGTTTTGCTATCATAGACTGGAATATGTTCCGGGATTCATCCAATGGCATTGAGGAGTATACCACCTCAGTCATCGGCTTCATCAATAAGTGCATCAACGACATCGTCCCCACAGTGACCGTACGCACATATTCCAACCAGAAGCCATGGATTACAGGCAACACCCGCACAGAGCTAAAGGGTAGAGCTGCCGCTTTCATGGAGCGGGACAATAAACCGGACACCAGAAGGATTGCCAGGACATGTATTTAAAGCATGCGAGGCCAACTGGCAAGTGTCTTCACTGACATTTTCAACCTCTCCCTTCCCGAGTGACTGAGGTGAAGCCCTTACCATCACCTCAGTCATGGCTTTCAGGAACAAATGTCACATCATATGTAGGGGGGGGGGGGGGGGTGTACTGTCACGCCTGCTCCCGCCAATCATTACGCACACCTGTCACCATCGTTACGCACATCAGCGCTTTATTGGACTCACCTGGACTCCATCACTTATTGATTGCCTCCCCTATATCTGTCTATTCCTCAGTTTCATCCCTGTGTCAGCATTAATGTCGTTTTGTTTCAGTTAGATATTAAATATTCACTCCCTGTACTTGCTTCTCGTCTCCCAGCGTCTGTCCTCACAGATTGTCCCAAGGCGACAGATATTTTAAACACACATTATGGTACCCATAAGCAATCATTTCTGGTGAAAAATTGGTGGACATAGCGGTTTGGAAATAAAGTAACTGCAGAGAGTAGAGAAATTGGTACTCTCAAGAACCTATCTTTGTGCCGTTATCTGTTGAGATGCACTCTAAACACTCAAATAAAAAAATGCATGTCCATTTTTTAGATCTGCCTGGAGAAGGAAATGGATTCCTGACATCTTCAGAATAGTCCCATTAATTAACTGCTGAAAGTTGGAAGCACCCTTGGGTTCATTTGACCTTGTTTGTTTTGTGGTCAATTCCAAACAACTCCTGATCAGTAGCAAGGTTCTCTTTCTCTTGATCAATTGCAATTAAAAAGCTAGAACGAAATGGTGTGGCAATACATCCACACAATAAATTCACACATAATCTTTAGCAGTAAAGTGCTACCGATATAACAAGAAAAAAATATGCTCAAGAAGTAAATATGCATTGAGTAAATTATTTTATTGGAGTGAATCTTTAGAAATATACCCGATGGTGTAGCAAATAAACACAATATGGAGAGATCACCTGGCAATTGGTCACAACTCAACTCAGCAGGTAACGCCGTTGTCGATGTGCCTTTGCTCTCTGGTCATGCATACAGCAAGAGCATGGAGGAGGGGAAAATGTATATGTATTTTTGTTCACCCTAATTTTTAAGCAGTAGGGGGTTGGATATCGATTGTATGGGGTTGTGGGAGTTAAACTTAGTGATGGTTTTCCTGCTGTGTCCTGACTCTCTACCCAAGTGAGTTATCAGGGGCACCAATCTCTTTCGCCTGCCCCTGTGATCTCTTTAATGAAATATCCCTCCCAATGAGTTCATCCAACAAATATAAACACCTGGAGTTTGCTAAACAACATTTGCACTTGGATTGGTACCGGTGCTTTGGACAGATGACATGAAACTAGAGCTCTTTGGCCACGCACACCAGTAGTGGGTTTGGTGTCGAAATGAGAATGCATGAGCAGAAAGAACCTCGATTTTGATCTTATGGGGTTATTTTGCTTCCACTGGTCCTGGGGCCCTTGTTAAGGTCAACGGCATCTTGATCTTTAGCCAGTTCCAGGTCATTTTAGCCAAACACCTGGTTGCCTCTGCCCAGAGCAGAGACGAAGCCACAGCAGGGCCAGGCTGGGCAGAGACCCTGCCAGATTGAACACTGGCCCACCCAATGATTTAAAATATATTTTAATGAAATAAATACATTTGATTCTTTGGATATAATTGGTTATATAGCAATCATATGGTACCACTACCACCTCCCACTCCCCCACACACATACCTACTAGCTAGCTACAGTGAGGGAAAAAAGTATTTGATCCCCTGCTGATTTTGTATGTTTCTCCACTGACAAATAAATGATCAGTCTATCATTTTAATGGTAGGTTTATTTGAACAGTGAGAATAACAACAAAAAAATCCAGAAAAACGCATGTAAAAAATGTTATGAATTGATTTGCATTTTAATGAGGGAAATAAGTATTTGACCCCCTCTCAATCAGAAAGATTTCTGGCTCCCAGGTGTCTTTTATACAGGTAACGAGCTGAGATTAGGAGCACACTCTTAAAGGGAGTGCTCCTAATCTCAGTTTGTTACCTGTATAAAAGACACCTGTCCACAGAAGCAATCAATCAATCAGATTCCAAACTCTCCACCATGGCCAAGACCAAAGAGCTCTCCAAGGATGTCAGGGACAAGATTGTAGACCTACACAAGGCTGGAATGGGCTACAAGACCATCGCCAAGCAGCTTGGTGAGAAGGTGACAACAGTTGGTGCGATTATTCGCAAATGGAAGAAACACAAAATAACTGTCAATCTCCCTCGGCCTGGGGCTCCATGCAAGATCTCACCTCGTGGAGTTGCAATGATCATGAGAACGGTGAGGAATCAGCCCAGAACTACACGGGAGGATCTTGTCAATGATCTCAAGGCAGCTGGGACCATAGTCACCAAGAAAACAATTGGTAACACATTACGCCGTGAAGGACTGAAATCCTGCAGCACCCGCAAGGTTCCCTTGTTCAAGAAAGCACATATACATGCCCGTCTGAAGTTTGCCAATGAACATCTGAATGATTCAGAGGACAACTGGGTGAAAGTGTTGTGGTCAGATGAGACCAAAATGGAGCTCTTTGGTATTAACTCAACTCGCCGTGTTTGGAGGAGGAGGAATGCTGCCTATGACCCCAAGAACACCATCCCCACTGTCAAACATGGAGGTGGAAACATTATGCTTTGGGGGTATTTTTCTGCTAAGGGGACAGGGCAACTTTACCGCATCAAAGGGACGATGGACGGGGCCATGTACCGTCAAATCTTGGGTGAGAACCTCCTTCCCTCAGCCAGGGCATTGAAAATGGGTCGTGGATGGGTATTCCAGCACGACAATGACCCAAAACACACGGCCAAGGCAACAAAGGAGTGGCTCACGAAGAAGCACATTAAGGTCCTGGAGTGGCCTAGCCAGTCTCCAGACCTTAATCCCATAGAAAATCTGTGGATGGAGCTGAAGGTTCGAGTTGCCAAACGTCAGCCTCGAAACCTTAATGACTTGGAGAAGATCTGCAAAGAGGAGTGGGACAAAATCCCTCCTGAGATGTGTGCAAACCTGGTGGCCAACTACAAGAAAAGTCTGACCTCTGTGATTGCCAACAAGGGTTTTGCCACCAAGTACTAAGTCATGTTTTGCAGAGGGGTGAAATACTTATTTCCCTCATTAAAATGCAAATCAATTTATAACATTTTTGACATGCATTTTTCTGGATTTTTGTTTTGTTATTCTGTCTCTCACTGTTCAAATAAACCTACCATTAAAATTATAGACGGATCATTTCTTTGTCAGTGGGCAAACGTACAAAATCAGCAGGGGATCAAATACTTTTTTCCCTCACTGTAACTGTGCGCAAATTGTTTTGACCCTCTGCAATTCTTTGCTAATGCAAACTAGCGTTAGCTAGCTAGTCACAAGTTATGGTGAAACAAAGTTCGCTTTTCAAAAATCCACAGAGAATGAAGACACAGCACCTGCTCCACTACCTCCATCGGATGATCCGTCAGTCGTCTTCAGCCATGAGGAGGGTAGCATGTCAACTGCTTTGACTTCCACAGCCCAACTTGCTCACCATCGCCCGGGAACAACTCATCATGGTGAGCATGTCATCACGAGTTCACCTGCGGATTTATCTGCAGTTGACGAACCAATCACACAACCAAAAATGTGAGTGTTCACCACTACAGCGACAAATGGAAAATGGTGGTGTTTCTCATGGAAGTGGTATGGGGATGCTGTTTTCTCTAAAATGTTTAGACATTTCCCAGAGGCCAGTATGGAAGGCTCATTTAGGGACTGTGTAATGGGGAGGTGAGTCGGAAGCAGGTGCAGGTGAAATGTTTTAATAAAACAACAAAACCAAGACACTAACATAAGGCAGAACGCAAATACACAAGAACAATACCAACTGGTGAGTGAACATGGGAGAGTGACATATAAAGGGGAGGAAATTGTGAAGGTAATGGAGTCCAGGTGTGAATCATAATGATTAACAGGTGCGCATAATGATGAGTACCAGGTGTGCGTAATGATGAATCCCAGGAGGTTAGTACTCTGGCGACGTCGTATGCAGGAGGGGAGGAGCAGGAGCAGACTTGGCAGACTGGAAGCACCTTCAGAGGCATGCTTCAAGTACCAGGGTAGCAAGCCCCACTCATTTGCACTGGATACAGTGCAAGCCATTGCAATCAAATTCAGGGTAATATTTTAAATCAACTTAACCGTGAGGACAAGGACTATTTATTTGTAGAGAGGAATCGTGATCAGGTCAAAGTGGTTCTGGACATTGTTATGCGCTAAACCAGACATAACACTACAGTACGTGGACCAGTGGTCGGTCGGTGCCGTTTAAGATGAGGGAGGACGATCATTAGTCCAACAGTTGCAAACAAGAGTTTCTATTAGACACATACATTCAGGTATGTTTATCCCCATTTCGTTCATGTTTGCTTACGTTTAAGAAACATTTTTCAACAGAATCGGTGGAATGAATATACCCCTGACCACACGCAAACACATTTCACTTTCATAGAAGCCACATACAAACAGCATGATCCCTTTCATTGTTGGATAATTCCTTCTCACATCTATGCGATCTCCTCCTCTCACCTTTTCCCTTCGCTTGTGGACTTTAGTGCACAACACATCAGCTGTCTGTGACCAGGCAAAAAAAACTTTCATGGCCAAACCTTCATATCATAACCTCTAAACGCTACACACAGCTTCATCGTTGTCACCATAATAGCTAACGTCAAGTCAACTTTTATACTAGAATTAACGCGTTAGTAAACTCTCTACAATCATGCAGTACAGTGTACAGTTAGCAAGCAGTTTAGCAGTTACACCGGTGGGCCCCGGTGGCAACAAATTCATAAAACCAAAAGATGATCTTGACTTGGAGTTCCAGTGTTGGATAGCCAAAGACAGCTGGCTAACATAGCATCCCTCTCTGTTTGAACAGGGTGTTTGAGTAGGCTAAACTAGCTAGCTGAAACAAAGACACTCACAATCAAAACATATGTCACGTCCTGACCTTAGTTCCTTTTTTATGTCTCTATTTTGGTTTGGTCAGGGCGTGAGTTGGGGTGGGCATTCTATGTTTTGTTCTATGTTTTGTATTTCTGTGTTTGGCCTGGTATGGTTCCCAATCAGAGGCAGCTGTCTATCGTTGTCTCTGATTGAGAACCATACTTAGGTAGCCTGTTCCCACCTGTGTTTGTGGGTAGTTGTTTCCTGTTTTGTGTTGTGTCACCTGATAGGACTGTTTCGATTTTCGTTGTTTCACTTTTGTTATTTTGTATTCAGTGTTCAGTTGTAATAAATTTAACATGGACACGTACCGCGCTGCAGTTTGGTCCGATCTTTCATATTCCTCATCAGACGAGGACGACGATCGTTACAACATATTAACACTCAACACAATTTTTTTGTTGTTGTAGTAAATCTGACTAAATTACTCACTCAAAATGTACCAAGTATAATATATTATACTTGTAAACATTATGTACATACTGTATAAATAAATAAAATGATCCAAAATGTGACCATATTCAGAAAGTATTTCAAAACCCACACAAGTAGGCTATTTTATTGATTTTATTTATTTTACTTCTGTAACAATGTAAAAATGCAAATAACTATTCAGAGACTATTTCAAAACATAGATAACCTCTCTCAATAAGATTTAGTACAGACCAGGCCTGACAGAAAATGTAGAAAACGTAGCCTACTTCGACAACAATTCAGTGAATGCAAGTATTAGATCAACAATAAAATATTTGTAGGACATATTCATATTTCACACTTAGTGTTTGCATTTAGCTTATAACATGGAACTTCTGGAAGTACTGCCCCATCCTGCAAAGTGGCACAGAACACATAGAGCAACCAAACTTCACCGGCTTTCAAATGAGTTACAACTCGGTCCACACGGCCTGGCGCCACACTCTTGGTTCCCTCTTCCTGCCACTGTAGCCATATCACAAAGTGAATGCACAAGCTGCATTTTCAATGCCTTCAGGGAACAACGCCTGCTGTTTCTGGGAAGGGGCCTTTGCAGGGTCCCCGATACAATGTGTGCATTTATGATGGCAATCTTAAGCAATCCCCAAAACACATACTTCCACCATTTTCTGCCTGTGCATCCGACATTGTAATAGCTCCTCAGTTGTTCAAGATGGTCAACCCCGCCCATTTTCTTGTTGTAGTCTATTACAAGCTCTGGAATAGATGTAAGTTCCTACCACTATTAAAAACAACTCCAAAACCCCTGCCACTGTCACTTTAGGCCCATGCTGTGTGGAACAAGGGTAAATGGTGGGACTTGGAGCAGACACACTTCATGGAAAAGTAGGCTCCCCTCTCGGGTGTGCTCTCCCTCTTCCCCTCTGTCTTTCTCTTCCTGTCCCTCTGCTTCCTCCTCTCCCTTATCTTCATACTCTCCCTCTGCTTCATACTCTTCCTCCTCCTCTCCCTCCTCCTCTCCCTCTTACTCCTCCTGTCCATGTTCCTCTGCCTCCTCTCCTCTTCCTCTCTCCCTCCACTCTCCTCTCCTCTCGCTCCACTCCTCCCTCCTTCCTTGCTCCACATCTCTATCCCTGCAATCATCTCTAGCTCCTCTTCCTCCCGGCTTTTTGCTGCTGAGCCCTGACTCTACAAATCACTTCCCTCACTTTCACTGACCTAGAGGAACAGACAGAGAGGAGAGGAGCAACAAAGAGGATACAATTGTGGTACATAATCTCTCCCTTTCCCTCTCACACTATTTCTCTCTCAACCATACACATACTGTCTTCCTAATAAGTGGTTCCCATAATAAATTGTGTGATAGTTACACGCCTCCGACCCCCCCCCCCCCCCTCGCTCTCTCTCACCCAATCAACACTTGCTTTCTTGCCTGACAAACTAACTACAGAGTTTGCCAATGTAAGCTGATTAGTGAATTGCATTGGTAGAAATTGGACTAAACAAGCAATGTGTTAGTTGGCTATGTAAACAAATATCCAACTCATCGTATGAGCTGGGTATTTGCCCAGGCATCTACTACCCTAACACAACCGCTAAGCTGTCAAATAATAGGAAAACGAAGCAATGTATAGCCTATGACTATCTGCACCTAGCAAACATGACAAACCATAACCTAAACCCAGCACATAAAAACAAATTACCCTAGCCTTCATTTCAGTGGCTAGTTAGCTGGTTGTCTGAATGGCTAGCAAAAGTGACAACTGAGGCTCACGCTTCATGAGTGCTGCCCTAATTTACTGCAACACACGACTTTTCTTGCCTGACAGACTAACTAGTTAGTTATCTAGCTATAGCAAGCAGCTTGTGCAGTTGCTATATGAATTACATTGGTAGAAACAAGACAAAACAACCAACTAGTTAGCTGACCATTGTCGTGTCTTTGACATCATTAAAACTGAAGACTTATTTTTATCAAATAACTCTCTGTAATTATTATTACGCGATTAAACTAATTAATCATGTAACTGTAATTAACTAGGAAGTCGGGGCACCAAGGAAAATATTCCGATTACAAAGTTATAATTTTCCTAATATAACTTTCAGATATTTTAATATCTGATCAATTAGTCTTCGAATTAATGGATTATTCTTTACCTCACGTTAGTCTCATTCCAAACATCGTAAATGATTGGTTATCTGCACGAGCCCAGTCTTCACTATGAGTCATCCATACATCAATTGTCTTAAATCCTTTATTTACTAACTAAGTAATCACAGAAATGCATTAACAAACAGTAGATATAGTTACAAGGAAATGATAGCGGAGTTCCCCTAGTGGGATAAACCGGTATCGCGGCTTGGTGGACAAAAGGGAAGTGGGGGTCAACTGAGATAAGACACTACAAAGTTGATAATTATAACAATTGAAATGCTAATCCTTTGCACATGAACGCTCACTCATTCGGGAATAATTGCAATCAATATATATATTTACGCTCAGTGTGTCGTCGGGATCTCTGTTGAAAAGTTTGTTTCTGTTGGAGTTTGTCCGCCCTCTCTCTCTATGCCACGGTTAGAATGGATAGTTCAGAGTAACATTCGTTAATGTCGTTATAGAATAGATGTTTCGGCGGTTGTCGGTCCTCGCATTCACGGGTACATAATTCCTAGCTGCAGACTAGTAATTAGTATCAAAGATTTGTTCTTATTCTGTCGGTATCGATAGTCTAAGAGTTTAACCACGTGGTATGGTTAAAAGATTCAGCAATCTACTCAAACCTTAACTCCCTCTGTGATGAGGGTCTGGTATCAACCCTTAGCCCTCTCGTAATTGAGGTAAGCTCGGTCTCCAGTGGGAAAACCCAGGTGGGGGTTTTATTCGGAACATAGAAAGGGGTGGTCCCATGACGCCAGCTCAATGTCTGCACTCATGGGCGGGCCTCTGATTTAGTTAAACTCCAAAGGGAATTGGAGTTTCCTCATTAAACCGTCTAAAATCACATTACATAATTGCACCAATAGTTTCATCTTTACTCATTCATTTTATACAACAATTAGATGTAAGCCTCATAACTGAGACTCGTATAAACAGGGTTATGGTAATGTGGCTGTATTGTCTCTCATGAGTTTCACAAAATTGTACCAAACGGACCAGTTCGTAGCTAGCTACTTCACCGATCTTTTAAACATTCTCCAGAACATGAATATTGTTCGGTTGTCAAGTTCTGTGAGGTGGAAGAAATTCCTTTGTTCTCTCTATGAAAACTCACTCTCTCTCTATACTGTGGCCATGAGGAGAAATCTCCTCCAGGAATTTACAACCTCTCTGACCACAGCAACCTGAGTGTAGGAGAGAGAGAGGGGGATGGTGCCGAGGTAGGGGGATGGTGCTCGCTGTGTCCAAAGAGGGCAACGTCATGACACCATATATGAAATGAAAGGACACCCTGTTTCTAGTAGATGACAACAGCCATGTGAATACGACAACAGCTTGTTAGCAAGTTAATTTTGTGATATTGACACAGATATTATTGTTAGAAAACAAGGCCGTTCACGGCCGCTATGGTAATTTAAAGAAAGGCTGTCGACGGCCGCTATGGGTTCTAAAGGGTTTTAAATATGTCAGGGTATTTTTGCTGGAAAATGTTGGCCCAGACACTCTTATTTATGCCCAGCCACACAGCAATTTCTGCCTATGCCGTTGGCCAGGAGACTGAAACTTGGCTGCAAGTGGATCTTCCAGCAAGACAATATAACCCCAAGCACATATCAAAGAAATTGTTCATTGGCCACAAAATCAACATTTTGCAATGGCCATCTCAGTCTCCGGACTTTGAAAACCCATTGAAAACCTGTGCTTTGAATGGAAGAGGGCAGTCAATAAGCTCAGGCAAAAGATATCAAGGAATTGGAAGGAGTCTGTATGGAGGAATGGTCTAAGATCCCTCCCAATGTGTTCTCCAATCATAAAACATTTTAGAAAAAGGCTCAGTGCCATTATCCTCACAAGGTGAAACATATTGAAAACAGAGGTGTCAATAACTTTGACCCCTACCTGTTTTTAGATTTTTAAAAGTATAAAATCTCATAATTTCCCAATTTTGGGGGGCATACAATATAGGTCAGTGTTTGAATTATTTATTTTATACAGTAATTTTTGCTCATCTTTATCAAAGGATTTAATCATTTCGGACTCCACACTATGTTCTCTCAAGGCCCGCGAAAACACC
Organism: Salvelinus namaycush; assembly: GCF_016432855.1. NCBI lineage: Eukaryota > Metazoa > Chordata > Actinopteri > Salmoniformes > Salmonidae > Salvelinus > Salvelinus namaycush. The sequence goes on along the minus strand of NC_052336.1, from coordinate 24,280,966 downwards.
TTGGAGACTTTATCTCCTAGAATACAGGGTGTGTGTTTGTGTGTGCGCGTGTGAGTGCGTGTGTGTGTGTGTGGAGATCTAGGTGGAGAGGACTGTGGAAACAACCACTGTGTGGCTTGTCAGAAGAGGTCAAAGTATTGGGGGAGTATTCAACCACAGTGAGTCACTACAGTGAGTGGGTCCAAGTTATCATTATTCAGTAGCAACACTAGACACCATGCAGGATTGCTGTTATTCCCCACTAATATGCTGCTGTGGGAAAATGTGTACCCTGGTCTCTGCCTAATTGACATCTTAACCAGAATGAAATGCTAGGTAAACATTTTGGATTCTGTAGAGTTTGTCATTTTTTAAGAGAAAGCAAGTGCTTTGACATCAATATTTTATGTAAGCCTCCAGTTTGCTTACTTTCATCTGGGCTCCCATCTGCGTTTTTACATCAATCTCTGTGTGACAGACATAGGTTACGGTACATGCAGTGATTTACACTCCACATAACCTTTAACTAGGCTTTAGAGAGATTTAATTGTTTGTTTGTGTGTGTGTGTGTGTGTGTGTGTGTGTGTGTGTGTGTGTGTGTGTGTGTGTGTGTGTGTGTGTGTGTGTGTGTGTGTGTGTGTGTGTGTGTGTGTGTGTGTGTGTCTGTGTTTCATGGCTGTTAAGTGCATGCACATTTGTCCAGCTGGGTTCCACTTTATAGTAGATTGCCCTTATGTGGTCAAATAAAGTGTATTATATTGTTTTTACACATCGTTAAATACCATTTACAGCTGTAATAGGCACATACTAAAGTATGTATTGGAGACTGGGAACTTTAATTTGTATAGTGTCCCCTTAATATCGTTTTTTACATAAATCGTGTACATATTGTGTGATCTAAAAACTGTAGGCATTTACTATGTGAAGGAACAGGTTATGATTCAAGCTCTGATTGAGCCAATGCTACAGGAGAGCATAGTGCCCCAGAAATGTGAAGAGGCTGCAGGGCGTCCAGGCCAGGTGCATATTGGCCAAGATGAATCGCTGCCAAAGTCAACTCACTCCATTCTTCCTGACCCAGAACGGGATGGGAGAATTTGAAGATACAAGCCATAGTGTATGGTTTAAAACATTACCATAATAACAGAGATTCCCTTAATGTATCAACAAATCACTAGGTAATGAGTGGCTTAATTTTCTTCATCATCCATGTAAAATCATGTATTTAAAAAAAGAAGGCGACTTTTGCTACTTGGACATGTGCCCATCTGAACCACCTGATCTCTCTTCGACGGTTGAACTTTGTTGCCATGAATAATAAATGGACACAACAGACTCACTTATAACCTTGAGGAGAAAGGCATGGGGTAAATATACTCCCAAGGAATTAGTTGAAGAGTAAAATATAGCTCCTTCTCTACCATGGTTTATGTAACACATATTTTTGCGTCCCCCATGCACTTAAATTGTTCATGCCCTGCCTTTAAGACTTAGCCTAGTTAAGTTATGACTATGATGAGCCCCTTGGAATGCAGCAGATGCTGAAGGTGTTGAATAGGGCTCTCTGATTTTCCACCATGTCCCATTTCTTTGTCATCTTTTTCTCATAATCCTTTCTCCCATACCCATGTATACAACAGTTCATTTATTCATTAGTTTGAAGCAATTTCTCCTCCAATATTGACTTATTATTATTGTAGCAAGCATGGCATGCTTTCCTTTGTTGACCACCACACCAGATGCTGCCTGAGGGATGTATTTCTTTCGATGCTTTGTTTATTTGCTTCAATTCTAATTCCTGTCCGTTTCTGAGTCATTTTCTTCAGAATTTCATTTTCCGCATTGCCTTCAAAATGTTAAAATATTAATGGGTATGCTTGGAATTCACTTTTTTTTTTATAAAGGACAACAGTTTGCTATTTCAGTTCAGTTAGCTGTTGAATTGTTTGTCTGTGGCATGTACTGTTACATAGAGTAAAGGATTTGATTTCTGGATAAACAGATGGAAAAGTATTTAAAAGTATTTCAAGGTATCAGAAATACATCAAAACACAATAATGTTCACGTAAAGACCCCTGCCAACTAATATCAGCACTTGTATTTAGTTTTGGAAAAATGGTTTAACTGTTGTAAGTTTAAGAAACATTGCCTTGTGCCATGTAATTCCGTTACCAAAACCAACATATCTTTACGATATTTTCTAATGTCTCTCCCTCATGAGGAAGGAGGAGAACGAAAGTTCACAGAAGTACCAAGTAAAGGTGTTACATCTGCTCCTGCCATGCCCTCTACTTCTCATCCTGTGTCTCCCTAACCTGCCGACACTCCCCCAGTGCTCTCTCCCTCTTTGTGTTTGTGTGTATGTGTGTGATTGTGTGGGTGGAGACAGGTGTGCTGGAGGCAGAGCCGATCCCCACCAGCTGCAACCTGTTCCATAATCAAGACCTCTACAGATACTCAGCCCTGCCACTTCCACGCTGCCAGATCGTAACCTCTGCTCATTCTGCCCGCTCTGTCATTGGCCCCTGTCTCCAGCCCTACGTCTTGTCAGTCCTGCTACTCTGTCCTGGATCCCCCACTTCACTGCGTCCTTGGATTCCCCTCCGGACCTGCTTACCCAACTGTCCCAACAGTCCCAACTGCCCTCGCTCCAGCCTCAGCCTCCGCACCTGGTTTCCTGCAACCTGCCCGAGCTTCCTATGGCCTGCACCCCATCTTCCCCCTGTGTTTCAATAAATACCTTGGTTACCTCATCCCAGTCTCCTCGTCTGAGTCTGCTCTTGGGTTCACCTGTTCCGCTCCTCATGACAAAAGGTAGACCAACCAATTTATTATAGTGATTTTACTGATGTAAATTTTGTTTATGAATTATTATGTGATTAAAACTCATAATTCCTTTAATCTCTGATCTACCCATCCCGGTATCGGGATAATTGTCATCAGCAACGCTAAATAGCATAGCGCCACAGTCAAATAATATTACTAAAAAATATTAATATTCATGAAATCACAAGTGCAATATTGCAAAACACAGTTTAGCCTTTTGTTAATCCACCAGTCGTCTCAGATTTTGAAATTATGCTTTACAGCGAAAGCAATACAAGAGCTTGTGTAAGTTTATCGATCGCTCGACAAAACAATAAGTACACTTAGCATCAGGTAACTTGGTCACGAAAATCAGAAAAGCAATCAAATTAATCGTTTACCTTTGATGATCTTCGGATGTTTTCACTCACGAGACTCCCAGTTAGACAACAAATGTTCCTTTTGTTACATAAAGATTATTTTTATATCCAAATACGTACGTTTGTTTGGCGCGTTATCCTCAGAAATCCACAGGAAAGAGCGGTCACGACAATGCAGACGAAAATTCCAAATAATATCCATAATGTCCACAGAAACATGTCAAACGTTTTTTATAATCAATCCTCAGGTTGTTTTTCAAATATATATTCGATAATATATCAACCGGGAGTGTTGGTTTTTCAATAGGACCGGGAGAAACAATGGCCGCCTTTCTCTGTTGCGCAAAACTCACTCTGAGAGCCCCCACCTATCCACTTACGCAATGTGATCGTTCTCGCTCATTTTTCAAAATAAAAGCCTGAAACTATGTCTAAAGACTGTTGACACCTTAGGGAAGCCATAGAAAAAGGAATCTGGTTGATATCCCTTTAAATGGATGATAGGCATGCATAAGAACAGAGAGGTTTCAAAAAAAGAGGCACTTCCTGATTAGATTTTCCTCAGGTTTTTGCCTGCAATATCAGTTCTGTTAAACTCACAGACAATATTTTGACAGTTTTGGAAACTTTAGAGTGTTTTCTATCATTATATATATATGCATATTCTAGTTTCGTATTCTAGTTTCGGGGGCTGAGAAATAGGCAGTTTCAAATGGGTACGTTTTTTAGCCAAAAACGAAAATACTGCCCCCTATACTTAATAAATTGGTAGGTGTCAGTATTACCAAAAAATCTGTAATTGAATTACTGCAACTGAATTGGCTACAATGGGAAATCATAATAGTCACAACCTGCAGTTGGTTCACCTGCTACTGTCCTCCCTTCTACTGACATACTGTTATGTTCAGCTCATAACGGTTTTCATAGTCTTTCTGTTGTCTGGTGGTCACCACGAATGCTAAAACAGTCTGGACAACCCCTGCATTTCTCTCTCTCTGCCTCTGTCACTCACTCTCCAGTTAATGTCACCTCTCCTTACTGACATCTACACATGAGCCCCCTCTCTTTTCATTTACTGTAAGCCGCATTCTCACCCACTGAGCACTGACCGACACCAGACGTCCATGGACGTTGAAAAGTCGTTGAAATTTGGTCAGTCCACCCTGGCCTTGATGTTAATGCCACTGATGGACCAGACTGGACCAAATCTGAACCTATCATATACAAAATGACTTCGAATACCACAATACAGTACAGTACAGTGAGTAGAGCACAGTAGGGAACAGTAGCCTCCAACACAGTACAGAGTAGAGTACAATACAGAACAGTGAGTGGAACACAGTATAGTACAATACAGTATAGTACCATACATTATAGTACAATACAGTATAGCAAAGAAAAGTAGAGTATGCTGCCCAAAAAAGGCAACATTTGTATTTATTAGCATTTCATGGCTACAGACATGAGTGCTAAGGGTCGGTAGTCATTTAGGAACACCAAGGTACCCTGCCTAAATGACTACCGACCCGTGGCACTCACATCTGTAGCCATGAAATGCTTTGAAAGGCTGGTCATGGCTCACATCAACACCATTATCCCAGAAACCCTAGACCCACTCCAGTTTGCAAACCGCACCAACAGATTCACAGATGATGCAATCTCTATTGCATTCTACAGTGCCCTTTCCCACCTGGACAAAAGGAACACCTATGTGAGAATGCTATTCATTGACTAAAGCTCAGCGTTCAACACCATAGTGCCCTCAAAGCTCATCACTAAGCTAAGGACCCTGGGACTAAACACCTCCCTCTGCAACTGGATCCTGGATTTCCTAACGGGCCGCCCCTAGGTGTGTATTATTTCTTTCTTTCTTTTTTAAGGGGTGGATCAGCTTAATATTGCGGAAAGATTGTTGCTTCCATCAATGTAATTGTCTGCATCATTTCCAATCCCCCATATATTTTTTGGGTAAATATATATATCCATGTACATACACATATGCATACATATACACATATATACATACACATACCTATATAGATATACATACTTTTTAAAGAATACACCTTTATTATTCCCCGCAAACCCTACCACCCTTCCCCCAACTGGAGTAAACTAATAAACACTTAGGCTTCTACCTTCAGTTTATACATCTTATACACATTCTACAGACACAATCTATTTTACAATAGTTATATTTTGTTTGTTTTTAGTCCTTCCTCTATTTCTGATGTCCATCCAGTTTGATTTCTATTTGTATCTGTGCTATTTCACTGTGTTTTACATTGGTTATCTTGTTATTAGTCCCACCCTTCAGCTCCATTCAACCCCTCCCATCTATCTCTCAACATCATCCATTTTGGATTTCTATTTGCCATATATTTTTCAACTGTGCTGTGATGCTTCACAAAAGTACTGAACCTTTCTATTCTCATAGCTTCTACAGATTGTAAATTAAAAACAATTTTTTTTGCTGAAATAATTGTAATATTATTGATTGATTGACTATGGCTTTTCAAATGTTGCATATTCTTCAGCCATTCCTGGACCTGTGACCAAAAACGAGCTACATATGGACAATACCAAAATAAATGATCTAATGACTCTGCCTGCTCACAGAAAAATCTGCAGAGCTGGGAAGATTGTATCCCCATATATATATAACATTCTATTGGTTGCAAGAATTTTGTATAGTAATTTAAATTGAAAAATTTGAAGTTTTGAATCCGGCGTTGTTTTGCGTATCAATTCATAAACCATGTGCCATGGAATGGGTACATCGAAAATCTCTTCCCAACTCTTTTGCAATTTATATGGCACAGCTGTCAGTTTTTTGGTCCTTAAATGAAATTGGTATATGTTTTTATTTATCACACTTTTCTTTAACCATTTACGTTCTTTAATACAGGGCCGGCAGACAAGTTCCTTACTTTTTCCTCTTCTACTTGCCTCTTCCATTTTTGTGCTGCAATAAATTGGTTGTAATTTTGGGTAGAGCAGACATTTCCATATATCTGTGTTAGCTGCATGTGTGACATAACTCCACCAGTCCTATTTATTATATCATTCACTAAAATTATACCTTTACCTCTTCGAAAAATATATGTTTTTTTATCAATTAGTATATTTGAGTTCAACCACAATATTTGTTGTATTATTTGTTCTGTCTTTTCAGGTGGATTAAACTGAAATTGCAACCAATTTTCTAAGGCTTGTTTAAAAAATAATGATTTTTTTTTGGAGATTATTTCCTTTTCAAACAACCGAAAGTGAGCAGGTGTAATCTGAATAAAGGTGAAAAGGCCATTCTTGAACATAGGGTGAGACATTCCTACCAATTTACTAGAGAACCAGTTTGGATTTAAGTATACCTTTTGTATGACTGATGCCTTTAGGGAGTGGTCTAATGCTTTATTATTTAATAATTTCTGGCCTCCGAATTCATATTCGTTATATAAATAGGCCCTTTTAATTTTGTCTGGCTTGCCGTTCCAAATAAAATGGAATATTTTTTGTTCATAGAATTTAAAAAGCAGGTCACTAGGTGTAGGCAAATCCATGAGCAAATAGGTAAACTGTGATATGACTAAAGAGTTAATCAGGGTTCCTCCTCTGTAATTTGGCCTTCACATGAGACTTTCTGTAGATGTCAATTTTACATTACTATTAGGAAAAAAATCCATACAATTAGTTTCAGTTAGTGGAGATGGAGGAGACTGAAATGAAAACATATTCTTAAAGTACTTTACATTTACATTTACATTTAAGTCATTTAGCAGACGCTCTTATCCAGAGCGACTTACAAATTGGTGCATTCACCTTATGATATCCAGTGGAACAACCACTTTACAATAGTGCATCTAACTCTTTTAAGGGGGGGGGGGGGGGGTTAGAAGGATTACTTTATCCTATCCTAGGTATTCCTTAAAGAGGTGGGGTTTCAGGTGTCTCCGGAAGGTGGTGATTGACTCCGCTGACCTGGCGTCGTGAGGGAGTTTGTTCCCTTTACTTCCTCTTTCAAAATATCATTCGGTGAATCATGCGTGACTCCATCATTTGTAACAAGTTTCAATACATTTTTCTTTGTAGCATATCTATATTGAAGATTGAAAAAGAATTTGGTGTATTTTTCCCCATAGTCCATCCAGTTCGCTTTATTTTTATAATATGTTACACTGGATCTTTCTTGAATAAGTTCCTCAATTTTTTGGTTGTTTTTCCTCTAACTTGCCTCTATGGTACAGTTTTTATTGCTATCTAACTGTACTGTTAGTCCTTCAATTTCCTTTGTTAATATGGACTCTTTTGATCTAAATTGCTTTTATTTTATAGATGAGTACTGAATTGCATGGCCTTTAAAGGCACATTTAAAAGTGTCCCATACAATACGGGGATCTGCTGTACCTATGTTATGTCTGAAAAAGTCTGATAGAAATTCTTCTGTCCTAGTTCTAAACAATTTATCATCTAGTAGGCTTTGATTTAATTTCCAATATCCTCGCCCACGTGGAAATTCTGAGTAATATATATGCCAATTATGTGATGATCCGACCGCATTCTGTCCACTATCAACACTTTTTAAACGTTTGGTGCCAGAGAGAATGGCATAAGAAAGTAGTCAAGACGACTAGCTTGATTAAGCCTCCGCCATGTATATCTCACTAGGTCAGGGTATTTAAGTCTCCATATATCCACTAATTCCAATATATCCATGACATTCATGATTTCCTTAAGTGCCCGAAGGTGATAGTTTGTAGTGTGATTTCCTTTCCGGTCCATAGAGGTATTTAAGACCGTATTAAAATCTCCCACCATAATAATAGAGTTGCTTGTAGAGTTGATAAATTCTTATATATATTTTCAAAGAAGCTTGGATCATCATTATTTGGACCGTATAGGTTAATAATCCATATATGTTTATTGTCCAATAACATATTTAAAATAATGCATCTACCTTGATGATCTGTTTGGACAATGTGCACATTTGGATCAAAATTATTGTTAATTAAAACCATCATCCCTTTTAAATTTCTTTGCCCATGGGAGAAATATATTTCGCACCCCCAGTCCTTTTTCCACAAAACTTCATCTAAAATTGTTGAATGAGTTTCCTGTAAACAATAGATATTATATTCCTTCTCTTTCAGCCAGGTAAATACTGATCGTCTTTTCTTATTATCTGCTCGGCCATTACAATTGTAACTGGCTATACTTATTTCACCACTTACCATAATGAGACACAACTTTCAATTCTATTTATCAAAATATATGTTTGTAAACCTACCATTAAAAAGTATAATGATGATTGAGTGTCTACAGTATATAGCTGTACCATGATATTTGCATTGCTACTAAGTAAACCTCCAGTTGGTCCTCACTATTCCACCCGTTAAAAGCCCTCCTCATCTCAAGTTGGGTTGTCATCCCTATGCCCGGCAGACCACCCCCGACCCCCTGTATCCCATAGCCCTGAAGAGACTGGGATCCATCCTTCGAAAAGAGCACACAGTGCCATTTACAGAACAGAAGTAGATCAACCGCCAAATGCATTTCCATCACCCTCACCTCGATTTGTATTATATATAGCCATCAAAAAATATATATATTTTAAAAATCATGTTTCTTATTTTCCATAATTAGCTATTAATATTTGTAGTAATGCAGGCAATTTATGCAAAGGATTTTACCTCTCACCAGTGTCGCCATTACCAAATTACATTATTACAAGCAATTATTATGTTAGCAAACAATTATTGTGAATCATCCTATATTGTCCCTAACATCTTTAACTCCTTCGCAAACGCACATACACCCACACACTCATACACACTCAACCCTTTCCACCCACACAACCACATTCTCAACAGTTGCACCATCCCAGAGCCCAACTCAAGAAAGGTCTTGATTTACGAATGCATATACAGTTGCAAGACTGTGCAAAAAATGGGCAGAAATAGATTTTTTAAGTCCTAGATGATGGAGGTCAAATGTACACCTTTTCCCTGAAACATGTTTTATGTACTATGTCTTACATTGTTAGCCCAAACAACCTTAAGTGTTATTACATACATTCGGGAAGAACTATTGAATATCAGAGAGACGTCAGAGACGCACAACCAGCACTACAACCAGGAATAAAGTGGATCCTTTGTCTGCGCAGGAACAATCATCTCTCTGGTAAGAAGAAGGGCGGGGGTGTAGGTTTCATGATTAATGACTCATGGTGTTATTGTAACAACATATAAGAACTCAAGTCCTTTTGTTCACCTGATCTAGAATTCCTCACAATCAAATGCCGACCGTATTATCTCCCAAGAGAACTCTCCTCGGTTATCGTCACAGCTGTGTATATCCCCCCGCAAGCGGATACCAAGATGGGCATCAAGGACCTTCACTGGAATTTATGAAAACTGGAAACCGTATATCCTGAGGCTGCATTTAATGTAGCTGGGGATTTTAACATGGCTAATCTGAGAATAAGGTTACCTAAATTCTGTCAGCATATCGATCGCAGTACACGAGCGAATAGCACACTCGACCACTGCTACTCTAACTACAGTGATGCATACAAGGCCCTCCCCTGCCCTCCTTTGGAAATCTGACCATGACTCCATCTTGTTGCTCCCCTCCTATAGGCAGAAACAGGAAGTGCCCGTGCTTAGGGCTATCCAACGCTGGTCTGACCAATTGGATTCCACGGCTTCAAGATTGCTTTCGATCACGTGGACTGGGATATGTTCCGGGTAGCCTCAGACAATAACATTGACATATACGCTGACTCGGTGAGCAAGTTTATAAGGAACTGTAAATGAGCTGGTGTACCTACTGTGACTATTAAAACCTTCCCTAACCAGAAACTGTGGATTGATGGCAGCATTCGCGCAAAACTGAAAGCCTGTACCACCGCATTTAATCAATGCAAGGCGACTGGAAACATGACCGAATACAAACAGTGTAGTTATTCCCTCCGTAAGGCAATCAAACAAGCAAAGCGTCATTATAGAGACAAAGTGGAGTCGCAGTTCAATGGATCAAACACGAGACGTATGTGGCAGGGACTACAGACAATCACGGATTACAAAAGGAAATCCAGCCCCGTCGTGGACATCGACGTCTTGCTCCCAGACAAATTAAACAACTTCTTTGTGCGCTTTGAGGACAATACAGTGCCACTGACAGAGCCCACTACCAAAGACTGAGGGCTCTCCTTCTCCATGGCCATTGTGAGTAAAACATATAAAAGCGCTCAGAGCATGCGCAGACCAACTGGCTGGTGTGTTTACGGACATATTCAATCAATCCCTATCCCAGTCTGCTGTCCTCACATGCTTCAAGATGGCCACCATTGTCCTTGTTCCCAAGAAAGCTAAGGTAACTGAACTAAATGACTATCACCGTGTAGTACTCACTTCTGTCATCATGAAGTGTTTTGAGAGACTAGTCAAGGATCGGTCCACAGACGATGCATAGGTCCACAGACGATGCAATCGCCATCACACTGAACACTGCCCTATCCCATCTGGACAAGAGGAATACATATGTAAGAATGCTGTTCATTGACTACAGCTCAGCATTCAAAACCATAGTTCTCTCCAAGCTCATCGTAAAGCTTGAGACACTGGGTCTCGACCCCGCCCTGTGAAACTGGGTCCTGGACTTCCTGACGGGCCCCAGGTGGTGAAGGTAGGAAACAACATCTACACTCCGCTGATCCTCAGAGATTGAAAACAGCTTCTATCTCAAGGCCATTAGATTGTTAAACTGCCATCACTAGCACAGAGAGGCGCTGCCTACCTACAGACTTGATATCATTGGCAACTTTAATAAATGGAACACTAGTCACTTTAATAATGCCACTTTAAAAATGTTTACATATCTCACATTACTCATCTCATATGTATATACTGTACTGTTTCCTGTATCCTTCACTATCTATTCTTTACAATCTATTGCATTTTAGCCGCTCTGTCACTGCTCATCCATATATTTTATACTTATATAGTCTCATCCATTCCTTTACTAGATTGTGTGTATTAGGTTTTGTTGTGGAATATCTTGATATTACCTGTTAGATACTGCTGCACTGTCGGATCTAGAAGCATAAGCATTTCGCTACATCCGCAATTGTCACGTTCCTGACCTGTTTTCTGTTAGTTTTGTATGTGTTAGTTGGTCAGGACGTGAGTTTGGGTGGGCAGTCTATGTTTTGTGTTTCTATGTTGGTTTAATGGGTACCTGATATGGTTCTCAATTAGAGGCAGGTGGTTTTCATCTCCTCTGATTGAGAATCATATTAAGGTAGGTGGTGTCACATTGTTTGTTTGTGGGTGGTTGTCTTCCGTGTCTGTGTATGTTGCGCCACACGGGACTGTTTCGGTATGTTTGTTCGTTCGGTTTTTGTGTAGTCTATTTTCCTGTTCGTGCGTTCTTCGTGTCATGTAAGTTCGTTTGTTCAGGTCTGTTGACTGCGTTTGTTATTTTGTAAATTCTCAAGTGTTTCGTGTTTGTCTATCATTTAAATAAATTCATTATGACTGCATACCTCGATGCGTATTGGTCCGACCCATGCTTCTCCTCTTCGGATGAAGAGGAGGAGGAAATCCGTTACAGAACCACCCACCAACAAAGGATCAAGCAACGAGGGAAAAAGCAGCAACTACAAACGCAGGATTACAGGAATAAGGAGGATTTCTGGACATGGGAGGAAATACTGGACGGAAAGGGACCCTGGGCGCAAACTGGAGAATATCGCCACTCTCGTGAGTGGAAGGAGGCAGCCACAGCCCAGGAGCGGTGGTATGAGGAGGCAGCAAGGAGACGTGGCTGGAAGCCCGCGAAGAAACCCCAAAAATGTCTTGGGGGGGGGGCTAAGAGGTAGTGGGCCAAGGGCAGGTAGGAGACCTGCGCCCACTTCCCAGGCTAACCATGGAGAGCGGGAGTACGGGCAGACACCGTGTTACGCAGTAGAGCGCACGGTGTCTCCTGTACGTGTTCATAGCCCGGTGCGGGTTATTCCACCTCCCCGCACTGGTAGGGCTAGATTGAGCGTTGAGCCGGATGTCATGAAGCCGGTCCTACATATCTGGCCACCAGTACGTCTCCTCGGGCCGGCTTACATGGCACCAGCCTTACGCATGGTGTCCCCGGTTCGCCTACATAGCCCAGTGCGGGTTATTCCACCTCCCCGCACTGATCGGGCGACGGGGAGCATTCAACCAGGTAAGGTTGGGCAGGCTCAATGCTCAAGGGAGCCAGTACGCCTGCACGGTCCGGTATTTCCGGCGCCACCTCCCCGCCCCAGCCTAGTACCACCAGTGCCTACACCACGCACCAGGCTTCCAGTGCGTTTCCAGAGCCCTGTTCCTCCTCCACGCACTCTCCCTATGGTGCGTGTCTCCAGCCCAGTGCCTCCAGTTCCGGCACCACGCACTAAGCCACCTGTGCGTCTCCAGAGCCCTGTACGCACTGTTCCTTCTCCCCGCACTCGCCCTGAGGTGCGTGCCCTTAGCCCGGTACCACCAGTGCCGGTACCACGCACCAGGCCTATAGTGCGCTTCGAGAGGTCAGTGTGCCCTGTCCCTGCTCCCCGCACTAGCCTGAAGGTGCGTGTCCTTAGCCCGGTGCCTCCAGTTCCGGCACCACGCACCAGGCCTACAGTGCGCCTCATCCGGCCAGAGCCATCCGTCTCCCCAGCGCCATCTGAGCCATCCGTCTCCCCAGCGCCATCTGAGCCATCCGTCTCCCCAGCGCCATCTGAGCCATCCGTCTCCCCAGCGCCATCTGAGCCATCCGTCTCCCCAGCGCCATCTGAGCCATCCGTCTCCCCAGCGCCATCTGAGCCATCCGTCTCCCCAGCGCTATCTGAGCCATCCGTCTGCCCAGTGCCGTCTGAGCCATCCGTCTGTCCCGAGCCATTAGAGCCGCCCGTCTGTCCCGAGCCGTCAGAGCCGTTAGTCAGTCAGGAGCCGCTAGAGCCATTCACCAGACAGGATCTGCCAGAGCCGCCAACCAGACAGGATCTGCCAGAGCCGCCAACCAGACAGGATCTGCCAGAGCCGCCAACCAGACAGGATCTGCCAGAGCCGCCAACCAGACAGGATCTGCCAGAGCCGCCAACCAGACAGGATCTGCCAGAGCCGCCAGCGAGCCATGAGCGTCCAGAGCCGTCAGCGAGCCATGAGCGTCCAGAGCCGTCAGCCAGCCATGAGCGTCCAGAGCCGTCAGCCAGCCATGAGCGTCCAGAGCCGTCAGCCAGCCATGAGTGTCCAGAGCCGTCAGCGAGCCATGAGCGTCCAGAGCCGTCAGCGAGCCATGAGCGTCCAGAGCCGTCAGCCAGCCATGAGCGTCCAGAGCCGTCAGCCAGCCATGAGCGTCCAGAGCCGTCAGCCAGCCATGAGCGTCCAGAGCCGTCAGCCAGCCATGAGCGTCCAGAGCCGTCAGCCAGCCATGAGCTGCCCCTCAGCCCAGAGCTGCCATTAATCCTGAACTGCCCCTCAGTCCAGAGCTGTCTCTCTGTCCGGAGCTGCCCTTCAGCCCGGAGTTGCCCCTCTATCCTGAGCTACCTCTCTATCCTGACCTACCTCTCTGTCCTGAGTTACCTTATCCCGGTGCTGCCCCTTGTCCCGGTGCTGCCCCTTATTTTGATGTTACCCTGTAAATTAAGTGGGTGTAATAGGAGGGTGGTCAGTCGGAGGGGGAGACGTAAGATGGGATTGACTATGGTGGGGTGGGGACCTCGCCCAGAACCTGAGCCACCACCGTGGTCAGATGCCCACCCAGACCCTCCCCTAGACTTTGTGCTGGTGCGCCCGGAGTTCGCACCTTAAGGGGGGGGGTTATGTCACGTTCCTGACCTGTTTTCTGTTAGTTTTGTATGTGTTAGTTGGTCAGGACGTGAGTTTGGGTGGGCAGTCTATGTTTTGTGTTTCTATGTTGGTTTAATGGGTACCTGATATGGTTCTCAATTAGAGGCAGGTGGTTTTCATCTCCTCTGATTGAGAATCATATTAAGGTAGGTGGTGTCACATTGTTTGTTTGTGGGTGGTTGTCTTCCGTGTCTGTGTATGTTGCGCCACACGGGACTGTTTCGGTATGTTTGTTCGTTCGGTTTTTGTGTAGTCTATTTTCCTGTTAGTGCGTTCTTCGTGTCATGTAAGTTTGTTTGTTCAGGTCTGTTGACTGCGTTTGTTATTTTGTAAATTCTCAAGTGTTTCGTGTTTGTCTATCATTTAAATAAATTCATTATGACTGCATACCTCGATGCGTATTGGTCCGACCCATGCTTCTCCTCTTCAGACGAAGAGGAGGAGAGCAGCCGTTACAGCAATAAGTCAAATCAAATCAAATGTTATTAGTCATATGGGCCGAATACAACAGGTGTAGTAGACCTTACAGTGAAAAGCTTACTTACGAGCCCCTAACCAACAATGCCGTTAAAAAAAATGCGAATGCGAATAAGAAATAAAGTAACAAGTATTTTAAGAACAGCAGTAAATGCAAATAGTCTGGGTGGCTATTTGATTAGATGTTCAGGAGTCTTACGGGTTGGGGGTAGAAGCTGTTTAGAAGCCTCTTGGACCTAGACTTAGCGCTCCGGTACCGCTTGTCATGCGGTAGCAGAGAGAACAGTCTATGACTAGGGTGGCTGGAGTCTTTGACAATTTTTAGGGCCTTCCTCTGACACTGCCTGGTATAGAGGTCCTGGATGGCAGGAAGCTTGTCCCCAGTGATGTACGGGGCCATTTGCACTACCTTCTGTAGTGATTTGATTTGCACTACCTCTAAAATGTGATTTGATTTGTTATTTGATTTGAGCCATACAACTCCTGAACATCTAATCAATTGGCTACCCGGACTATTTGCATTCCCCCCCCCTTTTATGCTGCTGCTACTCTCTGCTACTCTCCGTTATTGTCTATGCATAGTCACTTTAATAACTCTGCCTACATGTACATATGACCTCATTTACCTTGACTAACCGGTGCCCCCACACATTGACTCTCTACCGGCACACCCTGTATATGGCCTCGCTATTGTTATTTTACTGCTGCTCTTTAATTATTTGTTACTTTTATTACTTATTTTTTTAGGTATTTTTCTTAAGTGCATTGTTGGACTTGTAAGTAAACATTTCACTGTACACCTGTTGTATTCGTGTGACAAATAAAAAAAATGATTTGATTGTACTGTGCTGTACTGGGGCCCTTCTGGGTGCACGTTTTGGTTTTTGCCCGAGCACTACACAGCTGATTTGAAATAATTAAAGCTTGATGATGAATTGGTTATTTGAATCAGCTGTGTAGTGCTAAGGCAAAAACCAAAACGTGCACCCAGAAGAGCCCCAGGACCAAGTTTGGGAAACTCTGCTCTACTGTACTGAACTATACTCTGCTCTATTGTACTGCACTCTACTCTACTGTGCTCTGCTGTGCTGCACTGGGATGTCCAAACGTGTGAAACATGAGGAGAATGACATCCATATCCATAATTATGCATTTCTATGTAGTACAGATCAGGGACCCGGGATGTAATTCCGTTACCGTTATTCTGTTACTGGGTGTAAATTCATTTCACTTATTGTAGTTCAATAACCAAAATAAATGTTTTCTAACTCAAGATGCCATGTCATAGCTGATACCCAATTCTTTATGCAGACATATTTTTAACTTTGTTTACCACAGAGAAACAAAAACAACATCTAGCTCTACATCATTCAACAAGATAGCTCTGCCACTCTGGTAACCTTGCCATGCATGTAGTAGTTCATTTAGAGTTTATATGAGGTAAATGCTGAGAACACAAAACTGTTTATCTTAATTGCAGCATGAATTTTTGTCACCACAAGGATCATTTTGGGTTTTTGTTTCACTCAAGTGCAGGTTTGATTGAATTCTGGCATAAGTTTCCGTTAGAAAAATGTGATGTAATAAAATAATGCTCCTACAGCTTGTCAGGGGAACCGAAGTGTATTTCTCTGGTGTATCTAGAGGAACACTGCTTGTGAATTGTACTGAATGAAACAAAACATACAACTTTGACAATTGAACCGTGCTATATACTTATTGGGGAGGTAGCCTGTATGTTGCAGAGGTACTTATAATTAGAGCAGGGTCGTCATGTCTGCGTGCCTGTCGTTTCACTGCTGTTTCACTGCTGTTTCACTGTATCTAATGTGTATAGGAGGAGCGTGGCAGTCATCTTTGATTAATGTGTCTCTGAGGGGCCTGCAGCAGCGGGAAACAGACAGCCTGAGTCAGAAGCAATCCCAGTGTCCACTACTCACTGTGCCCTCGCCCATGAAAAATGAGAGTCTATTTTGTTGAATATAAGAGACTTGTACAATTACCGTTTTAATCATTCCCTCACATGGATTCCCCTCTCCTCCCACACTCGCTCCCCCTGCAGCTATGCTGAAAGTTCAGCGGCGCACACCGCTAAATGTTTCACTGAGATGGGTGAGTTTTAAGCACACTTTAGGGACTTACATTCTGCTCAACCCACCCACAACATACGGTGTATCCATAAATACGCCCATTGCTATTGGCACCAACGGAAAAATAGCATCTGTATGAACTGTTGCTCAGTGTGTCATACAGGAATCTACTTATTGAGGTTCCTGTCTTTTTGTCAGCTTAATACTTAGTGATGTCTCTGACTAAAATCATGATTTCCCTGGAGCCTATATTTTACACACACGGCGCTTGCATCCATGTATAGACAAAGGGCTCTATTCAATCCGTATCGCAGAAGTTCAGTGTTACAGCGTGATTGAAAATGTAAAGGCAATGTTAGAGGACACTGCATTCGTTTTAAACGCTGCATATGTCGGCTCAATCGGGAGTGACCTTGACCTTTCTATTGCGCAATCTGTAATGCTTCAGCCACATTTCGGAGCGAGGAGGCCGGAAATCTGTAATGGTGGGATCAGATACTGAATGGTAGTATGTCTTGCGCCTTCTATGTCTCTATGGTTCTCTTAGCATAAGCATTTCACACAGCTTAAAAATGTACATTTTCCACTTTTCCCCAGATAACGATCAGGACATTGTTGTCATTCCACAAATGATTGTATTGATTTGGCCTGCCTAAATAGATACATTCTACACAAAAAGCCACCTCCACATATCCACTGAAAGAATCCTTAACGGCAACATGGTTACTGCACAAAAATAGGTCTATTAGTATGGAGTGATATGCAGCATTGCCATGGCAACAACTCACCCGGAAGGAGCCAGTCTGGAGAGCCATAACATATAACCCTTATTTGTAATTTCAGCATGCATGGCAAGCTATTATCAATATGTAAAACCGGGGAAAATGAGTGTACAAATATTTATCAACACCCACTTTTAATCAAATATGTAGTTAAATTCATACAGATTCTTCCCGGTTTACTTAGCACCAGTGTGCCTAAAATATACATAGACAATGTGATTGATTCAGGACAGATATCACAGCAGGATACTCTACATGGTAAATGAATGGAAGGAGTATGGGATGCATTATATCAGTGAGCCAGGACATACAAAAGGACATACAAACATGAACGTCTCCAGCTCAAATGATCCCCCAATCACATGAGCCTGGCTGTCACCTAGAGAGTAATCTGAAAGAGATGTCACTACATGCCATTTCACTCCGCTCATCCCTCGTTGATGTCCCCGAACCGTCTTCATGGCATGGCAGAGAGTGCACATGGCATGGCAGAGACGAATTTTCAGATAGCCATTTACCTTTCCCATTATTTGCGTCATATTTGGACACATTATGCAGAGGGATGGAAATCGAATGTCAGTGTCCAAGGGCAATGTCTCTGTCATGTGCATGCCAGTTTATTCTGAGACACACAGAGCTAGCTATACTAGTCCTGCCGTTAACAGGAACTAAGATACATTACAAAGAGACCACTTGTTTTAGGCCTATCTCTGTCTTACGGAGTTCTGCGTTCTGAGAGGTATAAGTAGCTGTGAACACTGGTACTTTTCAGTGAGTTTGAACAGTACAAGTCTGATTTTAAATATGAGATGTGATTGCATACAGCTTTATTATTTCCAGTCTCTCTTTCCTAATCTCTTTGAGACGTACCTAAGTGCGTTTTCTTCTCGTTCGTATCTTGACAAGTGATTTAACAAAAAAAGCAATTATCCTCATCATTGAGTATTTCCTTTCATCTCCTTCAGGGCTGAACTCACCACAATACAAGGTGCTTCAGGCCCTTAACCACTTCTATAGTACCAAGGCAGAGTTCATTAACACTGATACAAAATGAATTGTTATCATTTAAGTGGTAACCATTCTTTGCTGATAGCTATATATAGATCAATTGTGAATAATTTAAGCATAGCTGAATACACTAAGAGAGTTGGGTTAGGGGGGTCACTGGAGTGAAATGCTGTTTTTAAAATGGCAAGAATTATATATCTATTTTTCATATCTAACCTTATCTCAAATGAAACCATAGGGCAAATTGACAACAAAAAAACTAAATATTGTAACGACTGCTCTTTAACCAATCAAATTAGAATTTGGTCATAATTGTTTCAAAATGATCAGGGGGAAAAGTATGCCCTAGGCCTACTGTACTGTGTATTTTATATTTTTTGTTGAAGATTTGTTAGTTGGAGGTAGATCTTGTCGAACAATTCACGTTTTTCTACGTAAGAAGAGCTGTCCAGTTACAATGGTTCTGAAAATGACTTTTCAGCAATTACACATTTTCCTTGTGCTGATACCACAAGATAAACAGTGTGCAGGGCTATTGTTTGATAAGATCTATATTTCAAACATCACCTCTCAGACTCCTACCGTATACTCATAATATAGTTGAAATCAGACAGAGGACTAGATGGTCTTACCGCAGTGGGATAGTCACACAGAGGAAGTGATAGGAGCTTTGAAAAGGACCATTTAACATGGCCATGGTGTTTAGACGTTTAGGAGACAGACAGGAGACAAAGCATTATGGATATGCATTTGTGGATGTGACGTTTAGCTTTCAAACGGACAATTATTTGTGAACAAAGTACCTAACCGTTATTCAGATATATTGACATTTTGGTAACACTTTACATTGTTGCCCCTATTACCATATAACTACACGTGAGTAACTAGCAACAACATAGTAGTTACATAGGTGTTACTATGTAATTACATGGCAAAAAGGTTGTAGCGCTACCAGTTGTTACACAATTGAAACAAAGAATGTGTAATTACACAATCACTTGCTGAAGGTTATTTCACATATGTAACTAATGTAATTACATTTTTGAAAGTCACATCTGAATTACAATGTTAATAACTCAAACCAAAATCTGGACCATGTTACATATAACTACAAGGTGCCACTACCATTGAATCCAAATATAATAGCAGGGTTGATAAATAGACCTGTAACAAGCACAACATGTCATTAACTACCGGTCATTTTCAATGTGTTTATTTCTATGTTATGACCTGGCTCAAAGGCTATACCCAATCAAGTGTAACGTAAGAACAATGCAGTTACATAGGATATACTTGTAATTATCATGCACCTAAGCCAGTAGGGTATAACCTTTATAATTACTATGTAGTTACAATGTAACAACCTTTGCAGACAATAGGCTAACCAGGAGAAATTAGGAGACAGGAGAACATTAGGTTGAACCCTTTTAGTTACATTGTACTTACAACGTAACAATCTTTAACAACCAACTCTGTAATTCCAATGTTGTGACCAGGGATACTCAAGCAACTTCATGTAAAGTGAAGTGACATTTTTGGGGGAATTTACATAACACGTTTACCTAATGGGCTTGATCTTTCACAGAAACATCAGTAAATGCTAGTGTTTCTTTTTTTCACGGACACATACTTTTCTTGAGCAGATTTCAACAGAAGCGTGTTTTCCGTGGGATAATGTGCCATTCATATTTGCCCTCACATCTTCCTGCTCTTGCAGAATGCCTTCCTGAAGCTCTCCTCTGCCACAGAACACAACTGTGATAAACTAACAAAGACATAAAAGTTCCTCAATCATTGTAAGCTAGGCTCCACAGAGAAAATGTATATGTATACCAAGCTTTTGGAGAAGCAACACATTTACCATCACCCTGTAAAGTCAACATCCCTGCCTACTATATGAATCAAATAGATACAATCCTTTCTGTTTTTCTGTGTGTGTCTGCAAGACTTGTGCAGGGCTTTACGATGGGATGTATGTAACCTTAGATGAGAGAGAGAGATTCAGTAGCACTGGGTTTGCGTCGAATGGCTTTGTGTTTGTGTGTCTGTAATTGCTTTCATTGTTTATGTCTGTTAGTGTGTGCATGTTTGTGTGTTACAATTCCCTGCACTTAATTGTACCATGCATCTGGCACATCAAGCCACATTAAGTACAACAAATGGCCGAATGAATAGGAGCATGAGCAGGACGATGAAGGATGGAGGCAGATGGATACATCTTGGGTGAGATTCCTTGCCAGGGTTGACCTTCTCCATTCTGCTCTAATAAAGCATGTTGTTTATTAGCAGATGGCATAAAATAATAAGGATAATATATTTTATTTTTTCTTCTGCAGTTAAAAAAGTGGGTTCGGGTCAATTCGGTGCGTGACTTCTCTCCTTCTCCTTTTCTCTCTTTTTTTGACAATATTTTTTAAAAACTTTTTTCCTCAGCACCCCACAAACAACACAACACAAAAACACTAAAACACAAAAACAAAACGTCCACTTTACAGCACATTCCCCAAGGTGATCAACATATGGTTCACAAATTTCGTCAAACACTTCCGTTTTTTGTTTAATTTTATAATATACAAAATCCAATGGTATGAAGCTAGACAGTTCAGTCCTCCAGTGTGTTATTGAGGCTGAGTATGAGGCTTTCCAATTGATGGCTACACATTTTTTTTGCATCAATTCTAGCAGGAATAGTAAGTATATCTATCTTTTGGGCTCCCGAGCGGCGCAGCGGTTGAAGGCACTGCATCTCAGTGCTAGAGGCATCACTACAGACCATGGTTTGATTCCAGGCTGCATCACGACTGGCCGCGATTGGGAGTCCCATAGGGCGGCGCACTATTGGCCCAGCGTCGTCCGGTTTAGGGTTTGGCCGGAGTAAGCCGTCATTGTAAATAAGAATTTGTTCTTAACTGACTTGCCTAGTTAAATAAATGTTAAATACGTTTTAAAAAGTCTAATTAATTATCTTAAATTGCAGTTGTTTATGTCTTAGGTTGTAGGAGCACGTATGAACATGTTCACATAACTGTGACCAATGGTTCTCCTCAATTTCTTCCTTCAGATATGTTTTCCAAATACTAATGGAATTGAGAATCATTGGATTGTCTGTTTTTTCTTCAATGCCTTGGACCCGAAGTAGTGAATATATTTTTTAGATCTTATGGTATTATTAAATGTATGACTTCGATACTCCTCCATGTAACGGCTGATTTCCTCCTCTTCTTCTGAAGAGGAGGTGTAGGGATCGGACCAAAACGCAGCGTGTTGTGAAGACATGATGAATTTATTTAGACAAGACGAACACGAAATACACTTGAGAAATTACAAAACAAAAAACGACGTAGACCGACCTGAACATGAGAACTTACATATAAACGAAGAACGCACGAACAGGAACAGACTAGACAAACGAAACAGTCCCGTGTGGTAACAAACACTGACACGGAAGACAATCACCCACCAACAAAGTGAGAACAGCCTACCTTAATATGGTTCTCAATCAGAGGAAACGTCAAACACCTGCCCCTAATTGAGAACCATATCAGGCAACACATTGAACCCAACATAGAAACACATAACATAGACTACCCACCCAGCTCACGCCCTGACCATACTAAACAAATACAAAAACCAACGGAAAACAGGTCAGGAACGTGACAGAACCCCCCCCTCAAGGTGCGAACTCCGGGCGCACCACCTAAAAAATCAAGGGGAGGGTCTGGGTGGGCTTCTGTCCGCGGTGGCGGCTCCAGCGCAGGACGAGGACACCACTCCACCATTGTCTTTGTCCCCCTCCTTAGCGTCCTTTGAGTGGCGATCCTCGCCCCCGACCCTGGTCTAGGAACCTTAACAAAGGTCCCCCCTAGATAGAGGAGATAACTCAGGACAGAGAGGTAGCTCAGGACAGAGAGGTAGCTCAGGACAGAGAGGTAGCTCAGGACAGAGAGGTAGCTCAGGACAGAGGGGCAACTCCGGACTGAAGAGCAGCTCCGGACAGAGAGGCAGCTCTGGACTGAATGGTCGCTCCGGATTAGTGGCAGCTCATGACTGGAGGGCAGCTCATGACTGGAGGGCAGCTCATGACTGGAGGGCAGCTCATGACTGGAGGGCAGCTCATGACTGAAGGGCAGCTCACGACTGAAGGGCAGCTCACGACTGAAGGGCAGCTCACGACTGGCTGACGGCTCTGGCTGCTCATGGCTGGCGGAAGGCTCTGGCTGCTCATGGCTGGCGGAAGGCTCTGGCTGCTCATGGCTGGCGGAAGGCTCTGGCTGCTCCTGTCTGGCGGAAGGCTCTGGCTGCTCCTGTCTGGCGGAAGGCTCTAGCGGCTCCTGTCTGGCGGACGGCTCTAGCGGCTCCTGTCTGGCGGACGGCTCTAGCGGCTCCTGTCTGGCGGACGGCTCTAGCGGCTCCTGTCTGGCGGACGGCTCTAGCGGCTCCTGACTGACGGGCGGCTCTGAAGGCTCAGGACAGACGGGCGACTTTGAAGGCTCAGGACAGACGGGCGGCTTTGAAGGCTCAGTAGAGACGTGCAGCGCAGGCGGCGCTTGGCAGACGTACAGCTCAGACGGCGTTGGGCAGACGGGCAGTTCAGGCGCCGCTGGGCAGACGGCAGACTCTGGCCGGCTGAGGTGCACTGTAGGCCTGGTGCGTGGTGCCGGAACTGGAGGTACCGGGGTAAGGACACGCACCTTAAGGCTAGTGCGGGGAGCAACAACGGGACGCACAGGACTCTGGAGGCGCACAGGAGGCTTAGTGCGTGGTACCGGAACTGGAGGTACTGGGCTGGAGACACGCACCACAGGGCTAGTGCGTGGAGGAGGAACAGGGCTCTGGAGACGCACAGGAAGCCTGGTGCGTGGTGTAGGCACTGGTGGTACTGGGCTGAAGACACGCACCATAGGGCTAGTGCGTGGAGGAGGGACAGGGCTCTGGAGACGCACAGGAAGCCTGGTGCGTGGTGTAAGCACTGCTGGTACTGAGCTGGGGCGGGGAGGTGGTGCCGGATATACCGGACCATGCAAGCGTACTGGCTCCCTTGAGCACTGAGCCTGCCCAACCTTACCTGGTTGTATGCTCCCCGTAGCCCGACCAGTGCGGGGCTGTGTAGGCGAACCGGGGACACCATGCGTAAAGCTGGTGCCATGTATGCCGGCCCGAGGAGACGCACTGGAGACCAGACGCGTTGAGCCGGCTTCATGGCACCTGGCTCAATACTCAATCTAGCCCTGCCAGTGCGGGGAGGTGGAATAACCCGCACCGGGCTATGCACACGTACAGGAGACACCGTGCGCTTTACCGCATAACACGGCGTCTGCCCGTACTCTCGCTCTCCACGGTAAGATCGGGAAGTGGGCGCAGGTCTCCTACCTGCCTTCGCCACACTACCCTTTAGCCCCCCCCCCCAATACATTTTTGGGCTTGACTAACAGGCTTCCTACCGCGTCGTCGTGCTGCCTCCATTCGCCGGTATCCCTCCTCACACTGCGCCAGAGAATCCCAGGCGGGCTCCGGCACTCTCCTTGGGTCGATCGCCCACCTGTCGATCTCCTCCCAGGTTGTATAGCCCAGATCCTTCTCCTGCTTCCGTGCTGCCACCTCATACCGCCGCCTCTCGGCTTTAGCTGCCTCCAGCTCTTCACGAGGGCGGCGATATTCTCCAGGTTGTGCCCATGGACCTTTACCGTCCAGTATTTCCTCCCATGTCCAGGAATCCTGCGATCGCTGCTGCTGCTTTCCCCCACGCCGCTTGGTCCTTTGTTGGTGGGTGATTCTGTAACGGCTGTTCTCCTCCTCTTCGTCTGAAGAGGAGGAGTAGGGATCGGACCAAAACGCAGCGTTTGATGAATACATGAAGATTTATTAAGGCAAGACGAAACACGAAAAACACTTGGAAAATTACAAAATAACAAACGACGTAGACCGACCTGAACATAAGAACTTACATAAACACGAAGAACGCACGAACAGGAACAGACTAGACAAACGAAACAGTCCCGTGTGGTAACAAACACTGACACGGAAGACAATCACCCACCAACAAACAGTGAGAACAGCCTACCTTAATATGGTTCTCAATCAGAGGAAACGTCAAACACCTGCCCCTAATTGAGAACCATATCAGGCAACACATTGAACCCAACATAGAAACACATAACAGACTACCCACCCAGCTCACGCCCTGACCATACTAAACAAATACAAAAACCAACGGAAAACAGGTCAGGAACGTGACACTCCATGTACAAGGATAATCTGCTGTCCATTGTTTAAGTGAACGCAGTTGCACAAGCCAGTAATACATCTTCATATGAGGTAGTCCAACACCTCCAGCTTGATAGGGTAAGTGTAAAACTGTCAATTTGACTCTTGAGGTCTTTCCATTCCAACTAAAGTTGGAGAGCATGCCTCAATGTTATTTAAAAAGTTGGATGGAATTGAAACTGGCAAAGCCTGGAATAAATACATCAGCCTTGGTAATATATTCATTTTGATTATGTTGACCCTACCTAACATAGAAATAGGGAGAGTTCTCCATCTCTGAACATTGGATTCAATCTTATCTATTATTGGAAAATGCCACCTCCAGATTGCAAGGTATCAGTACACCCAGGTACTTCATGTGTCTTTGTCCATTTCCACTTAGAACATAAATTTAAGTTTGAGAAGTCATAATAAGAAATGGACTTTATTTCAGTTTTCTCCCAATTCACTTTGAATCCTGATATAACACCAAATGTGTAATCTCTGACATCTCTGGCTTTCTCAGTGTGATTTTGAAAATGTATCGACCCAGTGCAGTCAAAAACGAGATTTTCCTGTGTTGTGTGTATATATATATATATATATATATATATATATATATATATATATATATATATATATATATATATATATCCACACTATGAAGTTGGAATAATACTGTGAAATTTTGAAAATTATAATAATGCCCTTTTAGTGTAAGAGCTGTTTGAAAAGACCGCCTGAAATTTCTGCCTGTTTTGGTGGGATAGAGTTTTGGCCTGCCTTGTGACATCACCAGGCGGTAAATTAGTTAATAGACCAATAAGAAAGAGAGTTCCAAACCTCTCTGCCAATAATAGCTAGTTTTCAGTTTTCCCCTCCCAACTCAGACCACTTCCAGACAGTCCTAGCAAAATTCTTTCTGTTTTTGTTATTTTTGACTATTTTAATTGAAAACAATCACAGTAAGGTACCTAATTGTCACCCAAAAAATATTTGATATAGAGATAAAAATGGCTTCATTGGACATTTAAGAAAACAATTTGTGCAGGCTATTATAGTACGAACTAGACACACAGCCTTTGCTACGGGATGGCTCTTAGGTTTTATGGGGCATATTGTTGAAAGAAAGCATATTTTCTCTATTCACAGGAGACGATGTGGTTCACCAGGACCATATCTCTGCTATCCTCTCACTGTCACTGCTCAGGTTCCTCGGTGCCCTGTGGGCTTCCCTTCTGTGACGTGTTCTCCCATAGAGATGGCCAATGTGTCATCCCCACCTGGAACCCAGTTACTGATGCTCTGTCCCTCTGCAACAGAGACACATCAATATCTCTGCATGTCTCCAGCCTCGTGAGAGGCCAGGAGTCATCCCACACAACCAGAACTCAAGGAGTCGTCTGGCACCGCAGTAGAGAGGAAAGAGAATAGCACGTAGGCGTGGGTGTCTGGAGCGGTCTGACATCTCAGAGAGCAGCAGCAGCAGTGGAAGGTGACTGGTGGATTCAGTCGGTCTCATGTGTGTTACAGCTCTCAGCCTAGCTGTGTTTCTATTTGACACCCAGACAGGTGCACCTGCTGGGACTCCATCCCAGCCCCCCTCCTTCCTGCTGGGATCTACATCCCTGAGGTCCTGTCAAAACCCTGACCACTGGAACAGCACGTCCCCTTCCAAATTGACTCTGCCTGAAGAAAATATCCTAAAACGTCTGCTTGAATCAATTATATCAGACAACAATGATAACAAGGCTTACTGTAATTGACACCTTAATGTAAAGGGATTAATGCATTGTCTTCTCCATTTCAACTCTGTCTGCATATTTTACATAGACAATATCACGACTTTATGATAGGCAGAAACACAAAACTCGGTCTGTGTATTTACTATCTTTATGTTCTTTTTATGCACATAAATAGGAGAAAAAAAAGACAGATGTGCAGAAATCATTCATACTTCAACCAGTAGCTCTACAATAATGAGACAGAATTTTATGAGTTATTATCAAATAACTAGATTCTATAACTCCAATTTCCTTCCCTGAATCATACACCAACGCACAGATACACTCCACACATCTCAAAGTTCTCCTAACTTTACTAGCTGGCCCACAACATCTTCAACCCAATAATGGCCTGTGTGCTGCTACAATAAAACTCATTACTCTGGCCAAATAACTTTATACACAGCCTAATATATGGCTCGGGAGTCCACATGGAGTCTAACCTGGGTTACATATTGACCATGAAATATTAAACAGTGTTACTTTGAAAACGCAGGAACCAGAGCAGCCAGCCAGCAACAGCAGTAGTGTTAGGCTCCATGACTCAGTAGGGAGCGAATAAAAGTGTTCACGATGATGACTTTCCTTTGCCACCAGTATATCACATGGTTATTAATTAGCTACAATGATTTCAATCCGTGAAGCTCCACATGTTGCCTGAATTATTGCCAGCTATTGAAGAAATGGATGGCCAACAAAAGCACTGAGAGCACATATACTTTTTTACTTCAAGATGTAATGAAAGCTGTTTATGTAATTTTCCTCCTGTTCTAATCATCATTTTGTTAGGTAGTTACTACACTTACACAGTAGGTAATTAGGGGGATTTAAGTGAGCCTCATAAATTCACTCTCCCTAATTAAAGTCTGGGTTCCAGAGCCTCTGTGGCTCTGTGGATCTGGTTTGGAGTGGACACAGCTAGGTTAAAAAGCCCCAACCAACCCTTACTGAAAAACCACATGAATTTCACGTGACAACATGCAAAACTACACATGTGAAAACATTTGAGCACATGTGAAAACAAGATCTCATGTAAAATTAATTTCAACATGTGAAACCACGAAACTACACGTGACAGCATTTGAAAATCTTTCAAAGAGTTCCACAAGAGTTAGATTTTCACATGCGAACATTTTTCAACATGTGAAAATGCAATTCTACCCGTGATACTTATGTTTTCACATGTGAAAATGCAAATGAATCTGCAATTCACATGTGAGATGAAAACATGTCTGTTAGTGTTATTGAATGGATGTGAACATATGGTTGAATGAACAACTGACCTCACATGTCTCTTTTGTTTTCACGTGAGAGTTTCAGCTCAACATGTGAAAATGTGTTTCTTTTGTAAGGAAAGTTATGAAATGGTATGGGGGTTTTAAGGTAAGTGGTACACTGTTCAGCTAAAATAGTGTAAAAATATTTAGTCAATGACAATATGATTACATTTAACATGATCACTTAGTACTGACTTTTTAATTAGACCCCACCTGGAATTTGAACTCACAACCTCTGGATTTGGGGTACAAAGTCTGTAGCAAAACTGAGATTGACTTTGAAGTCCAAAGTGAATACAAGTGAATTCAGATATTGACACAGACATTGTGGCAAAGCAGGAAGATCAGAATGCCGATGTGAGTTCAAATCCCAGTTGAGGACATGTTGAATAATAATTATTGTATAAATTAACATACACAATGTCATCATGTACGCCAAATATGTAAGTTGAAAACACTGCAGTTATTTCATGACGTTCCTGGCACAACCTAACTACTCAATTTGGTTTGCAGGGCGTCATGTGAATATTTCAATCCACAGGGTTGTGATCACATGTGAAACGTCATGTGAGATTTCATCACATGTGAAGTCTTCCAAAATCACATGGTTTCATATGATTTCACATACTGTATGATAGGTTAAGTGATCACTTAATCCACATATGAAACTTCATGTAAAATGTATATATATATATTTTTTTACATGTGCAAAACATTTCACATTTCACGTGGAATCATGTGATTTTCCACATGTGGTTTTATTTTGATCAATCTTTTGTTGCTGAGAGTTTTTTAATGCATTTTAATGCAGGTGAGCTTCGTGTTTGACATACATTTACTGAAAATCCACACTAACACACAGTTACACTAACACTAACACACTAACACACTAACACACAGTTACACTAACACTAACACACTAACACACTAACACACAGTTACACTAACACTAACACACTAACACACTAACACACAGTTACACTAACACTAACACACTAACACACAGTTACACTAACACTAACACACTAACACACTAACACACAGTTCCTTTTGGCCAGCTAATCAGCCTGACCACCAATCAAGCAACATTATGGACTGAACATTCAAATCCTGTTGCTGCATTATTATTTTGCTGTAAGAGTCATGCTGGGTGTCACGCCCTGACCATAGTTTGCGTTGTATGTTTCTATGTTTTGTTTGATCAGGGTGTGATATGAGTGGGCATTCTATGTTGTATGTCTAGTTTGTCTGTTTCTATGTGTTTGGCCTGATATGGTTCTCAATCAGAGGCAGGTGTTAGTCGTTGTCTCTGATTGGGAGCCATATTTAGGTAGCCTGTTTTGTCTTTGTGGGTTGTGGGTGATTGTTCCTGTTCCTGTGTTTGTGTTCACGTTACGGGACTGTTACGTTTTCGTTCGTTTGTTGGTTTATTGTTTTGTTCGTTGTTTAAGTATTCTTATTAAAATGAATACTCACCACGCTGCATTAGTTCTCCGATCCTTCCTACTACTCCTCCTCAGAAGAGGAGGAAGACGAGTGTTACACTGGGAAAGCTTTTGCCCAGCATGCAGAAACAGTCCACCTGATATATTAGAAAATAATAAAGTGTTACCCTAATTTCCTGCAATTGTATACTTTTTTGCCATGGGGCAGGGAAAACAATTTGCTGTTTTATAGCTCATCTCATGCTTTTGTTCACATTTTGCCACAAGACTGAGAGAAAATGGTGCAGTTTTAAAGCAAATTTCCTGTTATTCTCCTGGAGGTTGGGGGGGGGGGGGGGGGGTTTCACATGCCCTGCGTTCCCGTTTGTTAATCCGGCTCTGAGTGGAGACCTGTACTTTGGAGGCATCCAAATATAAAATGGCTTTTGCTTTTCTGCAGTAAATGCAATGTCAAGGAGCGAGATCAACCCACTGTCACAGTTGTCATCATTGGGTGTAATCATACATTTTCTCAAGAATAGAAACACTGATTGATGCCCTATGTGTTCCCCAGTTGTGATTCATCTCATAATTTTCCTTTGATTGCGCCATATTTTGCACCAGATTGAGATGCACAGTACCACGGCCCTAAGAGTTGAAAATCACAGAGCTTGGGGAAAGCAATTTCATATGAATGAAAGGTCAGTTGTGGAGATTCGATTCAAGAACAACTCCCCATCAAATTGGAAGTAGATAGGAGGAAGCTCTATTGGTTCACCCAATTGCCCCTACTCTCTAAGGCAAGCTAAAATATACTAGCCACACACTTCATCACAATCTACTCTGAACAAATATCGAAGACATATTGTCAGACTTAGCCATCTTTCAACCTAAATATACTGTAATTCTTGTGCTATTGTCATAATATAACAAAAAGGTTTTACAGCTGCAGCATCGAGAGCATCCTGACGAGTTGCATCACTGCCTGATATGGCAACTGCTCATCCTCCGACCGCAAGTAGTCTGGCTACCCAGACTATTTGCATTGCCACCCTCCCCAACCCTCTTCTACGCTGCTGCTACTCTCTGTTATGATCTATGCATAGTCACTTTAATAACTCTACCTACATGTACATATTACCTCAATTATCTCGACACCGGTGTCCCCGCACATTGACTCTGTACCGGTACCCCCTGTATATAGCCCCACTATTGTTATTTACTGCTGCTCTTTAATTATTTGTTATTCTTATCTCTTACTTTTTTTTGTTGGTATTTTTCTTAAAACTGCATTGTTGGTTAAGGGCTTGTAAGTAAGCATTTCACTGTAAGGTCTACACCTGTTGTATTCGGTGCATGTGACAAATAAAATGTGATTTGTTTTGATTTGATTGATGTGTATAGTAGATATTGTGGTTGTGTTGGGACCAAATTGGAAGAATATTTGTGAATGTAGTTCTGCATTCTGTCATCTAAGAGCAGATAAACAAATTGCATTGTCGTCGCCTGTTTCAAAACAGAGTTGGTTGATATTATTAAAAGAAGAATCTGAAAGAACAACCTAATGGAGCTTTATGGAGGGTTCATGTTCGAGTACATTTGAATGAGCAGCTCCGGTATGTGCCTTGGAGTGTAGCCTCTACTCCTCCAAAATATCAATCTCCATTCATATTTTCCTCTTAGCCCCCCCGACAACATCGTACACTTTTCAACTTAAAGAAGATTGAAAGTAGAGCCCTGAATTGTCTGTCTTTACATTTTTATGAAAATCTGAAAATCAAATCTTCCTAGATTTGCCAAGGTACGTACTTGGTGTTATGCATAACGTGCACAGAGCTCATGTTTGTCCTGGGCACAATCAATAAGCTCATCAGTCAAAGCTACTTTGTCTGAGAGAATCTTTTGTCTGGTAAAATACACCTTCTTTACAGCCTCTCCCGTAAAACACAAATTAAGTATGGCCAGGATACAGAGACCCCCCAAAAAGAGCCCACTGTCACTCCAGGCCCATTTATATTCTCACATAAAATGACCATAAAAAAAGAAAAAAGCAAGCCAATAAATTGCCCATCTGCCTCCATAAATCAAAGTCTCGAAACCCTTGTTAATCTAGCAAAATAGGCAAACATATTGGCTGGGATATCTTTGGCCACGAAAGTAATGATGACAAATGTAAGTGCTGTCTCGGCAAACCCATAGGCAAAATTCTACAGTCTGCTGAATTAAGTCACAAGTTTTGTCACGGAGTGGTGCTGTTGATGCTTGTATCTTTATAAGAATGACATTGACTTTAAAAAGACTTTGGTGTCTGAAGATAGTGTCTTGTCTTTTGAAAATGCTTTGTGTATCTACTAACATGTTGCCTCCCCTTCTCTAAGGAAATACATACTGCTCTAAAATAAAACATCTTGACAAATTCACAGCTGTCTCTCTTTGGTTGAAGGTGTTATCTCAATTGATGAATGTGTCTGTGATACCATATAACGACTCCACACGGCTGGCCATTCTACATGTTTTTGCAGTCAATCAGTATCTCTGTTTGTTTTTTTGTCTGGATATCTATTTTTCTGGAACTGGGGCAAAGTATGAAATGAAATACAACTAAAATACAGTATGTCCGGTGTGAGTATTATCAAGTGTACTCAGTTGGGATATAACTTGGAAACCAATTTACTCCTATTGAATTTGATTCACTGGTCGTACAGTAAATAATTAATTTCAGCACAGGGAACAGGAGTCATTAATACATGTGACATGTAGAGCCGGTATGATTTATTGTGGCTGTGCCTTAATTGCAAATGATAAAATGTTGTTTACACTTTTACCACCTTTCCTTTTGGCCTAGAAGACATCTTTTGCTGGATGATATTTTTCATCCTGTGTTGCTGCTAATACACACGACACTTACATGTTCAATTAGTTAGAGAGGACAATGTCCATGACCTTGTCGAAACAGACATAAACACAATGATTATATACTCAAGTGTCCTTTATAATCATAGCTTGGAATCAGGGCCGGCTCCATGCGTAAGCAACATGCAGTAAGCAGTTGCTTAGGGCCCACGGCCGCTAGGGGCTCCGGACCCAAAAAAGGAACTCAGTTGGGGTCTCAACTTACTGTTGAGAGTTAGAATAGTAGAATACACAAGATGCAATTTTGACATTTGGATGTGGATCAGCAGTTTTTCTCTTGTTATGTCAGTCACTGACAGTCACTCAATTAGCCCCTGGAATGTGTATTTGAACAAGTTCAGTTCAGGACACCTCAAACGAGTTACTCATCAAATCAACATGACTTACAACGGGGGTATTGTGCAGTGTCCATGATGGTTTCAAATCAGCATAATAGCCCAAACTGCAGGCTTAGGAATCTTAAGTTAGGAGAAGAGTAAAGTTATGCCCAAAGGACTATGTGCACTCAATCAATAAATTACTTTCACTTGTTTCAAAATGATATGGCCAAATATAGTTCTTGTTTTACTATATTATTATTGCTCTTGCAAAAACTGTATGCGAAGAAATGATTTACATAGAAAAGCCTGTTAACAAAAATACATTGAAAAGGCCTACTTCCATTAAGGATTCAAGGGGATTCTACAACTCTTAAACATGCATATACTGTATTTTGAATATAATATTTTAGAAAATGCAAGCACAACTGCTTTAGCACCTTGTAACGTGTGCATGTGATCCCTAGTCCAGCTGTCATCCAACAAAGCAACAGAGCACTTACAATGTGATTACCCTTACAAATTAATTAGATTCTAGAGTAGTGATGAGAGTCAACACAATTCATTGGCTTATTGTCTTCATCCGGTAACTAGGGTAGCGCTATCAGTGTACAGACACATTGAGGCAGTACACTGCAGTATGCATTGCTACTAGCTGCTAGATGAAGAGAGGGAGATGAACTTTTTAACTTCACTTTGTAATCATGATGGCACAAGCATCCACTCTCCCTTAAATATCTCCGTAACTCTTTATTCTTGCCATGAGATGATTCAAATGTACACATTCAAGTTCAAAGGCCATCAGTTTCTATTCAAAATATTCTCAGCTGCCAAAAAGAAACTAACCGATACCATCTAAAGACTCGAAGTGAAAGATTAATTAAGCCGTTTCCCACCCCTCATGAAAATACAATGACTTTCATAACCCAGAAATGTATATGTGGCTCTCTCCTTTGTGTAAAGACAGGAAGATGAGTTGATAACTGGTAACCACTAATAGTCTAGCTTTATAGAAGTGCGTACACTCTAGTAATTCATGCAGTATTTCATAAAATACTGTCTGTAAGTACAACATCCCACAGCCTAATTATATACACTGAGTGTACAAAACATTAGGAGCACCTTCCTAATATTGAGTTGCACCCCTTTTGCCCACAGAACAGCCTCAAATCATTGGGGCACGGACTCTGCAAGATGTTGAAAACGTTCCAAAGGGATGCTGGCCCATGTTGACTCAAATGCTTCTCACAGTTGTGTCAAGTTGGCTGAATGTCATTTGAGTGGTGGACCATTCTTTATATACACAGGAAAATGTTGAGTGTGAAAAACCCAGCAGTGTTACAGTTCTTGACACACTCAAACAGCTGCACCCAGCATCTACTACCACACCCCGTTCAAAGGCACCTAAATATTTTGTCTTGCCCATTCACCCTCTGAATGACATACATACACAATCCATGCCTCAATTGTATCCATGCTTGAAAATCATTATTTAACCTGTCTTCTCCCCTTCATCTACATTGCTGAACAATGAATCAAAAGGCCACCCGGACTATTTACATTGACCACCCCCCCATTAGTTTTTTACACTGTTGCTACTCGCTGTTTATTATCTATGCATAGTCACTTCACCCCTACCTACATGTACAAATTACCTCGACTAACCTGTACCCCCGCACTTTGACTCGGCACCGGTACCCCCAGTATATAGCCTCGTTATTGTTATTTCAAATCAAATCAAGTTTATTTCAAGTTTATTTTATATAGCCCTTCGTACATCAGCTAATATCTCGAAGTGCTGTACAGAAACCCAGCCTAAAACCCCAAACAGCAAGCAATGCAGGTGTAGAAGCACGGTGGCTAGGAAAAACTCCCTAGAAATGTAATTGTGTTACTTTTTTAAATAATTTTTTACTTTAGTTTATTTGGTAAATATTTTCTTAACTCTTTCTTGAACTGCAATGTTGGTTAAAGGCTTGTAAGTAAGCATTTCACGCTAAGGTCTACTACACCTGTTGTATTCGGCGCATGTGACAAATAAAATGTGATTTGTTTTGATTGAAGTGGATTTAACAGGTGACATCAATACGGGATCATAGCTTTCACCTGGATTCAACTGGTCAGTCTACGTAATGGAAAGAGCAGATGTTCCTAATGTTTTGTACACTCAGTTTAGTTAGTACATTGGAACGAAGTATAATTTTACTTCAGGACAATACTGTTTTATATCACTCTCCTTTGCTGAGGGATGTATCTATGGGATACATCAGCTATTTAGGGCTTAATCTGATAATCTAATTGACCAATTAGAGATTTCCGTTGTTTTTCCATTTCTTCCGACCCAATAGAATTCCAAATGGCCATCATGCAGTGCTCATTTTGATTGAGATCCATTTTTCTAACCTTAATGAATTCAGCGTTTCTTTTATTTTTCATTAGAGAAGGGAAAGGTTAGCACGCAGACGGTAAGGAAGAATAATGTGGCTCTAAACAAAATGGTGGATCATTGAAGTTCACATGAACCACAGTAGATTGTTAGCATGGCATGGTTATTTCTTTCATAAGCACACGTTTATCGTGACATCTGACATTTGCAGGAGATTCATGTTTGCGTTACACCCCTGGATTGATGTGCCATAATATTGTTTCCTGAAATGGTAGCACCATGAAGCACAATATAGTATAGCAATAAACAGTACTGGCTGTTATACCATATATATACAGTATATTTCAGAGTATTGTATGACCTACTGTATATGAATGTTGAATCTATCAGTCAAAAGAGATTCAATTATTTTTCTTTCTTTTTGTTTACCGACAAAATCAAACAGTCCTCTTATCATGGCTACCAGCATGGTCATCAAAGGTAACAAGGGAAGATAAGAAGATTATTTGAATCCATTGTCTCATTACAAACACTGATGCCAATAAGGGGCTGGTGGATATGTGCGTTACATGGTATAGGGCCATATATTTTTTCCTGACCACGCAACCTGTCTCTTCTGATAATACTATATATAAGATCCATAGAGGAAGTGGTGGGAGGATAGATAAAACCCCTAAAGAGAAACATCTGTGGTCTCAAATGTGGTCTGAACTGGAGCCAAATGGAAGATGATGAACACTTGAACAAGACACCCCTAATTTAAAGTCCAGAAACTCTTGATCTTGACTGAAACGATAAGGGGAAAGAAGTGCTATCGCTTTCACAGTTCCCCATTAAATCCACTGCAGCAGAGAGGGAAGCCCATAATCGTATGAATTAACCCTGAATTGGGGGGCTGGGGTGCTTGTGTTGATCAACAGCTGCTGGTTTCCATTGCAAACAACTTGAAGTAAAATGACAGTTTTAAGATGCACAAGCAGTACAACATGGGGAGTAAATAAATAAATATTGAAGCAGAAAAGTGAATACTGGCTTCTTGGAATGGATTTACCGTAGCAGGGGAGGGAAAGAGATGGACTTTTTCCACAGAGAGCGCTTAACAAATGGGCAGAGATTAAAACAACATGGCAAGCCCCATGCTATGAAGAACATGTATCACTTAAACACATATTCATTCACAGATGCATTGTTTGTTGGTTGCCATAGGGCTGTGGAGCTTATCCTGTGAGCGCGGTGAAATATATATTTTTTCTCTCTCGCTATTTAAAAAAAAATGTGTGATGAGTCTGCAAGCCTCATTTCCACGGCCCCTCAACAATCCCTCCCGTCACCCCGACACCTGGCCCGAGAGACGCAAGTCATCCTATCCCACCTTTTTGTAGCTTACACAAAGGTGATAGATTGGAATGTGTGGCAGCACATTCCTATGTCAGGAACGCATTTTCTTTCAAGTTGGGAAAGTTTGGAGAGGAGCTAAAGTGAAAATTGAAAATATGGAAATCCGGAGAAAGCAATAGAAATCTTTACAAAATTATACCCAGCGTAGACATATCCATTTGATAGGAGATATGGATTGAAGCGTATGCCTCAAAATGTATATGACCCTGAGAATTGAGAGCTTCAGCAAAGACTATACATGTATATGCATAAACATAAGAAGGCACATCTCTGCACAACAAAAATATTTGAACTAGAATAATTTAAGAAAGCCATGTACAGTATGTACTATACATACAGTAAAGGCTCTGTGGAGATATAGAGAAACAGAGACAGAGATCTTGACAGAGAGAGACTGAGAGAAACCGAGACAGTAGAGACGGCAATGAGAGTACAGTGGCTTGCGAAAGTATTCACCCCCCTTGGCATTTTTCCTATTTTGTTAACTTACAACCTGATTTACACAACATGCCTACCACTTTGAAGATGCTAAATATTTTTTATTGTGAAAAAAAACAAGAAGACAAAAAAACAGAAAACTTGAGCGTGCATAACTATTCACCCCCCCCCCAAAGTCAATACTTTGTAGAGCCACCCTTTGCAGCAATTACAGCGGCAAGTCTCTTGGAGTATGTCTCTATAAGATTGGCACATCTAGCCACTGGAATTTTTGCCCATTCTTCAAGGCAAAACTGCTCCAGCTCCTTCAAGTTGGATGGGTTCCGCTGGTGTACAGCAATCTTTAAGTCATACCACAGATTCTCAATTTGATTGAGGTCTGGGCTTTGACTAGGCCATTCCAAGACATTTAAATGTTTCCTCTTAAACCACTCGAGTGTTGCTTTAGCAGTATGCTTAGGGTCATTGTCCTGCTGCAAGGTGAACCTCCGTCCCAGTCTCAAATCTCTGGAAGATTGAAACAGATTTCCCTCAAGAAGTTCCCTGTATTCAGCGCCATCCATCATTCCTTCAATTCTGACCAGTTTCCCAGTCCCTGCCAAAGAAAAACATCCCCATAGCATGATGCTGCCATCACTATGCTTCACTGTGGGGATGATGTTCTCGGGTGATGAGAGGTGTTGGGTTTACGCCAGATATAGACATAGTTTTCCTTGATGGCCAAAAAGCTCAATTTTAGTCTCATCTGACCAGAGTACCTTCTTCCATATGTTTGGGGAGTCTCCCACATGCCTTTTGGCGAACACCATTTTTTTTCTTTTAGCAATGGCTTTTTCTGGCCACTCTTCCGTAAAGTCCAGCTCTGTGGAATGTACGGCTTAAAGTGGTCCTATGGACAGATACTCCAATCTCCGCTGTGGAGCTTTGCAGCTCCTTCAGGGTTATCTTTGGTCTCTTTGTTGCTTCTCTGATTAATGCCCTCCTTGCCTGGTCTGTGAGTTTTGGCGGGCGGCCCTCTCTTGGCAGGTTTGCTGTGGTGCCATATTCTTTCCATTTTTTAATAATGGATTTAATGGTGCTCTGTGGGATGTTCAAAGTTTCTGATATTTTTTTATAACCCAACCCTGATCTGTACTTCTCCACAACTGTGTCCCTGACCTGTTTGGAGAGCTCCTTGGTCTTCATGGTGCCGCTTGCTTGGTGGTGCCCCTTGCTTGGTGGTGCCCCTTGCTTGGTGGTGCCCCTTGCTTAGTGGTGTTGCAGACTCTGGGGCCTTCCAGAACAGGTGTATATATACTGAGATCATGTGACAGATCATGTGACACTTAGATTGCACACAGGTGGACTTTATTGAACTAATTATGTGGCTTCTGAAGGTAATTGGTTGCACCACTTTTCCGTTGTATTTTTTAGAATTATTTTAATAAGTAATTGTTTTCATTTCACTTCACCAATTTGGACTATTTTGTGTATGAAATTCAAATTCAAATCTATTTAAATTACAGGTTGTAATGCAAGAAAATAGGAAAAACGCCAAGGGGGATGAATACTTTTGCAAGGCCATGTAGGCCTATGTGTACACCACTGGCGGCTGGTGGAACATTAATTGGGGAGGACAGGGCTCATAGTAATGGCTAGAATAGAATAAATGGAATGGTATAGACACATCAAGCACATGGTTTCCTTATGTTTTATACCACTCCATTCACCCCATTCTAGTCATTATTATGAGCCGTCCTCCCCTCACCAGCCTCCTGTGGTGTATACTGTATGTGTTTGTATGTTTGTGTGATTGAGTGTGGCTTTCTGCGTGTAGCAAAAGCTTGTGACAGAGACGGTGCTGCTGAAAGCGATAACGATATTGAACTCTGCACGTTTCTCTCCAGTTGACAAATCTGTCTTTTGTCTCACCCCGCAGGCATGTCTCTCCCCTCCCACGCTGTTAGTTTGAGATTGTGAATCCCATTCAAGGGGACCATATGCAAACACATCGAGGGGGCTGTATGTGAACACTGCATGGTCCCTTTGAGCTGAGGGAAGCGCTGTTCTGCATCGTTTTGGGAAAAAGAACAACAATGAAAAGTTGTACAGAGAGACAGGGGAGTGTATCTAAACGGATGCCTGAAACTTCTATCCATGAAAGAAGATGAGCAGGATGCCAGCCTTCATCTCACTCTGCACTTCTCAGCACACACATACAGTGCAAACATTTAAAGCACACACCGTATTGAAATCCCAGCATCGCCATATTGACACTTGACAGAGTGGAGTGATGCTCATCTCCTTGGCTTAGGAAGATCGCAGACCTTATCACATGTTGACCCTCATAGATTATTGCACACTCACCAGGACATGATGTGTCACTATTGATTCAGTCAGTGGACTGCTAGATGGTCATTTCAGGGAGACTGGTTTTCCATCCAGTATATCCTCCACACAGGCCTATTAAACGTGTGGGCCTGTGCAGTACACTATTTGGGCATTACATTGCATTCAGAGATAGTAGGTATATCCAAAAGGAATGTTTATCGATTAATAGATCGTTGACTGCATGTGCGTGTGGGTGTCTGTGTGCATATCTTGAGTTGAGGCAGAGTAACATAATGTTCCCTCCTAGTACTGTACACTGCATTTGAATTGATTAGGCCTATACAGAGTTTTATTGTCACTAAAAATGGCCGCCGATTGAAAATGTAATGTCGACTTTCCATGTCTATCTCCTTTATCTAGTGTTCTCAAGATCCTTTTCACCCTCTAGATGCATAAAAAGGCTTTACTATAGTGTAGTCTATGCTTATTCAATGTGTAATACGTGTAAAAACCCATAGATGAGCTTGTACAAACCGATCCAAGGAATTTTAACTTTCTAAGATTACTCTTTTATGTGCTTTTGTTATTGACAGATTTCCTCTTCTTTTCATCTGTCGTGTTACTATTGCAGTACTGTATAGAAAGCATGACTCCTGACTCTCCCCTTCATTTGAGTTCAGTCAGTCTCACAGAGGGAAAGAGGATGGAAAGGAAAAGCCTCAAGTGGATTCTTCCTGCTGATGAATGGGATTTATGTGATTCTCCTTTCCACGCTCCCAAACACTGAGTATACAGAATACACGGCATGCTATCACTTCAAATAAAATCTAGTGGAATTATGGTTATGTTTTGCATATTTATGTGATGTGCCTGAGATAATAAAATAAAAAGTGAAGCTGCATTGTTACTTGTAAAACAGGCGAGAGATTGAGCATCTTTGAAAATTGGATATCATTTCATTGTTGTGTCATCTTAGATTTTTAATTGTGATAATGGATATACATTTTGACCTAATGTGAACTGCATAATCAGTCAGTTAATTGGTTTTCTCAGGATGGGTAAAACATGTTAAATATTATGACAATATCATGGCTTACAATGGTACAAATGTCTCTCTTGTACAGATCAAATATAGGTTTATCTCCTTGTGTGCTATAATGAAACAACAGGATTCAATAAGACGTGATATCTAAATGAACAGTTCAAAGACAATGTTGCTGAATATACGTTATTGAGAACAAACTTGGTTGTGACAGGAAATAAGAAATAAATACATTCAGGGGCTGGGTAAAAAAATGAAAGAAAGAAAAGCGGGGATAGTCATTAACCTTTCTGGACCTACGCTAAGTGCTCCTCATGACTTCAGTGAAGCAAAACTTCTGAGAAGTGGTGAAGTGCCCACAGCCTCAGCTCCATAATGAGCAATTCTAGATTTTTCTCCTTTCGTCAGGGGCCCAGCTTCGAGGAGCCACCGCTCAAATGGAAATGTCTCTCTCTGCTCTGGGCATGTTTAACATTCATTGGAAAAATCTCATGTTGCATTGCATTGGTAATAACAAAAGAGAAAAGAGGAGGAGAGGTAATAGACATTTTTGAAGGATGCTAACAGGTTGTTTACATACCATCAGAACTTAAATTGGTAAAGAGGGTTTGAGTTCCAGGTCCCTTTATAACACAAACACCAATTATAAAACAATAAAATGGTCAACGACATGAGATTGTCTCATTTGTTGATTGTTGAATGAAATATTGGCTGTCAAATTTTTTGTTGGATTTTTGCACACTCAGATTTTTCAATGCTGACAGATTTCAAAATACAATGGTCTATAAATATTTTTAACTTAACTATGAATGCACACACACACATACACACAGGCACAGACCACAAGACTTCAAAACAGCATCCGTTTAGAGCATTCTGGCCAATCACCTTGCCCTTGCATCTTTCTGGTATCAGGCCAAATGAAGTTAGTGTGTCACCTCAGTGGGAAAAATCGATTTCAAAAAGCTTTTAAGGCAGGTGTGGGAGTCGCTCGCCTGCTCCTGCAATCCATACTGCTGCTTGGGGGTACAAGGTGCTCTTTTCACTGCCATCCAACTGGAAAATGTCTCAGCCAACCTTCTGTGTAATTTCTGCAGACGCAGTCTGTCGTTTCAACTGGGCTCTTTAATAAAAGAACCCTCCATCTATTCTGTTGCTCCTGCTGCCCTTACATAAATGTTAATGCAACAGATCATTTGCATTGCAGCTCAAAGCAGGAGGATGAGCTGTCAACTGTTGTTCTATAATAAGCACTACTCAGGACAAACATTTCTTGTTCTATCTCAAATGGAAATGTGTTCAAATATGAATGACTGAACATCTACACCATATTCTTGGAATGCTTTTGAGAGGAGAGCTTTTTTGTGGAGCTCACAACTAATTTATTGACTGGGTAAGACCAGGTGACATAGAAAAGAAAGTAGAGGAGGCCTTACAGCTTTGGTCACATGTGCATATATGTTCCTGTTGCTGTGTATGTTGTATCTATGATACATTTATTTGATGATTTCTGTGGGAAAAAACATCAGTATTCTCAATGTTAGGTTGTCTACACGTATGTGCTGTTACTATACTACCAACCAACACAGATTCGGAGAGCAAATGCATCTCAAATGTCAGATAATAAATGCATGTGATTATGCACGTGGAATGTCATGGAAATGCATGTATAGCTCGAGGCAGATTAAATATTTGTCGAGGCTGACATGCTGTTGGCATCACATACTGTAGGCCCCAAGTGATTTAGCTTAGATCCAAAACAGTCATTTCACATAAGCATGTATTTGATGAGAATATATGCTGTTCATCTATTTTTTTTTTTTTTTTAATCTCACAACCTTACCAGAAACTGTCTGTACAGTCTACTACATATGCATCTCCTTGAAGTCAACTGATGTCCGCATTGTGTGACATCCAGACATAAACATGGCATCTTTATGCACGATCTATTACACTGTTGTGTACTGTAGATAATTGCATCGGTGCAGGATATTAGATAGGTCTATGTTAACAACAGAGGCCCCCATAACAAAAAGACAGATAAATACAATCACTGGGTTTGTCTCTTGGTTTTACGTGTATAATAACATTTGTAAGCATTTGACTTAATTTATCTAGCTACTAAAACTTATTAAGACACAATTCCCCAAACTGGCCCTCAAGCAGTGGTGTGAAGTGCATAAGTAGAAATACTTTAAAGTACTACTTAAACAGCTTGGTTTGATCGATTGGGGACATGAGCTGTGAAGAAAGATCAACGACTGATACTTCAGAGTTCCTGACAGTGTCGAGCTTCCACATATGCAGGAGGAAGTCGGAATAGGCTCACATGATACCTTACCTATTTGTAATGACTATAGTTAAAAGATACACCTTTGTTGTAGCTTCAAATAACGATTTTCTTTTTATTCTGTTGCTCCGATGGAATTGAATTCCTTATCCACTGTGTCATATAAATAACTAAATCTGTATTCATTATGTGTGTATGTAGATGTCATTGGCTTGAATGGCACATGTTATGGTTTGCACCTTTCACAACTCTTCAGACCCTACCCACACAACTAAACGAATAGGTTGACAAGAACAGGATTTCCTTTTGTCGTGCCTTCACGTCATGCATTCTCCTTTTCCAAGAAAATCTAAGCAGTTACACGTGCTTCACACCAAACCCTCTTGACTTCGTGAGAAGTTCAAGGGCAGACTGGGCTGTTCTTCAGTTTATTAGATAGCTGGAGCAGATGAAAACAGCAGCAGCGTAACGCTTCCCTCCATGCCAATTGAGACCAAACGTCTACTGTCAGTAATGCAATTCCCGAGAAAAGCTGGGTGTTTTCACTGAATTTGCTTGGTCCTGGAACAGCTTGTAGGTACGGTTTCGCTGCGATAAAGCTGAGCTTTAATCACATTATGCTCGTGTGTGCTTGGCACCCCGGTGCTCTGTGGGAGAACTGTACTTCAGGTACTACACTACTGGCCATTCCTGCCATCCACTGAGGGCTAACCTTGAAAAGTAGAGCAGAGTTGTCTTGAGGCGAATGAGCAGTTGATATAATTTGGAAGCCAGTTGGGAGGATGGTCATCACCTGAATCAGTGGTGACAGTTTCCTCTGGGAGAGGGGTGACTGACTGGTGTCACCCATCTGTGATCTACAGGCATGACATCTCCAACTTGTCACCTCTAATATCAGTCCATCTTCAGTCAAATTTGGTGTCTGACCTAAGGATAAGATGTGTCAGGTGTGTTTTTCTCTGCCTTAGTTCTAGATGATGAGTTTTGGTTTTCATTTCAAGGGGATTTAAGCCATGATAAGTGGTTGTACTCCAATACGTTATGTACCTATACACAATGTGCATGTACCAGCTGACTGTTAATGAGTACAGCTGTTATGTGTTATTGGACACGGGACAGAACAGTGAACGATAGCACTAAATACTAATGGAGCCATTGCAGGTGTTTAATTGAATTACATCTTTATTCCTACACAAGGCTAATTACTCATTCATAGAATTAAATATATATATTTTTTTTCCTGAATGTAGCTTACAGTGATACAGATGTGACTGAAAGGGACAGAATGAGTGACTGCTGAGCCTCAGGTACGAGGGAACCTGCTTTCATTCTTTGACACGAGCTCTTCATGCCTTCCTCTTCCAGACACCTTGCAAGTAAGCTCACTGACATTTTCAGCTCAACAATCACAGGTCGCATAAATGCACAACTCACTTGCAGGAACATTATTTTTGCAGTCACATTCTGAGAAACAAGCTCGAGTGTAACTTTATATCCATTAGATATTAAATGTTTAATGCAAATACGTAAAGAATCAAGCAGGGAGTGGCTCATTGGGAAGCAATCTCTACTATGTTTAATCGGGCCACTGATAATAAGGACAAATCTGTCAGTGCCTTCCGGGCCTAATCAGTGGACAGACATGTTTGTTACAAAATATCATGTATAAAGCTAGTCAATGATCTGTTTTGATGTATTTCAACTTGGGCAATATTCAGCTTGATTTTCACATTTCTGAAAAATGTTGTGGGTCATGAATTTGGACGGTGGCTCTTTCACTGGTGGCCAGATTGGTCATGATTACTTGTTTGGATCGTTTGTCCCCGTCTGACCACTAATGTCCGTACATTAGCCAAAGGACAAGCCCCATAACTGTCTGGACTCATCCTAATGATATGTGCAGATCCTATCCCACAGAGGGCTGGCCCCAGCGCGGCAGGGCCTGGCAGATCTGGACAGAGTTTACCCATCCAAGTCCTAACCGCCGGCCAGATGGCTCAGTCCCAGCTGAACCCAGTGACAGTTGCTATTATTTCCACCCTTCATGATTGGAGGCGTCGGCAATTCATTACGCAAAAGGGGGTAAGGATAATTGATGTTTTTGCCCAAGGTTTATAATTGAAGAAGAAAACAAAGAAGTGGAACTTAATATAATTCAGGTAGAGGTAGAACGCAATTTGTATAAACTGGTGTATAATTTTGAGTGATGGGAAAACATGAATTATTGTAGTAGTGGTGCCATGTTGAAAAGGGAACAGTGGCAGGTGTCAGGTCATATGCATTCGTACAGTAACGGAAGGAATTGGATTCTCTAGGGAATTTGTACACTGTCTGTCTCAGCTAACATGTTCATAATGATCTACTGTCATAATCGTTCATGGTAAGTTATTGCTTTCATGTATTAAACAACTTGTCTTTCTGTGTTACGTTACATAACTTATTTTTGTACCTGTGCTTTTTAAATGTGCTAAGGCCAATTGCATCACTCCATAGATTTGCTACTACACATTCTCATGACAAATCCTCTCCCATTTTATATCTACTCAGTTGGTTCTCTCTATGCTGTCCTCATCTAAATGTGCAAATAGCATCCTGCTGAATCTATATTCTTTGTTTCTTACATCCAGTACATCATTTTGTAATCAATCTACAGATGGAAAGACAAAATTGCTTCCTGGC
The DNA here is from genome assembly GCF_016432855.1 of Salvelinus namaycush. Lineage (NCBI taxonomy): Eukaryota > Metazoa > Chordata > Actinopteri > Salmoniformes > Salmonidae > Salvelinus > Salvelinus namaycush. The sequence goes on along the minus strand of NC_052336.1, from coordinate 24,236,079 downwards.
AGGCAAAAAGGTTTCATATACATTTAAATAAGCATGGCTTCAGAGATAGTTGGAGGCTCTGGATTTCCCGGCAGATGAGGGTAATGAATGACTGACTTAAAGCTCAGTGAACCTATCTCCTTTGAGATGCACAATGTGTTTTAAACAAAAGACTCCCAAGTCGAAGCACTCGCAGAGTCCCATTTCTCTGCAGTTCACTTACATTGTCTTCATGCTAAAACCCATAGCCATGCAGAAGGTAGACAACATTGTCAAGCAATATCAAACAGACTACCTACAGTACCTTCAGAAAGTATTCATACCACTTGACTTATTCCACATTTTGTTGTGTTACAGCCTGAATTCAACATTTATTAAATGTTTAAAACAAATGCTCACCCACCTACACACAATACCCCATAATGACAAAGTGAAAACATGTAGTTTTTTGGTGTGCAAATTTCTTGAAAATGAAATACAGAAATATCAAATTTACATACTGTAAGTATGTCATGTGTAACATTTGCCCATTATTCTTAGAAAAATGTGTCAAGCTCTGTCAAATTGGTTGTTGATCATTGCTAGACAACCATTTCAGGTCTTGCCATAGATTTTCAAGTAGATTTAAGTCAAAACTGTAACACAGCCACTCAGGAACATTCACTGTCTTCTTGGTAAGCAACTCCAGTGTGGATTTAGCCTTGTGTTTTAGGTTATTGTCCTGCTGAAAGCTGAATTCATCTCCCAGTGTCTGGTGGAAAGCAGACTGCACCAGGTAATCCTTTAGAGTTTTGCCTGTGCTTAGCTCCATTCTGTTTATTTTTTATCTTTAAAAAAATCCCCAGTCCTTATCGATTACAAGCATACCCATAACATGATGAAGCAAACTCTATGCTTAAAAATATGGAGAGTGGTACTCAGTAACGTGTTGTATTGATTTTGCCCCAAACATAACACTACGTTTTTTTGCAGTATTACTTTAGTGCCTTGTTGCAAACAGGATGCATGTTTTGTAATTGTCACGCCCTGGCCTTAGTTATCTTTGTTTTCTGTAATATTTTGGTTAGGTCAGGGTGTGACAGGGGGGAATTTTGTGTATAGTTGTCTCGTCTGGGGTGGTTGTATGGTATAGGGGGTTTTGGTAGAGTGTATGGGTTTGTGTTGAGTGTAGGTGTCTAGGTAAGTCTATGGTTGCCTGAATGGTTCTCAATCAGAGACAGCTGTCATTCATTGTGTCTGATTGGGAGCCATATTTAAGGCAGCCATAGACAGTAGGCTTTTGTGGGTAATTGTCTATGTGTAGTGTTTAGTGTCAGCACTATTTGTTTGAATAGTGTCACGGTCGTCTGTTTGTTGTTTTTGTTTGTTTGTTTCGTCTTCATAATAAAGAAGATGTCTTTCTATCACGCTGCGCCTTGGTCCACTCTACCTCATTACGACGATCGTGACAGAATTACCCACCAAACTCGGACCAAGCAGCGTGTTAAGCAGCAGCAGGAGCAGCGCATACAGGATTCTTGGACTTGGGAGGAGATACTGGAAGGTAAGGGACCTTGGGCACAACCGGGAGAATATCGCCTCCCTCGTGAAGAGCTGGAGGCAGCTAAAGCCGAGAGGAGGCGATATGAGGAGGCAGCACGGAAGCAAGGCTGGAAGCCCGCGAGTAAAACCCAAAAATTTGTTGGGGGGTGGCTACAAGGGAGTGTGGCGAAGTCAGGTAGGAGACCTGCGCCAACTCCCTATGCTTACCGTGGAGTGCGAGAGTACGGGCAGACACCGTGTTATGCGGAAGAGCGCATGGTGTCTCCTGTACGTGTGCATAGCCCGGTGCAGGTTATTCCACCTCCCCGCACTGGCAGGGCTAGATTGAGTATTGAGCCAGGTGCCATGAAGCCGGCTCAACGCGTCTGGTCTCCAGTGCGTCTCCTCGGGCCGGCATACATGGCACCAGCCTTACGCATGGTGTCCCCGGTTCGCCTACACAGCCCAGTGCGGGTTATTCCACCTCCCCGCACTGGTCGGGCGACGGGGAGCATACAACCAGGTAAGGTTGGGCAGGCTCAGTGCTCAAGGGAGCCAGTACGCCTGCATGGTCCGGTATATCCGGCGCCACCTCCCCGCCCCAGCCCAGTACCACCAGTGCCAACACCACGCACCAGGCTTCCAGTGTGTCTCCAGAGCCCTGTTCCTCCTCCACGCACTCGCCCTATGGTGCGTGTCTCCAGCCCGGTACCACCAGTTCCGGCACCACGCACCAAGCCTCCTGTGCGTCTCCAGAGTCCTGTGCGTCCTGTTGCTGTTCCCCGCACTAGCCTTGAGGTGCGTGTCCTTAGCCCGGTACCTCCAGTTCCGGTACCACGCACCAGGCCTACTGTGCGCCTCAGCCGGCCAGAGTCTGCCGTCTGCCCAGTGCCGCCTGCACTGTCCGTCTGCCCAGAGCCGCCTGCGCTATCCGTCTGCCCAGAGCCGTCAGAGCTGCCCGTCTGTCCAGAGCCGTCAGAGCTGCCCGTCTGTCCAGAGCCGTCCGCCAGACAGGATCAGCCAGAGCCGTCCGCCAGACAGGATCAGCCAGAGCCGTCCGCCAGACAGGATCAGCCAGAGCCGTCCGCCAGCCATGACCAGCCAGAGCCGTCCGCCAGCCATGACCAGCCAGAGCCGTCCACCAGCCATGACCAGCCAGAGCCGTCCGCCAGCCATGACCAGCCAGAGCCGTCAGCCAGCCAGAGCCATCAGCCAGCCATGACCAGCCAGAGCCGTCAGCCAGCCATGACCAGCCAGAGCTGCCAGCCAGCCAGGATCTGCCAGAGCCGCCAGCCAGCCAGGATCTGCCAGAGCCGCCAGCCAGCCAGGATCTGCCAGAGCCGCCAGCCAGCCAGGATCTGCCAGAGCCGCCAGCCAGCCAGGATCTGCCAGAGCCGCCAATCAGCCAGGATCTGCCAGAGCCGCCAGTCAGCCAGGATCTGCCAGAGCCGCCAGTCAGCCAGGATCTGCCAGAGCCACCAAAGCGGGTATTAACTATGGTGGAGTGGGGGTCATGTCCCGCACCTGAGCCGCCGCCGTAGGAAGGCCCACCCGGACCCTCCCCTTCTGTGTCAGGTTTTGCGGCCGGAGTCCGCACCTTTGGGGGGGGGGGGGGGTACTGTCATGCCCTGGCCTTAGTTATCTTTGTTTTCTGTAATATTTTGGTTAGGTCAGGGTGTGACAGAGGGGAATTCTGTGTATAGTTGTCTCGTCTGGGGTGGTTGTATAGTATAGGGGGTTTTGGGAGAGTGTATGGGTTTGTGTTGAGTGTAGGTGTATAGGTAAGTCTATGGTTGCCTGAATGGTTCTCAATCAGAGACAGCTGTCATTCATTGTCTCTGATTGGGAGCCATATTTAAGGCAGCCATAGACAGTAGGCTTTTGTGGGTAATTGTCTATGTGTAGTGTTTTAGTGTCAGCACTATTTGTTTGAATAGCTTCACGGTCGTCTGTTTGTTGTTTTTGTTCGTTTGTTTCGTCTTCATAATAAAGAAGATGTCTTTCTATCACGCTGCGCCTTGGTCCACTCTGCCTCATTACGACGATCGTGACAGTAATATACAGTTTATGGACAAAACGTGTTGTCAGTGAAAAGAAAAGTTGTGGTGACGTATTGAAAAACTTAAGCATATTGTCCCAGAATTGATGCCCACAAGTGAAATAAAAATCTATTTGTTAAGCAATGTGCTCTGAAGGACACATTCAAAAGTGTGCTACCTTGACTTGTTTGTGTGAAGTTCTGAAGTTGTTTCCTTCAAAGAAGGAATGCTAATCTTCATTCCAAATTCTGAGCTGAACCAAAACACATCATTGCATGTCACCACAGACATATTCCAATCAATAAAAAATAAAAAAAATGGTATAGAAGCTGAACAAAACCTGAAAAAATGTCATTTCAAGCAAAGCCCTGGGTCGACCTGTAGTGTATAAGTCAATGGTGAAAATGCATGTACCTGTATTGATGTTTTGTGCAATGGCTTCCCCTGTGTCCCCAAAATAGCTACAAATGTTTGGATTGGTTTGCGTAACCAATTCAATCAACAATCAAAGCCATATGGCCTTTGTGTTGTCCTTTATGATCCTAAAAATAGTGAAAAAACAGAATTCGCCATAACATTTTAATATTTTCACTTTCAAAGTGGTATGTTGAATAAAAAAGTGATGTGTTCCCTGAAGTCTACTCGTTACAATGATATATAATATGATATTATATACGGTCACTTTTAATTAAGAAATGTTACAAGAAACCTGCCCTGTACACGTCACTATGTAAAATCCCATAGGAATGCATCATGTCCACACATGGCAGTGTTTCAGTAAATCATTTCTAAATAATGTCCAATGATGGCTTAAAATGTTTGAGTTGGTGTTGAAAACACATGTCTCAAATATGCCATATATATCCTTTAAAAATGTTGCAGAATAGTGGTGAAACACCCCTCTGAAATGTACCCAGTTTACTGTTTTTTGTGAATGTTTTCACCCTAGTTTCAAATTGTTTTACATTTAAACACGTACAGTGTTACCTGAAGTCTACTGGTTACAATGACATATAATACTGTATGGTATTATATACTGTGTCACTTTAAGACATGTTACATCAAACCTGCCCTGAACACATCACTCTAGGTAAAGTCCCATAGGAATGCATTACATCCAGCAGGGAGATAGGTAACCCATTTAAACAAAATGCCTTTATGATGAGACCACAAAACTTTTACAAAAATACAGGATATGTTTCATTACAGATGTCTAGCTATAGTGCCAAATGCAGATTTTACCTGACGCAAACTAGGGCTCGCAGTTTTCCAATGTGGCTGCCTACCAGCTCCATGGGCTGAATTAGGAGCGGTTTCACCTGGCCAAAACAATATAAGTAAAATGTATAAATACCAATAATGCCTTAATGTTTGAGGGAAGAACAAATACAGTGAAACAGGTATGCTATTCATTTAAAAAAATACTCACGAAAACACTCACATTAACACATCACATTCTTCCCCCTCATCGTGATCTCAAAATGTTGAATTATATGTGTGGATTTTAATGATATATAATGCTTCCCAAAATGTTTTGCAATATTGTAAGTATTTTCTCCCACACTGTATATTCCATTCAAATCAACAGGGATACATACATATTTGAAAAGCCACATTTACCATATTGCTAATATGAAAGAAATGTTTTGGAACATATTGTAGATCATTCTTCTCCACAAGTATCACTCAATATTTTTGCGATCAATATGCAGGGCTGAAATGCGATGGTACCTATATTTTTTTACTTTTAAATAAATGATATATAGCTATTCATTCTTGAAGAATTTAACTTTCTATATTCTTATTTAAAATGCATTTGTTCTGTCCTTGAGCTGTTCTTGTCTATTATTGTTCTGTATTGTGTCAAGTTTCATGTTTTGTGTGGACCCCAGGAAGAGTAATTGGGATCCTAATAAAATAACAAGATAACAAATAAGTTTTAAATGCCTCATGAGCTTAATTCAAATGTAGTGTCCCAACATAACCCAAAATATAAGCTTGTTTTACGCAATGTAATTGTAAACACACACTGTATATCCTCAAACTGTAGTTACAACTATAATTTGGATATCATGGCTGGTCAGTCCTTGCATTTATAGCTCTGTCTATGAATTCGAGAGTAGTTACATTTCTCCAGCCCCATCCCTCAGCCGTTAACCAAAACAGTTGATGGAGTCAATTGTGTTATTATTCGGACTGCAGATTGCCCCGTTAACGTGACTAAGAGGTCAAAATATCAACAAAAAAATCGGATTCATATCCGCATTTTTGAAACATGTATGGTATATGCAGTAAGTAGCACACTGGTTTCATTTAATTTGGTCTTCCATACCATCTCAAGCATTCAGACATCATTGGGCTGTATCATACCTATCACTGAAATAGTTTTGGCCAGTTGAAACTGCTCCAATTTGGCCCCAGGAAACACAGCATCGCATTACTGGAAACCAAGACTGTTCTCAGGGCAGCCCTGGTTGTAGCGAGATATGTTTGAGTCGCGTCAGGGACAATTTTAGCTAACCCTAACTCTTTTCCTAACATTAACCAAATTATCCTAACTCTCAGGATAAAGGTAAGTACCAGATGCAGACCGTGTCGAAGTAGCAATGTTTAAGACAGCAACAGGGGCGAAGGTACAGGATTGCAGACAGGCTCAGGGTCAGGGGCAGACAGAGTGATCAGGCGTGCGGGCTCAGGGTCAGGACTGGCAAGGGTCAAAATCAGGAGGACGAGAAAATGGACTGGGGAAAAACAGGAGCTGATACAAAAAATGTTGGTTGACTTGACAAACAAGACAAACTGGCACAGACAGACAGAGAACACAGGTATAAACACCCAGTGGATAAGTGGGGAAGATGGGCGACACCTGGAGGGGGGTGGAGACAAGCACAAGGACAGGTGAAGCAGATCAGGGCGTGACAGTACCCTACCCCTCTAGGGATGCAACCTGGCATTCTACCTGGGCCCATACCTGGTTAAGCGATGTGCCGGCGCTGGAACTCAGAGATGAGGCCTGTGTCCAGGATGTCCCTAGCAGAGACCCAGCCCCTCTCCTCTGGGCATTAACCCTCCCAGTCAACCAGGTACTGTTATCCCCTGCCCCGAGGTCGAAACTTCAGGAGACATCTCACCAAGTACTCCGGTCGGCCATCAATAAGACAGGAGAGAAGGGTGGGCCTGGAAACACGAGACAAGGGGCAGTCAAGACATGGTTTTAACTCTAGACACAGAAAAGGTAGGAACAATACATAGAGTATGGGGTAACAGAGGACAAACAGCAGAGGGGCTAATGATCTTGGAGCGGGGGGAAAAGGTCTCGGCTTCCGGGGTTGTAGCTGCGGCATTATAGCGGCATGCCAGCGCCTCAGGCTTGACCTTCTCAAGGAGACTCAACCAGCAGATATTGGATCATCTTGCTGTGGTTCCCCGACACTCGTAGGTTGACGGGGGTGGTCTGGTGGGTGACCCGGCCTACAGAGCGCCCGTTCAGCGCTCTAACACCCATGGAATGGAGAGGGGTTGAGTGGAGATGCCCAGCTCAGACGCCATTGTAATGTCCATGAGACTCACATCGGCCCCCGAGTCAATCAGTACCTGGAGAGAATTGGACTGGTTTCCCCACCGCAGGATGGCACGGAGAGGGGGCCGATGATCTTTAAGGCCCACCAGTGTACTCACTCCAATGAATGAGCTAGGTCTCTTGAAGGGACAGGTAGACACAAAACGACCGGCAGTACCGCGATACAGACAACTCTGGGTTTCAAGTTTGAATACGCGTTCGGCTGGATACAGCCTAGCCCTGCCGAGCTGCATCGGCTCGGGAAGAGGTGAATCGGCAGTCTCCGGAGGCTCTCGGAGGGACTCGGGTAAGCTCGGATCCTCTCGGGGATGAAGACGGCGGATTGTTGCTCCCACACCGCCGTGACCCAGGCGAGTGCCCTCCCGGACATCAGCGTAATAGTGTACGCTGTCTTCGAGCGGTCCGAGTGAAACGAAGAAGGCTGCAGCTCGAGAACGAGGGAGCACTGGGAGTGAAAGATCCGGCAGATACTGGAATCTCCATCGTAGTGCTCCGGGGGAGGTAAGCGGGGTTCCCAGGAAACCGGGGTGACGGCGCTGCTACCAGCCTGGTTACAGGGGTTGGTAGGCTGCCTAGTAGGCAACCCACGGAATTGCTCCCGCAATGTGTCCAAGGTTAGGTCGTGAGTTCGGCCACGGCCTGGTATTCTTCCCTCAGACCGTGAAGCAACTCTTCGTGCCTACCAATGGTGGATCCTTGGGAGGAGATGGCGTTGCGGAGCTGGTCCAAGTCTGCTGTGACCTTTTTTCAATTGACATTTCTTTGTATATATCTATAAAAATGATGCCAGCTGATTCATTATTTCCACTGGTTGAGAAACGCTGCCTGCCTGTCTGTCTCATCCCGACACGGTCATTACTATGGGACCGTTCATTACTATGGAGATCAAATTTGAATACTGAAACAATGTTCCAAATGTTGGAGAGACAGACCGCAAGGTTTATACAAATCCCCACTGTTGAAAACGAAATGTTAGTCTGAAAGAAATGTGTGATAATGTAGAATAGATGTTTCGGCGGTTGTCGTTCTTTGCGTTCAATGATACCGAATTCCTAGCTGCAGACTAGTAATTAATATCAAAGACTTGTTCTTATTCTGTTGGTATCGATAGTCTAAGAGTTTAACCACGTGGTATGGTTAAAAGATTCAGCAATGGTCTGCAACCTTCGTCCCCTCCTAATGGAGAAAAACATGGTCCGGTGATAATTTCTCAAAGTTGGGTTTTATTCGGAATTGCAGAAAAGGGGCTGTCCCAGGATGCCTGACCCTAACTGGGCTCAGGGGCGGTCCTCTGATTTAGTTCAAATCAAAAGGGAATTGGATTTTCCTTCATTAAACAGTCCAAAATCATATTACACAATTTTACAAACCGTATCATACTCACTCATTCATCTTATACAACAACTAGATGTAAACTTCATATCTGAGGCTATTATATAAACAGCGTTATGGTAATGTGGCCACACGGTCTCCCATGAGCTTCCCCAAGTTGTAACAAACGGACCAGTTCGTAGCTGGATTCTTCACCGATCTTTTATACTTTCTCCAGGAACATGAAATTTGTTCGTACCTCAAGTTCTGTGAGGTGGAAGAAATTCCTTTGTTCTCTATGACAATTTAACCTGCCTCTTATACTGTGTGGCCATGTGGCAGGGTCTTCTCCTCAGGAATTTACGACCTCTCTCTGACCACAGCAGCCTAGTTGAAGGAGGCAAGGGGGAGGCAGGGAGAGGGAGGGAGAGGGGGATGGGGCTTGCTGTACCCAAAGAGGCCAACGTCATGACATCTGTATCCTTGGATAACACTCAGATCTCAACTGTGAAATCTCTGCTCATCCTTCAATGCAATCATCGCGGCAACCTGGCCTCTTGTTGCACTTAACCTTTACTTCATACCCATCCCGGATCCGGGAGCATCCTCATCAAAAAAGCTGACTAGCATAGCCTAGCCTAACGGGACAGGGATATCATATAATATAATTTCATGAAATCACAAGTCCAATACAGCAAATGAAAGATAAACATATTGTGAAACCAGCCATCATTTCCGATTTTTAAAATGTTTTACAGCGAAAACACAATATGTATTTATATTAGCTAACCACAATAGCCAAACACACAACGGCATATTTTCACCATGTTTCCACCGCATAGGTAGCTTTCACAAAACCCACAAATAGAGATATAATTAATCACTAACCTTGAACAACTTCATCAGATGACAGTCTTATAACATCATGTTATACAATACATTTATGTTTTGTTCGAAAATGTGCATATTTATAGCTACAAATCCTGGTTTTACATTGCAGCCACCATCACAAATAGCACCAAAGCAGCCAGAATAATTACAGAGAGCAACGTGAAATACATAAATACTCATCATAAAACATTTATGAAAAATACATGGTGTACAGCAAATGAAAGATAAACATCTTGTGAATCCAGCCAATATTTCAGATTTTTTAAGTGTTTTACAGCGAAAACACAATATAGAATTATATTAGCTCATCACAATAGCCAAACACACAAAGCTATTTATCCACCGCCAGCATAGATTTCACAAAAACAGCAATATAGATCAAATTAATCACTAACCTTTGGACAACTTCATCAGATGACAGTCTTATAACATCATGTTATACAATACATTTATGTTTTGTTCGAAAATGTGCATATTTAGAGCTGCAAATCGTGGTTATACATTGTGAATATGTAGCAACAATTCACCAAAATCTCCGGAGATATTTTGGACAGTCACCTAATCTAATCAAAGAACTCATCATAAACTTTACTAAAAAATACATGTTGTACAGCAAATGAAAGATACACTGGTTCTTAATGCAACCGCTGTGTTAGATTTTTAAAAATAACTTTACTACAACATACAAAATGCATTATTGTGAGACAGTGCTCACATATTCTCCGCCCTGTTGGAGTGAACATATTCCACAGAAATACGAAATAACATCATAAATTGTGTCTTACTTTTGCTGAGCTTCCATCAGAATGTTGTGCAAGGAGTCCTTGGTCCAGAATAAATCGTTGTTTGGTTTTAGAATGTCAATTTCTTCTGTCGAATTAGCAACCTTGGCTAGCCATGTGGCGCGAACATGCCCATCCACTCTTGGCGCAAAGAACGGAAAATTCCAAAAGTCCCAATAAACGTTGAATAAACTGATCAAACTCGGTTGAAAAATCCTACTTTATGATGTTTTTATCATATGTATCAAATAAAATCAGAGCCGGAGCAATTCGCCGTGTATACCGAACGCTTTTCAGAAGACTCAAATCAAATCAATTCAAGTTTATTTTATATAGCCCTTCGTACATCAGCTAATATCTCGAAGTGCTGTACAGAAACCCAGCCTAAAACCCCAAACAGCAAGCAATGCAGGTGTAGAAGCACGGCGGCTAGGAAAAACTCCCTAGAAAGGCCAAAACCTAGGAAGAAACCTAGAGAGGAACCAGGCTATGAGGTTGGCCAGTCCTCTTCTGACTGTGCCGGGTGGAGATTATAACAGAACATGGCCAAGATGTTCAAATGTTCATAAATGACCAGCATGGTCAAATAATAATCAGGAGTAAATGTCAGTTGGCTTTTCATAGCCGATCATTAAGAGTATCTCTACCGCTCCTGCGGTCTCTAGAGAGTTGAAAACACTGTTGACTGTTGACATCTAGTGGAAGCCGTAGGAAGTGAAAACTCATCAATATCTCTCTGTGATTTCAATGAGAGCTTGGTTGAAAATTGGCACCCCCAGAAAAAATACAAACAGGAAGTGGAACTTCTCAGGTTTTTGCCTGCCATGTGAGTTCTGTTATACTCACAGACATAATTCAAACAGTTTTAGAAACTTCAGAGTGTTTTCTATCCAATATGAATAATAATATGCATATATTAGCAACTGGGAATGAGGAGCAGGCCGTTTAATATGGGCACCTCTGTGCACCTTTCATCCAAGCTACTCAATACTGCCCCTTCAGCCATAAGAAGTTAACTTCTTGCCACTAGGGGGGTGCCATTTCGACATAGCACAAATTCGTAGCCAAATTAAACTGCCTCGTACTCAATTCTTGCTCGTACAATATGCATATTATTATTACCATTGGATAGAAAACACTCTCTAGTTTCTAAAACCATTTGAATTATGTCTGTAAGTGAAACAGAACTCGACTTAGAGCAATTCTCCTATGAGGATTTGAAAATGGTGAAATCTGCTTGCTGTTCCCAGATCTGTAGATAACCCTGACTGTCTTCTATTGGTTGAGATGCACTGCATACGCCTTCCCCTGGTTGTTAGCGAATAGGGAGAGTTGAAATGGAGTCTCTACGTAGTTCAGAAAGTTGATAAATTGATTGGAACCGAGGTGTCCACCCTTTTGGACCTTCGCGCTGACGTAGAGAGGGTCTTGGAATGTCTTTTTAGAAGCTCTGGTTTTAGAAACTAGATATATCCGGCTCTGTTTTTATTCGATATAGGCTTTAAAGACATCATAATCTTGTTATTTTAAACCGATTTATATCAGTTTATGTCAGTATATTGCGACATTTCATTTTCTGGCGTTGTAGGAAGTTGGGTATCTCTCTCTCGAATGCCATTCTGTACTGCTAATTGCAACGTCGAAGGAAACATTCTCCAACCCAGCAACGATTATTTTGGCCAACGGACACCTTTCCCAAGATTCTGATGGGAGTTCAGCTAATAGTAAGTACTATTTATGCTGATAAATCGTTGTTCTGTTGAAAAAGTAAAATGTATAAGACGCCATTATTTTCCGTGTAGCGTTGCGCTATCGCACCCTGTATTGCACCCAGTATTGCGCAGTAAGGTTAATTTTAAAAATGTAATTCAGCGATTGCATTAAGAACTAATTTGTCTTTCAATTGCTGTCCACCCTGTATTTTTTAGTCAAGTTTATGATTATTTATTGATTAGACTAGGTGACTCTCCAAGATGGCGACCGACATTTTTCTGGGCAGCTTGGCAACTTTTCTCATTGTATAAGCACGATATGTGCCGCTAAATATGCACATTTTCGAACAAACTCTATATGCATTGTGTAATATGATGTTACAGGACTGTCATCTGAAGAATTCTGAGAAGGTTAGTGAAAATTTATATTTTTGGTGGTGAATACGTTATCGCTATGTTTGGCTGGAATCAATGCTGTTGTTTGGTTTGCTACTGTGCTAAGCTAATATAACGCTATATTGTGTTTTCGCTGTAAAACACTTAGAAAATCTGAAATATTGTCTGGATTCACAAGATCTGTGTCTTTCAATTGCTGTACACTGTGTATTTTTAAGAAATGTTTTATGATGAGTAATTAGGTAATACACGTTGCTCTCTGTAGTTATTCTAGTCGAGTTGTGATGGTGGCTGCAATGGTAAACTATGATTTATACCTGAAATATGCACATTTTTCTAACAAAACCTATGCTATACAATAAATATGTTATCAGACTGTCGTCTGATGAGGTTGTTTCTTGGTTAGTGGCTATTTATATCTTTATTTGGTCGAATTTGTGATAGCTACTGATGGAGTCAAAAACTGGTGGAGTAAAAAAAAAAGTGTCTTTTGCTAACGTGGTTAGCTAATAGATTTACATATTGTGTCTTCCCTGTAAAACATTTTAAAAATCAGAAATGATGGCTTGATTACCAAGATGTGTATCTTTCATCTGGTGTCTTGGACTTGTGATTTAATGATATTTAGATGCTACTATTTACTTGTGACGCTATGCTAGCTATGCTAGTCAGCTTTTTTACTGGTGGGGGTGGTGGGGGGTGCTCCCGGACCCGGGTTTCTGAGGAAGTAGAGGTTAATGTATCACTGTTATTTGGATGTATAGAGGGAAAGGAAATTTAATAAGTACATTACACTACATTTCATCTTTACTTCATTGTCATAAAGAAATTTAAGTATTTCCTAAAGAGATGAAGTGCTGTGCAGATGGAATGAAAGGGCTTGGCAAACACTAAACTTGGTACCTGATTTATTGATTAATATAATAGAAGATCCTTCTACAGTATATGGCCTAAAATGGTCCTAAACATCATTATTGTTCAATATTACATTTTCCTTTTGGTTTAAATAATCGAATGGGCCGATTGCCATGGTACATCAATGCAGCAAAATAAGTGAGCACCTGGTCACAGTCCAGCAAAAATGACATATTTGATTATAAATTTGATACAAAATAAGGATAGTATTTGTATCAAGATTTGCAAGGTACATTTGCTAACATTATGAACACGTTTCTATGTTACTCTTCAACGGGATCTTACTCGACTAACTGCCAACACATTGACTCGTGTCAGTTTCCAGAATATAACCTTGGTGCCTCAGACTGTGAAACCAGAACACCTGAATAACGTTGATCGACGTGTACTTTTTACTCCATATATTTTCCCTGACACCCAAAAGTACATTTTGAAAGGCTAGCAGGACAGGAAAATAGTCAAATTCATGCACTGTTGCCTCTGATCTGTTGGACTCACTAAACACAAATGCTTCGTTTGCAAATTATGTCTGAGTGTTGGAGAGTGCCCCTGGCTATCCTCTGGTTTGCTTAATATAGGGAATTTGAAATGATTTATACTTTTACTTTTAGCAATTACATTTACTTTTGATACTTAAGAGTATTTTAAACCAAATACTTTTAGACTTTTACTCAAGTAGAATTTACTGGGTGACTTTCACTTTTACTAGAGTAATTTTCTGTTACTTTTACTAAAGTATGACAATTTGGTACTTTTTCCACCACTGGCTTTAACTAGATGAGTATTGTTTTGGGTACAATGTGTGGTGTGTGGTGTATGTCGAGGTGACTTTTAGAATTACTCTTGTAAACTGTAGAAGTACTTTATGGTTTTCTTAGTGTCAGCTACCCACGTCAATCACCAATCATCACCGCTTTAATTTCATCAAAACTTTGGTGTGGTTGAGGCCAAGATTTCATCGAACTTGCTTTGATTAAGATGATATTTTCTTTGTAGTAGGCAACCATGGCAACTTGCCTCTGCTGAGGAATTGGAGAGTGTGCCCACGGGCAGGCTGTGGTAATCAGACCTATGTCTTTTGGAAATAGATTGCTATTGATCTGTTTCCTCTACAATAACATTAGAGAGCAGATGTACAATGATCTGTCAGAAATGCAGCGTGAAATAGCCATAGCTGATAACATCTTGTTCCAGTAGTAACACCATTGGTGCCACCTCCAGTTTTCCTCTGTGATTGCAGTACACATGTTATTAATGTGTTTGCAACATCATGAATATGTACCAATTAGTAATGGTTGGAGCCAGAAGCCAACAGATTTTGTACCACTTCTACTTCTTATCTTTCAGCAAGACGTATCAATTTACTGAATAACAACCCGCTAGGCAAAGACATCAGTTCAATGTCGAGTTTTGATTTACATTTGGTTGAGTTGTCAACTAATGTGAATTCAACATGAAATCAACAAAAAATGTCACCATGTGACGTCATTAGTTTTAAGTTAAAAGTTGGGTGAAAAAAGGATGAAATTATTTTACGTTGACGACTTTTTGCAGTTCAAATCAGTTTTCCATTTTGATTCAATGTCATCGCATAGAATTTTCTTGCTGAAATGACGTAGAAACAACATTGATTCAACCAGTTTTTGCCCAGTGGGAAATAACAATTTGTGATGTACTGTGTAAACACTGTAAATTACAGTGGCTTGCGAAAGTATTCACCCCCCTTGGCATTTTTCAATTTTTTTGCCTTACAACCTGGAATTAAAAGAAAACTTGAGCGTGCATAACTATTCACCCCCACAAAGTCAATACTTTGTAGAGCCACCCTTTGCAGCAATTACAGCGGCAAGTCTCTTGGGGTATGTCTCTATAAGATTGGCACATCTAGCCACTGGAATTTTTGCTCATTCTTCAAGGCAAAACTGCTCCAGCTCCCTCAAGTTGGATGGGTTCCGCTGGTGTACAGCAATCTTAAGTCATACCACAGATTCTCAATTGGATTGAGGTCTGGGCTTTAACTAGGCCAGGACATTTAAATGTTCCAAGACATTTAAATGTTTCCCCTTAAACCACTCGAGTATTGCTTTAGTAGAATGCTTAGGGTCATTGTCCTGCTGGAAGGTGAACCTCCGTCCCAGTCTCAAATCTCTGGAAGATTGAAACAGGTTTTCCTCAAGAAATTCCCTGTATTTAGCGCCATCCATCATTCCTTCAATTCTGACCAGTTTCCCAGTCCCTGCTGATGAAAAACATCCCCACAGCATGATGCTGCCACCACCTTGCTTCACTGTGATGTGAATGATGTTGTTGGGTTGATGATGTTCTCGGGGTAATGAGAGTTGTTGGGTTTGTGCCAGACACTTTCCTTGATGGCCAAAAAGCTCAATTTTGACCAGAGTACCTTCTTCCATATGTTTGGGGGAGTCTCCCATATGCCTTTTGGCGAACAGAACATGTGTATATATATTGAGTTCATAGATTGAGCACAGGTGGACTTTATTGAACTAAGCATGTGACTTCTGAAGGTAATTGCTTGCACCAGATCTTATTTAGGGGCTTCATAGCAAAGGGGGTGAATACATATGCATGCACCACTTTTCATATTTATTTCTTTTCATTTCACTTCACCAATTTGGACTATTTTGTGTATGTTCATTACATGAAATCCAAATAAAAACCTGTTTAAATTACAGGTTGTAATGCAACAAAATAGGAAAAACGCCAAGGGGGATGAATACTTTTGCAAGGCACTGTATGTATGTAATGTTTACTTTATTGGCACATAATCCTTGCCTTCTGTTATGTCTCCTGTTTTGTTGAGCTATTATAAGGAGCAATGTCAGCCATAGTATGGAGCAAATGCTCCACGGTTCAAATCAGATGGTTGTATGCTAAGACGACTGTTTCTGCGTTCCTTTGATTATAGCCTACACATGGTCATGTAAGAGGTGAAAAGAAAAGTAGGGAGTACAAGAGTTTTCGCCATGAATCTTGTTCTGCAGGTAGCTCTGCAAAGTGGTCACTACTGTAGCTGGCACAGCCAGAAAGTCATCAAAACCCTACCTTTAACCACTCTGCTATCCATAATGCCTTACCCTAACCTTAAATTACGACCAAAAAGCACATTTTAGTTTTCATGAATTTTTACAATATAGTCTATTTTGACTGGCCTATCTTAGGGGAATCCTGACAAAAAAACGTCAATCTAAGAAAATTAGAGACAGCGCAGACAGCGCAGACATCTCAGCGATTAGTTCGGTCTTAAAATTGAATATTTTGGAATAGGCATGACTGTCTACTGTACTGGCCTACTATAAAAAATAAATAAAAATATACAGTACCTGTCAAAAGTTTGGACAAACCTACTCATTCCTGGGTAATTTTTCTGTATAACGTGCTAAAATGTACAACTTTTCTGTAGAACGTGCTAAAACAATTCTAGGCAATTTAATTGTGATGAGGAATGACACAGTTCAAACATAAAATATCAAACCACCAGACAGCTTTGGGAAACAGAAAGGTCAAGCACCAACTGTGATGTCAACTTTAATTTTCATCAAAGTGAGTCAAGTTTGTAGTAACTGTTAAACGTCTAATGAGAATGTAACAGTCAGCTTTGGCAGCACACTATTTATAGAAATTATAAATCATGGCACGCCAATTAGTACTATTAAAGATGCCGTATCTTAATTTACACCAGTTTCACACAGCAGGAAAATAAATCCTACAGCAACAGGCAATGTGAATTGTTACGTGGATTATAATTAATGGACATTTTCTTTGTAGGGTTTGTGTTTTTTTGTTAGGGCGAACCAAGTCTGATGATTTAAAGAGGAAATTACAAACTTTAGAAGCCTTTTTATACCTTGGATGCACTACAAGTTTGCATTTCCTGCTGTGCAGGAAAATTCCTGCAACACAGGATGATCAAATTAAGATACAGCATCTGTATATGTTGGTATCATGTATATCAGGGGTATTCAAATATTACCCTATGAGGTCCAGAGCCTGCTGGTTTTCTGTTCAACCTAATAATTAATTGCACCCACATGGTGTCCCAGGTCTAAATCAGTCACTGATTAGAGGGGGGAAATGAAAGGAATCAAAGCAGCTGAACTGGCTTTGAGGACCAGATTTGAATTTGAGGGCTCTATACACGGATTCTATACGTTTTCGAACTTCATAAAGGTTGAAACAATCCCTTGGATGCTCGCACATTGCTCGCACATATTTCATGATTACATTTTTGATCGACACTACAAGTTACTGAGGGAGATGGAAGAGAGGGTAGAGGCCAACCTTAGCTCTGAAACTATAATCTTGCAGCAATATTCCCCTGACTCCCAGCTGCTAGCATTGATAACAGGCATGTCTTGTTTGTCATGTGTGGCTGATATCACAGTGTGGGCTTTATGGCAAGAAAAGCAACATAGCCTTGACATCAGCTCCGGTTATATCTCTGTTTTGCTTGTCACTCTGGGCTAAACTAAAATAGAAGCCTCTCTGCAGGGGCAGCCTGCAGTCTCATGAGCAACCCACATCATAAAACACAGGTAACAGAGTAAGGGCTAAGGTAAGGGACATGTGAAAATCATATGTACCTGTCCAGCAGCAACAGAAGTTACCTTTATTCACTTCAGTACTGATCAAGTCAGAATTATTTGCATCATAAAGCCATCAGAGGTTGTACATTAATTGATGTAGTATCTGTTGTTTTGTCAGAAAAATCAAGTGAGCGGTGCACTTACAAAATTATGAAATATTGATATATGAAATATCCTCTTCCTATTTGTAATGTAGACCAAGCTAATTAAATGTTCTAATAATTTGTGTACATGATTTCTGTACTTGAGGGCAGTGGTGGAAAAAGTAACCAAGTAACCAACTTTTACTTGAGTAATTGTAATAATACCTTAAAAGAAAATGACTCAAGAAAATGTGATAGTCACCCAGTAAAATACTACTTGAGTAAAAGTCGAGAATTATTTGGTTTTAAATTTAGTATCAAAACTATTTGCTAAAATATAAAATTACATCCAAAAACTGTATTTGGTATTTGTTTCATTAGTCCATGGTTGACATAGTCTTAATTAAAAGCTAAGCCTGTGTCATATTAAGAAGGAAGCGGAGCACATGGGGCGTCAGGTAGCCTAGTGGTTAGAGCGTTGGACTTGTAACCGAAAGGTTGCAAGATTAAATCCCTGAGGTAAATATCTGTTCTTCTGCCCCTGAACAAGGCAGGCTGTCATTGAAAATGAGAATTTGTTCTTAACTGACTTGCCTAGTTAAATAAAGGTAAAATAAAAAACATGATTATAGCATAACATTACATCACCTAATTTAATGTTCTCTCAGAAAACAGCAATTACCATTTAAAAAAAAAAAAAATTCAACTTGGGATTGTAGACTCAAATAACATTTTTTAACTTTTTAAGACACAATACCCCAAACTGGATAAAGCAGTGGTGTAAAGCACTTAAGTAAAAATACTTTAAAGTACTACTTAAAAGTAGTTTTTTGGGATATCTGTCATTACTATTTATGCTTTTGACAACTTTTACTTTTACTTCACTATATTCCTAAAACAATTATGTACTTTTTACTCCATGCATTTTCCCTGACACCCAAAACTACCCTTAAGATTTTGAATGATTAGCAGGACAGGAAAATGGTCCAATTCAACCACTTATCAAGAGAACATCCCTGGTCATCCCTACTGCCTCTGATCTGGCGGACTCATTAGTCCATTGTTGACATAGTCCCAAAATGTTTTGTTTGTCACCAATCAAGTTTTCAAGATATATGACTTTCAAAATACATAAATCATCGCCGTATGCATGAGTTCAGATTTCGTTCATACATTTACTTTACAACATCATTTTTACATAAGGTTGGCCATCTCCACATCCTCCCATTATCATTGTACATCTAAAAATCCATACTGATAGAAGTGGGTTAAGCTTTTGATGTAAATGTTTTCCTGGAGGATGACAGTATTTGCACGGCTAGGTTTGGTGCCAGAGGTTTCTCCTACCATCCTAATGTAAATGCCAACTCTAAACTACAGTATCTGTGAACCAGGGGTGTTGCCTTGGCTACCCACCTGAGAACTGCCTGAGAACTGACACACACAGCCAAATAAAATGAATCCATTAGCTTTATTCCAACAAACTTTGTTTGACAACAACTTTGCCCTAACTGACTAAAATGATTATCCTCATAGCCTAATCCTATTAATAGGTTTCTCCTGACATTATAATGTATGTCATCTACATAATTCAATGGTCATTAGGATCAACGTTTTTTTTAAAGAATATTGAAAAATCTATATTTTATTGCTCTACCCGTCCATTTCCCACGGTGACAGGCTATTTGAGAACGGCCATTCAAACCGCTCATATCCTTTGGGAGCACAAGGAAGCAGAATGCTCAAATTAAATTAGCAGATGCAAGTATGAAATGCAGCCAGAGATTAGTCTCGACAGCTGCCATCTTACCCTATACCTGCAACCTAGCCTGACAGGCTCTAGAGCATGAGCTTTGTTACAACTGGAAGCATCTTGATTACATTTGAAATGAGATCGTGGATAAAGACACACCCCAGAGTTCACCCCGTGTTTTAGCATGGTTTAGCGTGGTCTTGCATTGCTCTTTAGCGTATAACAGTAGCTAAGAATGTTTCACTATGTGGGCTATTTTAAATTATTGCTTTCTAGTTTGGTTCAAAAGACAAAATCTAAATTCTGCTCCGTACTAAGCTTGACTTTTTAATAAGAAAGTCGAATGAATGGGCTGCTGCACACCCACTGGGCACAAACGTCAATTCAACATCTATTCCACGTTGTTTCGGCATAATTTCATTGTGATGATGTGGAAACAACATTGATTCAACCAGTGTGTGCCCAGTGGGCAGTCACTATGGGAGCTCTTTATAGAGCACCCGGTTAAATTGTGCATAAGCAACAAACAAAAAAAATCTCTAAATGGTTAAACTAGTGAGAAATATCGGTGATTATTGAAAACATCTGTGAGTTTGCTTCATTTACTATCATCCTAAATTTAGATGTTGAATCATTTTGCTATATCTAATTCATGTATATTACGCTACTGTCCTTGATGTGGACAGTTTGTGTTACTACATTACACAAGCTGACGTTTTGACCATGTTTAAAGAGAGCATACAACCCAAACGTTCTGCCCCCGTTCTATCGATTTCAACGTGTAATTATATGTCACACCGTGATCTGTTTCACTTGTCCTTGTGATTGTCTCCACCCCCTCCAGGTGTCACCCATCTTCCCTTTTACCCTCAGTGTATTTATACCTGTGTTCTCTGTTTGTCTGTTGCCAGTTCGTTTTGTCTTGTCAAGTCAACCAGCGTGTTTTTCCCGTGCTCCTGCTTTATCCAAGTCGCTGTTCTTCTAGTCTTACCGGTTCTGACATTTGCCTGCCCTGACATTGCCACTCTGTACTTCCTGGACTCTGACCTGGTTTATGATCACTTGCCTGCCCCTTGTTTTATAATAAATATCAGAGACTTCGAACCATCTGCCTCCTGTGTCTGCATCCGGGTCTCGCCCTGTATCAAATGTATTATATGAGTGATGAACAAGACAGTGCTGTGCTACACTTACCTTGTTGGCGACCCACTTCAATCAAAATGCAACACTTCAAAATGTAGCTGGCTGTCTTCTACAAGTTGTCCTCTACCAGTGATATACATATTATTCCCAGACGCCGTGTGTTTTTTCAGCTGTGCTAGTGGTATTGCACTTAATCAGGTAAAAACTGCAATGGATTGATCTTGATGATATACCAGAAATCACCAAATCGCATTTGCCCTGCCTATTATTAACGCATCAGTGTTTAATCTTGAGTTTCACAACCATACAACTTTCTGTGCTTCAACAATACAAATCAGGACTCACCATAGCATGAGAAGATCTATGATCAACTGCATATTTGATCAACGAGAGTGTCGTGCAGTTCCCACTGCCCAACCATGACAATAAAGAACATCACAGTGTGCTTCATCTGGGCCAAACATGAACAGTGGGGGGTTACTACAGTTTGATCTGCCATCTCAACTTTGTGGTCGTAACACATCAAGGTCATAATGAATGATTATGTGCCAGTAGATATACTGAGAGAGTGAGGAGAGGAGAGGGATCCTAAGGTTCTCCTTCAGCAGCGTCCCTGTATTATTTTACAGAACTCAGAAGGTCTCGCTGAGTGTGTGGCATCGATTGTTATTCTGTCTTTGACTTCTCCAGAATCTGTCAACATTCAGCTGGGCCTTCTGCCGAGAGCAGTGAGATGGGCGGTGTGAATTCTGGAGTTGCCATGCACCCATCTGTCATTATGTTTACTTTCCTCATGTTTTTCATCCCGTTGTTTTGTTGTTGATTCGGAGTTGTTCTGGCCTGCGGAAGGCATACGGATGGTCAGTGGGGGCTTGGGCAATGCATATGGCCTTAAAGATATAATTTACATGAACTAATGAAATCAATCTTAGCTCGCTGTCAGCTCCTGGTAAACATCCGGCTGGAGATCTGAGCCCCTGTTGTTCAAAACTGGCCCTGCAGAGTAAAAGCTGGGGGATATTGACGCTCGGAAGAGATCTGTGTGGCCCCCTGGGCTTCTGTTTAGCCCAGTGGCAGGGGCATCAAAACCAACCACCCCTTTTCCCCATGCTCTAACTGCACAGTGTAGAACCAGGCCAGGCACTTCATTCATTTTTATATTACAGTAAGAATCCTCTGTGTCTCTGAAAGTGGTGTGTACTGTATTATACATGAACTGCTACTCCCTGATTTGTTGCATGGTCACTCAATATTTTGTTGGAATTTCCCCCTCAAAATTACCTTTTTATGTATAGACTAGACAGGGTGAAATTCTTCTTACATTTTTTTGTCATTTAGCAGAATGAACCCAAAACCCTAAACGTTGCAAGCACCATGCTCTACGAACTGAACTACACAGGACTCTTTTCTGCGAGTCCACAGAGGCCTGGCTATTTTACGTATGTCGCCCTAAGTGGAGTGGAGTCACGGCGATGAGAAAGGATGCATCAGAGAGCGAACGACACAGCAAAACCATGACTGGACCACAATAACACACAAAACAGCTACAGATAACACTGAATTAAACATTGTATTAAAAGTCAACAAAGGCCAGAGATGTGTGGTTCACTCTTGTTCTGTGGTGTGCACAAAACGGCATTCTCAGTGCACAAAACAAGCTTCACAGTGGACACCTGACTAAGCTGATTGCCAGCGTTGTTTTCTTTGAATGGCATTAATGAAAGACCCACCTAGCCACTCTTAACGGGGAATTGACACGGCCTCATGGGAGAAGTGACTTAGTCGTCATACCTTTTATAGAAATGTTCAGATCTTTATTCGCTCTGTGTGATTCACTGTAATGGTGTTCTTTCTATTCTTAAAAATGTTTTTGGCCCAGTCCATGATTATTAACAAAAACCTGCTTTTTGAATGATGTGAGCCATCATGTGGCTTCATTCTGTTATTTTCGAGGGTACTCTGATTCATGGCACACAGGATAATGATGATTAACCATTCGGTGTTATTTCCATGTGGAGGGATGTGCAGTGCTATACAAAGCAGTCATACCATCATGGCTTTCTATTACCAAAGGTCTCAGTTCCCGTTAAATTGTTTTATATGTTCACAGTGGTGTGATGGTGATTAAAAAAAAGATTAGCCATGCTGATAGTGTGGCATGCTGATAGTAAACAGGTTGATATTGATTAAGCAGTGTGGAGTAGGCGTCATGCTTGGAAATGTCGGAATATTGTTTCTCTTTATATAAATGCAGTTGTTCCTGACCTCTGACCTGTGGAGCAGTTACACTTATGGGGTGTGACCTCAGTGTGACCCAGGGTCAAGGAAAGACACAGTGTATTAACACAGTATAGATGAGCTCACACTGGGATTTACTGCTACTTCACCACTGGGGATGGTTAGATGCCTCAAATGGTCCTGCTGCAAACCAGCCTCTGGGGTAATGGTATTGCACTGCAAAGTAATTCCTACATCAATTCAGCCATCTTAGACACTGCACAACATACCAAGACAGTTTGTTTACTAATGTGTGAGTCATCCAGCTTGCATTTGGCTTTTTAGGAAACAGTCTCTAATTGATTTAATGAGTGACAACAACAAAAAAGCAAGCAGAATGTGAAAGGAAGACAGGGTCTTCTAAATCAGGCACGGTGAGCCATCTTTCTAAACGGGGCTAAACAAGTGTCCATCTATAGATTTTTCCCCTGAAAAGATTTAATCAGATATCTGCCGAGATTCTGAAAGAACAAAACGCTCTACTTAACCCCATTGTCACACATTTCAGTGGTCAGAGATTACATAATGAGTAACAGATAGCACAGTAAGGGCTCTATTCAATCCGTAGCGCTGAAGATCCGATATATAGTACAATTGAAGGCAATGTTCCCGCAGTTGCGGTAAACGTTGCATATGTCACCTCAATTGGAAATTACCTTTACATTTTAACACAGATGGTCCACAATACTTCGGCGATACGGATTGAATCCAGCCCTAAGAGTAGAGATAGGCATACTTGCAAAACTCATATCTGGTGGTATCACACATTATCACTACTGTAAAACCGAAAATAACTCAACCGTAATTACATTCTATTCTAGTAGTATTCATGCTTCTCATTACCGTATTGCTCTAGGGAGTGGAATGGTCAATTAGAGTGACGATTAAATGTATTGGATGTATTTATAATGTACAACTGCAAAACACGCTTTAATACAACGAGCACAACAACGTTACGATGAAGTATCAGCCATTGGAAACTAATTCCTTGGAAAATCACCTTGTATTGTTATTTTGAAGTACTATTAGGGTCGTTATGCTCCTGTACACCTTGTTCCTCACTAGGCATAGCCAAGGAGAGTTAGAGACGTTATGTATTCTGTGACTCAGGACCCCCCCCCCCCAAGTGTGCGTGCGTGCGTGCGTGCGTGCGTGCGTGCGTGCGTGCGTGCGTGCGTGTGTGTGTCAGCGGTACAGTGTGGAGCGGTTTTCATTGAACCTCGTTACTATGCTAAGGGTGCAAGCTGATTTGCAAACAGCCTCTCCTTTCCTGCATGTGCTGTGTGCCTCAGACATAACTCACCAAACGCTAATTACACCCCCCTCCACCAAAGGCACAGTGAGAGGTGCCACCTGCTGTGGAAACCTCTCCCTGACCTACCTTGGAGAAAGCCCCTCTGCACAACCCTCCATTCATCCATGGAATAATGAAATATAATACATAGAATGGAACAAATGAGGGAGTTCTGAGAATAGAAAAAGACCCTCACATTTCATACCATTACACCCACATAACCTTAATTGGACTTTGATGTTGCTGCCGGCTCACAGGAAATGGTACCCTTGCCAATGCTATTGGGAATAAGTTGAAATGAATCACAGATGATTGGGCGACCACCTGTGTAATACTCTTAGGTAATTGAAATTGAGGATATGTTCTCACTGGGGTATTTATTTCCCCCCAAAAAGAAAGACATCTAAGTTAACTTTTTGAAATAACTTTTGCAAAGCAAGTACTTTTAAATATGTCCTGCTGAGAAGTGGATTACCTTATTGATTGGTTCATTATTACTCACGCAGTATCAAAGTGGAAAATGATGGAGTGAACTCTTTCCCCCCCGCCATCTTTAAGTTTAAAATAATATATTATAATATTTCCTGAATTAGAAATGCTTATTGAAGAATCACTGCATTAGTAGAATAGCTGTGGGGCATGCTCCTTCATCACAAGATAATTACATTTTACACCTTACCTTAGGGGACATAGCATTTACATCAGCACATATTCTTTTGGTCGTGTGATTCATCCAACTAAAGATAATGCACACATACCTGGAACATTCCAATCCCATCCTCAGTACAGGCATACACACCAGTTGGAGGCTGCTTAGGGGAGGACGGCTCATAATCATGGCTGGAAAGGAGCGACTGGAATGGCATCAAACGCATGGAAACCATGTGTTTGATGTGTTTGATACAATCCCACTCGTTCCAGCCATTACCACAAGCTTGTCCTCCCCAATTAAGGTGCCACCAACCCCCTGTGATACACACACGCCTCTGTATGTATGGCACCTGGCAACATGTTGTTTGCATACATTCCTTGTCTGTATATTTGGGCTACAGTCGACAATCTTTGTCTGTATATTTGGATTGAGCTACAGTCTATGCATCTCAAATGATCCTCTGTAGCTCGTGTTGGCACTGTCAGAGCTACGTCAGTCCAACATTTGTACAGGTGACTATTTGCGAGGAAAACATCTTCAAACAATGTGCACCAGTGACATTTTTATTGGATGCAGCTGAATTAGCTGGAGGGCGGTTGAGCAACATGTTGATGTTGTCTTGCTTTGCACATTATACACATGTGTTGGGGGGGGGGGGGGGCTTTAGTTTTATTTTGGTGACTGCATAGCGGTAAGCTGATGCACTCGCTGCCAGGTTTTGGAAAGTTAAAATGGTTTTGAACCCGTCCCAAAGTGCTGTGTCACATGTTTCTCAGGTAAGTGCAACCCTTAAGAGCTGCTGCATGCGCTCTCCCGCATTTGGAAAACAATGGCTAGTCTCGTACAATGACGTTCTTTATGATATGAAACCCCTTTAAGTGGGGCAAAATCTGTTTTCACCTTAAAGTGTAATCTCAGTGCGGCGAGCATCAAATCTGCCGAAACAAAATGGTATTTTTGTGTAATGCCTCATTGCGAATCCGTTACGTTCGACGCAAAAACACAAACATGTTCAAGCCGACAAGGGAACACATCTGATAGGATATTTATGAGGTGTGAGTGACAGGCACTGTGGGATCAGTTCTTCCAAGCTCAATCACACAAACACATGCACGCATAAGCATAAACACAATGACACAAAGGCCTACACCTTGCTGCGGAATATGAGACAGACTGCATGAACTTTCTGCTTTGACAACTGTTTCCTGATATTTGACAAACTTTCCATAATATGGCAGTGTGCCATATGCCCTCACATGCAGCAGAGGCAAATGTTGCTGCATACATTACAGGAAGTGGGATTTCAAAATGGGACATGTGATTAATAAAAGAAAATGTCATAGAGAGAGTACAATCTGATACTGGTGAAGTTGGTCTCAACCTCTTTTTTTTCTTTTTTTACCATCTTCATCACATTAGTCATCTACCAGACTCCCATCCAGAGCGACCCACAGACGCAACCAGGGTCAACGCCCTGCTCAAGGGCACGTCGACAGATCTCCCACAAAAACGGGGACCCGTACCAGCGACCTATCAGTCACCGGCCCAAGCTCCCAACCGCCAGGCCACCAGCATTCCAAGATCCCTCCCACAGTTCCCCTCACCCATCCGAGACCCCCCTCACAGTCCCCCCTAGAAAAATGTAATTAAATAATTCCATTCCCCACCGTCAAGAACCCCCCCATGCACCAATAACCAACAAAATAAACAAAAGAGAAAAAAGACAAAGGAAAAACAGAAAACAACAATGCAAAAAACAAAAGACATCAAGGACAACAAAAATCATAACAGCAAGGCAGACTGAATATGTTTGAGTGCATGTCCGAGTATGTGCACGTGTGTGCATTTTCATGAGAGTGTGTGTATATGCATGTGTACAAACACCTGCACGGCATCAGCCTCGGGCTAACAGGCATTAAACATAAGAATGAGTGTGAGTTTTGTCACAACCCGGCTCGTGGGAAGTGACAAAGAGCTCTTATAGGACCAGGGCACAAATAATAACATAATAATAATCAATCATTTTGCTCTTTATTTAACCATCTTACATATAAAACCTTATTTGTTCATCAAATATTGTGAATAACTCACCACAGGTTAATGAGAAGGGTATGCTTAAAAGGATGCACATACCTCTGCAATGTTGGGTTGTATTGGAGAGAGTCTAAGTCTTAAATAATTTCCCACACAGTTCATGCTAGTGTGGGCCGAGAATCCACTCTCACATAGGTACAGTAAGTGGTTGCAAATGGCATCAGAGTCTTAATAGCGCGATTTGCCAAGGCAGTGGCTTCTGATTAAATCCAATTTTCACAGATCCGCTTGTTGCAATTTCAATGAGGCTCTCTTGGTAAGTGGACTGGAGGCAGTTGTTTGTGTCGTCCGTTTCGGGAAAGAACCTGCGCAATTGCGCACCCAGCTCACTCAGGTGCTTCACTATATCACATTTGACGTTGTCCGTAAGTTTGAGTTAATTTGCACACAAAAAATCATACAATGATGGGAAGACCTGTGTGTGGTCCTTGTTAATGCAGACAGAGAAGAGCTCCAACTTCTTAATCATAGCCTCAATTTTGTCCCGCACATTGAATATAGTTGCAGAAAGTCCCTGTAATCCTAGATTCAGATCATCCAGGCGAGAAAAAACATCACCCAGATAGGCCAGTCGTGTGAGAAACTTGTCATCATGCAAGCAGTCAGACAAGTGAAAATTACGGTCAGTAAAGAAAACTTTAAGCTCGTCTCTCAATTTTCTTTTTTTTAAATACTTTGCCCCTTGATAATCAGCGTACTTCTGTATGTTGTAAAAGCGTCCTATATCATTGCATATCATTGCATATATGCCCATATAATTGCATAATGCAAAAAACCCACAAGAGTTCAGTGGCCTTGCTTTAAACAAAGTTAACCATTTTCACTGACCTATTGTCTGACGCAGCCCTCCCGAGAGGACATGTCTATCCCCTCTTCTATGCGGAGACCGAGGCCATGGATACCTACAGGAGAGTCTCATCTCCACAGAGCAACGCGTCAGCACAGTCAAGTCATGGCCGTGAAAGCAGTCCAGCGATTCCTGGGGTTCGCCAACTATTTTCAGAGGTTCATCCGGGGCTTCAGCACAGTGGTCGCGCCCCTTACCTCCCTGCTGAGAGGAGGTCCCCAGTGGCTTCGTTGGACGGCGGAGGCGGAGAGAGCGTTCGAGACGCTGAAGGCATGTTTCAACACACTGCTCCAGTGTTGGCACATCCCAACCCCTCACTCCGTTTCATCGTTGAGGTGGATGCCTCCGAAGCAGGAGCCGGGGCCGTGTTATCCCAGCGCAACCGAACCCTTTCAAAGCTGCGGCCCTGCTCTTTCCACTCCAAGCAGCTGAGCCCCGCCCAGAGAAACTCTTGGCGGTCAAGAAGGCTCTGAAGGCGTGGAGGCACTGGCTGGAGGGGTCCAAACACCCTTTCCTGGTGGGGACGGACCACCGCAACCTGGAGTATATCAGGGCAGCGAAGAGACTAAACCAGAGACAGGCCAGGTGGGCTCTATTCTTCACCAGGTTCCAGTTCAAGATTTCCTATAGGCCAGGTTCGAAGAATGTGAAGACGGACGCCCTGCTCGCGTCTATGACGCAGTGGAGAGGCAGGGAGAAGAGATCCCCATCATCCCTCCATTCCACATCATCGTGCCAGTGGTCTGGGACGTGGACACCGACATATGGCAGGCCCTCCGTATGGAACCCGCACCTGCACAGTGCCCGGAGAACGTGCCTACATGCCCACAGGTGTGCGGGACCGCCTCCTTTCCTGGGAGCACACAGCGCCTGTGTCGGGTCATCCTGGGATAGGCCGTACCCTTGCCTACCTAATGGAGAAGTACTGGTGGCCCATCTTGGATAGGGACTTCCGGGCATACGTCTCTTCCTGCTCCATCTGTGCTCAGTCAAAGACACCTCCCTTATGGAAAGCTCCTTCCCCCGCCAGTTCCACAACAACCTTGGTCTCACCTCTCAGTGGACTTTGTCACTGACCTTCCCCCCTCCCAGGGGAACACCATCATACTCGTCGTTATGGACCGGTTTTCCAAAGCTTGTTGCCTCCTTCCTCTGCCTGGGCTTCCGTCGGCCATGCAAACCACGGAGGCTCTTTTTACACATGTCTTCCGGCACTACAGGATCCCGGAGGATATTGTGTCAGACCGTGGCCCTCAGTTCACCTCACGTGTATGGAAGGCATTCATGGAACGCCTGGGGGTCATGGTCAGTCTCAAATCCGGTTATTGTCCTCAAGCTAATTGGCAGGTGGAGAGGGTCAATCAGGAGGTGGGCAGGTTCCTGAGGTGTAACTGTCAGGATCGGCCGGGGGAGTGGGCAGATTTTCTACCTTGGGCGGAGTACGAGCAGAATACCCTCTTCCACTCCTCTACTTACCTCACTCATTTCCAGTGCGTTTTGGGGTATCAGCCGGCCCAAGCCAGACCGAGGCCCCTGCGGTGGACGAGTGGTTTCATCGCGCTGAGGAGATCTGGAATGCTGCGCACACTCGTCTCCAGCCCGCCGTGCGTCGGCACAAGGAACAGGCCGACCGCCACCGAAGTGAGGCGCCAGTTTTCTCCCCAGGCGACCGGGTCTGGCTCTCCACCCTCCGCTTGCCCCTCCGCCTGCCGTGCCGGAAGCTGAGCCCGTGATTTGTGGAGCCGTTTACAACTCCCTGTTGATTACCACATTAAACCGACCTTTCATGTGTCTCTCCTCAGGCCAGTGGTGCCTGGTCCCCTCGCTGAGGCTGGACCCAGTGATGCCCCGCCTCCGCCTCTGGACATTGAGGGAGGTCCGGCGTACTCGGTCCGTGAGGTCCTGGATTCGAGGCGTCGGGGGGGGGGGGGGGGGGGGGGGCGTCTCCAGTACCTCATTGACTGGGAGGGGTACGGCCCAGAGGAGCGGTGCTGGGTTCTTGCGGTGGACACATCATGGATACTTCGCTGACCAGGGATTTTCACCGTCGGCGCCCGGACCGACCCGCACTGCATCCCCGAGGCCGGTGTTGTCCCGCTGTTGGTGCAGCATGTTGGGGGGGGGGGGGGGGGGGGTTACTGTCACGGATCCCCAGTACTGCTGCTCATTCTGTTCCCCAGTTCCGGAGGTCGATGTCACCGGCCTCTAGGCTACACTGAACTGTGTCATTACGCACACCTGGTTACAATTCCTCACTGATTGTATTTGTATAAATGTGCCCTTTGTTTCCCCATTGGGCTATCAATTATTGTTCCCATGTCCATTGGTCATGTGAGTACCTATGAGTTGTCTCAGCCTGTGCTGCGTGTTTTGTGCTTTGTGTATTACCAGTCTCGTCCCGTGTCGTTCTACGAGGTTTACCCTCACTCTTTTGTTTGGGTACATCCCAGTGTCTTGTATACGTGTTTGTTTTCAGTGCATTAAAAACCCAGATGATGCATTCCTGCGCCTGTCTCCAAATCCTTTATACCAGCGTGACAGTAGAGCTGGTATGTGTCTCTATGGATGCGGGCCTTACTTTTTTTTAACCAATAATCAATTTTTTAGCAAACGGAATGAGCAGCAGCTACATTTGGCTAGATACGGACCGTTAGTGGAATTCCTGCGTGAGAGTAACGGTTAATTTGATTGGATGTTAATTATTTGACTAGGCTACCTGTATTTGACATTGTGTTGTTATTTCACTGTACACTAAATGGTTTAATTTTATTTTTGGCAGTGAAACGAGGATACTCAGGCGAGAAAAAAACATTACCCAAATGTATAGCCCAGTTGGAAAATCTAAATGGACTGTTTGAAAATGTGTATCACGTTTTTATTTGGCATACCCCCGACGGCATTACGCGTACCCCTGCTTGGGAATAGCCATTCTAGAATAATGAGCATTATCTGATTCTGTTTTATCTTGAAAGCAGAGGGTTCACTAATTAGTATCTTTTGGATGCAGAGAGTGCTGAAACTGAGGTCTCTGACATGGCCCTTGACAAATGGCTTAGCTTGTGTTTTGATCATTGCCCCTATGCCTATTGGTTCTGTGGCGGTCACTGTGGGAAATCAAAATGACATTTCATTTGCAGTTACATGACTAATATTTAAATTATCCGCACGCATCTGTCACAGCTTTCCATCATCTTAATGTCCTCATAATAAAACTGCCTAGTCAAATAAAGGTAAAAACAATATATATATATATATATATATATATATATATATATATATATATATATATATATATATATATATATAATAGTAATAATGCACCACCATGTGAGTGTAACGGATGTGAAATGGCTAGCTAGTTAGCGGGTACGCGCTAGTAGCGTTTCAATCAGTTACGTCACTTACTCTGAAACCTATTAGTAGTGTTGCCCCTTGCTCTGCAAGGGCCGTGGCCTTTGTGGAGCGATGGGTAACGATGATTCGTGGGAGACCGTTGTTGATGTGTGCAGAGGGTCCCTGGTTCGCGCCGGTGTCGGGGCGAGGGGACGGTTTAAAGTTATACTGTTACATTGATGCTGTTGACCCGGATCACTGGTTGCTGCGGAAAAGGAGGAGGTTGAAAGGGGGGTGAGTGTAACGGATGTGAAATGGCTAGCTAGTTAGCGGGTACGCGCTAGTAGCGTTTCAATCAGTTACGTCACTTACTCTGAAACCTATTAGTAGTGTTGCCCCTTGCTCTGCAAGGGCCGTGGCCTTTGTGGAGCGATGGGTAACGATGATTCGTGGGAGACCGTTGTTGATGTGTGCAGAGGGTCCCTGGTTCGCGCCCGTGTCGGGGCGAGGGGACGGTTTAAAGTTATACTGTTACATGAGGAATGATTGTTATGAAACAACAACATGCATACACATCATGCATAACACAAGGAAATTAAATGATTGAAAAATTATTTTACACTTTTTTTTAGAAGGGCTTTATCATACTATGCTCATGGTACATACTGTAGCTCAATCCCGCTCAAAAGGTATGATGAGCTCTCTGTACATGTAAGCTAAAAGAGTGAGCGTAGGAGTCAATCATATAGAATCTTGGAATGCTGCTTTGGTAAGACTATGAAGTTTCAGATTATAAAAGAATCATATCATAACTAAAGCTGGGTGATGGAAAATTGACGTACACAGCTCCCTTTGAAAGTCTATTATCAGATTTTTTTGCATAGTCTCCAAATGTTTTGCATACAGGTTTCTGTAAATTATTTCACAGAGCTCTGTGAAGGAGAGTTGTTTCCTTGTGGAGATGGAAGCGCCACAGTGTTGAAAGGCCATGGTAGCAGACCCAGTGCCACAGCACTCCTGACTGAGATCACTAGGCCTCATCACCTCCATGTGTTATACACCCTAGTCAAAAAGGATAATTGGGCTTAAATTATATATTTACTTATTGGGCTCTTGTAGTTATTTATGGATTTTCAGTAGCCATATTTTTACCCCTCCGGTGCTTTTCAATAATAACAAATAAACTTGTATTCCCTTTGAAGTAAACAACAACACATATGCTAACAAAGACACATCCACTCGAAACCTCATAGCAGGTATCCATTACAGGACATATCCATTACAGGACGTATCCATTACAGGACGTATCCATTACAGCAGGTATCCGTTAGAGAAGGTCTCTA
This sequence comes from Salvelinus namaycush, assembly GCF_016432855.1. Taxonomy (NCBI): domain Eukaryota; kingdom Metazoa; phylum Chordata; class Actinopteri; order Salmoniformes; family Salmonidae; genus Salvelinus; species Salvelinus namaycush. Next base: position 24,203,530 of record NC_052336.1, on the reverse strand, counting down.
TTACAACCGGCATCCATTACAGGACGTATCCATTGCAGCAGGTATCCATTGCCTTTAATACAGATGCGTCATTCCCCTGGAAGATCTCTCTCCATCTCTCTCTTCCACACTCCCTCTTTGTAGCGTTCTCTTGCAGCAGCAGAGTTCCCAGGTGGGTGGGTTATTGATCGTTGGAGGTGTTGCCTGAAGTGACAGCATCTGAATAACAGACAGGGTCTCCACATCAATACCGCTTCCTCTTAGCACTTCCACTTGAGCACATACAATTTGTTTTGCATAGATATTGGTAATTGTGCAGCCCCAAATTACTGTACGGGATGCATAGTATGAAGATCTACAATCATATTTGGCATGGTTTTATTTCCCTCAAGCCTATGTGAATGATCATGCTGTGCACAACAATTGATTTTGTCAGCTATTTTAGATTTGGTCTTTAGTCTTAGTTCCATTTTAGTGATTTCATCCTTTTTAGTTTTCGTTATTAGTCGACTAAAACTCAGGACAATTTTTGCCTAGTTTTAGTCACAGTCATTTTAGTCACATTAGGCTAGTTTTTCCCCCCATGAAATATTAACTGTATGTTTTACCTTTAACTTCCATCATGTGCATATTAAGATAGTCCTGCCCAACTAGGCCTACTATCCCCTCATATAGCTGGCACGTTGCTGTTGTGGCAGAATGTAACAAAGCCAGCCATGGTTAACTATGCTACAAAGCATTGGCTACATAATACACAATTTAGGCACACAGCTCTTTTCTTCCCATCATTACCTTAGGTTGGAGGTAAATAACAGTGATTCCCATAAAAACGGGAGAATCGGAGCTTTCCAATAATGGCAGAAATATGATTGCACTCCTAATATTCAGCAAAAAACATTAATATTTCCAATCGGCACTAGCATTTGCAAACCGGGAGAGCGAAAACACAGAGGAATAAAAATAGAGCTTCTGATGTGATCAAAGCAAAAACAGCCTACATGAAAGTAAGAGAGGTTGAACATTACTGTTTCTAGTTTAGGTTAGTTACAATTGAAGTGTCCTGGTTGTGTAGAAGTTCAAAAGACTGATGAGTGATTGAAGTAACCGCCTGGGAGCTGTGTGGAAGAGCCTGGCAGATTAGCCCAATCAGACCGTGCAACCGAAATATGTTAATTCTTCCAATGAGAGGATTGCGTTACATATTTTGTAAAGCTATGCATGCTTATGATTGGACAAGACAGGTAAAAAGGAGCTTCATGTTAAACTGAATGTCCATTCGTCTCACATGGATTTCTGGTCTTTTCACATTTAAGTCAAATAAAATGAAAACTCCCTTGTTACAGTGATGTTTTCTTTCTTGGCATCAGGCAAAATAGGTTGTTGACAAATGTTTTTTCGTCATCGTTGGTTTTGTTTGCATGAACTGATATCCAATCGCATTCACAAAACAAGTGTTACACTTTAATGTCCTTAGCACTTAAATTGTCATTTGAATCACCCGTTTGAAGAGTGAATCGGGCCATCAGACTAACAAACAAAACCTACCGTAAAGTTAGTAGATTGTATGTATTGCTATTGTCCTTGCTAATATGAATATTTATCCTAATGGACGTTACATTTGAAAGTCTGTCAACACACCTATGAAAGAGTGCAGAGTGCTTGTGAAGATGTGTGCTAAACGGACAGACAGGTTCACCTAGAGGTCTAGAGAGGAGGGTTTAGTTAGGCTGTCCCTGTTAGAATATGCTAAGGTTCTTTAACAACTGGATTTACTGACACAAGGGACATGTCATCCAATGATTACTGTTAAAAACATCACCCTCACACAGCTGGCAGGACAGGGTAGACAGTGTGTGTGTGTGTGTGTGTGTGTGTGTGTGTGTGTGTGTGTGTGTGTGTGTGTGTGTGTGTGTGTGTGTGTGTGTGTGTGTGTGTGTGTGTGTGTGTGTGTGTGTGTGTGTGTGTGTGTGTGTGTGTGTGTGTGCGTGTGCATGTGCGCATTAGTTATTGTAATAGAGTAGAGGAACACACCTACTAAGCCTTGTTTTCCCTAACATACAGTACAAGTTACAGGTTCACCTAGAGGTCTAGAGAGGAGGGTTTAGTTAGGCTGTCCCTGTTAGAATATGCTAAGGTTCTTTAACAACTGGATTTACTGACACAAGGGACATGTCATCTCTCTTCCTGATTAAACGACGCAAACATTTTATGTGGTTGTTGTTCACCTGTGTCTCCAACTAAACTCTATTTGTTTCCTCGTTGTATTCAATCACGTTGACCAAAAAAAGGAATATAAATGCATTACAGTAGTCTACAAACATTGATCATAACAATGTGTTAAACCGATGAGGGGGGCATTCACGAGTTGGATTTGGTAAAGACCCTCCGTTTATCATCCAGATGTTTTATCAGTGTTTAATGATTACTGCAGAAACGAGCATGCATAATTAAAAGAGAGCGAGTTCTCTGAATGCTCGGGGCAGTGCAGATATGGGCCGGGGAAAAGTTGTGAGTTAATTTAGATTACCAATTAAATCTGTGTAGCCAAAGTCATGAGAGGGAGGAGAAACCAGAGGAGACATAACAGGCCTCAGAATGGAAGGAAATAGCCTGGGCTTGTAAATAGATATATTGTTGTGCTTGTACAAGATATATAACCCTTCTGAGAAAAATGCTAAGCAATGCAGGTTTGGTATTCAGCATAGATTTCTGATGTACAATACATTTCTTATCTATTTCCAATGGTCTTGACTTCTGTTAGAGGGAGTTTTTCATATGAAAGCAAGTGGAAAATGAGGAAATGTCCAACAGTGGGACATATTTATATGTTTCTGTGGTAAGGGGTGTGGAACCTACTTCTCATCAACCTCTCTCAGAGGAATGCAGCCTAACTCAACCTGTTCTGCACCCTCTGCAGTTTGTTGGCGGTTGTGAGAAACCCCAACATGCTGAAAAAGAGACATGTAGAGACCAAATTTCTGCTTCGGTGAATAATGAATGAATCAAGTTGACCCGGGTCCTTTTCTTGGAACGAATTGTGTCGACAGAATACTAAAACACAAACACAAGTGTCTCTAAAATGACTAGGTACGTAGCAAGCAAAGTTAAAATAAAATACATTTGGAATGACATTTTCATCTATTTAGTCACACGAATTTATAAACTTATGAAGCATTTTTAGCTACTAAGGATGTAGTGTGTACCATCTGGGAATATTAAAGACACATTTTTATAATGCATAATATACCATATGTTCTAGTTGACAGTAAGTAATAAAACATATAATGATGTGCCTGTCCCCCAAAACGTTCCCCCAAGCCTACATCACAAAAAATCTACAATATGTTACTTCAGACAAAACAGCATAAATCCTAAATTACTGATATAAAATTGAAGCAAAAGTAAACATATCTTTTGAGGTAAGATATTCTCATGCCAGAAGGGCAATGCAGCAGCTTGTCTTCTATGATATTCTGCTCAAGTCTGTACCTGAGATCTGTAAACAGACCACCTGACCAGCACCTCTTCTGTTCAGTGGCTGCCGATGATGAATCTGTGAATCATAAAAAACAGATTGCCTCTGCCAGCATCCGTACAGAGAAATATATTTGACCACGCCACCGCTGCCATAGCAGATGTGCTAACCCCTAGCCTGTGCATCTGTCTGGCTCTTCCCCACCTCATCCTCCATATGACAGTCCTGTGCCCCGCTCCCTCCGAGATGAGAGCACAGCTGCTGTGCCTCCCAGACAGCGGGCAGAGGTACATGTATGTCTCATCCACCCACCTGTCACCTCGCTGGGGTGATTGATCACCTTCTCAAAGGGGGAGACCAGTAACATGAAGGTTTTAGCATGTCACAGGCATCAAAGCAGAACAGTGTTGGCCCGAGCCTAGTGACCCGCCTATACAAGGCCACATAGAGAAGGAAACACTATCTCTGAACCCCGAACATCTCTGCCCTCAAGCTTGTCTGCTTTACAGCCATGCAATTGTCTGTCACAAAAATGCTAATAGTCTTACAAAAGGCTGCCAATTCAAAACTTCCTCAGATAAGAGATCAATGGCTAGATTCATTTTCATTTACAGTTTGTAATTGTAATTTTTTGTCAACAATCTACACAAAATACTAATGAAAAAAATTCATGAAAAATAAAACACTAAAATACAGTATCTTTATTATAAAATACTCAACCCCCTGAGTACATGTTAGAATCACCTTTGGCAGTAATTACAGCTGTGAGTCTTTTTGGGTAAGTCTCTAAGAGACAACCATTTTCAGATCTTGCCATATATTTTCAAAGAGATTAAAGTAAAAACTGTAACTCTGCAATTCATGAACATTTACTGTCTTCTTGGTAAGCAACTCCAGTGTAGATAGATTTGGCCTTGTGTTTTAGGTTATTGTCCTGCTGAAATGTGAATTAATCTCCCAGTGTCTGGTGGAAAGCAGACTGAACCAGGTTTTCCTCTAGGATTTTGCTTGTGGTTAGCTCCAAACTCCCCAGTCCTTAATGATTACAAGCATACCCATAACATGATGCAGCCTTGCTTGAAAATATCGAGAGTGGTATTCAGTAATGTGTTGTATTAGATTTGCCCCCAAAATAACACTTTGTATTCAGGACAAAAAGTGAATTGCTTTGCCACATTTGTTTTTGCAGTATTACTTTATTTCCTTGTTGCAAACAGGATCCATATTTTATTATGTACAGGCTTCCTTATTTTCACTATGTCAGTTAGGTTAGTATAGTCTAGTAACTTCAAAGTTGTGGATCCATCCTCAGTTTTCTATCACGGCCATTAAATTGTATAACTCTGTAAAAGTCACCATTGGCCTCATGGTGAAATCCTAGAGCAGTTTCCTTCCTCTCCGACAACTGAGTTAGGAAGGACACGTGTATCTTTGTAGTGCCTGGGTGAATTGATACACCATCCAAAGTGTAATTAATAACTTCACCATGCTCAAAGGGATATTCAGTGTATGCTTTTTTATAAATTTTACTCACCTACCAATATGTGCCCTTTTTTGCAAGGCATTGGAAAACCTCCCTGGTCTTTGTGGTTGAATCTGTGTTTGAAATTCACTGCTAGACTGAGGGACCTTATAGATAATAAATTGTATATGTGGTGTACAGAAATGAGGTAATCATTCAAAAATCATGTTAAACACTAGTTTTGCACACAGAGTGAGTCCATACAACTTAGTATGCTCCTGAACTTATTTAGGCATTCCATAACAAAGGGGTTGAATAGTTACTGACTCAAGACATTTCAGCTTTTCATTTTTTATCAATTTGTAAACATTTCTAAAAACATAATTCCACTTTGACATTGTGGGGTATTGTGTGTAGGCCAGTGACCAAAAAAATCTCCATTTAATCCATTTCAAATTCAGACTAACACAGCAAAATGTAGAAAAAGTCAAGGGGTGTGTAAACTTTCTGAAGGCACTGTATAAGAAACCATAGCTGTTTGAGCTTCCTTAGCAGGAAGGAGGGTTGAATAGCTTACTGTCATTTCAGTGATAGGGGTGTAATCTGTTACTTCATTAGAGACATTTGTTGTGCGTGTTGGAGAGGAATAACTGCCTCTTGTGAAACATGCCCAGTGATATGCAAGTAGTATCCATTATTAAGTGCTTTCATTAAATTTGGTCAATGATTCAAAATATTTTATGCATCACAATTCCATAAAAAAATTGTATCATCTATTGTCTGATATAAAACTAAATATAAAACAATGTATTTTGTCGAATTCAACACCTCTGAATAATTCAATGAATTGGAAAGAATGTGAAAGCATTATCCTTTTGCATGTAGATGCATATTAGATAAAATACAATGCCAAATGAAACTTAAAAATACTAATATAGCAAGTTAAAAAATATCATATATATTTGCACCAAAGAAAACAAGTGATAAACAACAACACAGAAAAAAACGAAAAAAAAAACGGTGTGCAGGTGTAGTTCGATGCCCAAGGGCTTATATGTAAACCACACAAGAAAAACTATATCAAATACATAAGTAGAAAAATAAAACAGGTTTGTTAATACAGATAACAAAACATACTAATTATGAATGTATAAATTAAATGATCAGTAATCATGAGAAAAACAAACAATATTTGTTTTGTTTAAATGTATGTATGAGTGTATGCATATGAGTGTATGAGTGTTCAAATCAAATCAAATTGTATTAGTCACATGCGCCAAATACAACAATAGACGTTACAGTGAAATGTTTACTTACAAGCCCCTAACCAACAATGCAGTTAAACAAATTATGAATAAAAAATAAAAAGAACAAGTAATTAAAGAGCATCAGTAAAATAACAATAGCGAGACTATATACAGGGGGTACCGGTACAGAGTCAATGTGCAGGGGCACTGGTTAGTCGAGGTAATTGAGGTAATATGTACATGTAGGTAGAGTTATTAAAGTGACTATGCATAAATAATAACAGAGAGTAGCAGTGGCGTAAAAGATGGGGTGGGGTGGGGCAATGCAAATAATCTGGGTAGCCATTTGATTAGATATTCAGGAGTCTTATGGCTTGGGGGTAGAAGCTGTTTAGAAGCCTCTTGGACCTAGACTTGGCGCTCCGGGAACCACTTGTCGTTCGGAGGCAGAGAGAACAGTCTGTGATTAGGGTGGCTGGAGTCTTTGACAATTTTTTGGGGCCTTCCTCTGACACTGCCTAGTATAGAGGTCCTGGATGGCAGGAAGTTTGGCCCCAGTGATGTACTGGGGGGTACGGACTACCTTCTGTAGTGCCTTGCGGTCGGAGGCCGAGCAGTTGCCATACCAGGCAGTGATGCAACCAGTCAGAATGCTCTTGATGGTGCAGAACCTTTTGAGGATCTGAGGACCCATGCCAAATCTTTTCAGTCTCCTGAGTGGGAATAGGTTTTGTTGTGCCCTTTTCACGACTGTCTTGGTGTGCTTGGACAATATGTTAGGCTATATGGAGGAGATTACTGAGTTGTTTGGTTCATCAGTCTGACCCCCAGTCTTCGCTTGAAGTTATTGAGGGATGATGATGTTTTGGCAATGTGAAGATAAGAATTCCAGAGAATGGTACCTCTGTATCGGATAGAGAATTGACTATGTGAGGTGCGGCAGTGGAGAGGGTGAAGGTTATCACAGTGTCTTGTGTTATATAGATATATTTCAGATTTAACCTGGAAGAATCCATTGAAGGGCTTAAGTAAACTGTCTGAGGTATGAGTGTGTGTAAATTAATGTGCATAATTGGCATACATAAATGTTGTAAATAGACAAGATATTGAGTTTCTTAAACAAAGGTGCAGATGGAGCCAGGTAATTAGAGGTGGAGGCTTTAAAATGTATGTTGTATGATGAGTAATCTGAGCTAATTTTATCTGCGTGAAATAGGCTTAGAATTCTTTTCTGCCTTTTTGGATGACATGAGCTTGCATAATGACACAACTTTAAAAAATGAAAAAGCAACATTCCACTGGCAATACTGACCTTTATTAAAACACTTCTATAACACCCACAACAAGGGATAATTCAGAATTCAAAGAGCACATGGTGGGTCCTGTGGCAAGTCCCATGGACAGCTCCACACCAACAGTCACAGACAGCACCATGAACAGCTCAGCAGCAAGAACCATGGACAGCTCCACACCAACAGTCACAGACAGTACCATGAACAGCTCAGCAGTAAGAACCATGGACAGCTCCACACCAACAGTCACAGACAGCACCATGAACAGCTCAGTAGCAAGAACCATGGACAGCTCCACACCAACTGTCAGACAGCACCATGAACAGCTCAGCAGCAAGAACCATGGACAGTGGTCCTTCTGAACTCCTTTGGCAAACCATCAAAGTGTCCCCACCCCGTTCCAATGTTTACAATCTTAAGATTAGTACAAACTTCTTAAAATATATCAGCTGAACCCGTTGTTTATGGGCCGGAGAGAAAAGTATGTTATATTCTCCATGAGGAATGGCAGTAGCAGTTAATTGGAAATGCCAACTGCGATGAGTTCAAAGAAGTGTTAGTTACACTGATATAAACTACATTAAGATTCCTGCTGAGAGTCACGTCCCCATCACTCAAAGAGCAGTACTTCTCTTTCCCTAAGAGATAGAGAGCATGAGCGGGGTAGAGAGTAATATACAGAAGTAAAAGGGGGAAGGGTAGGCAGAAAAAGGCTGAGTGAGATAGCGAGATTAAAGTGTAATACATAGATGATATATAGATATATGAGGCACACAAGAAGAGTACACGAGGAAAAAAAGAAGTCAACTATATAGAAAGATAGAGAGACCCTGTCTAAAATGCTGTTATTCAGTGACGAAGAAGGCAAAAGAAATTGAAACAACTCCACAAAAGAGCCAGCTCAACAAACTAAATGATAGAGGACAGTGATTGCTCATTCAACGCCGCCGTGCCCCTGTCTGTGACCCGGAGCAGTTCCCCTCTTCTGCACAGAGAGGGGATGATTCAGTTGTTGCTGTTGTTGTTGACTGACAGGATTAATGAGGCCGTTTACACCCGCAGATCAGCAGCCGCTTGTGAGAGCATAAAAGGGTTTAGTGCATGAGGAGGAAAAATAAACTTATATTAGGCTTGATTATCCCATCCCGACACGTCAGCTCCCCATGCGCTCCGTTCCCACCGGAGAATCATTTTCATCTCAATTTGTGGCACCGTGTACCACCGGGTGCCGGCACAGTCGCTTTATGAAACTCCAGCTGCAACCAACATGGCAGAGTTAGCTGAAAAGGAGATCAATTTCCTCTAATGATCTGACAGTTTCTATGTGATGTCTCAATTTACACTCATTCATTCAGATTGGTGAGGCTTTATTTTCTAGAGTGAGTGTACAATTGCACATTCTGCTACACTTCCCACCACAGATAAATAACACGCAAGCGCCCATACGATCAAAAAAAAGATAAACAAGGACAACAACCACACGAGCCACTGCCTGTTCACCCCGCTATCATCCAGAAGGCAAGGTCAGTACAGGTGCATCAAAGCTGGGACCGAGAGACTGAAAAACAGTTTCTATCTCAAGGCCATCAGACTGTTAAATAGCCATCACTAGCACATTAGAGGCTGCTGCCCTATATACATAGACTTGAAATTACTGGCCACTTTAATAATTGGAACACTAGTCACTTTAATAATGTTTAAATATTTTGCATTACTCATCTCATATGTATATACTGTATTCTGTCCTATTCTACTGTATCTTAGTCTATGCCTCTCTGACATTGCTCGTCCAAATATTTATATATTCTTAATTCCATTCCTTTACTTTAGATTGTGTGTATTGTTAGATATTACTTGTTAGATATTACTGCACTGTTGGAGCTATAAACACAATAATTTCGCTACACCCGCAATAACATCTGCTAAACACATGCATGTGACAAATAAAATGTCATTTGATGCACACACTTATAATCATCATTGCATGCAGTGTCTTTGTAAGTTAAAGAAACCAGGCATTTCCCTTGTATTTTTTGTACTTAGGTAGTGGTGCATCACATGTGGATGAGTGCATGACCACAGAAGTAGCAGAGACATTGATTGCAGCTTACTATCTGAAGAGATGGGTATTCAGTCTGTGATGGGAAGATGAACATCAACTCAGCTGTCACGACTGTGTAGAGGGAAGGTCATTCCACCACCGTTGGGTCATAAAAAGAGCTGTGACAGGGATGAGAGCAAGGATGGAAGTGCCAAGTTTCCAGCGGTGGCAGAGCAAAGTGGTTGAGCCAGGGTGGAAGGTCTGATCACTGCCTGGCTGCAGGTGAAGGGCAGTACCCCTCACTGCCCTAGGCCTGTAGGCAAGCAACAGGAACCGGTGGCACCATCTGAGCGTATTCCGCTAGTAGAAGGAACAAAAAGTAGAACAAACAAAGTAGCAGAGTAGAAGGCTGCTCCAAAATCTGAAATATGTTACAAACTGCCACCAGGAACCAGTGAAAATAGTTGAGGAATGAGGTGACATGGGAGAATCTGAGAAGTTAATCACTCAAAATGCAATTAAGACATTTTGTACACTGAGAGACAAAGTCCGAGATGACACGACAACGAACCATTAAAAAAACAGATTTAATGAAGTTGGAAAAAATCAATTTCCAGCTATGTTCTACGGTGAAACGCCTTATCACTATGCAAAGTTATGCAACACAAGTTCAAATGAATCACGAGATCCAAATACACTTTCATCATAATCTGATCACCCTAGAGACAAGTAGAGGATTAACATGTTCATTTGACACATCAGATTGGGGAAGATTAAATCAGTTTGCAGCTAATTGTTTTATTTTTCTGGTTCCATCGTCAGTAAAGAAAAGCAATATACCCTCTTCACACTTTAAAGAGAACTGCTCCAGCATCTTAAGAGTTGTCAGACAAACGCTACATTAGATGCTTGCACCATGCAGTTTTGAAGAGATTAATTCAAAGAAGTCCACGAAAAAGGGACTTGCAAAGTAATATAACAAAGGGGAAAAGTTGAACTGTACAAACAGTATATTACCTCCGTTTTACATGGATCTGAGCCAGGCTGAATATAATTATCCAAGCTAGCATCTTACGTGTTCCCTAGAACAGCTTTGAGAATGCAAGTGGTCAGCTGAATGAGGTAGCATGAGAGCCCTTCGGATCAGCAGTCCATTCAAAAGTAGGAGTTCCATTACATAAAAAGGTGCATTAGAGAGCTTTACAGACATGCACAATCATTAAGTACTGACCTCAGAGGAAGTATGCAATGTTCAAAATGACTATGACCTCTAAGAATTAATGATCAGATGGGTTGATACCGAAATAAAGAGAAGGCTTTTGGATGTAATGAGTGCCACAGCAGGACCAGGGAATCCAGCTTTCAAATGTCAGAGTGACGTGGTGTCCTGACATCCCATGTGATATAATTAAGCAATAAGGCCCAAGGTGGTGTGGTATATGGCCAATATACCACAGCTAAGGGCTGTTCTTAGGCACGACGCAAAGCGCTCTTAGCCGTGGTATATTGGCCATATATCACAAACCCCCGAGGTGCCTTATTGTTATTATAAACTAGTTACCAATGTAATTAGAGCAGTAAATATAAATGTTTTGTCATACCCGTGGTATACGGTCTGATTTACCACGACTGTCAGCCAATCAGCATTCAGGGCTCGAACTACCCAGTTTATAATCATATATCAATCACACCTGAAGGGCAAAGGGGCATCTGGCAGGCAGAGTTGACATGGCACCAGTGAGCAAGCCTGTGTCTGGCCGGGCAGGTGGCCTGTCAGACTATCAGGAACAGAGGTCACTCTAAGCAACAAGGCAGAGGGGGTTGTACTGTGGCGAAAGCCATTAGATAATTAAACCACACGTACAAGTGTGAAGTTTTCAAGTTTTAGAAAAAATAAAAGTCATCTGAAACCTTATTGTGCAGAGGAATTATCTTCTTTCTGTTGACAGGGAATGCTATCTGAAAAGCTACAGCAGTTGCTTCTTTTCTCTATAAAATAGGCATACAAATAGATGTTCCATTATTATACATGATATGATATGTAAATAAAGTGCATTCTACAAGATGGCTTGGTTGGGAGCGATTATCTATTCTCCCCTGATCCTTTCAGCTCCACCCAGGAGAATGGGCAATTTTGACCTAAAGAATGTCAGGCATCTGTCAAAATACAGGGAAATCTTTAAAAAAAATAAGGCATTGGTTAGAGGCCTCCACATATATTATGATGTGAAAGGGTTATCAAGAAGCTGTCCCAACAACGTGGATGCTTTAGAGAGCACAACATCCAGCAACATTACTCATTTGGCATTCTGGCAATTTGCTATAGCCTTCTCCCTAACATAAGTTTTACCAACCAATCAGCAGTATGAATGCCAGTGGGGAATTTTGTGTCAATGTCACACCCAAAACCTTTGTTTCATCAGACAACGCAAAAACAAAATGTACAATAGATGGCAATTTACAACCAATATCATGTGTAGTTATTGGAGTCTTTGTGGAATTCCAAGGGGGACATTTCTTCAAGGTTGACCCGAAACAGTAACAGGTCACGTCAATCCTATTTAATGTACATGGACTGCAAGGAATCCATCGGGATAAAATAAATACGCACATAGGCAGTTATGCATAGCTTGTCTCTGTGGCCCCGGAGAGAGGAAGACATCAAGCACTTTATTATTAGCTGGTTATTAGTCAATGAAGCGTGGGAATGCCAGGCGGGTTGGGCAGCCATCTCTCTCCTAATCGCCAGAGCTCTTAGTCAAGACCACCTCAGACACCAGGCTTCTCTTCATACCAGACTATGACACACCTTGAGCGGTTATCCTTATACATAAGTAGCCAATGTCACCCATTCATTTTGAGGAACTAAACCGGACCGTAGTTTTGCCTTGTATGTCAAATCAAATGAGGGTTCATGTTATTAACCCAGCCTGATCTGAGGTTTGCTTGAGCAGGTGCATCGGAAATGTTCAAATGCCATTCAGACTATAGAGGCAAGCTGCTGCTGTGTACTGCACTTGCAACCCAGCCTGAGCTGCAAACTGTAAATAGCACACAAAAGGAATAGGATTTTCTGTGAAACATTTATTAGCTTAACATGAGTATACATTTGTACATAACTCTGTAGGCAGGATAGCTCATTAATAGAAAAATGTAATGTGACTGTTCTGTTGCTTTAGCATTGATTTAAACACTCAATGCCTTCGTCAGCGCCCACTGACCCCTTTTCTTTCTTGTATAGAATGTCATGTTAATCTATGTGACGGCGACCGAAACAAAACAGGGGTAATCGATAGGAATAAAATATACAAGCTCTCGCAATATTACCATTAAACAACTTTACCTAGCACTCTAAAACATCCCAACAAAATCTGAGACAAAACCTTTCCCGTTTCTCTCTGAAACTGAACATAAAGCCACCATTCACGACATTAACCCTTGAGAATCACCTTCGGACACAATTGTAGGTAACTGTCTGTAAGCAGGTGTATGTTTCTGGGTCAATCCCCTTGTACCTGCACTATTAAAACATCCTTACTATTAGTATGCTATTCCATGCTAAGGCGAAATAAACCCCATCATTAATTTACAACCCAGGTCATATGTTGGTACAGTATTAGATTTAGCTGAGATTGGGAAATAAATAACATGAGGTTTTCAATCAGATAAAATGTAAATTTATTACTTACAATATACCACCCTGAAATATTCCACCCTGAAACAGAGTTTATGCCTGCTAATGGATGGAATAATGAGTCAGACAGAAACATACTGATCTGTGATCTCAGTCCAACAATTTAGCCTACAATTACTGTGTCCTCATCTGGGAACTCATAGTAGGGCACCTCCAGGTTGAGTGGGGCTGGGCCTTTCCTGATGCGGCCAGAGGCATCGTAGTGAGAGCCATGGCAGGGGCAGTAGTATCCTCCATAGTCACCAGCATTGGCGATGGGTACACAGCCCAGGTGGGTGCACACGCCGATGACAATGATCCATTTTGGGTTGGCGACGCGGTCCTTGTCGTGCTGGGGGTCACGAAGCTCAGCCATATCCACAGCTTCCTCGACGGCGATCTCTTTCTCAGACCGGTGGCGGATGAACAGAGGCTTGCCCCTCCACTTGAAGGTCATATTCTTGCCCTCTGGGATCTCTCCCAGCTTGACCTCGATCTTGGACATGGCCAGGACATCAGCTGAGGCACTCATGGAAGAGATAAACTGTGTGGCCACGGTCTTGGCTGTGTAGACACCCACCACGGCTGTGGCCCCGGTGACAAGGTAGGAGAAGGTCTTCCTGGACTCGCTGCTCTCCTGAGAAGATTTATTGGGGTCAAGCAACTCAGGCCGACGGTAATCGGAGAAATCTGGCACCTTGATGTCAGTGTGAGCGAAGCGGACTGCAGCTTTTGCTGAAAAATAAAACAAGTTGTCCATTAGATAAACAATCCAGAGAGTACTAAGAGATAGACAATGGCATGTGATAGGAAAGTACCAGGGGCACATTATAGCAGCAGATGCATCCAAGTCAATAGCTAATTAGATAGAAAATGTATGAACAGATTGTTTAAAAGTCAAGTTTAAATATTCAATAAAGTAGCTAGCTAGCAAGCTTTCTGATAGTTAGCTAGCCCATTAGCCGGGGCGTATTCAATATGTCGTGCAACGGAAACCGTTTAAAAACCAAACAGAGCAAACGTAACGAAAAGGGACCTTCCTGAATTTGTCCAACAGAAACCCTTGTTTCATTGCAAAACGTTTTGCAACAGACTAAACATTTTACAAATAATTGTATGTAATGAATACACCTTTGGCCTACATGTAGTTAGCTACGAACTCCCTAGCTAAAATGTAAGGTTAAACTAGTGACCAACAAAGCACTCCTCACTCTATCTAGCAGACTCCAACTCTACCATTACACTGGTTTACACTGAGCTGCATTGGGGTCAGAATGCAATCATGGTTACATTAAGACACTGGAAACGGCGTTAGGAAAATCAAATCACATTTTATTGGTCACATACACATGGTTAGCAGATGTTAACGCGAGTGTAGCGAAATGCTTGTGCTTCTAGTGCCGACTATGCAGTAATATCTAACAAGTAATCTAACAAATTCAGAACAACTACCTTATACACACAAATGTAAAGGGATGAATAAGAATATGTACATTTAAATATATGGATGAGCGATGGCATGCGGCATAGGCAAGATGCAGTAGATGATGTAGAATACAGTATTTACATATGAGATGAGTAATGTAGGATATGTAAACATTTTTAAGTGCCGTTATTTAAAGTGACTAGTGATCCCTCAATGTAAACATCATTAAAGTGACACCTTCATTAAGTCCGTTTATTTAAGTGGCCAGTGATTTGATTTGATTCTTCATGTTAGTGATGGCTGTTTAACAGTATAAGCTGTTTTTCAGTCTCTCGGTCCCTGCTTTGATGCACCTGTACTGACCTCGCCTTCTGGATGATAGCGGGGTGAACAGGCAGTGGCTCGGGTGGTTGTTGTACTTGATGATCTTTTTGGCCTTCCTGTGTCATCGGGTGCTGTAGGTGTCCTGGGGGGCAGGTAGTTTGCCCCTGGTGATGCGTTGTGCAGACCGCACTATCCCCTGGAGAGCCTTGCATATGAGGGCGGTGCAATTGCTGTACCAGGTGGTGATACAAACCGACAGGATGCTCTCGATTGTGCATCTGTAAAATTTTGTGAGTATTTTAGATGACAAGCCTGTTGCGCCTTCTTCACCACACTGTCTGTGTGGACCATTTCAGTTTGTCTGTGATGTGTACGCCAAGGAACTTAAAACGTTCCACCTTTTCCACTACTGTCCCGTCAATGTGGATGGGGGGTGCTCCCTCTGCTGTTTCCTGAAGTCCACGATCATCTCCTTTGTTTTGTTGACGTTGAGGGAGAGGTTATTTTCCTGACACCACACTCCGAGGGACCTCACCTCCTCCCTGTAGGCTGTCTCGTCGTTGTTGGTAATCAGGCCTACCACTGTATTGTCATCTGCAAACTTGATGATTAAGTTGGTAGCATGCATGGCCACACAGTCATGAGTGAACAGGGAGTACAGGAGAGGGCTGAGAACGCACCCTTGTGGGGCCCCAGTGTTGAGGATCAGCGGGGTGGAGATGTGGTGAAGGTAGGAAACAACCTGGGGGTGGTCTACCTCAATGCATGGATGGAATATGTCACTGTACTCAATTATACCTTACTCCACACTGATACATTGAGAAGACTGAGAATACTGTTTCGTGCTCATGCTAGCTAGCAGTAGCCATTATGGAATGGCAAATCACTTTGAACAATAAAAGAAGCTGATTGGAATGGCTGTGACAACCAAACTGGCTGCAGCGGCTACTGCTAACTAGCACGAAGACAAAAAGGGCAGTTTTCTGGGAAAACAAGCAGTATTTCAATCTTCTCGATCTATCAGTGTGGATTAAGGTACAATTTGGAGTGCAGTTGCATATCCCATCCTTGCATAGAGGTAAGCTTTCTAACCAATATCTCACGCCAGCTCCATGGTGCCTTAATATATCCATCATTGCGTTCTGACCCACAGTGCAGCTCAGTGTAAACAAGCTTAATGGTAGTGTCGGAATCTGCTGGCTAGCATCTCTAAGACCCACCTGAATGGGTTATGTAATGTTATCTTAACTAGAATTATAAAAATACGACATTACTACATCAGTAAAGGTAGCACAAGCAGATGGCTAACTATTTAGTTTGATAACCAGGTTGTGACCCCACACTGCAGTCAGAGTTTCTAAACCCAGAGGCGCAACATCGCAAGACTTCGTGGAAAGCTTGCAAAACAGACCAAGCAGACCACCACCTACAAGCATGATCTGGGATTTTTATTGGAGAAGCAGTTTCTGCCCATCTTCATACTGTACGGTATTTGCTGCAGTGCTAACCTTGTGCCACCATACTGCAAGTTAGATCCTAGCCTCGTTCATCATGGCCACCCCACTTACTTACCTAGCAAGTAAACGAAATGTTTGTTCAAATATTATTATAACCAATCAATATCTGAAATGAATTGTACTTCTAACATCTTATGTCAATGACTCTTCCACAAGTAAAACAAATAACCCGATTATTAACGTTAGCCATTAGATGCTGTTAGCTAGCTAGCTTGCTTAGCTACTTACCATTTATGCTAACTGATACTGCCGGCCCAGTCTTGGGGCTCTGACCGTTCAGGGACTCGCGGGTTAGGAAAGGTTTCTTCGTGTCTACCAACACGTTCTCTCCCTTTACAACCACCCCTGGAATAAGTGCTTTGAGTGGTCCAGCAACTGCATAGTTCGTTGCCTGCAAGTATGGGGAAAATGCCCCCGAACGAGCGGCAAGGGACATCATATTTTAAGCGAGATAGGCTCCTTGCAATGCTAGCTAGCTACGACCTTGCCTGGATTGTGCGCAAGCGCTGTCTGCGTACGCAACACGTCAAGTTACGAAATGACGTCGGTCAGAAGGTTTACCTTTTTTACTGTGATGGGCAATATCTAATCCACTCTTATTTTAGGGAATTCTTATCTGATTAAAATACTTAGGACTTTTCTGACATTAAATTGTGTTATGTATTTTGTTTTACACTACTACATTGTTCAAGTTGTGAGATAACTAAACATGGCCAATCATCATTTGCATAAGCTAATGCCCTTTGATATCACATTAGGACCTGCATTTAATAATTATTCTCACCATGCAGAAAATTACAAAACATTATGCACAGCTGCTATTTGTAGAATGGTTATACACTGACTTCCTAAGTGGTGACATTATTAAAACATGTATTCCAAATACATCTTCGTCCAAATGTAGTCCCCTGTCATGCATTGAAGACATACAATTAATTCATGAGTAAACTAGGTAGCTAGCTAGCTTACTTGCAATGATTGAGTCCAAAATGTAAACATAGCTGGCAACATGACTTTGTAAGCTTTGGCTGTTATGTTGCTAGGTAAAAACTCTCGTGTGTGTCTGTCCCATTTTGTTTCTGCAGGCTGATGCAGAGTCAGAGAAGAAAAGGTGAAACTCTATATATACACCAACATCTTTGGCTGAAGTTATTGGAGAGATGTGCTGTGCATGATACCGTAAGTAAACGTTTTAGCAGAGATGAATAAGGCCTGGAATACTATACAGTTTCTTCCAAGGGAATGGACAAAATGTGAAAGAAAGATGTTTGGCAAGCTGCAATCCTTTAGCGAATCATGCAGTGTCACTTTTAATTCTAAATTGCTGATGCATAACTAGCCCAAGATGTACTGTTAAGGAGCGTCAGCACTGTTGTACACATTAGCCGCGCAGTCTTCAATGCTTCAATTAAGAACCCAAGAGCTAATGCATAACTGAAGGGCACCGGAGTCCAATGAAGGGGTGATTTTTTTTAACCATCAACAATGAACTGAAGGCCTTTGAGAGTTCCAAACTGTCATTGGTCCATGATAATGAGAATGCTCAATTAGTCTGATGTTCAATTAAGTCTAATGTTAGCTCAGCATCACCTTTTTTTTTTTACTCCGATTTCGATCTTGTCTCATTGTTGCAACTCCCGAAATTCAAGAAAGTGTACAGAATTATATAGAGGCCTTATTGCATGGAACTTCCTTCCATCTTATATTGCTCAAATAAACAGCAAACCTGGTTTCAAAAACAGATAAAGCAACACCTCACGGCACAACTCCTCTCCCCTGTTTGACCTAGATAGTTTGTGTATATGCATTGATATTTAGGCTATGTATGCCTTTTTAAAAACTGTATGTAGTTCTGTCCTTGAGCTGTTCTTATCTGTTGATGTTCTGTATTATGTCATTCTGTATTATGTTTCATGTTTTGTGTGGATCCCAGGAAGAGTAGCTGCTGCTTTTGAAATAGCTAATGGGGATCCTAATAAAATAACAAATACCCAACTGGCTCTGGAGGTGAAAGTCAAGTCACGTGTCTTCCGAAACGCGCTTCTTAACACCCGCCCACTTAACCTTGAAGCCAGCCGCACCAATGTGTCGGAGGAAACACAGTTCACTTGACGACCGAGGCCAGCCTGCAGGCGCCCGGCCCGCCACAAGGATTCGCTAGAGCGCGATGAGCCAAGTAAAGCCCCCCCGGCCAAACCCTCCCCTAACCCGGACGACTCTGGGCCAATTGTGTGCCGCCCTATGGGACTCCCCATCACGGCTGGCTGTGATACAGCCCGGGATCAAACCCGGGTCTGTAGTGACGTTTCTAGCACTGCAATGCCCCAGACCTCCAGGGGTCCCCTAACCAAAGATAGCATAATGTAATGACTCTCTCTCCTCTCTCAGTTTAGCCCTGATGTATCGCCATCAGAGATTGGCATCTGTCCAGTACCACAGTGCACAGCTGAAGCACGAGCAAGAACTGGTTGATATGAAGGGACAGGTAGAGAGAACCGGGCCACTAGTGACAAAAGCAGAACATGAAAACATTCTGCTAGCCAATGAACTGTGTTTGAAAACTGAACAATTAAAAGTAATTGCAAAAACGTATGATGATGAACGAGCACAAACTCTTCAACAAAATAGTTTTCTACAGGAACAACTCGATCTAGCCAGAACTAAATACGATGAAGTCCATGCCAAACTAGATAAATATGTTGAGCTATCTACAAACAGGAGCGTGCAACTTGATAACATGCAGGCAGTTTTGATGAACGTTACTCAAAACAATAATGTTTGAGTCCAAATGCTGCAGACCAAAGACGATCAGTTAATGAACACAATGACCAAGTTGGATGACAAATCAGCAGAACTCACTGAAGTCGCTGACCAAATGAATGATGAGGAACTCAGGTGATGAAGATGGAAATATTGATTTCTAAGCAAGCGGAGGAAATCTCATCACTGAATCTCTCGCTCCGTACTCAAGACCTCTACCTGCAAACTATGACAGATAACACTCACATGTCTAAATTCAGTACTCTAAGTGCCCAAGTGGACTCTGCTATGCAGCAGAATACCTCCCTTAGGTACCATCTGCAGGAATTCCAGAAAAGTCACGCTCTACAGCGTGAATACCCAACCAAGCAACTGGAGCATTGAGAGATGACACACAACAACAGTTTCTGCCACGAAACCACGAGACCAATACCCACCGCGGTCTAAATAACTGGAGAGTACGTCGCTATTCGAAACGACTACCACTACAATCAACCTCTTTTCACCATGAACAGAAATGACACATCATGTCATTGTGAACAACCACTCCACTTTGTGGGGAATATGACCACAAAACGCAACACAAACAGTCCATAAACAGTCATGGAGGACTGCTTAACTTGTGAAGCGCTAATTGATTTGGGCTCGACAATATCGCTCGTCTCTCAAACATTATTCAATGATCTCAAAAGATCTTTGAAGCCAACTAAACGTTGGTTAAAAAAGGAACGATGCACCTCTACACTTCGAGGTTTCACTCAAATATGGTCATAGGTCACAGTGCCATCTCCACTGACCACACTGTCTTCTCCTAACGCTAGCTGCAATGCAGTCATCCACGAGGGGTTTCTGTCGACAGCACCAATTGGGCAAAAGACGCTTGGAAACCTCTTGGTGCAGAATCCAACCCAAGGAGATATTACAATATCTCGTCACATTCAATCAGCAAACCCGATTGACCTTTATTTTCATGATTCCGAGCCAGCAGTCTCTGTGAATGAGCAACTTCCCTCCTCCTTGGAGTCGTGCAATACTGTAGCTGAGATGAACTTCTCTTGTCCTTCGGACACTTCCGCAAGCCCTGCGGCCACCACAGGAATAAAAGCATCGAGTGTACTCTGCTTCCGATTATACATTTTCCTCTTTGCGGGGGACTGAAACCCCTTACAATGACACCAGTGGTGTCAGTCCCACAACTGACCCGATGATTCCCACTGGTGAAACACTGTGCGATTTCGCAGACAGATATCCTCGTCTCATTTCGCAGGTACTGGATAGGTTGCCACACGTGGACACTGTAGTGACTGACAGGCCTCGACAGCCTCTGAGCGTTTTGAAGCACAAACACCAGGAGATTTGTTTGAAAGGTTACAGCCAATCTAATAACAACGCGGCTGCTGACAACTCGTACAAAGGGTCCGACCTTTTCGTGTGTGCCTCGGATACCAACACCAACCTCTGGTGGGGGGGAATACTAGCACAAACCCATGAGGAGCATTTTCAAGGCCAGGGGGAGGTCGAGATTACATGCAACACTGTACGAGGCCGCCAGAGCAGAAAACAAATCTAGCTGTGAACTTCCCTGTGAGAACAGAGAGGAGCGGACAGGCCCCTCGACGGATAACCTTAGAACACATCTAAGATATCACTGAGGTGTACCACACCGGTCGGAAAATAAGTCCAGTGGGCTTTCCACCTCCAAAACAAATGGCAACAATAATCATTCCTTGCCATGTGTAGTTTCAACTACCATGCAACTAGTAAGACGCTCTAATAAATCGGTATGATAACTGGTCCCATTGAGTACCAGGACCAATGCCAGCACAGTTAGTCCAGCTACAATCAGTAAGAAGGTTAGAGACCTCACAAGTCAAATTGCTATTGATAACAGCGACAGAGGAGTTTGTAATCACTCAGATTGCAACATGTGGAAGGGAATCTCCAAAACACTCTTCTTGGCATGGTTAACACACATGCCTCTAATAAATAGAATCCTCCATTCAGTAGGAAAGTTATTAGAAGTCATGAACCATGATCCCACCGCCTACGACTGGTTCAGTGCTTAGAGAGTACTTCCGTCGTGAGGTTAGCTAGCTCCTCAGTGGAGAACATAGCTATGAAATAGACTCTTTCATACCTATCACCACTATAATGGTGTAAGACACAGTGACTTGTAGTAAAACTACAACAGGTCCCCTTAACACACAGTTGAAGTCGGAAGTTTACGTACACCTCAGCCAAATACATTTAAACTCAGTTTTTCACAATTCCTGACATTTAATCCTAGTAAAAATCCCCTGCCTTAGGTCAGTTAGGATCACCACTTTATTTTAAGAATGTGAAATGTCAGAATAATAATGATTTATTTTAGATTTTATTCCCAGTGGGTCAGATGTTTACATACACTCAATTAGTATTTGGTAGCGTTGCCTTAAATTATTTAACTTGGGTCAAACGTTTTGGGTAGCCTTCCACAAGCTTCCCACAATAAGTTGGGGGATATTTGGTCCATTCCTCCTGACAGAGCTGGTGTAACTGAGTCAGATTTGTAGGCCTTCTTGCTCGGACAGGATTTTTCAGTTCTGCCCACACATTTTCTATAGGATTGAGGTCAGGGCTTTGTGATAGCCACTCCAATACCTTGACTGTGTTGTCCTTAAGCCATTTTGCCACAACTTTGGAAGTATGCTTGGGGTCATTGTCCATTTGGAAGACCCATTTGAGACCAAGCTTTAATTTCCTGACTGATGTCTTGAGATGTTGCTTCAATATATCCACATAATTTTCTTCCCTCATGATGCCATCTATTTTGTGAAGTGCACCAGTCCCTCCTGCAGCAAGCACCCCCACATTATGATGCTGCCACCCCCGTGCTTCACGGTTGGGATGGTGTTCTTCGGCTTGCAAGCGTTCCCCTTTTTCCTCCAAACATAACGATGGTCATTATGGCCAAACAGTTCTATTTTTGTTTCATCAGACCAGAGGACATTTCTCCGAAAAGTACAATCTTTGTCCCCGTGTGCAGTTGCAAACCGTAGTCTGGCTTTTTTATGGCGGTTTTGGAGCAGTGGCTTCTTTCTTGCTGAGCGGCCTTTCAGGTTATGTCGATAAAGGACTTGTTTTACTGTGGATATAGATACTTTTGTACCTGTTTCCTCCATCATCTTCACAAGGTCCTTTGCTGTTGTTCTGGGATTGATTTGCACTTTTCGCACCAAAGTACGTTCATCTCTAGGAGACAGAACGTGTCTCCTTCCTGAGCGGTATGACTGTTGCGTGGTCCCATGGTGTTTATTCTTGCGTACTAATGTTTGTACAGATGAACATGGTACCTTCAGGCATTTGGAAATTGCTCCTAAGGATGAACCAGACTCGTGGAGGTCTACAATTTATTTTCTGAGGTCTTGGCTGATTTCTTTTGATTTTCCCATGATGTCAAGCAAAGAGGCACTGAGTTTGAAGGTAGGCCTTGAAATACATCCACAGGTACACCTCCAATTGACTCAAATGATGTCAATTCGTCTATCAGAAGCTTCTAAAGCCATGACATCATTTTCTGGAATTTTCCAAGCTGTTTAAAGGCACAGTTAACTTAGTGTATGTAAACTTCTGACCCACTGGAATTGTGATACAGTGAATTATAAGTTAAATAATCTGTCTGTAAACAATTGTTGGAACAATTACTTGTGTCATGTACAAAGTAGATGTCATAACTGATTCGCAAAAACTATAGTTTGTTAACAAGAAATTTGTGGAGTGGTTGAAAAACGAGTTTTAATGACTCCAACCTAAGCGTATGTAAACTTCCGACTTCAACTGTATGTCTTGAGGTCGGCATCAATTCTTACTGACCTCCAGGCATTGACTTGGAAATAGACTCATTCTGAACAGGTTGCAGCCGAACAGGATACTTGGTTTTCTTTTCATTGGCACGTGCGCTTGTGTAAGCATAAATGCACACGTACAACGGAACATTTATTGAGGATTTATGCTAGGACCGCTTAAGGGTCTGAGCAAAATACCAGCTTATTTTTAAAATATACACTGCTCAAAAAAATAAAGGGAACACTAAAATAACACATCCTAGATCTGAATGAATGAAATATTCTTATTAAATACTTTTTTCTTTACATAGTTGAATGTGCTGACAACAAAATCACACAAAAATTATCAATGGAAATCAAATTTATCAACCCATGGAGGTCTGGATTTGGAGCCACACTCAAAATTAAAGTGGAAAACCACACTACAGGCTGATCCAACTTTGATGTAGTGTCCTTAAAACAAGTCAAAATGAGGCTCAGTAGTGTGTGTGGCCTCCACGTGCCTGTATGACCTCCCTACAACGCCTGGGCATACTCCTGATGAGGTGGCGGATGGTCTCCTGAGGGATCTCCTCCCAGACCTGGACTAAAGCATCCGCCAACTCCTGGACAGTCTGTGGTGCAACGTGGCGTTGGTGGATGGAGCGAGACATGATGTCCCAGATGTGCTCAATTGGATTCAGGTCTGGGGAACGGGCGGGCCAGTCCATAGCATCAATGCCTTCCTCTTGCAGGAACTGCTGACACACTCCAGCCACATGAGGTCTAGCATTGTCTTGCATTAGGAGGAACCCAGGGCCAACCGCACCAGCATATGGTCTCACAAGGGGTCTGAGGATCTCATCTCGGTACCTAATGGCAGTCAGGCTACCTCTGGCGAGCACATGGAGGGCTGTGCGGCCCCCAAAGAAATGCCACCCCACACCATGACTGACCCACCGCCAAACCGGTCATGCTGGAGGATGTTGCAGGCAGCAGAACGTTCCCCACGGCGTCTCCAGACTCTGTCACGTCTGTCACATGTGCTCAGTGTGAACCTGCTTTCATCTGTGAAGAGCACAGGGCGCCAGTGGCGAATTTGCCAATCTTGGTGTTCTCTGGCAAATGCCAAACGTCCTGCACGGTGATGGGCTGTAAGCACAACCCCCACCTGTGGACGTCGGGCCCTCATACCACCCTCATGGAGTCTGTTTCTGACCGTTTGAGCAGACACATGCACATTTGTGGCCTGCTGGAGGTCATTTTGCAGGGCTCTGGCAGTGCTCCTCCTGCTCCTCCTTGCACAAAGGCGGAGGTAGCGGTCCTGCTGCTGGGTTGTTGCCCTCCTACGGCCTCCACGTCTCCTGATGTACTGGCCTGTCTCCTGGTAGCGCCTCCATGCTCTGGACACTACGCTGACAGACACAGCAAACCTTCTTGCCACAGCTCGCATTGATGTGCCATCCTGGATGAGCTGCACTACCTGAGCCACTTGTGTGGGTTGTAGACTCCGTCTCATGCTACCACTAGAGTGAAAGCACCGCCAGCATTCAAAAGTGACCAAAACATCAGCCAGGAAGCATAGGAACTGAGAAGTGGTCTGTGGTCACCACCTGCAGAACCACTCCTTTATTGGGGGTGTCTTGCTAATTGCCTATAATTTCCACCTGTTGTCTATTCCATTTGCACAACAGCATGTGAAATTTATTGTCAATCAGTGTTGCTTCCTAAGTGGACAGTTTGATTTCACAGAAGTGTGATTGACTTGGAGTTACATTGTGTTGTTTAAGTGTTCCCTTTATTTTTTTGAGCAGTGTATATTTTACCCTGAGGCCTTTGGCTCTACAGCTACCGTACTCACCAGTATCTCCCCAGGGGTCCATAGGTCATACCTGCAGACTGTCCGAAGCTGGTGTCATACATCTGTAGACTCATCATGTAGTTATCAACTTAGGATAGTGCCCTAAGCAACACACCGTGAATTAGGAACGCCCTAGATATGACATCAGACAATGCCATGATAGGGGCATTTTGCCAAGACCTTGGACGTATATAGAATACAGTTCAATTAGATGATTAAGGTGTGGTAACTATATTTTGTATATCTTTTGTTTATGCTTTTATTCAATTTTGTTTAATTTTATTTGACACTTAGGAAGTGATAGAACCATAAACAACTTTCCCATACAACCATGAGTTAGTGCCACAACGCCGCTCATTATGGGGAAGAAATGTAATTATATATTTCGTGACTGTGTTGTTAACATCTGCCTAAGTTACTGCCCAGATCTACCAGCCTGGACGACCAGACGACAGGTCCAGAACGGCGATCCCCAACCTGGACATCCACTGCCCATTCTTGTGGTGGACTGATCTGTTGGCAGAAAGCCAGGCTAAACTACCAGAGGGGGACCACAACAGCAATCACCAACAAGTACATCTCCTGGCCATTCTTGTGGTGGTTTGCAGCTTTCAGAAAGCCTACCAGGGTGAATCACCAGAGGGGGACCGCAACGATGATCCACAACCAGGACATCCCTTGGTCATTTTTATGGTGGGTTGCAACTTGCAGGATAATTCCAAGATTGAAACCACCAGAGGGGGAATGTCATGACTCTCTCCTTGGTGAGGATCAAAAGGACCCATCAGCTAGGCCAATGGCTGACAGATAGCCAAACTCTCTCTCCTGGGGATGTTGGCCCGGTTTTATGACTTAACAACCAGATTGTAAATACCTAGCAGAAACTCTCCCTTTGGCTCTGCAGTATTGAGAAGGAAATGTCTGAGTGTTACAGAGAGACTCTTGCCAAAGAACTTAAACATCAAACAATGAACATTGGGACAAAATACTTCAACTTCCAAATGTTGGTAATGATGTGAAATGGATAATGGAAAATTAATGTCTATTTTGTGATGTCATTAAAATGATCAGAAAGACTGTATAACAAGATAACTGTAACTCTGAAAGGGTACACATCCTAGTTATCAGGTTTGTATCCAAATATAAAATAAATGATTAAGTATAAAGAATAAGTTTGAAAAGATAGAATTTAGACTTCTAAATGAGATAATTGCTTTTCATATAAACCTGGGCCAAGTCAGTAACCACGCCCCCGTGAGCACAGAAGTTGTGTCAACAGGACGGAACACCCTCCAAGGCCAGAGTGCTTTAACGGACTCGCTGAAGAATTAACATATTAGACCAGACAGCGTGGAGCGGTGGCTACACGGCTGGAAATGGTTAAAACTACAAGACCAGAAAATGTTAAGATCCTCTGAAACACTTGACAAGTGACGAATGTGAAGACTAGACTAAAACATGCACCGCCTGCATCTCTGCATGTAACGTAGTCTAGGACAATTGACCAAGACGAGAGGGAAGGACAAATTCGTCTTACCATCATAGGTACAGTGCCTTGCAAAAGTATTCATCCCCCTTGGCGTTTTCCTATTTTGTTGCATTACAACCTGTAATTGAAATTGATTTTTATTTGGATTTCTTGTAATGGACATACCCAAAATAGTACAAATTGGTGAAGTGAAATGAAAAAAATTACTTGTTTCAAAAAAAAGAAAAAAAGAAAAGTGGTGTGTGCATATGTATTCACCCCCTTTGCTTTGAAGCCCCTAAATAAGATCTGGTGCAACCAATTACCTTCAGAAGTCACATAATTAGTTAAATAAAGTCCACCTGTGTGCAATCTAAGTGTCACATGATCTGTCACATGATCTCAGTATATATACACCTGTTCTGTCAGCAACACCACTAAGCAAGGGGCACCACCAAGCAAGCGGCACCATGAAGACCAAGGAGCTCTCCAAACAGGTAAGTAAGAAGTACAGATCAGGGTTGTGTTATAAAAAAATATCCGAAACTTTAAACATCCCAAGGAGCACCATTAAATTCATTATAAAAAAAATTGAAAGAATATGGCACCACAACAAACCTGCCAAGAGAGGGCCGCCCACCAAAACTCACGGACCAGGCAAGGAGGGCATGAATCGGAGAGGCAACAAAGAGACCAAAGATAACCATGAAGGCGCTTCAAAGCTCCACGGCGGAGATTGGGGTATCTGTCCATAGGACCACTTTCAGCCGTACACTCCACAGAGCTGGGCTTTATGGAAGAGTGTCCAGAAAAAGCCATTGCTTAAAGAAAAAAATAAGCAAACACGTTTGGTGTTCGCCAAAAGGAATGTGGGAGACTCCCCAAACATATGGAAGAAGGTACTCTGGTCAGATGAGACTAAAATTGAGCTTTTTCGCCATCAAGGAAAACTATGTCTATATCTGGCGCAAACCCAACACCTCTCATCACCCCGAGAACACCATCCCCACAGTGAAGCATGGTGGTGGCAGCATCATGCTGTGGGATGTTTTTCGTCGGCAGGGACTGGGAAACTGGTCAGAATTGAAGGAATGATGGATGGCGCTGAATACAGAGAAATTCTTGAGGGAAACCGGTTTCAGTCTTCCAGAGATTTGAGACTGGGAAGGAGGTTCACCTTCCAGTAGGACAATAACCCTAAGCATTCTGCTAAAGCAAGACTCGAGTGGTTTAAAATACTTTTCCCGTGGTGCCCCAAGTTCTTAATGAGTTATTTGCTACATGATGAATTTAATCGAGTAATAATTAAACGGAGTAGGTCATTATTTGTAGCAGTCATCACATTAGTGATAGTCAGGTCACGACAATAATATAGTAAATATGTAGAATAGCAGGAAATTAGCTTTACAACTGTAAAATCTTATTTTAGCCTCATGGCAAAATGTGCACATATTTGATGGACATGGGAATGAAGGAGTGCTTATACCTGTTCAGCTTACAAGTAGGGACCCTATAGTGTCTGCCTGAGGGGAGGAGGGGAGGAGGGACCCTATCGCATCTGTCTGAGGGGAGGTGGGACCCTATAGTGTGTATGATGAGAGGAGGGACCCTATAGCGTCTGTCTAAGGGGAGGAGGGACACTATGGTGTCTGTATGAGGGGAGGAGGGACCCTGTAGCGTACGTCTGTCTGAGGGGAGGAGGGACCCTATATCAAATCAAATCAAATGTATTTATATAGCCCTTTGTACATCACCTGATATCTCAAAGTGCTGTACAGAAACCCAGCCTAAAACCCCAAACAGCAAGCAATGCAGGTGTAGAAGCACGGTGGCTAGGAAAAACTCCCTAGAAAGGCCAAAACCTAGGAAGAAATCTAGAGAGGAACCAGGCTATGAGGGGTGGCCAGTCCTCTTCTGGCTGTGCCGGGTGGAGATTATAACAGAACATGGCCAAGATGTTCAAATGTTCATAAATGACCAGCATGGTCAAATAATAATAATCACAGTAGTTGTCGAGGGTGCAGCAAGTCAGCACCTCAGGAGTAAATGACAGTTGGCTTTTCATAGCCGATCATTAAGAGTATCTCTACCGCTCCTGCGGTCTCTAGAGAGTTGAAAACAGCAGGTCTGGGACAGGTAGCACGTCCGGTGAACAGGTCAGGGTTCCATAGCAGCAGGCAGAACAGTTGAAACTGGAGCAGCAGCACGGCCAGGTGGACTGGGGACAGCAAGGAGTCATCATGCCAGGTAGTCCTGAGGCATGGTCCTAGGGCTCAGGTCCTCCGAGAGAGAGAAAGAAAGAAAGAGCGAAAGAGAGAATTAGAGAGAGCATACTTAAATTCACACAGGACACCGGATAAGAAAGGAGAAGTACTCCAGATATAACAAACTGACCCTAGCCCCCCGACACATAAACTACTGCAGCATAAATATTGGAGGCTGAGACAGGAGGGGTCAGGAGACACTGTGGCCCCATCCGATGATACCCCCGGACAGGGCCAAACAGGAAGGATATAACCCCACCCACTTTGCCAAAGCACAGCCCCCACACCACTAGAGGGATATCTTCAACCACCAACTTACCATCCTGAGACAAGGCTGAGTATAGCCCACAAAGATCTCCGCCACGGCACAACCCAAGGGGGGGGCGCCAACCCAGACAGGAAGATCACGTCAGTGACTCAACCCACTCAAGTGACGTACCCCTCCTAGGGACGGCATGAAAGAGCACCAGTAAGCCAGTGACTCAGCCCCTGTAATAGGGTTAGAGGCAGAGAATCCCAGTGGAGAGAGGGGAACCGGCCAGACAGAGACAGCAAGGGCGGTTCGTTGCTCCAGAGCCTTTCTGTTCACCTTCACACTCCTGGGCCAGACTACACTCAATCATATGACCCACTGAAGAGATGAGTCTTCAGTAAAGACTTAAAAGTTGAGACCGAGTCTGCGTCTCTCACGTGGGTAGGCAGACCATTCCATAAAAATGGAGCTCTATAGGAGAAAGCCCTGCCTCCAGCTGTTTGCTTAGAAATTCTAAGGACAATTCGGAGGCCTGCGTCTTGTGACCGTAGTGTACGTGTAGGTATGTACGGCAGGACCAAATCGGAAAGATAGGTAGGAGCAAGCCCATGTAATGCTTTGTAGGTTAGCAGTAAAACCTTGAAATCAGCCCTTGCCTTAACAGGAAGCCAGTGTAGGGAGACTAGCACTGGAGTAATATGATACATTTTTTTGGTTCTAGTCAGGATTCTAGCAGCCGTATTTAGCACTAACTGAAGTTTATTTAGTGCTTTATCCGGGTAGCCGGAAAGTAGAGCATTGCAGTAGTGTAACCTAGAAGTAACAAAAGCATGGATTCATTTTTCTGCATCATTTTTGGACAGAAAGTTTCTGATTTTTGCAATGTTACGTAGATGGAAAAAAGCTGTCCTTGAAACAGTCTTGATATGTTCGTCAAAAGAGAGATCAGGGTCCAGAGTAACGCCGAGGTACTTCACAGTTTTATTTGAGACGACTTTACAACCATCAAGATGAATTGTCAAATTCTACAGAAGATCTCTTTGTTTCTTGGGACCTAGAACAAGCATCTCTGTTTTGTCCGAGTTTAAAAGTAGAACGTTTTCAGCCATCCACTTCCTTATGTCTAAAACACAGGCTTCTAGCGAGGGCAATTTTGGGGTTTCACCATGTTTCGTTGAAATGTACAGCTGTGTGTCATCCGCATAGCAGTGAAAGTTAACATTATGTTTTCGAATGACATCCCCAAGAGGTAAAATATTAAGTGAAAACAATAGTGGTCCTAAAACGGAACCTTGAGGAACACCGAAATGTACAGTTGATTTGTCAGAGGACAAACCATTCACAGAGACAAACTGATATCTTTCCAACAAATAAGCGTCTGTCTATAGCGTCTGTCTAAGGGGAGGAGGGACCCTATAGTGTCTGTATGAGGGTAGGACCCTATAGCGTTTGCCTGAGGGGAGGATGGACCCTATAGCGTCTGTCTGAGAGTAGGACCCTATAGCGTCTGTCTAAGGGGAGGAGGGACCCTATGGTGTCTGTATGAGGGGAGGAGGAACCCTATAGCGTCTGTCTGATGGGAGGAGGGACCCTATAGAGTCGGTCTGATGGGAGGAGGGACCCTATGGTGTCTGTCTGAGGGTAGGACCCTATAGTGTCTGTCTGAGGGGAGGAGGGACCCTATAGTGTCTGTCTGAGGGGAGGAGGGACCCTATAGTGTCTGTCTGAGGGGATGAGGGACCCTATAGTGTCTGTATGAGAGTAGGACCCTATAGTGTCTGTATGAGAGTAGGACCCTATAGCGTCTGTATGAGAGTAAGACCCTATAACGTCTGTCTAAGGGGAGGAGGGACCCTGTGGTGTCTGTATGAGGGGAGGAGGGACCCTATAGCGTCTGTGGGAGGGGAGGAGGGACCCTATATAGTATGTATGAGGGGAGGAGGGACCCTATAGCATCTGCTTGAGGTGAGGAGCTGATTCTCGGAGTGAAGTACATTGGAGGTATCTGAAATAATTTCCTGTGCTTGTCTGGTAACGGTCTGCTCAGAAATAGTCTGCACGGAGGGATGTTGCCTCACACCCATGTTTGTATGCAGTTTGGGATTTCAGTAGGACTGATCAATTGCAAAACCAGACTGTGATGCCATATCTGGGATACTCTCTATGATCGCATGGTAGAACAGAAACATTATTTTTGGTCAACTCCAAAAACCCTGAGTCTACAGTACATAGGAAATAGAGGCGTTGTTGGACTCTGGAGCAGACACTCTCTACTTGGACCTTCCAGCTCAGCACATTGTCCATCTGTACACCCAGAGACTTGAACGAACTAACCTGCTATGTTGGCATTGTGAACAACCACAGGTGCGTGGACGCCGACAGATTTTGGGTCAAACACAATCGCCTCCGTCTCCTCTGTTTTCTTTACATTAAAGGATGAAATGGTGCTCATCACACCACTGGACAAACCTTTGAATCTCTGAACTGTACACAGTAGTATCAGCATCTTTATGCATCAGACCAAGAAGGTCTGTATCATCTGAGGACTTGGCAATATAGTTTTCAGGATTACTGCTAGTGCATTCATTTGTGTAATGTGTGAATAAGATGGGCGAACTCACACAACCTTGGATGGCCCCCATGCTAATGTCTCTAGCCACAGATAGTGTATCATAAACTCTAACCTGTTGGGTATGGCTAGTCAGGAATGAGTGGTACCACCTGATGGTATCGGGGTTAACACTGCTTTAACTGGCTGTGTTGGACACGTGGCTGTATTGTGTTAAACACTGAACTGAAATCAATAAATAACAGTCTAGCATTGGCCTTGGGGTTTTCCAGATGCTTAACAATGAAATGCACTATGGTGTTGATTGCGTCATCAGTCCAACGACTTTGCTTATAGGCAAATTGATAAGGATGTAACCCATGGTTCACGTCTGAACGGAGCAAGCACAACACTTTATTACGATGGGGGTCAGAGCAACAGGTCTGTAGTCATCATTTTCTTTTGGACAAGGCTTTTTGGGGACTGGAAGGATATTGGCCTTTTTCCACAATGTGTAGAATAGCATTATACAGCTGTAGATTTATTCAACACAAAAAGGTTGGTACCCCGGGGCCCCAAATGTGGTAGCCCGGCCCTGTTTGATCCATATGATGCAGGCTACCCAACATTAAATCCTTTCTATTTCAGGCAGCACTTTCCTCACTGCCCACTAAAACTAAAGGCTATTGACATTTCTAATCTATGAGCATGCAGTGGAGCTCTAGTTCTCGCAACACTGTATCTGTCATATCACACTTGACATTTGGCACCGCTGCTTCCACAAGCAGACTTCCTATTACTTTCACTGGCAAAAAGAAACTCGGACGTCATCAAGACACTGTCTCTCTGTCTGGCTTTTCAGAAATCCCCCTTTTAAAATAGCCTTACAATGGAATGTGTCTTTTTTTACATATGATGGTAATGTTGAACTCTCCATTGTTCCTATGTCAAAGGAAAACACCGTCACACACTTCCATTCACACAAACATCGGTTTGTCTGGCCAGTAGTTGGGCACACATCGCCGTGCAGACTTACAAATGTGTAGGTCTGAGCATTCGTCGCTTCAGGGAGCTTGTGGACTTCCTGTCCTCGAGCCGTGGTAGCCAGAGAATGTAATCTCTTAAAGAGGTAATCCCATTGGGCCTTTAACAGACATACTAAGTCCTTGTACCCCACTGCTACTCCTACGCAGCTCACAGCACATTAAAAGCTGACAGCTACTGTAACCTTTGACCCTCAACTCCAGTCCCATGCCGGTCTCCCACTGATGTATTCTTCTGACACAGCTGGACACAGCAGAGAGGACAGGATTATGCCACTTTTGCTTTGTAACAAATGACATATCTGGACAGTCCCAAAAGTACCACTTGGGCAAACACTCACACACACTTTGTCATGCCCAGTTCCAGCCAGTAACTTCATAGTGTTTGCAATTAAACACCTTGTCTCTTCAGATTCAGTGTGATAATATGTGGTGAATTCACATTTCAAAAGCACTTTACAATGCCAATATACTGTAGGTATCTGGAGAAAAGGACATGCAAATCAATGACCCATGTTACCGAGCAGAAAAAATGAAAGTGAACATTGGGTCAATGACTTTTTACATTTACAATGCCCATAAAGCTGCTACCTGGAGTCTTCTTGAAGCTATTCATAGATTTTTTATTTAAAGCCACTTCAAGATAATGATTACCCATCACATTTTGGTCACGTAGCCTTTATATCCTAATATGATGAATCATGTATCGTAGGGGACCAAATGCATTTTAATCAGTAAAGTCCCTTCAGTATCGATCACCCGTTGAGGAGATATTGTGATTGCGGAGGTCTGTAGTCGATGTGGCACTGAGGGATAATCGGTACCTGCACAAATATAACATCACTTTTAATTGGACTGTATGCCTTCAAGTCTAAGTTAGGCCAGCTTTTAATTCCTTCAAACTTCCTTTGACCATGAGGATTCAGTTTTCTCAGAAGAAACCACAAGGAACCTGAATATTCCACCAAATGTTTAGTGTAGTTTGACATGATTGATGATTAAAATATGTTGTTAGTCATACTCTATTAATCAAATGACTTCATGATATTTTTATACAGAGATGCAATTTCTGTAAGCAGATAATGCTCAAAGAGAGTGTGATGGCACACTTCAATAGAGCTATACAGAGTCCAATTAACTGAGTGTTACACATAGAGTTTATCTCAATTCAAATCTGACACCGCAACAGATGTCTTTTTCACAGTATTTCAGGGCAAAACTATGATGAGGGAAATGATGGTTGAACTCATCCCTGATTCTGTTGGTTTATCTGTGTCACCAGACAAGTATGATCATTCATCTGGGTGTGTCACTCAACCACCCTCTCTAAATTATAATAGACTTGTCATCATTTCTGGAGATGTCAAAAATATTTGTGCTAGCAAAATGAAATATCCCAACTGTCTCACAATCTGTTGACACGTTTTTAAAAAATTAAGTTTGTTTGGACTTAGCGTAATAAACTTCCCCAAATGTACTCCTACTTTATATCCACCTATTGAAGCTCTTCACCTGGAAAGCCAGTACAAAGGGTTGGGTGCCAGGTCACCCAAGTTATTTGATAAATGCCTCATATCTTTGCAGCGTTGACTGGTTCTGCTTAGCCGTGGCTCAGATAATGTCATCCACTGTGTTAGAATATTTTTCCACCCGAAAGGCGTGGTTCTGATACTTCAGTCTGCCAGATGCCAGCTCTTATGACTTGCAGTCCCCTTGCACCTCATCACCAAACACCTATACTACTGAAGTGACGGGACAGAGCAGAAGACCCGATGCAGCTGTCTCCAGTGAAGGGAGTCTGATGGCCTTATCTTGGGGACAATGGCTTTAAGGCTGGGAGGTTTGTTCATCTCCGTATACTATCTAAGGAAACAAACAGACAAGTGAACAAGGGAAAAAATTACAAAAGAGGGGGGTAAAGAAAAAGAAAACACTGGTATCAAATTAATTTGTGAAAAGATGATAAAGAGTCACCGTGGGATGATTTGAGGAAAGTCATAATACCTTTTTTTTGCGTTGTGAAATAATAGCCTAGTTAGGTAGTTTCATAATTCTTTGTAATTTTTTATATTTAAGATGAGTAATGTGTTTGAAGATCGTCAGATACTCAAGCCAGATGTTTTGTGTGTTTCTTTGTGTCAACAGTAATGAGTTAATTGGTTTAACTAAAGACTCGGAAGGGTTTTAATGTACAGTTGAAGTCGAAAGTTTACATACACCTTAGCCAAATACATTTAAACTCAGCTTTTCACAATTCCTGACATTTAATCCTAGTAAAAATCCCCTGTCTTAGGTCAGTTAGGATCACCACTTTATTTTAAGAATGTGAAATGTCAGAATAATAGTAGAGAGAAGGATTTATTTCAGCTTTTATTTCTTTCATCACATTCCCAGTGGGTCAGAAGTTTACATACACTCAATTAGTATTTGGTAGCATTGCCTTTAAATTGTTTAACTTGGGTCAAACGTTTCGGGTAGCCTTCCACAAGCTTCCCACAATAAATTGGGTGAATTTTGGCCAATTCCTCCTGACAGAGCTGGTGTAACTGAGTCAGGTTTGTAGGCCTCCTTGCTCGCACACGCTTCTTCAGTTCTGCCCACAGATCTTCTATAGAATTGAGGTCAGGGCTTTGTCATGGCCACTCCAATACCTTGCCTTTGTTGTCCTTAAGCCATTTTGCGATGTTGCTTCAATATTTCCACATAATTCTCCTTCCTCATGAGGCCATCTATTTTGTGAAGTGCACCAGTCCCTCCTGCAGCAAGCACCCCCACAACATGATGCTGCCACCCTCGTGCTTCACGGTTGGGATGGTGTTCTTCGGCTTGCAAGACTCCCCCTTTTTCCTCCAAACATAACGATGGTTATTATGGCTAAACAGTTCTATTATTGTTTCATCAGACCAGAGGACATTTCTCCAAAAAGTACAGTCTTTGTCCCCATGTGCAGTTGCAAACCGTAGTCTAGCTTTTTCTATGGCGGTTTTGGAGCAGTGGCTTCTTCATTGCTGAGTGGCCTTTCAGGTTATGTCGATAAAGTACTAGTTTTACTGTGGATATAGATACTTTTGTACCTGTTTCCTCCAGCATCTTCACAAGGTCCTTTGCTGTTGTTCTGGGATTGATTTCACTTGTCACACCAAAGTACGTTCATCTCTAGGAGACAGAACGTGTCTCCTTCCTGAGCAGTATGACGGCTGCGTGGTCCCATGGTGTTTATACTTGCGTACTATTGTTTGTACAGATGAACGTGGTATCTGCTGGAGTTTGGAAATTGCTCCCAAGGATGAACCAGACTTGTGGAGGTCAAAAAAGAAATTCTGAGGTCTTGGCTGATTTCTTTTGATTTTCCCATGATGTCAAGGAAAGAGGCACTGAGTTTGAAGGTAGGCTTGAAATACATCCACAGGTACACCTCCAATTGACTCAAATGATGTCAATTAGCCGACCAGAAGCTTCTAAAGCCATGACATCATGGCAAGCTGTTTAAAGGCACAGTTAACTTAGTGTATGTAAACTTCTGACCCACTGGATTGGGATACAGTGAATTATAAGTGACATAATCTGTCTGTAAACAATTGTTGGAAAAATTACTTGTGTCATGCACAAAGTAGATGTCCTAACCGACTTTCCAAAACTATAGTTTGTTTAACAAGACATTTGTGGAGTGGTGAAAAACGAGTTTTAATGACTCCAACCTAAGTGTATGCAAACTTCCGACTTCAACTGTATGTTGTACTTAAGAGTCATTTAAAAAAATTGACACACTGCTTATTGTTCAGACATCCCTATGGAGTAGCTACCGAAATAAACAACCAAAAATCTCCAAGGATTTTTGGATGTTTTAACAATATCAACAGCAATCTCCCCAATAACTTACAATTATAAAAATAATACTTAAGCTGTTGCCTACATTATTATTGTCAGTTTGAGTTTGGCCATCATACACCTCAACCTCTGAGCATTCACCTGTTGCTCATTCTTTTTTCTGTTGATGTCAGACTGAATGATAGCAGGTAAAAACTCTTTCTCATTCTGTCGTGGGAAGTGGAACTACATTTCTTTGGAGGGCCAGACCTAATCACAGCTTATAAAATGACAACTTCTCCAGGATCAGAGTTGCTGGGTCTTAGAGAGAATCACTTGGGTCAAAACTCATTCCAGGCTGTAGAACCCTTTACAAAGAGTTGTGGGTTGGCCAAACTCAGGGAGACAGCACGCTATATTGAGTACATTTGTTCAACTTTCCTTTTCGATTTCAGTCTTTGCTCTTTCCCCAGTATTTTATTAGCTCTGTACAAATCTTTTGATAAAACCCAAGGCACTCTGAGCCACAGCAGTGTGAGTTTTATAGACCCACAGTGGGTTTCTGTGCTTAATTAAGGGCTATATAGCAGATAGTACCATGGCATGTCTTACACATGCATATGACTAGTCACATTAGAGCAGAGGATTTTTTGCTAATTTACAGAGGATCAATTGCTAATTTATATCATGAACAAAGAAAATCCAGTTATTCATGTATTGTATGTGAATAATTGATCCACAGGCTTTGTAGATAAATCTTCATTTTCTCCCAGTATAAATCAATGACAGAGCAGTTAATTGAGACTGCTTTTCCCATTGGTGTAGATGGAGTTGGCATCATAGCATGGTCACTAAAATCAGCTGTGATAATTCAAAGTTGAAGTAAAGACCTCAATTTATCAGGAACACAGTCCTCCACCCCCTCTCAGTTCTGATCTGAAGAAAGATCACGGGAATGCCGATGAAAAGATAACACTCTATATTTGATCTGAATGCCAAGTAAGTAAATATCTGAATAATTACACCAGACAAAAAAGAAAACTTTCAATCGCGTAACATTTGCACGTAAATCGCTTATTAGGACGCAGAGGGGAAAACGCCCATCATCAACATTAAAGAAGCATGCAGTGAGATGCATACTGATCCATAGAGCCCTGCCTAATTAATCTTTAGTCTCTGAGAAGGCCCGCCCCAGCCTCAGCACCAGTCTCAGCCTGCCTCTAATATTCGAGGCTAGGAGATTAGCAGACTTAACTGCTCCTGAGAGACACAGCTTTGTTATCGGTCATTATTAACTTGAAGTACTAAGCGCCTGCACCCCCCCCCCCCCCCCCACCCAAAAAGCAATAGGCTTTTCTGACGTGGAATGTGCATTCGTCTCTCTTTCTTGATTCGCTGCTAAGTAAAATAAGTGTCTTTGAAAGACATAAGAATGTACAGTAAAAATGGAGAATTCATGGATTAAAGGAAATGTGGGCCGTGGGGAAAACAGACCACAACTCACATCTGTTTTGAGCTCCAACATAATTCAAAGGCTTGACTGAGGGACATCGGAACAACATTCAACCAGGCACAGCCTCGTCAAAAGTGAGCCTCTTATTTGAATTCATCTCTTTTCAATATCTGATTGGTATCAATGCTGCTAGTTTGGAAAATCCTGCCGGAAGGTAAACCCCATTTACTGCAGCAATAGAATGTTGCTCTAATTCTTATTGGACTGACAACTAGAACTGAGAGAACTGTACTGTCAGCTTACATTAGAATAGTCCCATAAATCACTGTCTTGGGGCAACTTCATACTGCTTGGACTCAGTAGCTAGTAAACATTGCACAGGGAAATAGCTACCAATTTACCATTGCATGGTTTGCTGTAGAACCACTTACGCTATGTAGGCATTGAGATTACTTTCGTAAATGCTGTAGAAGGATGAATATAATTTGGACAATCAAAAACATGTTTACATAATTCAGACATGTACATACGTATACAGTTCAGAAGGCCGTTAATAACTGCTAGTCTATGGCTTGAAGTAGTGAAAAAGAATGTCTTCAGTGCATCTTAGGGAGTATGCTGCACTGCAGAGGGAGAGGGAAAAAGAGATGCAGTAGTGAACAAGGATAAGGGATTGTATTTCAGCACCATAGATAGCTCCTACTGTGCTCCCTTTCCTTACACTGAAGGAAATTGAGGAGCGAGAGTGTGTGTGTGTGCTTAGATGCACGTGTGTTGAAGAGTGGATAGAATCTTGAACACCATTTACCATTTTTTTCTGTTTTGAATCCAGCAGGTATCCAGCCATGCTTTAATGATTTAAATGGAAAAGCTTTCCCCACTAAATCGATACTCGTCCACAGCATACTAAGGGATGAGACACCCTTTGTTTTACAAAGAGGACAGCCCATCATGATAAAGTCAAAAGATCGATTGGAAAGACCTTAAAAAGCCTGTAGGTTGTTTCTTGGAATCCAATTATGTTGTTACACATGGTACAATATTATACTACATACAGAATATCAGTGGTGGCTGGTGGGAGGAGATATAGGGGAACGGTCTCATTGTAATGGCTGGAATGGAATTAATGGAACTGAGTCAAACGTGGTTACAATATGTTTGATGTGTTTGATACCGTTCCATTGATTCCATTCCAGCTATTACAATGAGCCCATCCTCCTATAGCTCCTCCCACCAGCCTCCACTGCAGCATATGCTTATTTTCTGAATTATTTTCAAAAGGATTAAAACATTCAGCTGAATGTTTACGCATAATTGTTGAATCATTTGTGGTAACAAAGGAAATATGCCTCTTCCATGCTCGACTTGCATTTAAAATATACCGCATCTATTGGAGACAGAATATTGGTCCCATGTCTCCTTCCTCCTCCCTCTCTGCCTCTCTTTCTGTCTTAATGCAGTCACATCAGCTTCGACATCCAGAGTCCAACCATTCATCACGCCTGTTCAGCACATTACCCACTGTCATCAAATACCTTATTAAGCTTCCAAGAAATACACCAGCCGTAAACACAGAATATGAGATAAATATTTAGGATGTGTATGTCTCTGTCTGAATTACCCTAATGAGCTGTCACTCACAGGCATACACACATTCTGTTTCCTCAGATGTTTATAACATCATATTATTTATCAACATCAAGCCCCCCCCCCCCCCCCCTCTCTCTCTCTCTCTCTCTCTCTCTTTCTCTGTCAAACATACTCATGCACGCAGGTACACACACACTCTCTTTCGCTCTCTCTCTCTCTCGCTCTCTCTCTCTCTCTCTGAGATGGGACCCCAAGATGCCTTTCCCGCCCACTCATTCCTCACAGATCCCAGGACCCTATTTACTCACATCTCATCTGATCTAAAGCAGCCATCTATGCAGCTATTATAGGGTTCGTTAAACCTAAGGTCATTTTTTACATATCATGACAAAATAAAAGTCAGATTAATTTGCACACAAGTAGCACACAAACACATACAGTACATACTCAGGCTCACACTAAGGCACTCTTTAAAAAATGGGTTCCAAAACAGTTCTTCGCAGAAGTATAGTCTTCTACCAAGAACCATTTTGATCAGAATAACCCTTTTCGGAAGACAAAGGTTCTTTGATGATTCTTTGGAAGGCAAGAAGGATTCTATATATATAATATTTCCCAGCATGCTCTATTGCAGGGAGATTTTGTTTTACTGTAATATATGTGTTTTTGCGTGTATATTGATCGGTTGATTAATTGTATGCTACACAAAGATAAATAACATATGATTTTCTTAACTAATCCAATCTGTTGGATTTAGTGCACCCGTTACTGGAGATGGTTGTTCCATTTTAGATGATTGAGGTACAGTTTTCCATCTTCCCCACCTTAGCAGTCATTCTGAATGCAGGTTGCGGGTGATTAACAATTCCACTTGTTGGATATCCTAACTCTGACTGGATTCCATTAAGAATTACACATCAAATCAAATCAAATGTATTTATATAGCCCTTCTTACATCAGCTGATATCTCAAAGTGCTGTACAGAAACCCAGCCTAAAACCCCAAACAGCAAGCAATGCAGGTGTAGAAGCACGGTGGCTAGGAAAAACTCCCTAGAACGGCCAAAACCTAGGAAGAAACCAAGAGAGGAACCAGGCTATGAGGGGTGGCCAGTCCTCTTCTGGCTGTGCCGGGTGGAGATTATAACAGAACATGGCCAAGATGTTCAAATGTTAATAAATGACCAGCATTGTCAAATAATTATAATTACAGTAGTTGTCGAGGGTGCAACAGGTCAGCACCTCAGGAGTAAATGTCAGTTGTCTTTTCATAGCCGATCATTAAGAGTATCTCTACCGCTCCTGCTCTCTAGAGAGTTGAAAACAGCAGGTCTGGGACAGGTAGCACGTCCGGTGAACAGGTCAGGGTTCCATAGCCGCAGGCAGAACAGTTGAAACTGGAGCAGCAGCACGGCCAGGTGGACTGGGGACAGCAAGGATTCATCATGCCAGGTAGTCCTGAGGCATGGTCCTAGGGCTCAGGTCCTCCGAGAGAGAGAAAGAAAGAGAGAAAGGGAGAATTAGAGAGAGCATACTTAAATTCACACAGGACACCGGATAAGACAGGAGAAGTACTCCAGATATAACAAACTGACCCTATCCCCAGACACATAAACTACTGCAGCATAAATACTGGAGGCTGAGACAGGAGGGGTCAGGAGACACTGTGGCCCCATCCGATGATACCCCCGGACAGGGCCAAACAGGAAGGATATAACCCCACCCACTTTGCCAAAGCACAGCCCCCACACCACTAGAGGGATATCTTCAACCACCAACTTACCATCCTGAGACAAGGCTGAGTATAGCCCACAAAGATATCCACCACGGCACAACCCAAGGGGGGGGCGCCAACCCAGAACGAAGACCACGTCAGTGACTCAACCCACTCAAGTGACGCACCCCTCCTAGGGACGGCATGAAAGAGCACCAGTAAGCCAGTGACTCAGCCCCTGTAATATGGTTAGAGGCAGAGAATCCCAGTGGAGAGAGGGGAACCGGCCAGGCAGAGACAGCAAGGGCGGTTCGTTGCTCCAGAGCCTTTCCGTTCACCTTCACATTCCTGGGCCAGACTACACTCAATCATATGACCCACTGAAGAGATGAGTCTTCAGTAAAGACTTAAAAGTTGAGACCGAGTCTGCGTCTCTCACATGGGTAGGCAGACCATTCCATAAAAATGGAGCTCTATAGGAGAAAGCCCTGCCTCCAGCTGTTTGCTTAGAAATTCTAGGGACAATTAGGAGGCCTGCGTCTGTGACCATAGCGTACGTGTAGGTATGTACGGCAGGACCAAATCGGAAAGATAGGTAGGAGCAAGCCCATGTAATGCTTTGTAGGTTAGCAGTAAAACCTTGAAATCAGCCCTTGCCTTAACAGGAAGCCAGTGTAGGGAGGCTAGCACTGGAGTAATATGATCAACTCTTTTGGTTCTAGTCAGGATTCTAGCAGCCGTATTTAGCACTAACTGAAGTTTATTTTGTGCTTTATCCGGGTAGCCGGAAAGTAGAGCATTGCAGTAGTGTAACCTAGAAGTAACAAAAGCATGGATACATTTTTCTGCATCATTTTTGGACAGAAAGTTTCTGATTTTTACAATGTTACGTAGATGGAAAAAAGCTGTCCTTGAAACAGTCTTGATATGTTCGAGAGAGAGATCAGGTCCAGAGTAACGCCGAGGTCCTTCACAGTTTTATTTGAGACGACTTTACAACCATCAAGATTAATTGTCAGATTCAATAGAAGATCTCTTTGTTTCTTGGGACCTAGAACAAGCATCTCTGTTTTGTCCGAGTTTAAAAGTAGAAAGTTTGCAGCCATCCACTTCCTTATGTCTGAAACACAGGCTTCTAGCGAGGGCAATTTTGGGGCTTCATCATGTTTAAT
The DNA here is from genome assembly GCF_016432855.1 of Salvelinus namaycush. Taxonomy (NCBI): domain Eukaryota; kingdom Metazoa; phylum Chordata; class Actinopteri; order Salmoniformes; family Salmonidae; genus Salvelinus; species Salvelinus namaycush. Next base: position 24,161,359 of record NC_052336.1, on the reverse strand, counting down.
TGAAATGTACAGCTGTGTGTCATCCGCATAGCAGTGAAAGTTAACATACTGGTTAACATACGTTGAACGTTTCTGTCGGCTGAATGAGCGACACCGGTTGAGCATTCTTACAGCATTTCCCTCCAGAAGCCATGAGAAAGTTGTCCGGCTGCGGGGACTGTGCGAGGGGATTTATACTACTATCTGTACTTACTGGTGACACAGACGCTGTTTCATCCTTTCCTACACTGAAATGAACCATGTCCAGATAAAGCGTCCGGGGTGAAAAAGTTGAATGAAAAAAAAGTTGTGAGGGACAAACTAAAAATATAAACGGTAATTAAAAAGTAAAAACTGTAAAGTTGTCAGGTAGCAAAGGTAGTAAGGTTGGCAACAAAACGCACAGCAACACGTAAACAAGTCTGCAAGTTGTGACCGGAAATGACGGAAATGGAACCATGATAATGTGACTTACAGACCTGATGTGGCCTGTAAACCAGGAGATTCATAACACCATTGTGTTAGGGTATAACTAGGCACTCCAAGAAAGGCCTTATGATATATGTAATGTATTGTCAGAAATAATAAAAAGGTAAAGGCGAAGAAAGCTGGTGGAACCGTTCATAGAGGGTTCTATGAACCATCCAAAGATAAAATGGTTCTGGGTAGAACCCTTCATAGACGGTTCTAGGAAGAACCTTAAGATGATAAAGTGGTTCTTGGTAAAACCGTTCATAGAGGGTTCTAGGTAGAACCACATACGAGGGGGTTATTTGAAGAACACTACATAGAGGGTTCTAGATAGAACGCTCTGCAAAGGGTTCTCCAAGCACCAGAAAGGATTCCCCTAAGGGGACAAACCGAAGCACCCTGTATGGTTCTACTTACCACCTTTTTTTCTAAGAGTGCACACACCAGGCACGCACACACCGTACTTATGCTTGTGTGCGTATACCACCTCACCAGATGCATGACTTTGTGGGGCATATCAGGATTTGCAACAAAACATGTAGTGAAATCCTGGTATTTATTGGGAGACGAGTGATTATTTTGTCCGTCTCAATGTAATTCCAAGAAATTCCCCATTATGCTACTCAAGCGGGATCCAAAGGCATGGTTTATGTCTCCTACAAGACATCAGAAACATTACTCGTATTCCTAGAAATACGTAGACGTCAGTAATGCCTGTGGAAATATCTGATTCCTGTCTGAAGAAAATGTACAGCATTGCCTTGAAAAACATATGTTACTTAAGCCAACCTTTTGCTTTTCACACTTTTTTCTTTATAGTTAGGTTTAGGGGATATGCCTGTGGACCAGAGGAGGCTGGTGGGAGGAGATATTGGAGGACAGGCTCTTTGTAAAGGCTGGAATAGCTTAAATGGAACCGGGTCAAACATGTGTTTTCCATATGTTTAATTCCATTCCATGAATTAAATTCCAGCCATTACAACGATGTAACGGGCTTCCTCCTTCTCTTCATCCGAAGAGGAGTAGCAAGGATTGGACCAACGTGCAGCGGGGTGTGAATTCATACTGATTTATTAAACAAAAACGACAAAACACGAAATAACACTTAGAAATACAAAATAACAAAAACGAATGTAGACTGACCTAAACCATGACAACTTACATACAACACGAAGCACGTAGGAACAGGTACAGACTAATTACAAACGAACGAACAAACGCTACAGTCCCGTGTGGTGCGCAGACACAGACACGGACGACAATCACCCACAAACAAACAGTGAGAACAACCTACCTTAATATGACTCTCAATCAGAGGAAACGTCAAACACCTGCCTCTAATTGAGAGCCATACCAGGCAACCCAAAACCAACATAGAAACAGAAAACATAGACTGCCCACCCAAAACTCACGCCCTGACCAATAAACACATACCAAACAACAGAAAACAGGTCAGGAACGTGACAAACGAGCCCATCCTCAAATAGCTTCTCCCACTAGCATCCTCTGCTGTGGATGTCATTCTGTCTTAAACATGAGAATGTAGACCATTCTAAAATGCAGTTTCATTCCATGGCTCCTCTGGAAAAGTATTGCAGCAGAAATGTCATTCTCTAACCTATACATGGTCAGGTCTGAGCCATTTACCAGACTTTTCTCACTCCTCCATGTTCCCCAACATGATTCAGTGGCTGGCCTGGAGGTTGTTATTGGGCCTTAATGTAACATTGCACTAGTTCACCTGGTGCCCAAACATGTTGAGGTCGAGTTAAGGCCAGATATCTATTAGACCCCGCACCACTCTGCCAAAAGTCACCAGATGGTCTTAAATTAAAATAAAAAATAGAAATGTTACATAGCTGACATATACGTCAAAGGAAGGCTCTAAGGTAAATCATTACAGACACCTCACTCATACCAATTCATCAAAGGAACTTATGGATGAGGGGAGAAAGAGGTCAACGAACAGGGTGTTATGCTTCCCACAGATTCACTGAAGTACACGTTTCTTTCCCCTTTATTTTCGGATCATTTTAAAACAAAAGAAGGGAGAGACTGGAGCGCAGGTGGCCTCTGTATATTTGGAGTTCAGGGCCAATCATTTTTCTCCTCCATCATCTAAACTGTGTCCTCTTTGAAGACTATTGTATATGCCATTTCATTACTAGAACTAGACCAATCAGGGCCTTCTGTCATATGTTTCTCACATTTACGTTTCTAGAAGGTAGTCAGAGGTATTTAAAATACAGCTTTAGTAAATGGGTTGGACAAAACAATATGATTTTGATCGATGACGCAGTTCATTCATTGGATAAACAGACAACTTTCTCATCCACTGCTCATGCTTCCTCCTTAAAACATTCATTCACCTTGTGCCACATTACATTCAAGAAATTGCCAATTTAAATCTCAGCCACACCTGTATCACTACTACAGCTGAGAAGGTCTCTCAAATATAATTTCATAGGGATCACGCAACATCCATTATGTCATAGCAACAGTGTTCCTATGTACGCCTACAGTCCCACAGTGATGTCAGCGCATTTTGGAATCCTAACCAATTTTAAACATTGTGTGTTTGAGCTAAGACTGCTGGGTTGTTGCATTGGATTTGTCTATTTCTTCTGCATCCGCTGATACCAAACATAATCCTGTGTGATCAACGAGGGCTGAGCTAGAGCACTGTTTGTGAGACAAGGGTGGATCCCAAAAACGGTTCATTTCACAAAAAAGTCTGTAAAACGTCAAAACGATTTGAGCTATTATGACCCATCTAACTATTATGACCCATCTATGAAGAGCTGAGACTCTCACAAACAAGTGATACAGCGCATTCGGAGAGCTTTCAGACCACTTGACTTTTTTCACATTTTGTTACGTTACAGCCTTATTCTAAAATGTATTTTTTTTTGTTATCCCTTATCAATCTACACACAAAACCCATAATGTCAAAGCAAAAAACTTTCTTTTTATTTTTTATTTTCCAATATATAAGAAAAGAAAAACTGAAATATCACATTTACATAGAGTTGAAGTTTGGAAGTTTACATACACCTTAGCCAAATACATTTGAACTCAGTTTATCACAATTCTTGACATTTAATCCAAGAAAAAATTCCCTGTTTTAGGTCAGTTATTTTAAGAATGTGAAATGTCAGAATAATAGTAGAGAGAATAATTTATTTCAGCTTTTATTCCTTTCATCACATTCCCAGTGGGTCAGAAGTTTACATACACTCAATTAGTATTTGGTAGCATTGCCTTTAAATTGTTTAACTTGGGTCACACGTTTCAGGTAGCCTTCCACAAGCTTCCCACAATAAGTTGGGTGAATTTTGGCCCATTCCTCCTGACAGAGCCGGTGTAACTGAGTCAGGTTTGTAGGCCTCCTTGCTTGCACACGCTTCTTCAGTTCTTCCCTCACATTTTTTATAGGATTGAGGTCAGGGCTTTGTCATGGCCAATCCAATACCTTGACTTTGTTGTCTTTAAGCCATTTTGCCACAACTTCGGAAGTATGCTTGGGGTCATTGTCCATTTGGAAGACCCATTTGCGATCAAGCTTTAACTTCCTGACTGATGTCTTGAGATGTTGCTTCAATATATCCACATAATTTTATTCTCTTCACCCATGATGCCATCTATTTTGTGAAGTGCACCAGTCCCTTCTGCAGCAAAGCACCCCCACGACATGATGCTGCCACCCCCGTGCTTCACGGTTGGGATGGTGTTCTTCGGCTTGCAAGCCTCCCCCTTTTTCCTCCAAACATAACAATGGTCATTATGGCCAAACAGTTCTATTTTTGTTTCAACAGACCAGAGGACATTTCTCCAAAAAGTACAGTTTTTGTCCCCATGTGCAATTGCAAACCGTAGTCTGGCTTTTTTATGGCGGTTTTGGAGCAGTGGCTTCTTCCTTGCTGAGCAGCCTTTCAGGTTATGTCGATATGGGATTCGTTTAAATGTGGATATAGATAATGTTGTACCTGTTTCCTCCAGCATCTTCACAAGGTCCTTTGCTGTTCTTCTGGGATTGATTTGCACTTTTTGCATCAAAGAACGTTCATCTCAAGGAGACAGAACGCATCTCCTTCCTGAGCGGTATGACGGCTGCATGGTCCCATGGTGTTTATACTTGCGTACTATTGTTTGTACAGATGAACGTGGTACCTTCAGGCATTTGGAAATTGCTCCCAAGGATGAACCAGACTTGTGGAGGTCTACAATTTTTTTTCTGAGATCTTGGCTGATTTCCTTTGATTTTCCCATGATGTCAATGTCAAGCTAAGAGGCACTGAGTTTGAAGGTAGGCCTTGAAATACATCCACAGGTACATGTTTCAGTATGATATGTTGGATAAAGGAATAAAGACAGACACCAATGTCAAGTTCAATAGTCTTGTTATGCATTGTACAAATCCCTACGCGTGGAGTCTGGGGAACAGTCCGGCTAGTCGAATACCTATCAACTAGACTCCGTAACAGTACACCTCCACCCGCTCAAATGATGTCAATTAGCCTGTCAGAAGCTTCTAAAGCCATGATATCATTTTCTGGAATTTTCCAAGCTGTTTATTAAAGGCACAATCAACTTAGTGTATGTAAACTTCTGACCCACTGGAATTGTGAAACAGTGAATTATAAGTGAAATAATCTGTCTGTAAACAATTGTTGGAAAGATTACTTGTGTTATGCACAAAGTAGATATCTTAACCGACTTGCCAAAACTAATGCTTGTTAACAAGAAATTTGTGGAGTGGTTGAAAAACGAGTTTTAATGACTCCGAACTAAGTGTATGTAAACTTCCGACTTCAACTGTAAATATTCAGACCCTTTACTCAGTACTTTGTTGAAGCACCTTTGGCAGTGATTACAGTCTCCAGTCTTCTTGGGTATGACGCTACAAGTTTCTTCCATTCTTCTCTGCAGATCCTCTCAAGCTCTGTCAGGTTGAATGGGGAGCGTTGATGCACAGATATTTTCAGGTCTCTCCAGAGATGTTCAATTGGGTTCAAGTCCGAGCTCTGGCTGGGCCACCCAAGGACATTCAGAGACTTGTTCCGAAGCCACTCCTGCGTTGTCTTGGCTGTGTGCTTAGGGTCGTTGTCCTGTTGGAAGTTTAACCTTTGCCGCAGTCTGAGGTACTGAGCACTCTGAAGCAGGTTTTCATCAAGGATCTCTCTGTACTTTTCTCCTTTCATCTTTCCCTCGATCCTGACTAGTCTCCCAGTCCCTGCTGCTAAAAAACATCCCCACAACATGATGCTGCCACCACCATGCTTCACCGTAGGGATGGTGCCAGGTTTCCTCCAGACGCAATGCTTGGCATTCAGGCCAAAGAGTTCATTCTTGGTTTCATCAGACCAGAGGATCTTGTTTCTCATGTTCTGAATCCTTTAGGTGCCTTTTGGCTAACTCTAAGTGCGCTGTCATGTGTCTTTTACTGAGGAGTGGCTTCCGTCTGGCCACTCTACCATAAAGGCCTGATTGGTGGAATGCTGCAGAGATGGTTGTCCTTCTGGAAGGTTCTCCCATCTCCACAGTGGAACTCTGGAGCTATTTCAGAGTGACCATCGGGTTCTTGGTCACCTCCCTGATCAAGGCCCTTCTCCCCCGATTGCTCAGTTTGGCCAGGCGGCCAGCTCCAGGGAGAGTGTTTGTGCTTCCAAACTTCTTCCATTTAAGAATGATGGAGGCCACTGTGTTCTTGGGGGATCTTCAATGCTGCAGAAATGTTTTGGTACCCTTCCCCAGATCTGTGCCTCGACACAATCCTGTCTCGGAGCTCTACGGACAATTCCTTCAACCTCATGGCTTGGTTTTTGCTCTGACATGCATTGTCAACTGTGGGACCTTATATAGACAGGAGTGTGCCTTTCCAAATCATGTCCAATCAATTGAAATTACCACAGGTGGACTCCAAGTTGTGAAAACACATCAAGGATGATAAATGGATACAGGATGCATCTGAGCTCAATTTCAGTCTCATAGCAAAGGGTTTGAATACTTATGTGAATAAGGTATTTCAGTTTTTGTATTTTTTATAAAAAAATATAGCATTTTTTTTGCTTTGTCATTATGGTGTATTGTGTGTAGATTGATGAGGGAAAAAACAATATCATCCAGTTTAGAATAAGGTTGTAACGTTACAACATGTGGTTAAAGTCAAGGGGTCTGAGTATTTTCCGAATGCACTGTATATGACTGTCACAAGCCACACAAGAGTTGTTGGAAGGTAAAGGGTCCTTCTACATAGAAGATCATAGGAAATCCCAGGACATATCTGTCTATAATACTTAGTAAGATCACATAGTTGCTGTCACAAACTCCAAACTCCACACAGTTGTCACTTTCTAGTTGAATATTTATTCCCCACTGAGGTGTCACGTTCCTGACCTGTTTTCTCTTGTTTTTGTATGTGTTTAGTTGGTCAGGGCGTGAGTTGGGGTGGGCATTCTATGTTTTGTGTTTCTATGTTTAGGTCATTTGTAATTAGCCTTATATGGTTCTCAATCAGGGACAGGTGTTTGACATTTCCTCTGATTGAGAACCATATAAAGGTAGGCTGTTCACACTGTTTGTTTGTGGGTGATTGTCTTCTGTGTCTGTGTATGTTGCACCACACGGGACTGTTTCGGTTTGTTCGTTCGTTTGATGTAGTCTGTTCCTGTTCGTGAGTTCTTCGTGTATTTATGTAAGTTCCATGTTCAGGTCTGTCTACGTCGTTTTGTTATTTTGTAGTTTGTTGAAGTGTTTTCGGTTCTTCGTCTTTACTTTAATAAACTTCGTTATGTTAAACTATCACGCTGCGCTTTGGTCCAATCCCTACTCCTCCTCTTCTTCCGAAGAGGAGGAGGACAGCCGTTACAGAATCACCCACCAACCATGGATCAAGCAGCGTGAGAGGAACCAGCAGCAGCGGCCAAAGAACCAGGACTCGTGGACTTGGGAGGAAATATTGGACGGAAAGGGACCCTGGGCTCAACCAGGAGAATATCGCCGCCCCAAAGCTGAGCTGGAGGCAGCGAAAGCAGAGAGGCGGCGTTTCGAGGAGCTAGCTCGGAAGCAGGAGAAGGATCTGGGCTACACTACGTGGGAGGAGATCGACAGGTGGGCGATTAACCCAGGGCGAGTGCCGGAGCCCGCCTGGGATTCTCTGGCGCAGTGCGAGGAGGGATACCGGCGAATGGAGGCAGCACGACGACGCGGTAGGAAGCCTGTGAGTAAACCCCAAACATTTCTGGGGGGGGGGGGCTAAAAGGGAGAGTGGCGAAGTCAGGTAGGAGACCTGCGCCCACTCCCTGTACTTACCGTGGAGAGCGAGAGTACGGGCAGACACCGTGTTACGCAGTAGAGCGCATGGTGTCTCCTGTACGTGTGCATAGCCCGGTGCGGGTTATTCCACCTCCCCGCACTGGCAGGGCTAGAATGAGTATTGAGCCGGATGTCATGAAGCCGGCCCTACATATCTGGCCACCAGTACGTCTCCTCGGGCCGGCTTACATGGCACCAGCCTTACGCATGGTGTCCCCGGTTCGCCTACATAGCCCGGTGCGGGTTATTCCACCTCCCCGCACTGGTCGGGCGACGGGGAGCATAAAACCAGGTAAGGTTGGGCAGGCTCAGTGCTCAAGGGAGCCAGTACGCCTGCACGGTCCGGTATTTCCGGCGCCACCTCCCCGCTCCAGGCCAGTACCACCAATGCCTACACCACGCACCAGGTTTCCAGTGCGTCTCCAGAGCCCTGTTCCTCCTCCACGCACTCTCCCTGTGGTGCGTGTCTCCAGCCCAGTGCCTCCAGTCCCGGCACCACGCACCAAGCCTCCTGTGCGTCTCCAGAGCCCTGTACGCACTGTTCCTTCTCCCCGTACTCGCCCTGATGTGCGTGCCCTCAGCCCGGTACCACCAGTGCCGGTACCACGCACCAGGCCTATAGTACGCCTTGAGAGTCCAGTGTGCCCTGTTGTTGTTCCCCGCACTAGCCTGAAGGTGCGTGTCCTTAGCCCGGTACCTCCAGTTCCGGCACCACGCACCAGGCCTACAGTGCGTCTCAGCCGGCCAGAGTCTGCCGAATGCCCAGCGGCGCCTGAACTGCCAGTCTGCCCAACGGCGCCTGAACTGCCCGTCTGCCCAATGCCGTCTGAACTGTCCGTCTGCCAAGCGCCGCATGAACTGCTTGTCTGTATTGAGCCTTCAAAGCCGCCCGTCTGTACTGAGCCTGCAAAGCCGCCCGTCTGCCATGAGCCTTCAGAGCCGTCCGCCAGACAGGAGCCGCTAGAGCCTTCCGCCAGACAGGAGCCGCCAGAGCCTTCCGCCAGACAGGAGCCGCCAGAGCCTTCCGCCAGACAGGAGCCGCCAGAGCCTTCCGCCAGACAGGAGCCGCCAGAGCCTTCCGCCAGACAGGAGCCGCCAGAGCCTTCCGCCAGACAGGAGCAGCCAGAGCCTTCCGCCAGACAGGAGCAGCCAGAGCCTTCCGCCAGACAGGAGCAGCCAGAGCCTTCCGCCAGACAGGAGCAGCCAGAGCCTTCCGCCAGACAGGAGCAGCCAGAGCCTTCCGCCAGACAGGATCAGCCAGAGCCTTCCGCCAGACAGGATCAGCCAGAGCCTTCCGCCAGACAGGATCAGCCAGAGCCGTCATCCAGCCATGACCAGCCAGAGCCGTCATCCAGCCATGACCAGCCAGAGCCGTCATCCAGCCATGACCAGCCAGAGCCGTCATCCAGCCATGACCAGCCAGAGCCAGCCAGCCAGGATCCGCCAGCGCCAGCCAGCCAGGATCCGCCATCCAGTCCGGAGCCGCCCCTCAGTCCGGAGCTGCCGTCCCTCAGTCCGGAGCTGCCCCTCAGTCCGGAGCTGCCGTCCCTCAGTCCGGAGCTGCCCCTTATCCCGGTGCTGCCCCTTATCCCGGTGATGCCCCTTAATTTAGGTGGGTTTATTTGGAGGGTGGTCATTGAGAGGGGGATACGAAAGCGGGGATTGACTATGGTGGGATGGGGACCACGCCCAGAGCCTGAGCCGCCACCGTGGACAGATGCCCACCCAGACCCTCCCCTAGACTTTTGGTGGTGCGTCCGGAGTTCGCACCTTGAGGGGGGGGTTATGTCACGTTCCTGACCTGTTTTCTCTTGTTTTTGTATGTGTTTAGTTGGTCAGGGCGTGAGTTGGGGTGGGCATTCTATGTTTTGTGTTTCTATGTTTAGGTCATTTGTAATTAGCCTTATATGGTTCTCAATCAGGGACAGGTGTTTGACGTTTCCTCTGAGAACCATATAAAGGTAGGCTGTTCACACTGTTTGTTTGTGGGTGATTGTCTTCTGTGTCTGTGTATGTTGCACCACACGGGACTGTTTCGGTTTGTTCGTTCGTTTGATGTAGTCTGTTCCTGTTCGTGAGTTCTTCGTGTATTTATGTAAGTTCCATGTTCAGGTCTGTCTACGTCGTTTTGTTATTTTGTAGTTTGTTGAAGTGTTTCGGTTTTTCGTCTTAACTTTAATAAACTTCGTTATGTCAAACCATCACGCTGCGCTTTGGTCCAATCCCTACTCCTCCTCTTCTTCCGAAGAGGAGGAGGACAGCCGTTACATGAGGAAACTATTTCTGTACTTATAGCATTCTTAGAAATTCATTTTTATCAGGTTTTTGATTGGCAGAATTTGTTTTTGTATAATAAAACTACAACTCATGAATTCAGCTGTTTTGTATTCTATTTGTAGCCCTGGTTGTCCTGAATAGAAAATAGTAAAACACTTCAATATGAAGGCAGAGCAACTGTGGGATTTCCTGGGACTGATAAGGTAAGTGCTTTTATTGTCCGTGGCATACAGAATGTGCCGTTTCATAAACAGGAAGACGACAATCAATCAACAAACTGAACAAAAACAAGAGCATTGGTAGAAAACACAGCAACACAAATGGAAAACAGTGATTTATTAGCGTAGCTGAAAACCTCCAGCAGATCTCCAACTCAGCTTTATGCTGTGCATATGTTTGTAATACTTTAACATTAGCGTGTTTACAACATAAAATAGATGTCATTCCCTGTTCTGTATCTGAATGCGTGCAATCTATTTTTCCAGGTCTCCCTTGAAAACCAACAGAAGAAAAAATAACATGGCATCCTTTTGATCCATGAGAGTCTTGCTGTGTGTATTTTGCAGGTGCAGTGTCTCAATTTATTGTCTGTATGAGATCCAGACCCAGCTATGACTAAAGGATAATCTAAGCTCAGAAGTCTTCTGTACCAGTCCAGTGGCTCTGAGCTTCCAATAATTGAACATACACACCTAGAGATTCCACACATTCTATTATTCATAAGGACACATAAACACTGCCATCCCCCTGGCACTCACTCACTCTGGCTCGTAAAGGGCTCTGTGGACTTCCCCTACACCAGGTGACATGTTCAGACAAGTCCTGTGAGTCACCAAACACACCTCTGGAAGTGGGAAAATCTAAGTGAAGGACACTCAATATAAGTCAACACGTCTTCTGTGGCTAGCTCCACTGTTGAGTCATGTCCATTTGATATCAAGCTGGAGAGACAGTCAAACGCACAGCTGTCTAGATCTGTTGTCCTCTTACATACAGTATAGCAACTTGGTCCTCACAGGTGTAGATTCTGTGTCTGGCGAGTCAGCTAACCCCTTTATATCCGGACTTGGTTTGCATGACACACACAATGCCAGGCAGGGGGAAGTGCAGATTGGAGACAAAATGCTAATTTACTTTTAGATAAATAATTCACAGACTTTGTTTGCAGGAAAGGTTGGTGCATGTGACATCTGCAATGCATACAAAGCTGGGAGGAATTCTCATCATACATATTTAAGTAGAACACTGAATCTCTGTCTCAATGCTTGATGGGTATTGTTTTAAGTACGGGGAAAAAACAGAAGCCATTTTGTTATTTAATTACAAATATTGGATCCAGATGATAGGGATGCAGACTTATGAAGAAGTGAGAAGTGATTTTGAATCAATTATTTTTTTTTTCTTCTCAGCACTGAGACGCAGAAGATGGGGCCACAATCACCAACAAAGTGTTAATCTTTTCCCCCACAACTCCAGAATGGCTGCGATCCAGGACTGTGAATATACTGTAGCTACATTCACATTTCTGAAAGAGCAGTGACATCCTTTTGTCCAATCTGTTCTGACCCTTCCTTCCCCCACTACCTGCACACACACCCGCAAGCACGTTCACGTGGACATTTTGGTCTGATCAAAAATCGTAGCATTTTTGTTATGTCTATGACACGTATGCCTATGTATGCCCTTTATCTCTGAGTATGCTCCATGGCTATTTGCAGTTCTGAGAATGTCCCCTGTGACAGTGAGACTGAGGTGTGAGTGAATATTTGAATAAGCAGGTATGTATATATATTTTCTGTATGATAACTGCCTGTTCCCATGGCAACGAATCCCTGCTTTTAAGCCCTGGAGGGTGCGTCATTTTCTCTCCTTCGAGGAGCCCTTTCTGTACAGAAACAGACAGGTACTCGGATATTGCATCGTGATTAAGTTAACTCTTGTTTTTTCACTTTTGAAAGAAAAGAGAAAATAGTTACAGTGTATTTTTGTTTCTGGAAGAAAGTGAGTCTAGGAGATTCAATAAATAATTTTATCCATATGAATCTTAAACTGAGACGTATTGATTTAACAGTCCTAGACAGAACATGCAGGTCCCTAAAACATGCTCACCTGAAGAATGATAATAATTACTCTGTTTTTCCTTCACTGTTTCTCTTAGTAGTGCCCAAGGCTGTTTTTTCCTCTAAAGGGCAAATAGATTCACAATATGACTCCATGTTAAAGGTCACACAAGGTAAAACAAGAGTAAAGCAACATTAAAAAAAATCCTAAAATCTTCTGGCAGCTTGTTGTGCAAGTCTAGTCTCGGATATCCCAGACCTTGGAGCAACATAAGCTAGGCAACGGGAACAAGGTCTGGGGAGGATGCTCTCTCTCACCCTCTTCTTTCGTCTTATTTTTCCAGCAGGAAGGGCCTGACTGGATTGTCAATCATGTTCACTTTGAAGGAAGTTGCTGCAATTTTCATTGGCAACATTGAGATGAAGGTCACTCCAAGAACACATTTACTTAAAACCTCTACGGGATCATTTAGGATCATTTTGCATAATTGCAACAAGTTAATACTTTGTATTAATGTTTGGTAACACTTTTATTTTAATGGTCGGTAATAAACCATTTAATCATTGCTCCCACATTTATTAACCATTTACTAATCATAAAGTGAGTGCTATTTAACCCTTACCTGACCAAACATAACCCTAACCCTAAATGTTGCGCAATATTTTTTTAAATTCCTTTTAAATGTTTTATTACACACTGTTAAAATAAAATGTAACTTAATGTTCTCTATATACCATGACATATGTGACCCTAACATACTGTATGTGGTCCAGTTCATGTATCATCTATGTATCTAACAGCAGTGTCTTATTTGAGCCAGAGGCCAATCATACAATGTATATATATCTGGGGTTGGGGAGTAACTGATTACATATAATCTGATTACACATTTTTAAAAACTGTAATCAGTTATGTTACCAGCTAAAATGTTGTAGATACAGATACATTTGGAAAACGATATATTTTTTTATTTAACCTTTATTTAACTAGGCAAGTCAGTTAAGAAGAAATTCTTATTTACAATGATGGCCTACCCCGGCCAAGCCCTAACCCGGCGCCGCCCTATGGGACTCCCAATCACGACCGATTGTGATACAGCCTGGAATCGAACCAGGTCTGTAGTGACGCCTCTAGCACTGAGATGCAGTGCCTTAGACCACTGCGCCACTCGAGAGCCCCATATGGTTACTTCTTGGATTACTTTTAAATTCAGAAAGGATGTTTGCGAAGCAATACACTGACACCTTTCTATTTTCTCAATGACAATTCAATTCAGCATTGAAAACATTTGCAAGTTTACAGTAAATTTGTTCCACCTGGGCGAGTCTGACCCCACTATGATGACACCAAATGCGTTCGATGGATCTGTTTTGTCTTCTTCTAATGCATTTTAAGAGGAAAGTAATCCAAAAGTAACTCAAAGGAATCAGATTACGTTTGGGTAATCCAAAAGCTATATTACTGATTGCAATTTTAGACAGGTAACTAGTAACTGTAACCGATTACATTTAGAAAGTAACCTACCCAACCCTGTATATATGTAATGTGACATTGGCAATGCTTTTAGTTATACGCAAGAAACAAAATACACTTCTTTCTGTCTGCTGTGAGAGAGAGCGATAGGGAGAGAGAGAGAGCGTACAGATTACAGAAAAGAGATGGAAACTACATCTCTTCATGTTACATATCAAAGGAAGGCATTGGCAATACTAATTCTGTGCTCTCTCTCATTAAACCACTGATGACAACAAATATGCTAATTTCCCCATGTCTCTGTAATGTCATCCTCAGACCTTTATTGATAGAATCCCCAGTAGATTTGTCCAGCACTTATTAAACCTGCAGGGAACACGTTCCCTCATGCAGGAAGTCATGTGGTGCTCAGGCAGCGACATCATTAAGGCCAGCCAAATGAGATCCACTGCTTTGTTTTACCCAAGGTCCACCTGGAGTCTGATTGGATTATGATAGCAGCATGCAGTACCAAACAACCAGCACTCATAAAAAAATAGTCAATGACTCCTCTCCCTTCAAATGTGCTGTTGCATGGCTCATCTTGTCAACTCTTAATACTGACTTTACCTGGAATATAGAACACGTATCCATACTGTGTATATTTGCATCTGGTGTAAAAAAAAAAGAAAAAAAAAAGTATTGTAGGTGCAGGGAAATGTATTGTTTTACAGAGTCAGCCATAGTAGTACAGCGCCCCTGGAGGAAATTAGGGTTAAGTGCCTTGCTCAAGGGCACATCAAAACATTTTCAACTTGTCAGTTTGGGTATTCAAAGCAGCAACCTTTCAGTTACTGGCCCAATGCTCTAACTGCTAGGCTACCCAATAATGCTTGGATAGCAGTCATGTCCTCAAAATAGCATACGGTAGGTTTGGAAACTAGGCATTATAAAAGGCCATTCAATTAATGTTTTATATCTCTAGCGTTCCCATTCCTACAAGGTGGTATGTTAAAAAAATGCAGAAGGCCCTGGATGATATGGTTTATAGAAACCATACTTTGGAATTTGAAGTTGACATTTTTAGACCAAGAAGTGTGGGTTCTCTCTGCGACATCTATAGCCACTCTCTCATCAGCAACGAGTGCACTCTACCCTCCCTCTCCCACTGTTTGATGACTCACAGCCTGGTATCAGGAAACGTTGAAACAGAGACGTCCGTCCTTCACAGAGCTTGCATATCAAGAGAAATGTCAAACACCACTTACACAGAGGGTGCTAATTTTGTACGTGTCATGCAGCTGTGACCAAATGTCCTCATCTTGCCTCAAGGGCAGCAGATCCTGAGTGCAGATGACACTCTAAAAGCTCCTACTTGTTGACACATTTACCCCATGTCACCTTCCCGTGCTGAGTGTTTCTTCAGCCAGTCAATGTGCAGATCCTGTTGCCTTGTCACTTTATCACATGTGTCATGGTTCCTCCTGTCACCAGAGGGCGGCGGAGACCGTCCTAGAGACATTAACAACACTCAGGTGGGTCCTATTTACTCATTATGATTTCCCTGTTAAAAGAGGTGTGTTTTCTTTTGTCCTTTGCTGAAGCCTGAATTGTGTGTGTTTGTCTCCTGAGTGAGGTTTTGAGACTTTTGAGTGTTTGTTGGTTTCCCAGTGTTCCTGTGATCCTTCTGTTACCGTTTCTCAGTAAAGTATTATGTTTATCCTTAACCACTGATTCCTCATCTGGTCTCTTTTCTACACCTGGGTCCAACCTCACCATGTCACAATATGCACATGTCTTTCTCAATTACCTCTTTCCCCTGCACATCCACTCGGAATTGGTACCCCGTGTATACAGCCAAGCTATTGTCTCTCATTAGGTATTTATTCCTTGTTATTCTTTTTCTATTATTTCTCCCATTTTTTTCTCTCTCTGCAGGGAGGGCCGTAAGTAAGCATGTCACTGTTAGTCTATATCTGTAGTTTACGACGCATGTGACAAGTCAAATTTGACAAAGCAGCCATGGAGTGTGACAGTCAGCTGATCAAGGGATTAATATTGGTTTTCTGTAAGAGGCTGGAAACAAGGACAGTGGCAGGCTCATAGATATAGAATGTTGTGGTGTTTCTATGGCCAGGCCAGCTAACAGATGGCCACAGTACTAGATGTCCTGGATGTTAACACTTCCCATTACTTTTGTCTGGTGGGGATTCATCACATTTCATCACACATGGATTCAGTGATGATTAGCTGGAGTGTGTGTGTAACTAGTGGGGACTAGTGCGAGGTCTTGTCTTGTGGTAATGGGCCTGAAGTGGCACTGACCAACCGATATTTCCATACAAACTTCTCCTCTCTTTGTACATCAGACAGATGTCATAAACCGAGTTGAAATGTTGCAAATGTGGGAGAATCTTAAGCAGGCATCAGCTGAGCCTGGGCTTGAAATGGAGCCAATGTCGTAGCTCTGTCTCCTTGCATATATTACCTCTCACTGTCTGTAACAGCCCTGCAACATGGCAGTTTCCTGATTAAATTGCTCTTTGATTTCCTGGAAAGTAGTCACTTTTAAAGAGCACCACAGCTGACGAGGGAGAGTGATCTGGAGACAAGTCAGTCGATACAAGGATATCTGGAGGAGGTTGGAAGTTGTCAGGGATTCAATTCCCAATACGGAAATCAATACCTTATAATATTCAAAGAGCAAGATCCATCCACAGTCTTATCTTCCATCTAAAATAATGAATGCGATGTGTATGTGCATGTTCAATATGTCAATTTCATGGCACATTGCGTTCCCATATTTCTGTTTACGATTGCCTAGCGAATGTAATACTGAATATGGTAAGAATACAAACATTGAAATGTGGTGTACTTCCCCGAGCAAACATTTATAGACTTACATTATGGTCACCCATGAATCTCGAACACAAAGTAAAATCTGAGCAGCAACGTTGGGGCTCAGCAATGCTGTAGAAGTCAGAGTAGTGTCTATCCCATCACGAGCCTGTCTGTCATAAGGGACGGGATCAGGCGGGGCCACTGAAGCTTTGTAAAGCCATTAATGCACTCCTCCTGGGACACACTGTCTTCAATCCTGTAGCCGTTAGATCCAAAGAGAAAGAGCAAAGCCTGAGTGTATACTCCTGAGCTCAGAGGTTATCAATGACCAGGACCTTCTCAGTGTCTCAGCTCAGTGAGCATCTGTGGTTTTGCCTGAGGCAGCTGAATCACAATCGTGTGGTGTGTCTCATCTAAACAGTGGTTGCATGAGAAATGTGGGGATCAGTTAAGGTCATTGACTGACCGTCAGCTTAGTATTCTTTAGTCAGTTATACAGGTTATACAGTACAGCTACAGATAGCAGTGCTCAAAAGCAACCATCTGAATTCTGTGTTTTCAGCAAGTGCAAAAGGGTCAGAGGTTGGGCATTCACTTTGTTGCTATAAGAGGTCTACCAATGACCTCCAACATGACCATAGAAAACTGTTCACGCGTTCACAAGGTCAGATGAACAATAGTTAATGTATGACTCCACAAAGAGGAGGCTGGCGGGAGGAGATATAGGAGGATGGGCTCAGTGTAATGTACATATTACCTCAATCACCCCAACTAATCACTGTCACTCACTGTCAACTGCGTTTATTTTCAGTAACCTTAACGTGTAAATATTTGTCTGAACATAAGATTCAACAACTGAGACATAAAATGAACAAGTTCCACATACATGTGACTAACAGAAATTGAATAATGTGTCCCTGAACAAAGGGGGGGAGGGTCAAAATCTAAAGTAACAGTCAGTTTCTGGTGTAGCCACCAGCTACATTAAGTACTGCAGTGCATCTCCTCCTCATGGACTGCACCAGATTTGCCAGTTCTTGCTGTGAGATGTTACCCCACTCTTCCTCCAACGCACCTGCAAGTTCCCAGACATTTCTGGGGAGAATGGCCCTAGCCCTCACCCTCCGATCCAACAGGTCCCAGATGTGCTCAATGGGATTGAGATCCGGGCTCTTCGCTGGCCATGGCAGAACACTGACATTGCTGTATTGCAGAAAATCATGCACAGAACGAGCAGTATGGCTGGTGGCATTGTCATGCTGGAGGGTCATGTCAGGATGAGCCTGCAGGAAGGGTACCACATGAGGGAGGAGGATGTCTTCCCTGTAACGCACAGCGTTGAGATTGCCTGCAATGACAACAAGCTCAGTCCGATGATGCTGTGACACACTGCCCCAGACCATGATGTACCCTCCACCGCCAAATCGATCCCGTTCCAGAGTACAGGCCTCGGGGGAATACTCATTCCTTCGACGATAAATGCGAATCCGACCATCCCCCCATGTGAGACAAAGCCACGACTTGTCAGTGAAGAGTACTTTTTGCCAGTCCTGTCTGGTCCAGCGACGGTGGGTTTGTGCCCATAGGCGACGTTGTTGCCGGTGATGTCTGGTGAGGACCTGCCTTACAATTGACCTACAAGCCCTCAGTCCAGCCTCTCTCAGCCTATTGCTGAGAGTCTGAGCACTGATGGAGGGATTGTGCATTCCTGGTGTAACTCGGGCAGTTGTTGCCATCCTGTAGCTGTCCCGCAGGTGTAATGTTCGGATGTACCGATCCTGTGCAGGTGTTGTTACACATGGTCTGCCAAGTTTTTATCTGCTTTGTTGGGTAAGGGCTTGTAAGTCAGCATTTTACCGTAAAGTCTACGCTTGAAGTGCATGTGACAAATACAATTTGATTTGATTTCATGGATGGGACGGAATTAATGGAACGGAGTCAAACGTGGTCCTCATATGTTTGACACCATTTAATTTATTCCATTCCAGCCATTTCAATGAGCCTGTCCTCCTATGGCTCCTCTTACCAGCCTCCTCTGGACTCCACTCAAGTGGAGTCATATTGAAAAGAAGCAACCAAACAAATCACACTATTATCTGTATCATCAATTCATGTTAGTAATTTAGATACCAACTGTTTCCATGCTCATGCCATTATTGTGATTATACTCACACACACAATCACAGTTGTGGGTCTATTCCTTAGCAACTGTAGAGCTACAGTCTAGGTCTATACACCAGAAAAGGGGGTATAGTATCTCATGAAGTTAGAGGAAGAAGTCATGACTAGCACGGCAGAGATGGAGTGATCTCACCGCGAGAGGAATGAATAGTCCTTTCACAGGAGCAACATGTTCTTCCTCCGAAATGCATTAGACATAACCGGGACAGCCATTTCCTTTCTCCTTGTGGATTTCTCCAAGCCATAGAGCATACAGTGCTCTCAAAACAGCCGAGAGCACCTTCAAGGGCACTTATCCAGACTCTCCAGAGACAGGAAAAGCCCAGGGATGAAGAATTTAGTGCGTGGGAAGAGGGGGACCACAGGGGATGCAAATTGTGGGTTGGAGAAGGGAGTGATCAGAAAATGGCTGCTATGGGGAGGGAACTTTACTGCTTCTGTGATATATGGATTATAAGGTTTAATGGTATACTGTATGCCTGTAGGACTGTCTGTGAAAAGGGAATTTGCAGTGGGTCCATAGAGTGGGAGCCACAGGGCTGTGAAGAAAAAAATGCAACCAACTTTTCTGATGAGGAGGCTATAAAAGGCAACTTCAAATGCATTTCCTCCAGTTCATAGTGAACATGTCTCAACACCCGGGGACAATCTATTTGGATTTTAAATTATGAGCAAGTTAAGTTGTGATCAAGTTTGTGTTACCGTCCTTCCGCACTACCTTCTGAATATCAGGAAGCCCACATAACATATTAATTGACTCAACACTTGAAAAGTATTATTGTCTATAATGGTTTTCTACTCGGAACCAAATAATCAACTAGCAACCTTCACTCATTATATCATTGTTCTTCTACAGTCATTTGGGTTTGTTCAATGATGGTGAAAGTAAAATTGATCCTATCTGAAGTATTATATCTGCCAATTGATCTCCCCAACCTAAACCTCAGGGGAAATAGACGTGTGTTGATAAGGTATAGGGCAGGTTATTGGTCTGCTTGGGGTCACCCCCATAGTCCCTGCTACAATAAGATAAAACAAAATATCAGCCTTTATTGCTGTGAGGTCTTGGGACTCCCACACACCTGGAGGTAAGCACAGTCTTCTGCAATGTAAATATCTTCTGATAGAAAAACCTTCATCAGAAATATTAATATGCCTAACCTTTACAAACGCGCAATCTTTGGGAAATAGAGTTCATGTTGAGTAGTGGACGTGATCTTCATCTTAGCAGTTTTCTTCATCTCTAAAGGCTGGGTGTACAATATTAGTTTTTAGTTCAACTGGTTCACACACTACATGACCAACAGCACGTGGACACCTGCTCGTCAAACATCTCATTCAGAAATCATGGGCATTAATTTTGGAGTTGGTCCCCCCTTTTCTGCTATAACAGCCTCCACTCTTCTGGGAAGCCTTTACACTAGATGTTGGAAAATTGCTGCGGGGACTTGCTTCAATTCAGCGTTAGTGAGGTCAGGCAATTAGGCCCGGCTCGCAGTCGGCGAGAGGTGCTGCCGTAATTGACATCCACGTCTTCGGCACCCGGGGAACAGTGGGTTAACTGCCTTGCTCAGGGGCAGAATGACAGATTTTTACCTTGTCGGCTCGGGGATTCGATCCAGCAACCTTTCAGTTACTGGCCCAACCCTCTAACCACTAGGCTACCTGCCACCCCTATATACACATCGTAAAACGGTGTGTGCATGAAATTAGGATAGGATATTGTAATTTTTTATATTGACTGGATATGAGTGTATCAAAGCTCATTAACTGTCAGATTCAGTCCAACTTCTCCCCAGGGAGACGCAGCAGCCAACTTCAGAATAGAACTAGTCAGTTAAACTCCCTATGAACCGACATCCACAAAAGATGAATTAGGGTCAATTTGCCTTTTACTGCAACAAACTCATAGAATGTACCAGTGTCTCAGTGACAGATTACTGGAACAGGGAGGATTCAAAGATCTTTTCAATAATTGACCATTAAGGGAAAGATGACATTAATCATCATTGCCATTTTACTTCCCTCTCTGGTGTTGCTTTACATAATAAATGGCAATTCAAAAGACCTGCAATTCTATTACCATCCCTCTTTAAGTAAAATGAAATTCCCCAAGAAATGAAGGACACGCGGCTGTCCTAGACCTAGTTTTCTTCTGTAACTCTTGAGAAATACTTGCAATATAAATACATTATTGCTATATTTTGTTGGTGCTTCCTGACTGTTTCTTCCTTTTAGTATGACAATAACAGGCACACAAACCTCAATATCAACCGGATATTTCTTAGAACGCACTAACATTGCTATGACCTTTCCAGTCATGTGTTATCCATCGCTGATAGTGGACAGAGCGATTTACCCCCTTCTCTACAAGGGGTAGAATGTCACAGACGTGTTCGTACAGGGCGACCGCCACAGACCATTTTGACACAATTTTGATTAAATAGCACAGGCATTCCTTGGTGTAGAGTGGATATAAGATGTCATTGACTGGGTTTTTAAAAAAGTATGATCAATTAAGGATTACAAGCATTTTAAATGTAACCCGTAACTCACCTGCAAAATATATAGAATATCTCCCCTGTATTTCATTTAAAAAACAAGTCAAGGGTAAATAATTCCATTATTACTCACCTGAATGCTTGTCTCCCTGCCCATACCCTCTTGAAATCATTGGAGATCATAGAGGAATTTAAACATTCAAAATGAGATGACATTCAGGGCCATACATTAATCTCTATCAACAGTAATTTGTACATAAGTCCCTCAAATCTCTTGTGTACCTCTCTCATGGTCACATTATACATTTTCTTCTTTGTCACGATTAAAGTCACATTGTCAAGTAATCAATGTGATGAAGGGATCAGTATAGGGATATCTATATCCAAGTTCTAATGTTAGATAGGACATCTGGTAAGGTTTCATTGCTATATTTACTCGTTAGGTGACCTTCCGTCAATGTTAAATTAGTCTTTCATCGTAACCTCATGGGCTTTCCTTCAAAGTGAATTGTGGTCTTCAAATGGGTCATGGAGGAGGAAAGCACTCAACATCCATGAAGTGCATTGGACATGCAAGGGCAAGACACTCAACCAATCACACAAAAACAAACCCACATTCATCGAATCACAACTGATTTATGACAAACATGCTATGCTGAGAACCATATTTCCTTGGTGTGAATCAAAGAAGATTAACACATTTCTTTATATGTAGTATATATCCTTGTTGGCAGTTTCTTTACTTGCACAGAGGAGGGGAAAATCTGAGGAGAAAGTGTGTAAGTCAAGGGCATAATCCTCAGCATTAGATTGAATAACGTTGCTCTATTTATATGGCTGAGTTACACTTCATCAGGGGCAGGTTGAGAGGAGTGAGTGTGATCCCAGTAATTGGCAGACAGCCATCTCTACAATACAATGAAATGCTCTCTTTGAGGAATTTGTTAGTTTGTTATTGTCAATTGTACATGTTTTCACCACCTAATGAAATATGGTACCCTTCTACAGCCTTACAACAACCAACAGACTTGCATAATATGTGGTCTGAAGCAATGAAACTGAGACCAGAGCTTTGTCCAACCAAGATCTGTTCAACAGAACCATTTCATAAGTCTAACTTCAGGGGCGTCATGCACCACCAAAATCTGAGCGGGCACAGAGTACGTGAGGATGGCTTGGGGGTGGTCTGAATTTTGCATTTTTCTAAATGAAAAAAGTGCTTTTTGAAAGTGCTTTTCTCCTGCAATCTAGAGTCATAATCATTATACTTAATTCTATGTCAAAAATATGTATACTTTTCTGCATATCAAATCATACCTCTTGAGCTGTCTGTATCTTCCTGACTTGTTTAGAAGCTAAATATGCTTCTGGGTAAAAGATTGAAAGGAATATTTAGTTATTGCTTGCTTTTCTAAACCTTGCCAGCCCGCATGCCAGCTAGGACAGACAAGCTAGCTACTCTAACTTGATTGACAGCCTGAAACGGCTTCTTGATAGCTAGTTATGAGGTTGGGAGATTGGGAACCTATCTGGTTAGCTAAAGCCAGCTTCATAAAATGTATGTGGCTAGTATTATTACAGAGAAAAAACAAACATAGGCGGAAATTGAGATAAAAAGACCCTAGCCTGAAGAAGTTATGAGGTTATGAGGTTGGGAGATTGGGAACCTATCTGGTTAGCTAAAACCAGCTTCATAAAATGTATAAGTGGCTAGTAGTATTACAGAGAAAAAACAAACAAACAGTTTTTATATATCTTATCAGGACAAATCTGAGGGAGCACGTTCCCCTGTGCCTTCTATGGGCATGGTGCCACTGCTAACTTGTGACCTCCATATATGTAAGGACACAAAGAGGAAGGAGATATTTTGCATTTGTGTACATACAGTATGTCACCCATCAGAGGGCTGCACTGATGATATTGGGAGAGCAGTATAGGCAAATTATTTGAATAAACATCTCCAACATTTTGACCGCTCAATTAAAAAAAAAAAACTCTGCATTGCCTACTATTTTCAGTTAGATACAGTATGTCCGGATACATCTTGCTCCATGTTGTCAATTAAGTGCTGTCCCATTATGGTTATTTTGCACATTGCAAGGAGTGTTTTGCAGACACAAGGTGTGTCTGAAATATGTCTGAAATAAATCATTGGGTATATATATAAAATATCATTAAACAGACCAACCCATCAAAGTACTTTCCTATCCCATTTGAGATGCATATCCGTCACTGTGCACCACAGCTGTTTTATTGGATGCCCTCAAAATTATACTTATACTGTACTGTATGTGTGTGTTCCTGTTAAATATTTTATAGAGTATTTTAACTTAGTCTAATCTGAACTAAGTGCATCAGGCTTGAGTCTGCCAAGTCCTAGATAAATAATTGTTATCTAAGTACATGAGTGGAGTAATGTCATCCCTAATCTTACTGATGTAGTCTAAGAGAAGGGTGTGCAGTGTAAATGATCCATATTTCCATCGTTATTATTGGGATTCCCAGAAATCTTATTAAGAAAACGTGCAAAACAGAAGAACATTTGGAGTACCCAAATCCACTCAACCAAAACACATTTCTGCCCAGCTGAAAGGTAGAATGTGATGAACGTTTGGACCCATTCAATTTCCATCAGATTAATGCTCTTTGGCTGAGAAAATGAGAGACATGTACTACAACTCGCGGGATAAATCACTAGAAAGCATTGGCTACATTGCGTCATCAGTAAGTCCGTAGCTATTGCGTATGTATTCAACATTCAAGTAATCCAGTTCCCCTCTAGTACTTCACTGTCAAACCCTAAGTCTTCACAGCCATTCAACTGGAAAACTCCATTCTAATGAATTGAAAAAAAGCTATTAGAGCTGGGTTTGGGGCCTTCCTCTGCACATTTTTAGTTGATGTATACACCTATAGTTGTTTTACGCAGGGCCCACATGCCCTTATGTATTTGATGAGTTCATATTATTTGACAGACATAAAGTATGCACAATTTGAGTTTTATTGCAAATTCAATGAAATAAAAGCCAACACCATCAATGAGAAAGCTGAGTAGTTTATATTCTGATAACTTGTCAAACATACTGGAGCTTGTTCTAACATGCATATATACCTGTATATCTGACGTTAAATCGTTTCCCCAGTTCCCACCAGCCAAAACATTCTATCAAAGCAATATTTAAATATATGTGACGTTGGACATCAATGCATTTTGTTTTTGTTGGAAGAATACTTCATAACTGAAGCATCATAGGAAAAATGAACCTGATCTTTTCACCAGTTTGAGAGTTTGAGAAGATCTATATTGAGTTTCCTACCTGACTGTGACAAACACCGGGCTGAAGCATACAGTACACCTCCGGGGATTCCCACAGGTTTCTCATTACATCTATGAAAAAGGCTGTAGCTCAGGAGAGAGTGCTCTCTCGCCCCAAGCCTCTCTCCCTCCCTCTTTGTTATGGTCAGACGCTGCGTGACCTGAATGGCCATAATAGAGGGCAAACAGCTGTGCCTAGGGAATCATTGGTCTGGCTTCCCTGTCAAGCCTGATTATGGCCAGGCTCCACCTGTAGTCCAGAATAATCTCAAAGATTAAAATGGCCAGTTAGTCCGACGATGGATATTTAATGATTCTGAGACCCACATACAGAAATGTATCTCAGCCCCACATAGAATGATGTAGAAAATAAAAAAATAATGAGTATGAGTACAAGGAATTCAAGGAGGATGAGTACCTGGAATTCAGCTCCCTTAATTCTTAAACTACACCCACCTGCTGTTATCAGTTCCCGGAGCTCCTCGCTCTTCCTCTGAGTCACTCATCACTGGATTGGTGAAGGAAAATGACCTTGTCAAGCCCTCTGGGAAGGTTTTAACATTGTATTTCCAGTCTACTAGGAACTCAGGGGGGTTCACCCATTCTATCCATGTTCCAGCATTTTAAAAGAAAAAGTCACCCACCATATCAGCATTCTAAAAACAATTCCCTCTGGAACCAAGGGTGATCAGAAAAATGAGGCACAAGATGTGAAGATAAAGTATTAAAGGGGAAGTTCACCCCTAAAATCAAACATTCATATTTTGTTCATTTGTCTGTGTTCTTTGAAAAACTGCTGAAAACCTTTTAAGTTATCAAATTTGCATATACTTGATGATTAAATAAAAATAATATCATTGACATTACTTTGACCATTGTCACTGGCCTGTATACAATACCCCATAATGTCAAAATTGAATTATTATTAATATATTTGGTTTTTTAAACAATCTGAAATGTCTTGAGAAAATAAATATTCAACCCCTTTGTTATGGCAAGCCTAAATAAGTTCAGGAGTAAACATTAACTTAACAACTCACATAATAAGTTGCATGGACTCCCTCTGTATGCAATAATAGGTTTTAATAGGATTTCTGAATGACTACCTCATCTCTGTATCCCAAACATACAATTATCCTTATGGGGTATTGTGTTTAAATGGGTGAGGGAAAATATTGATCTAATCAATTTTATATTCAGGCTGTAACACAACAAACTGTGGAATAAGTCAAGGGGTATGAGTACTTTCTGAAGGCACTGTATAACGGCAGTCGAGAGGAGGGGGGAGTCCATCTGTAGAGACATTGTGTTCCTGAACAGTTCATTCACGCCCAAACAGCTGCCAGACAAGTGATTACCCAACCAACCTCAAATTAGCATTCTAATCAGCTCATATGGTCGTCTCGGTGTTCACTGAAGAATGGAAGATGAGAAAAAAGAGCTGGCCTATATATAGATGCTGCTACAAGTTACTGCTCAGAGAACATTGTGGTACTTGCGGTATCAATCAGGGTAAATTAGGTTCAGTATACAACAGTAGATCTCATGAATGGGGGGGGGGGGGGGCTAACACTCCAAGGAAAATTATACGTATTGTTTCTCCTTTCATCTTGTCAAGAGTGAAATATATTTTGTTTTAATGTGCTTTGCTGACCTGGGAATGTTGCCCTTCGAAGGTACTGTAAAGGTCTGCTGATCCTGAAGGTGATATGCGTGTTGAAATAATTGAGTTGAAAGACAGACAATGCCTGAATCCCAACCTTTTCAAATTGTCGTCTCGTACCTTTCTATGAAACATTAATGCCAATGTTAATGAGCCAACCCAATTGTACACCTCAGCAGAAACAGATGCCATCCACAGCACTATAAATGTTAATGTCCATGACTTACTATTGTGATAGAGGCAATGACACAATGAAACAGTACATGTATTATTCAAATTGTCAAAGGTTAATCCAGAACACTTGGTCAAAGGTGGAACGTCATCAGATAATGTACAGGCAGCAGTGAACTGATATGTTCTCTCTGTTCCAATATAGGCAGCATGTTTCCGCATCTACTGTTTGTTGGTAGGTTACCCTTGTATCCTAGGAGCTGGTTTTCAGGGACACAAAGAGGTCAATATAATTGGTAGGTGATTGGAAGTGGACAAGAAGTAGTGGAGTGTTATCGTAGACATGGTAACGGAGACCATTGCCATGTAGGTCACTTGTCATGTGGGAAATGTCAGAAGCAAGAGTATTCATCAGGTTGACAGGACGACACAGTGTCAGGCTCCACCATGCTAGGGAGTTACACACCACAGGGTCACTCAGAGCCAAAAGCTACTTCAAAGTGACAAGATTACACAAT
Source organism: Salvelinus namaycush (assembly GCF_016432855.1). Taxonomy (NCBI): domain Eukaryota; kingdom Metazoa; phylum Chordata; class Actinopteri; order Salmoniformes; family Salmonidae; genus Salvelinus; species Salvelinus namaycush. The sequence goes on along the minus strand of NC_052336.1, from coordinate 24,134,614 downwards.
GTCAGGCACATGTTTCATTTCTCTGGATGCTAATATGGTTCAACTATATTTATTTATATGTTGCTCTTTCTCTTACGCTCTCCATCAACTTGTTCCTTCTGACATATATTTACTCAGGCAGGAAATATAATTAGAATCTGTTTTGACAGTATTGTCTTATGTACTTATAGTAAATGGGTTTGCCTTTCATTTTGAAACACTGACTGGTGTGAGAATCAAAGTGAGATTATATTAACGGATTTTAATCTCGACTTCAAACGCTGTGCCATAATGCTTTCAAAAAGAAGAGATATCAGACGCAGGGAGAGAGACCGAGAAAGTCTTCTTCAAATGCTGCAAGAAGAGAGAGAAAAGTCTGCTTCTCCACCAAAAGTTCTCCAGACATTACAACGTATATTGTGCATTTAAGTGCTGTTCAATCAATCGTGTTGTGATGAATTCAAATTTGATATATGCACCCTTCACCGAGTAGTATCCCCAATACTGGAGAGGTTTTCCCTACTGGCCCTCCAACACGACTTCCTACTACATACTACTCACCAATTCAAATATTAACCAGTCCCAACTCTAACCAAGCATCGTATATTAGCTAGCAGAGGGATTCTCACTACTGTGATTTGGATTTGGGCTATCACACTTTCATTTAATAGCATTACATTTATCTAACAGAACCATACATTTAGTCACATAGCATTCCTTTCAAGTTACAAAAGCTGATGTAGGTGTATGGTGGGCTTTTTTTGAAATGATAGTGGCAGTATAAAAGAATTAGCTAGGATTTTGGTGGTTTCATTTATAAATCTTTCTTTATGAAACAAATGAAATCAAGAACAACAGGCAAGTGATGTCAAGCGAGCGACTGCAATCAATATAATGTTAGGTAGAGGATGACAAAGACAATGATTCGATTGTCTACAGGCTTAAAGAGGATGATCCACAAACTAGTCATGGCAAGCCACTGATGTGAATCATGCTGGTAATTCAAGAGGAGTGATAGAGGGAGGGGAGGGTAAGCAGCAATTACAGCTTTTGGTAGAGAACTGAGAGTGAGATAGTGGGAGGGGTTAAGGGAGAGACAGAGGGAAAGATGAGACAGAGGAAAACAGGACAACCAATGACAGGCTTAGGTCACAATGCATACTTCAGTTGTCGTCTACCGCTAAGAGCAACCCCGTTCCCAGCACTTATTGGGGTAGGTAGGGGCGAGAGTGATGCTTATTATCATACCCTTTGCATCTCTCTACATTATATGTAAAATATCACATCTCATACTCCAAATTGGCCCGTTTTGTACTGAAATTGCAGTGTTCCAGGGTCAACCATGGGGTATTTTTGAAGATACATAGTTTATTTTATGTATTTTGTATTTGATATACTGATTAAGCACTTTGATTGGAAACCCCTTCAGAGGGAACGGTTGCCCACATATCTTAAATCTTCCCTTTACTAAACTAGCATTACCAGAAGTGAATGTAGAACTTCTGTCCTATTTATTTAAAAGGCTTTACTAGATTGGTTGATTCCAGCTAACGTTTCTCATATCATGTCTCTTCTTCTTCTTCTTCAGTGAAGAGGAGCATTTTCATGGAGGATTCCATTCAGTCTAAGTATATTCTGATACTTCCATGCAGAATTCCCTCTTTTTATTTTGTTTTCTTCAGCTATGATAATATGTTTCTCTTTCTGGCAAGCAGGGAGACGGCAGCTTCTTAAAATCCATATTTTACTTTGCAGAGAGGTTTATTCACTTAACTGTAAAGCATTACATTGGCACAATATCACTGTCTTCTCAACTTACCCCAGGGAAGACCAGTGGAAATGAAAAATGTATCATGCAAAAGCACAGAAGATAGATTTATGGAAGCAATTGTGAGGTATTATGTGCTCTGCCTTTCCATGACTGAATGACCAGAAAGTCTCTTTTTTTGCATATTCAGTAAAATAGCAAAAGTAAATAAGTCATAAATTTTTGCCTGTGCATATTAAATATAATTTAGAGTTTCATGACACTGAGTGAGTGTGTGTGTGTGTGTGTGTGTGTGTGTAGGTGTGAGTTGTGTGTGTGTGTGTGTAACATAATGAGAAGCTCCACGCATAGCCTCCTAATGGAACTGTTTACACTTTGTCAAAAGCTTGAGAGCCAGAGGCAGAGGTGACTGACTAAAGCACAGTGTCCCTGGTGAGGTCTGAGAAAAAAGAGACTCCTGTTAAGAAGATTGGAGCCAATAGCTGGGAGTAACTCCATCTATTACACATCAGCGTGATTGTCATTCTAAGAACTGCAAAATAGGTTTTTAATTACTCTTTATAAACTTCAAAGTACATTGGCACTACAGGTTCTTTTTTTATTGAATTTAAATCCCAGACATCTACTTGCTGACAAACTGTCCATTATTTCCAGGGTGGGCTGGTTGGTAGGAATATTTAGGATTACAGTTTTCAGGTACTCAACATCCAAGAAACGTACAACCAATACATAATAGGCCAAAACTGAAGACATTAGATGACACATAACAGATACACATTGAAACCATGATTTTTTTCAGCTCCAGTTCCTGAGGCAGAGCGTGGATGTGAGAGAGTAGTGCTGGGCCCGGTGGCTGAGCTGAGCCTGCTGCTGGTGAGACAATCTGCTGCAGCCTGACAGGGTGATGGATACTGTTGTGTTAAAAGTTGATAGATTTTCTGCTGATCCGACACCACCGTGTGCTGCAGCTGGAGCTGCTCCTCTTTTGTGAGGTGACACATTGCTCAAAATATTGAAGCCGGTGGGAAATGCTCAGAGTTGACAAAAAAATACTGGAATAACGGCCTGAAGTATTTGCAGCCCGATTTGATGTATGTGAGGTTCGGCTTTTGTCTTTCTGTACTAGGTGGGTGAATGGGATTCTTTTTTTTTCTTTTTTAAAGTAGATATAGAGTAAAACTTATTGAGACATTTTGAAACACATTGAATGAGAAACAAACCATAAGTGAATTAATCTGTATACTCCGAATCGATATTCACGTAATAATAAGGAATTCCCCGCGACCATGCCCACAATTTGGAGAAAAACAACATTCTTTCCTTTTGACCCCAAATGTAAAAGAGCGAACTTCGTCGATGATCTTTTGTTATACAGAAATAACAAAACATGACGAAAAGCTGCTGTATTGTTCAATGTACATGTAACCAGGTCAAAAATCTCGACCTATGGTTCGCAATGCTCCCATGTAGGGAAATAGAGCCTGCGAGAAGAGCCCTGTGGCTTAAAGATATTTGGAAATGAAGGGACACGGTGTCAAAGTAGGCTACACGTAGCTTTGTGTGTGGAAAACATATCATCACAGGTAAGTCATTTATCTAGATTAGTATAGTCCGTTTGTAACTCCACTCACCACTTGTAGCTGTATAGTCCGTTTGTAACTCCACTCACTACTTGTAGCTGTGTAGTCCGTTTGTAACTCCACTCACTACTTGTAGCTGTATAGTCCGTTTGTAACTCCACTCACTACTTGTAGCTGTGTAGTCTGTTTGTAACTGCACTCACTACTTGTAGCTGTGTAAGCTGTTTGTAACTGCACTCACTACTTGTAGCTGTATAGTCTGTTTGTAACTGCACTCACTTGTAGCTGTGTAATCTGTTTGTAACTCCACTCACTACTTGTAGTTGTATAGTCTGTAACTCCACTCACTACTTGTAGTTGTATAGTCTGTAACTCCACTCACTACTTGTAGTTGTATAGTCTGTAACTCCACTCATTACTTGTAGTTGTATAGTCTGTTTGTAACTGCACTCACTACTTGTAGCTGTGCATTCTGTTTGTAACTCGACTCACTACTTGTAGTTGTATAGTCTGTAACTCCACCCACTACTTGTAGCTGTATAGTCTGTTTGTAACTGCACTCACTACTTGTAGCTGTGTAATCTGTTTGTAACTCCACTCAATACGTGTATTTCTATAGTCTGTTTGTAACTGCACTCACTACTTGTAGCTGTGTAATCTATTTGTAACTCCACTTACTACTTGTAACTGTATAATCTGTCTGTAACTCCACTCACTACTTGTATAATCTGTCTGTAACTCCACTCACTACTTGTATAATCTGTAACTCCACTCACTACTTGTATAATCTGTCTGTAACTCCACTCACTACTTGTATAATCTGTCTGTAACTCCACTCACTACTTGTATAATCTGTAACTCCACTCACTACTTGTATCTCTATAGTCTATTTGTAACTGCACTCACTACGTGTAACTGTATAGTCCGTTTGCTTCTGTTTTTGGTATTGGCTAGCTAGCTAGTACTCTGCTTGCACTGTCATGAAAAGGGGTATGAGAGAAGCCCTACAAAATGACATTTTTCTAAATGAGAATGCTCGGGAGCAGGCAATGTTGAAAAGTAATCTTTAGACATGTTTCTTAAATGTAGTTTTGTAATTGACTATAACAAGCAGACAACAAGACAATTGCTTTTGAACGATGTCAAGTTTTTGCTGTGAGACAAAGGGGTAACCTAGGTAGCCACAGGTGGTTTTCCCCACAGGTGGGCAGGGCCGCAACCTAATACCAACTGGGAGTCTGGGACTATTGAAATAGTCAAATGAATGTTGACTCAATCTTCAGCATTAGAAGATGTCATTATTAGCTGTTTCTGTAATGGTACATTTGAAACACAATAGGTGGGTGTAGCCACATGGTTACATTAATGTGCTTCCACCTTGGGTTTTGAGGAGGATAGTGTTTACTTTAGAAAACAGAGATGTGCCCTGCAGAGAGGCTGCTCTGTGTCTGCACAGCACACTGTGCTACTTAGCAAACTGCAGCCTCAGCAGAAGAAGTTAGAGAAATGGTTTACAGTTAATCAGGGCAGACACAGGAAGTGACCACACAATTCATCTCCCTTGAACACCTGCTGACCGACTCCTGGGTTGGCAGATTTCTGGGGAGTTTACCCAAATCTTTCTGACTTTGAATTTCCAATGAGACTGGTTTTTGAGGTCAGGCAAAGTATCACATCTTATCCATATCTCTACTAGCCTGGTAGAACCGGCCGGATTGCTACATTTACCATTCTGTTTTACTGTAAAATAGAATGTTGATCGAAGCGATCAGGTTGGTTCACCAGGCTATATCTCTGCTGCCCAATTCAGACTCTCCTTTTTCATTCAATTGCTTTCTTCAGTTTCCCTGCTGGAAACCGCTATTGAGATATGGATGACTCAACACGCCTATCATTTCAAAATATGAAGTGGAGTAAGTAAAATAATCCCCTGAGGGCCTTACCTTTTACCCCCTAATTGTGCATGTTTTGTAGAGTAAACTCAGAATCTCTGATTCCCTAAAATTCCTGATGATCTATCACTGCACTTTTTTTTTACTTCAAAAAGCAGCTCAAATTACATTTCTATCTTTGGGTGGAACTGAATAAGTAGAGGGAGCCAAAAAGGACAACCATTTAGTGAACCTTACCAGACCTGTTCCAATGGTCCTGTTTAATAGTTGTGATGCCGTGACGCTGTATTAAACTGCAAATGGGGCTCATGAGCTTTATTAAGTAAGGTACATGTGTTTGGATGTGGCTCCAAAATATGATGAGTACAGAAGGCTTATAAGGCGGAGGAGGACCCATTTCAAGTTTGGCTTTCTATTGTGTGTGTTCAGCTTTCGTTCCTGTGAAGATGAGATGAGGACTTTATTACAATATTAAGAATCCCCAGCCAACGACAATGTCTTTGCTGCACAGGAAGTCTAGACAGGTTAGATTTTTTAACATTAATTCCACAGTGAGCAGAGCGAATTAATTGACAATAATGTATCCAACTATGCAACTGTCTTATTCAATGTCTACTCTACCAAACATTGGATACAATGAGTAAGCTATCAGATTTCATTACACACACACACACACACACACACGCACACGCACACGCACACACACACACACACACACACACACACACACACACACACACACACACACACACACACACACACACACACACACACACACACACAGAGAATATTCAGTATTTTATATGGCTAAGCTGTCCAAAAAATGTAACACTGCCGAAAATGTTATCCCCCCCAAGCGAAATTGAATAACAATTTATTTTTATTTTTTTAATGTTCCCACGTTTGATGGGCTCCAGTCAGGCGATGGATGTTTACTCATGGTAGTCTGAAACAGGGCCACCTGTACAGTCACAACAAAATGCTTTTTTCACAAAGATTTCATGACATTTGGAATCCAGCAATGTGTGCAATGGTATTAATCCATTTAGATACAGATTGAGCCAACTCAAACGGAGCTTTTCATTGGCCAGACCTAAGAGCTTTTAATAGCTATTGTGGGATGACCAGGGGGGGACAGACACGAAGAGTACGGCCTCCAGATGCTCTGCTCAAAATGCAGGACATTCTGCTTGGGAGATGAAGGGATATCTGTTTGAGATTGTAACATAACGTTGCAGATCTCATCAGTGATTATGAATGCACGTCTTGTGTCTAACCGAAGCTAAGAAAGATCATCTATACCTGTTAAGGATCTGCCCCTTTTTTTCAATTTTCGCCTGAAATGACATTCCCAAATCTGACTGCCTGTAGCTCAGGCCCTGAAGCAAGGATATGCACATTCTTGATACCATTTGAAAGGAAACACTGTGAAGTTTGTGGAAATGTGAAAGGAATGTAGGAGAATTTAACACACTAGATCTGGTAAAAGATAAAACAAAGAAAAAACATATTTGAAATGCAAGAGAAAGGCCATACTGTATTATTCCAGCCCAGTTACAATTTAGATGTTGACCACTAGATGGCATCAGTGTATCTGCAAAGTTTTAGACTGATCCAATGAACCATTGCATTTCTGTTCAAAATGTTATATCAAGACTGCCCAAATGTGCCTAATTTGTTTATTAATAACTTTTCAAGTTCAAAATTGTGCACTCTCCTCAAACAATAGCATGGTATTATTTCACTGTAATAGCTAAATTGGACAGTGCAGTTAGATTAACAAGAATGTAAGCTTTCTGCCAATATCAGATATGTCTATGTCCTGGGAAATGTCCTTGTTACTTACAACCTCATGCTAATTGCATTAGCCTACATTAGCTCAACTGTCCCATGGATGGGACACCGATCCCGAAGACGTTTTTAATCCTGTGGCGATAGTGACACCAACTAGACACACATCTTTTCAGAATTTAAAGAAAGCAATCAAAGCATCTCCTTAGGCATTGAGTAGTTCTGTTGAGAGGTTGTTGCCATGTAAAGCATCAGTGCCCAGAACCCAGCACAGCACACGCATGCCTCAAGTCCCTGTGGCTTCTACTGGGAAAAATCCCATCTGGGAAATAACATGGAGGGAACAGCTCAGCTCCTCTACTCTATGGTAGGAACAGCTCAGTTCCTCTACATGTAATGTTATTCCCTGTTAGCTGAGATTTATGTCACCATTAACTCCTTGTTATTATTTAATTTGTGTGGAAAAAACAAAGAACAAAAAAATGGACTGTGAAAGTTTGGCAGTTCATGACCACTGAGAAAATCTGGAAGAGTCATGGCTTTTGCCAGAGTCTTTATTGATCTTGGGGGAGTAGCTGTCTAAATTTGGGAGCGTATATCACAGCATGCGGCATCATAATTGATTAGCTCAGACAGTACAGTAGCCTTCTGGACCCAGTTCATAGACAATATGTACTTACAAACATGGGCACATTGTACCTGACCGGCCTGATCTACAAAATCTGAGATCCTTTTACCATTGCAAGTAATGCACCCTTCTTTCACCAGTGGTGATCATTCACTTGAGAGAATGTTAAAAAAAAATACATTCTGACTGAATAATACATCCATGATGGCTCCAGTGTAGACCATTAGGATAATTAGAAGTCAGCTAGCATTAAATTAATATGGACAAATTGCCTGGAGATGGGCTCTGAAGTTTCAACTTTAATTTAACATTCAGACATCTCATTAATCAGGACAAAACAACAATGTCTTCATACACTTTTCTTCCAGATTAGTGACAGACATTACATACCCCAACATGGCACTGCATACTACTTCGAAAATGTAACGGTTAACTACCAGCGCCGTGTCATGACGTGAATATCATTAATCTGATGACTGTTATTTATTTAATCAACTAACCATGATTAATTGTTACTCAATTATTTATTTACTAACTAACTCAATAATAACACAGAATACCCATACACACTTAAATGAGATAGAAGTCCTAGTGGACTGACACGATATGACGGATTGTTACACGATGGAAAGGGGATGGGGAAAGATAAAGAGAGGGGGAGACAAAGAGCGTCAACTTATCGTACATACATTTGGAAGTTACGCTCATGGAAATACAAATACTTAGCACCCTAACCACTGCTCATTCAGATTAGAAATGCAATATATATTTACGCGTAGATGTGTTTCTCTGTTGCCTCTCTGTTGAAACCAATCAGTCCATCTATGGGTAGTGGCTCGATGTAAGGCTCTGGTTGTCCACCAGAGGTCACAATGTCCTCCTTACTTCAGACGTACCCACGGTTGTTTGGGAGGGATTCTTCCTTCTAACCTCGTGTCTTTTAGTCAAAGTTCTAGGACCGCTTTTTACATGCACGGCTGCAGAATGTGAATGTTCTGGTCTCGTCTTTACCTTCTTCACTTGTGCTGAGAGTTTCAGAGTTTCTAACCATTTTGTAACGTTCAGCTCGCCGCACTGTACGTCGGCTGGTCTGTAGAGTTTAACCATTCGTAATGTCTGGCTCACCGTCCGTCTACTTGGTCTGTATGTTAATTCACAGCGAGTCCTTTAAAGCACTTTGGCCAAAGGGGCGTTCTGTCATGCTGACACGAACTCTAACCTCACTTGGGGTGTGGCTACTGACTAGGCACAAGTTTATATGAAAAACAATTATCTAATTTAGAATGCTAAAATCACATTTCTATCTTCACAAAAGTATTCTCATATTTAATAATATATTTTATACAGCATTTAAAGGTAAACGTGATACATAAGATGTGTAAACTTTCAGAGATACAGTTACTTTGTTATACCGTCTGAATGACATCACAAAATAATAACAATGTGACAGGACTATTCTTTAGACCCCATGGACCATTCTTAATATTTTGACGTCAGAAATGAATGTTCCAATGTCCAATCTTTTGACGTTAGAGTTTTTAGGCGGGCCACACTCTCTAAAGACAAAGCATTCCTTTGGTTGGTACTGAACGGCAGAGAGGGAAAGTTCCCTCCTGCTTAAATTTACGACCCAGTGTTAAGGTATCCAGACCGGTACAGCTCTTCTTCCCCTCTTCTGTGGGAGAGAGGGGGTCTGGCTATCTTCAAACGTTTGTCTAGCTGATGGGTCCTTTGATCCAATGTCAGGAGAGTCATGACAGCCATTGCTTACTAGCATAGCTGGTCCCATTATTTCAAAGAGTTATCAGATATTAGCAGTGTTGGAGAACATTACTTTTAAAAGTAACTTGTTACATTACAAGATTACTTGCATTAAAAATAACTAGTTACGTTACAATGTTACTTACTATGGAAGTATCTTGTTACATTACTTTTGCATCACCAAAAACAGAAAACCCTCTAAAGATGCCTTGCATGTGTTGATCATTTATTCGTATGCCCAGTGGAGGGCACACACTACCTTTGAATGGCTTGCATAGCCTACCGTCCATAGCCTATCTCCTTTACAATACTTAAAATAAATGATTTTGTTGAGTTATTTACACATAAGTAAATACATATATAAAACCAACTGGGCACAAAAAAAGGAGAGCTCAAATATAAGGACAACTGGCTACCAATGCACACAGATATGAACTGGGCAGAGACATTCTATGTAAAACTATACGATCACATTGTGTAATTGTTGTGCTGTTTCCTTTATATTTATGGTGAAGACAGAGGTGAATTTCTAAAAATTCTTATCAACTGAGCCTAACCTGATCACCTAGCTACGTTGTTGGCTTTTATTACCAGACAATAAATGGGGCACTCGCCTGAACCCGATGATCCTGTGTTTGTGTCAGTCACGTAACATCTGTCCTTTTCTTCTATCAATTCAAAGTAATGCGAATAAAGGCTATTGTCTCTGCCATATCTCTAGCTATCTAGCTACCATCTACCATGCTAGCTACCTGCCACCATGTTCATGCAGAAACAGGAAGAGCGCACCAAACGTAGCCTAGGGGGAGGGTCTTTTTTTTTTATAAGCGCCAACAAAGAAGATAAATTATATTGTAAAAGTAACTAGATAACTGATTAAACTAACGCGTTACGTTACTCTTTACCACAGAAAAGGAATCTTAGTACTCTAACGCTTTAATTTGTAACGTGCTACCACCAACACTGGATATTAGAATCCCGTTTGTCATCTTCAACCTAGACTGTGCATACGTCAAACCACTTAATACATAGACACATATCGGCCTGTAATGTGCTTTAAAGATTAACAGCCTATGTTGTGATTTTTTTATTGGACCAGAGACAAGAGAGGCTAAGCCCATGCATGTGGTGCATCTGTTTGAAAGAACAGCAGGGTGGTAAAGATTTTATATGGAGTCTATACCGGAGATGGCTGCAGTTAAGCAGGGTTCCATTCTGTATACAGTTCCTATACAGACAACATCGTCCTGGTTTCTCTTTTGGGATAGAACGCATGACTACACCATCTTTTTGCCATCAGGGGAGGTTGTCCAGCAATTAGAAGAAATAATGCTCAAAGTTGTGTCAGCTCATCATTAGTGCAATAATTCCCATCTGTAACACACCACATTTTGCAATCCACCGAACAAACACCAGGTCCCAGTATGACTCAGTTGGTAGAGCATGGCGCTTGCAACGCCAGGGTTGTGGGTTCAATTCCCACGGGGGGACCAGGGTTCAATTCCCACGGGGGGACCAGGATGAATATGTATGAACTTTCCAATTTGTAAGTCGCTCTGGATAAGAGCGTCTGCTAAATGACTTAAATGTAAATGTTTGCATGAGTTGTGGGATTGGTTTTTGCGTAATTGTGTTTGTAGGAATTTCTCTGTATTTATTACCTCCGTACATATTGTGTGGTGTATGTCTATACTTGTGTCATGTGCAGTGGGCACATCTACAATGCCACGACTCTCGCTCTCCCTGTAGGGAGCTGATGAAACGCCAGGTTGAGTAATTGTACCTGGGCCCACCCTTGAGGAAAATTGTTACCTTGATTTTTGCAAGTTACTTCTCTCTGGTTTTGATGTGTGGTTGGTCAAAGAAAGGAGGGCTGGCTAATTAGCATATCAGTGATGAAAGAGGTTTCAGTCATTACAAAGCCCCCGTTGTGATCATAACTGAATATTTGGGCAATGGGATCTTGTTGATTATAGCTGAGTTATACTGTAACAAAATAGTAAACCCTCTGCACGGCAGCAATATACAGCACTGACAGCAACCTGAAGCAAGTGATACCCAATCAACATCCTCTTTCGGAGGACCACAGTTTTTTTCCCCTGTGTGACACCAGTGTCCTCCATTGCTCTTTTCTTCCTCCAGCTCCTCATCTCTCCCTCCCACTTCAATCCACCCCTCCCCCACCCCCCAGTTATTTTCCCAGACGCCAAATTGACATTGACATTTTGATTGAGTGGAAGCTTCCCTCTGTCCTCTACTTCAACAGACTCTCCAGGCTGCTGGCCTATGCTGACTATCCTGCAGCAGATACCCAGCATTTATATCCTCTCTATTTATTTGTTATATCAACAAGATGAGAGATTCAGTCTCCAAAAATGCAGAGGCCATTTCAGCTAGAGCATCAGCTTGTCGGTGTGCATCTTAGCTTTACTATGTTGTTGGATTCCTCTTTTTAAAAAAGGTCTTGTGTTATCTCACCCTCATGCCATGTTATCAAGTCTCATTTTGAGAAATGACAACCCTTGTCCATGGCTCAAATGTACTGTGTTTAGTTTTGTCATTCGTTTTCCTTAGGGAGTGCTGTCAGTGTTGTTGGAGGGCAGCTTAGGACAGGAGCATGGAAACGTTCTCATTGCCACATCTCGGTGTGGCGCTTGCTGCAGCTAAGCACAGCTGGGCAAGCCTCAGGGCCAATAACTCCAGGTCTTTCCATCAAAGAACAAAACAGAGACATTCTGGTCCCTCCATGGATTAAGATTGTTCTCTTTTCCTCGAACTACACCATGTAACCTAATATTCATCTGCCCTTGAGTCAAATTACAATTATTGACCATTTTACTCAGGACATTTCATATTCTTCCGGCTTAGAGGTACTTTGCTGGAGGAATATTGCAAATGGATTATAATTCATTATAAACTCATCAACTTAATAAAAATGAGCCAATATAAATAGCCAAATGGATTAATTAATTCAACATAACATGAACACAGAGACCGAGGATTACATTAGCAATACAATATTAATGGGTTACAGCAGTAGCACAGGTGATTGTCGTACTAGTGTTCATTTAGCAAAACACGGAGCCAAATTTCTCATCTGCAAAAGGATAGTTGTCATGTTTCCTGTCGACATGTGTTACGTAGCTTTGTAATGAGTTGACAATGAGTTTTCTGCTGTCGAATTGTTGAATTCATGTCAGTATTTTACAAACCAACAACCCAGAAGTGACTTGATAATGAATAGTGAAGGAATGTAAGGATAACTTACTAAAATAGAATAACACACCAACTGTGTAGTCATGTTTTCAGATATCCTTCCAGGCCCTTGGCAATGATTTTGTTTTATTATTCAAAATGTTAAATCTGCTAAATACAATGCCATTGTTAGCCTGTTACGCACTTGCATGATGTTCATGTATTTGACCTTGTTAGCCTGTTACGCACTTGCATGATGTTCATGTATTTGACCTTGTTAGCCTGTTACGCACTTGCATGATGTTCATGCATTTGCCATTAACCTGTTACGCACTTGCATGATGTTCATGTATTTGCCGTTGTTAGCCTGTTACGCACTTGCATGATGTTCATGTATTTGCCGTTGTTAGCCTGTTACGCACTTGCATGATGTTCATGTATTTGACCTTGTTAGCCTGTTACGCACTTGCATGATGTTCATGTATTTGCCATTGTTAGCCTGTTACGCACTTGCATGATGTTCATGTATTTGACCTTGTTAGCCTGTTACGTGCTTGCTTGATGTTCATGTATTTGCCGTTGTTAGCCTGTTACGTGCTTGCATGATGTTCATGTATTTGACCTTGTTAGCCTGTTACGTGCTTGCTTGATGTTCATGTATTTGCCATTGTTAACCTGTTACGTGCTTGCTTGATGTTCATGTTTTTGACCTTGTTAGCCTGTTACGCACTTGCATGATGTTCATGTATTTGCCATTGTTAGCCTGTTACGCGCTTGCTTGATGTTCATGCTATTCTTGCTGTCCTGCACAAAGCATTTACTGATATATGCAGGCCATCTTTCCTGGGAAGAGAGAGTGATTATTTTCACATTTTTCCCGTTCAATGGTTTTCAGGCAGCAGTCAGAGTCAAAATGTAAGTACCAAAGGACCATACCGCCACCCATCATGGTTTATCATTTGTCAGTGTAATTAGAAGTTGTGGTGGAAAGCTTCTCAACATGGTGGGGTTCTGTGACTTTCAAAAGTACACTAGTAGATAATGATGTTGGCAGCTCCATGGCTCACATCATGGATGTGCTGCTCATTAGTGTCAGCCCTCTAATATTCTAGCCCTATGAAATGGGGGAGAATGGATTAAATTCCCTCTACATTACCCAAGTCCTCTCTCTCTCTCAAATTCTCAAATTATTATATTCATTATAATATGTGTCCATTCTTCTTTAATTTGTGTGTTTTTTAAGTAAAAATTGGGCCTCAACTGCCTGCATATTCAAACACCGAAGGACAGGGGAGGCAGGTAGCCTAGTGGTTTAGAATGTTGGGCCAGTAACTGAAAGCCCGCTGGTTTGAATCCCTGAGCTGATTAGGTGAAAAATCTGACGATGTGCACTTGAGCAAGGCACTTAACCATAATTGCTCCAGGGTCACTGTCAAAAACAGCTGATCACAGGCTGTGACCCCACTCTCTGAGGATGTTTCAGGGGGAGTGACATGTGCCAAAAAACACATTTCCAATTCACACACTTGTACATGTGTGAAATCGGATAAATGTAAGCGCCCACATTATTATTAACATTTGGCTGCACTAGTCTTATTCCAGTGTTCCTTTGGGGTTGGGCTGAGGGTTGTGGACGGGCTTTCCAAAATGTTCCAGTTGATTTCCGTTTCATCTGAGAGATCGTGCCTCTGAAACGTCCTGTTGGGTTTTCCATACATCTGTCAGTGCTGTGAGAAATGCGTTTTAGCAAAGAGAACAGAGCAGATCAAACGAAAAGGGAAGGAAGATCATCGCTGTGGTGATTATTCTGATAGTTGAGTGGCAGTGTTGACGTGAACTGCTCCATGGGATGCTGGCTCTCACAAAGGGACTCACAGCAGGATCTTTCCAAATCCCAGGGGAAAGCAATTGATGAAGGAGCATGGCCAATATCCTGTTGGCTGAGGAGGACTGGGATAATGCTGGATGTAAAGAATGCCAAGAATTCTGTAATGGATTTTGTTAAGACAAGAAACCCATTGGAAAGCAAAACAAACTAAGCACACAGATCAATGGAAAGAGGATGGACAATTAAGTCAGGCAAACAGATGTGCTAATTACAAATGAACTGAACCAGTTTTTTTTTGTATTCTTTTTTTTACCTGTATGGCAGTGCTGAATTTCATTTATTGAAGTCAATTCATATTCATTCAAAGTCCTTCGAAGAGGTAAATGGGATTCTGTAGATAATGGAAATGTCATCAAGAATGAGTTCTTCTCTTATGTACAGTATAAGTCAGAGAAAACTATTACATCCCCACTGTATGTGGTTTTCCATCCTAAGGAGGCGGAACTCAACTCTACTGTGTTCCCCAGATGAGGGGATTACAAATTATGATACACCAAAACATGCTGTGAATTTTGTACGCTTGCATCACTTCATTCTGACTGTGCCAGCTACATGATTGTTCTGCAAAGTCAGGACACATTGGAAATGCTTTTCTCTGCATGTTTTTGTGTCCAAATATTTAATACCACATACAATAGAAACGTTCTCCCAGCTTGTTGACATAGTATGTCATCAGTTATTCCAGAATAACATGGTCTGCTGGTTTTGGTGTCATTTCACATGGGTATAATTGATTTGTTGGAGTCGTTATTTGAACAGACAAGCACCTGCTGTTCCAGATGTTCAAAGGGTTAATCGGTTTATGATTGCGGAGTGACGGAATCATGCAAGTGATACCCTTTATACCCCCCCATCCCCTATCTCCCTCCCTCTCTCTACCAACCCATCGTGTGGCCTGGCACTACTGCAGTAGATCATTGTGGCTGGCTGCCTGTATGCTTGTTGATATAACGATAGGGCCTGATATCTGGCAGCTTGAGCCTTGTGCTCGGCTCTCTCATATCCCTTCGCGTAGAATGGGTGTCACTGACCCCGCTTTACTAACTAGAAGAGAGCATACCTTCCACATTCTGAGGAACAAACTGTATTGCTGTCAACTATAGAACTTTTTCATTTAATTTGTGTTCAATTGTGTAGCTCCACCAGCTCTCCCTGGTCCAAATCAATAAAGCCACTGAATATGTAGGTCGCAGGATCAATGAAGGACATAGCTATATTAATGAAAATAAAAAAATGGATCCAGCGTAATTGTAACGTACTCACAATAACAGATGCATGGCTGAAGAAAAGCGTTTCTGGGGTGGTATCGACTTTGCTCATCGCCCTCTTGGCCCAGTTGAAAAGTAAGGGGAGAGAGGGAGAGCGAGGGAGAGCGAGGGAGAGAGGGAGAGAGGGAGAGAGAGAGAGTGTTTGTAACGAGGGAGTGAACGACAATGATGAAAGTACCATTGTGAGAGTGGCTCGATCAATTTCATCTGGGCCGATTTACACGCTTCTCCTATTCTCCTCACCCACTCATGTCCTAACATGCTCCCACAACACCCCTTGCAGCATGATGCTACAATCCTGAAAGTAATCAGAGACATAAACACATCTACCACCAGCCTATGTTGCTATATATCTAGCAAATTTATGTTTAAATGCTTATCTATATTGGATATTACTCAAAGGACAATTTCCTGTTTCTGTGTCTCACTTCCTCATGATAGCATGTGGTTGCCACAGTGATGGAAAGATTATGTCTTGATTGGAGAAGGAAGTCAGGTGCTCCAATGCCCAGATGCCATTTCATCAACATGTATTGTAGTGCACAACTTCCTGCCATTTGTCAGATGAATCAGAAGTAAGTCATGTATGAGGTGGTAGGTTGGAATATAACAACATTGCCTGTTACTATCATTACTTGGTTGATGGCTATCACCCACTGAAGTTAGTGCGGAGAGAAGAGTAAAGAAAGGTAGAGTCATAGGATCTTAATTTGATTGCTCTTTTCCTTCAAAGTAAACTTATAAAAGGCTACTAAAGTTTGTAATTTCCACTTCAAAATGTCAGACTTGATTTGCCCTAACAAAAAAATGTATCAAGGCCTACATAAATGTCCGTAATCCACCATAATAATTCACATTTCCTGCTGCTGAAGGATTATCTTTCCTGCTATAGCAAACTGGCTCAAACTAAGATCCTACATATGTAGTAATGTTAGATTGCCTAGACTTGGCTGCCATGGTGATGTAGCCTCATATGACCTGCTGAAAGCTACTCCACTGTTAATGGATACTCCTGGGTAGGCTTTAGGCATAGGCTTAACACTGTCCCCTTAAAATGTGTGAGCATTTCAAAGTAGCAAGACCAAATTATATCAATTACATAGGCCTATAAATACATTGGGTAATTTGGTGACACTTTCTATATACTACCTGTGTGTAAGTAATGCATTATAGGCATGAATGTATAGGCATTAATAATGTATTATCACGTTTGCATTCATAAGAGTAGCTATGGGCTGTTGAAAAATCTTATATCAGTCTTAAAAGTCCATATGGACATTTCACACTCTTGAAAGAGTAACCTAAGAGTTTTTCCCACGAAATGCATGTCATGTTGATCGCTATTGATGGCTGACTGAGGCATTTAGACGGAAGGATAATTCCATTAAAAAGCATTATGTTGATCACGGGAGCATATTTGATTCTTGTAATTAAAACATGGCTCTGTCAATGGAGCAAAGGATCATATTTTCATATTAACTAATTTCAAAGCTCATGAAATACCAGAACCCAACCAACAACGACACGCAGAGATCGCTTAAAAAGTAAAAAACATAAACCAAGCTTTTTAAGAGCCTGGTTTCCGTCCCACCTTAACGGGGGGATGTCACTTTAAATCAGTGTCAAGGCGATAATCGAAAACTGTGGAATGAAAATGTGTAATCTCTCCTATTATATTTATTTGGCTTGGGGACACAGGCATGATTATCTTTTTACTCATAAGGTGACCTCATTCAATTAAGAAAGACGCACCGAAGGACATAGAATCAATGGTGAACCAGAACCAATTAAAAAACAGCTAATTGCAGATGCATTTTTAAGTGTATTGAGTAAGTAGCCATCAATAACAACAACTCCTGCCAAGGAAATTATGCAGGGGAGTAACGAGAGACAATATGCTCTTAAAGGCATATGCTTCCAGATGTCTGTCTGCTATGCCTAAAGATGTGGTGGCTACACTGCCATATCAGGGATGCTCAACTGAGAACGGCTAAGATGCTTCAGTCCCCCCTCCTCCACGTCCTCTCTCTCGCTGGCCAGTTGTTTTGAGACTGAAGGAGAGTAAATTATGCCAACATCGTTTGGAATGGTCGTAAATGTTTGACATGACATGAATGGTAGAAAATAAAAACGAATTGGGATCGCTTTTAATGAGTTACTGTTCTATTGGTACTTAGGCAAATTAGTGGAACAATACCTCAGTTAATTACACTTTTATAATGATTAAAGTGAAGTACACTTTTATCTATACCATATGTAAGGCATGGGTAATTGAAAAAATTATAATGATAAATATTTAAATGACAAATTAATAATTTGCATCTCCACATCATGCTTTCACTATGATTATTTTTGGTCATTGCACAAAATCTATGTGAAAGGGAAACCAGGAGTGTATGATTGAGAGATCCAATTTGACACAGGTTAAACGTGATGGTCTTGTCACAGTTGAAGACTGAATCCCTACTAACTCCACCCAAACAATGACATCATCTTTGAATCATCTACCTACCTACTAACAAGTTTCAGCCTTGGGGAAAATGGGGAGGAGATACACACACACACACGCACACAATGTTTTGTGCACTCTCTTTTTGGACTTAGGCACTGACACTAGACACTTGACACTGTCATGTCTTATCGACCTCCTCGGGTCAGGAACCTCTCGAAGCCATAACACTAGTAACCACCACAAACACAATTAAAGATGTTGACAGACAATCTCATGGATGGGAATGCTCCTCTCTTCTAAACCACTTTTGCAGCGGGTCCTGGGGACCCAAAAGAGGTGCAGACTTTTGTTCCAGTTCAGAGCTAAGAGAACCTATTCAACTAATCATTGAGGCCTTGATTAATTGAATCAGTTGTCTTAGTGCTGAAATGGAGCAAGAACATGCACACCCTGTGGGTCCAAAGACCAGGTTTGAAGAACACTGTAAATGTTTGGCGTTCAGTATTTATTATCCTATTTCATTTTAATCAGAATTTAATAATTGGATGGATATGGATGTAAACCCTGAGAATAAACAGGACAGAATGGACATACTAATTGCATTGTAATTATTCAATCCATGGAACCTTGGAGTCAACAAATTCACTCCTACAAACCCGTGTACATGCACGCATGCACACATGCACACACACCCACACAAACACACCGACACACACACACACATTTCAGTCACTAGGTTGGAGAAATGTGAAGCTTTGAATTAGCTACAAATCAGACTTGTTCAGAACCTAAAGTATGTAACGAGCGCCTTTGCTCTTGGAAGAGTGCACGTTTGTTGATTGCTGAGATACTACTAATCAAGCTAACAGGCTCAAGTAATTGGAAAAGAGAGTTATATCAATGCACGGGGAGAAGCTCATTACCACTATTGATTTGCACTTAAATATGAAAATGATGATGAGCCGTAAAAGTGTATTATTCATGTGAATACTTTCTGGCCTCTTTCTTGCTCCACTGTGTCCACATGCAAAGATACATTTGTTAATTTTCAATCTTGTTGATTAGAAAGATCAAGTGTTAGTCAAGATCAAGTGTTAGTCAAAAAATATAACATAGAAGAAATTACACAGTGTACCATGGAGGCATGTACTTTATATAGGTCCAGTAAATTATATATACATATATTATATATCATCCCATTGCTTTTTGTTATCACATAATGTTATTGAACTATTGGACATGTAGAATGAGTAACTAAATAAACTCAGCAAAAAAAGAAACGGCCCTTTTTCAGGACCCTGTCTTTCAAAGATAATTCGAAAAAATCCAAATAACTTCACAGATCTTCATTGTAAAGGGTTTAAACACGGTTTCCCATGCTTGTTCAATGACCATAAACAATTAATGAACATGCACCTGTGGAATGGTTGTTAAGACACTAACAGCTTACAGACAGTAGGCAATTAAGGTCCCAGTTATGAAAACTTAGGACACTAAAGAAGCCTTTCTACTGACTTTGAAAAACACCAAAAGAAAAATGCCCAGGGTCCCTGCCCATCTGTGTGAACGTGCCTTAGGCATGCTGCAAGGAGAGATGAGGACTGCAGATGTGGCCAGGGCAATAAATTGCATTGTCCGTACTGTGAGACGCCTAAGACAGCGCTACAGGGAGACAGGATGGACAGCTGATCGTCCTCGCAGTGGTAGACCACATGTAACAACACCTGCACAGGATTGGTACATCCGAACATCACACCTGCGGAACAGGTACAGGATGGCAACAACAACTGCCCAAGTTACACCAGGAACGCACAATCCCTCCATCAGTGCTCAGACTGTCCACAATAGGCTGAGAGATGCTGGACTGAGGGCTTGTAGGCCTATTGTAAGGCAGGTCCTTACCAGACATCACTGGCAACAACGTCGCCTATGGGCACAAACCCACCGTCGCTGGACCAGACAGGACTGGCAAAAAGTGCTCTTCACTGATGAGTCGCGGTTTTGTCTCACCAGGGGTGATGGTCGGATTCGCGTTTATCGTCGAAGGAATGAGCTTTACACCGAGGCCTGTACTCTGGAGCGGGATCGATTTGGAGGTGGAGGGTCCGTCATGGTCTGGGGCGGTGTGTCACAGCATCAGCGGACTGAGCTTGTTGTCATTGCAGGTAATCATCCTGACATGACCCTCCAGCATGACAATGCCACCAGCCATACTGCTCGTTCTGTGCGTGATTTCCTGCAAGACAGGAATGTCAGTGTTCTGCCATGGCCAGCAATGAGCCCGGATCTCAATCCCATTGAGCACGTCTGGGACCTGTTGGATCGGAGGGTGAGGGCTAGGGCCATTCCCCCCAGAAATGTCCAGGAACTTGCAGGTGCCTTGGTGGAAGAGTGGGGTAACATCTCACAGCAAGAACTGGCAAATCTGGTGCAGTTTTGATTTGATTTGATTTGGATCTCTTTTAGTCCCCATTTGTAGTAATCTTCCAAGAGTCCTTAAACATTAAAATACAATTTATAATACGAACACATTTCCACATATAACACACTATTACAAACATACATAATATACTAACATAATGACCCAATAAATACTCAATCTAAAAAAATATTGATTCTTCATCTACTGTAGTCCCACAACATTTCTATGTATTATATTTAAATCGTTTTAAAATAATGTTTAAATGTATATATTGAAAGGTTTCTGGTTTGCTCAGTTAATTTATTCCATTTCTTTATTGCTCTAAATCGAAATGTTCTTTTGCCTATTTCTCTTTTCTGTCTGGACAACACATAGATGGTGGACAATCTATTCCTAGTATTTACGGAATGTCTGTCTCTTACCAACTGAATACCGTTGCGAATAGAACTTGGCTGTTTTAAATGATGTATATTATGAAATAAAATAAGCATGTTCCTTTCAATTATCATATCGATTGATGACCAACCAAGAACATTGCGCATGACTGTGTAACGATTTTCCTCCTCTTCAGACGAGTGTAACAGTATAACTTTAAACCGTCCCCTCGCCCCGACACGGGCGCGAACCAGGGACCCTCTGCACACATCAACAACTGACACCCACGAAGCGTCGTTACCCATCGCTCCACAAAAGCCGCGGCCCTTGCAGAGTAAGGTGCAACACTATTTCTAGGTTTCAGAGCAAGTGACGTAACTGATTGAAACGCTAGTAGCGCGTACCCGCTAACTAGCTAGCCATTTCACATCCGTTACACGAGGAGTATGAAGGATCGGACCAATACGCAGCGTGGTAAGTGTCCATGATATTTTAATAAACTGAACACGACAAAATACAAAATAACAAAGTGAATGATAACAAAAACCGAAACAGTCCTGAAATGTGAAACAAACACTAACACAGGAAACAATCACCCACAACACACAATGGAAAACAGGCTACCTAAATATGGCTCCCAATCAGAGACAACGATAAACAGCTGCCTCTGATTGGGAACCACACCAGGCCAAACACATAGAAAACAAACAACCTAGAAAAAAGAACATAGACTGCCCACCTTAACTCACGTCCTGACCAAACTAAAATATAGACACAAAAAAGGAACTAAGGTCAGGACGTGACAGACTGCAACAGAAGAACCAGATCTCCACCTTAAAACAATCCTTGCTGCTTTGTTCTGTGCATTCTGCAGCCTCCTAACTTCACTTGATTATACATTTCCCCAGACCACAGAACAGTAGTTCACCTGACTCTCAATTAATGCTCGTGTTATTTGCTGAATAATTTTTCCAGGTAAATATTAGCTATCCTTCTGATTATGCATGCTGTTTTAATATTTTTTTTTACATAGATTAGTTATTTGAGACGACCATGATAAGCAGTTGTCTAGCTGCACCCCCATTAGTTTGGTTTCTGCCACTTCTTCAATTTGTACTCCTCCCATACTTAATTGTATCCCATGCTGTTTTGGCCTTTTCCTAGCGGAACAGACCAACATAACTTTGGTTTTCTTGGTGTTTAAAACAAGTTTGTTTTGGCAAACCCACTCCCTAATATTCTCCAAATCTCTTTGTAAAGCTTGCTGTACCTGTTGAACCGATTGTCTTGCTGCAATAAATTGTAGTATCATCTGCAAATATAGTATCTTGAGTTTCAGCTAAGGCATAGGGAAGGTCATTGGTATATATTAAATAGAGAAGTGGCCCAAGGCAGCTGCCCTGCGGTATTCCACAGTTTAACACATGAGGGGAAGAAAATGAACCATTGATATAGGTGGACTGTTTCCTGTCAGTTAGATATGACTGTACCCAATTCAATGCTACTTCCATTAAACCATAATGCAATAATTTTGTCAAAATTATTTCATGATCCACTAAATCAAATGCTGCACTGAAATCTAAAAATAGTACACCCACAAACGTGCCATTATCCATAGCATTGAGCCACTGGTCAGTCATGTCAACCAATGCAGTGGTAGTTGCATGGTTTTTGCGATAAGCATGCTGATTGGCTGTAATCAGATCATTCTTTTCCAGTTCATGAGGAGGAGATACACTGAGGTACTTAATGCAGCTGGTGGCCACACCAGATACTGACTGTTACTTTTGATTTTGACCCCCCTTTGTTCAGAGACACATTATTCAATTTCTGTTAGTCACATGTCTGTTGAACTTGTTCAGTTTATGTCTCAGTTGTTTAATCTTGTTATGTTCATACAAATATTTACACATGTTCAGTTTGCTGAAACTAAACGCAGCTGACCATGAGACGTTTCTTTTTTTGCTGAGTTTATGTTGTCATAATTCAATATTCTTCTGTCACCGTAGGGTATTTTTCACCTGTAGCTTTTGAATGCTGTGCCTTAAAAGGCTTTATGGAGATAAAATGGAGAACATCTCTGTCTGTGTGATGGCAAGCAGCAGTGGGGGAGATTATTCTGCAATTGTCTTGCAGTATTTGAAATAGATATCTCCCAGCCCCACGTCTCCCTGTAAGACAATATGGCAACATGTCAAATGGTCCCATCAGGCTAGGGGTAGGATGACTGAGGAGTGGAGGTGAGCAGTTCCAGGGATTCTGCAAATGCTGGGAAAATGACTTTCTGCCTCAGTGCATCCAAACATCAGATCCATTCCAAAATAACACTGCTCTGTGCACCCAGTAGTCAACATAGAGATAGGATGAAAATAGGTTCAATATGGAGACACTTGAATGAATGCATATAATCCTGTCCCTTTATACTGAAAGTAAATGCCATGTTCAGACTTCTACTGCGTTTATGAGTTGATATTTCAGCATCGTGTTTGTATTTGCTCCCAGGCATCACTCTGATTCATTTCGTATTCCAAACACCCATTCAATGCATTGGTTAGGTTGCTATGAATTACATGTAAATGCTAACTTCATATGCTGCAATCTTCTGTCTATTCTGCTCATCCTGATCAACAGCTAATAGGAGCACTAATAACAAAGAAAATACTGTTGTGCATACAAGAAGCACACATAACGGATGCCTGTACATGATCACCTGGATAATGTTGTTTATCAATCATAGTTTTTATTATTTTACATTTTTTTGTGTACCTCACATATACATATTCTTGGAATGTTTGTCCTGGCCCTTTCGGCAATTAGGCAAAATCCTGCAAAGCTTTGAAGAGAATGGCCTAAGCGTTAAACAACACAATTTGTCTCTGCAGCATCCATTATGCAAGATGCCCCAGAAAATGGAAGTGGCTTTGAAAAATGGTGCTAGAGGCTGTCAGTGGCTCCCATGCGTCTTGTCTCCTCTGCAATATTTTAACGTTTATCCAATCGATGCCTTATTGCTCTATAATCTGGGCTAAATCAGAGCCATGACGGCCTGTTATTTCCTAAAACAGTACTGAAAAGCTTCAGTTGAGGACAAAATAGAAAATATCAAGTATACTGCATGAAGACTGGCTATCAGCATCTTAAATGACCGAATTGATGAACTTGGCATTTTGTTGACAACTTGGAGTGTATATTCACTGGGTAACCAAAGTGTTTGCCAAAAAGCAAGAGTCAATCAATAGCTGTAGTTTGCATTGTTACAATACAACCCCATATAGTATAGGCAGCATACTGAACATAGGGTTATCAGCATTAATACATCATTAGCACTGTAAGGGTTATTGGAGTTAGACTCATCTACTCAATGGCATTGAGACTGGTATGCAATTTCTGAAATGAATATGGAATACTTAAATTATGAATGCAATAAATTAATGTACCAAGAATATCAAATGATGTATTGGGGCAAAATCTATTAATCCTGAATGACGAATAGGGTTTGGTGTCTTGAAGAAGACAGGCGGAAATGTGGCCAAAGTCTTGTAGAAACACATTGCGAAAAGGTGCAACGATTTTATCGTAAGTAGGAGAGTAAATGTAAAGCTATTGCCCTCTTATTGACATCTGGGGTAGCAAATGAAGAAAATATACACCTAAAACCTAAAGTGCAGGGTTATCAAGGTGCTTCTTCAATGCTTGCTTTACAATGATACATCACCTGACTGTTAATTATATTGATGTCCATGCTCTTGTAAGTCACACCCTTAATGGATTCCGTCTGTCTAGTAGGCTAGTCTAGATCAGTACTCATATCATGTATAGTGTTTAAAAAAATCATGGAATAGTTGCTCTCAAAATGGTGATAAGGGGTAATAGCATAAGCAACCATTCCTTATCATGTCATTGTCCATAGGCTACTTTGACCTATCAGGGTATGGTGGAGAGGACCTGGGAGACCTGTCTTTTGTGATCAAGCTATGACCTCAACACAGGATGTCACCCCACATGCAAATTAGTGGAGATGTGCCTGGTGACTAATTTGTTTACTTCTCTTCTCTACGTTATCAAAGCGCCCTGCTTGGTCAAACTGGGACGTGATTCTGAGCTATGATACACAGTGTAATTGGGACAGTGCAAACATGTTCCCCTGATATAAACAAGTGTCCCTATATATTATGTGGTAGCGTGACCCAAACAGTAGGCTGCTGATGTCACAAATAACATTAGCACAAATAAACAACAGCTATGTGACTGTTCCAATGCTAGCATAAGTCTCACTCGCTAAGCCTTCTCTAAGGCCTGTGTCAGAAAGCCTGCAGATACTCATTTTGAGTCATTTTGCGTCTCCTACCAATTCCAACGTGGTGCATGACTGGGCAGATATGGGGAATCACATCTGATGAATCAAGGAGGGAGCAGGAGAGATCAAACAAGGTATAGAATCTGAAGAGAGATATAATGAGATGGGATTACATTATCGAGCTGGGCAGGACGGCGGCAGACCCGTGCAAGTCTAGCTTTGTCAGATCCATGTCCTTTTAAGCCTCCGTTGGGCTACAAAGCCCCTGCACACTGGGGACTTTATTTGCATCCCAGAGAATCATACCAATACCTCAGACTGCAAAAGAGATGAAAGAGAAGGCAAATGCAGCAGGTTTAACAGAATCCATATTATCCCCAACATAAATATAGGGGTTCACCATGCAAGCTTCATGTCAAGCTGCTGCTCTCCAGCTGAACACCCAAAGTCTTGGGTGGTATTTCTCATAAGGATCAAACAGTACAGATACACAAATCATATGAACACTCTCAAAGCAGCTTTAGCACAATTGACACAGCAGTAGTACCTTGCAGATCTGTATCATTGCCAATTCTCCTTTGCGGTTATCAGGACATCTAAATGCAAATATAAAATAATAAGAGACCATCCACGAGGAAACTTAAGGTTTCTCTTGTAAATCTTGTTCCTTGTGCAGCTAGGGCCTAATCAGTATTCTGACCATCTGAGGTGGAACACACATCATGGACTCTATGGCCATGGTACATGCATTTCAAGGCAAAGGGGGTTGTGCACAAGTCATCGCTCAGAGTGAGCATCTGAGGCGGCACGTGTGACACTTAATACATGTAAGGGCAGAAATAGAACCAAGAGATGAACAGGAATTACCACAGGCATAACAGGGCCAAGGGACCTTTTGGCCCCTCGTGCCCACCCCAGAAAAGACAGACAGGAGCTCAATGTGACAGTTCCAAAGACAACCCCCCACAGCCAGGACAGTCGCTCAGAGGCTCATGATTTCTGTCATGATCAAAATGCTGACACATCACTCATAGGTCAAAGGGACAACTGTGCCATTATAGAACGGGGGACACAATGGGAATGTCACAACCTGAGGCTATAAGTACAATATCAACAACTAAGTCATCACAAACCACAGCATGCTTTCAGTTTTCTTTCCAAAATGACCATTGTTTGACCTATTATGTTTAGATCAGTTACAAACAGCATTTACAAGACTGATCCATAAACCAAGGTCAGTATTCTGACTTGAGAACTGTATGGCTAGTTCAGCCCCTGAGTTTACCCCATGGATTTCAAGTCAGAATACTGCTACAAATATTGGAAATGCATTCAAAAGGTGAGCTCTTCTTGCTGTAGTTGAACCACTGTTGTTGCAGCTCCCAGAATAGCCACGCACAGACATGCACAAGCTCAGAATCGTGGCTGTAAGTATTTTCTGCATCACATCTTACCTTGTTTGACACAGTAAAGTTTGTTGTAAAAATGTTACTGTCAAATGAACCCCAAAAATGTCAAAAATACTTTATTTGTGTTTTATGGCACAAAGGAGATGAAATTCCATCACAAAGTGTAGCATGCCATGTAAAGGTTTCCTTCGTCTGCAAAAGAAAAATAGAATATGTATGGATTGCATTCCTTCCATTGATGTGGTTGACATTAAGGAATAATGAAAAGAATAATGTACGTCAGAGAAATCCTGCTTTCCCCACAATGGTACTTTCATCAATGTCGTTCACTCCCTCATTACAAACATCTCTCTGTCTCCTACTGCTCTCCCTCTTCTTTCGTCTTATTCTCTCTCTCTCTCTCCCAGTCTATCTGCCCTTTGATTGAAGGAGGGAGACGTGGGAGATCTTTAAACAGATCAAATCAGCTCCGCCATTGAAACTCATTCGGAGCCATTTCACAACTAAAATACTGGATCATTATCCGCTCTGCTCCTCGCCACCTCGGACCACCAGCAGAGGAGGATGATATTTACTCCACTCCGTCAAGCAAAATCATCTGGGAGCTGTGACGTTACCACTAAATCCCCATCCGCTCCCCGGCTCTTTGTAACAACCTCTCGGTAATGATCGCAGCGGGAATCAATTTCCAAATCCCATTCTGGAGCTTTGATCTTTAAACCCCCCATATTGAAAATGCAAATATTGGTCAGAGAATAAGGAAGCTCTTCGTTGACAATGCGTGTGTGGCCTAAAGAAAACGTGCATCCACCCCGATAAAAGTGAATAGGTGTTAAGCCGCGACCTGAAATATTCGGATCAATTTCACATTGCTTGCATTTTCGCTGCTGTCAAATCCTGCAGGATGCCTGGGTGACTGAATGAGTTCATAAGGAAGGTCTTCTCCGACAGAATGATCTGGAAGAGCCATGACCCCAAGGGTTGCCAGTCTATAGAGGCCTGCAGCTTTCCAATGAATTCATCTGAGTTTCTCTCAATGCCATTTGATTGGAGCCACCGGTTAATTGACTAACCAAATTGAACCAACCGGAAAATCATGTGCAGTATGTTAGTAAAGCTGATTCCCTACTTGTCCAGCAGCTATGCCTCCAGTCTTGTGCAATAGCTATGATATGCCTGGTGCTCTAGAGAAACTGCGGAGAACACTTACAGCCTTTACAATCAGGCCTGTCTGAAAGATGTGCAGCGAGCTCTGCGTTCCCCTGTGATTAATAAACCATCACTACACAAGCTAGAGGCCGGCCCTGTTTGAAGTCCTCTATGGCGCATACAATTTGAAGGAAATCGTCCATTTCCTTTGGTT
Organism: Salvelinus namaycush; assembly: GCF_016432855.1. Taxonomy (NCBI): domain Eukaryota; kingdom Metazoa; phylum Chordata; class Actinopteri; order Salmoniformes; family Salmonidae; genus Salvelinus; species Salvelinus namaycush. Next base: position 24,106,546 of record NC_052336.1, on the reverse strand, counting down.
GTTGCAATTTTATTGCATCCTATACCAAAGTCACCCTCATCAAGAACGATATCCCTGCCAGAGGTTGCCTGGGCATGATTTACAATGACAGTAGTCTTGTTGCAGGTTATTCAGGTTGTGTCTCTGTGGTACTAAAGGAAAAAAAGGTAATTAAAATGGAAAGATGACAGTCCTTTTGCTTTTTACCAACAACACCATCATTTCATGATATGAATTGTGCCATTATGTCACTTCTTGGACAGTCTTGGGTATGTCCTCTATACAATTTCACAATGTGAATCTCAGCTCAAACAAAGTTAGTGCTGGAGTCATTTTTACTAAACTGTAGCTAAGGTATTGTAAATATAAACATTGTCAGAATTATAACTAATAATGTCACTTTACCAAACAGGTTATGGAGATAACATGCTGTCGTTTAAAAGACAAACAAGGGAAGGAGGCAATTTAGGTAGCTTCGGGCTTGTTATAGGGATAATAGGTCTGGTGGTACCTGGTCTGTGTAAATAGTATGTAGCCTAATGTTGTACTGTGTTCTCCATAGACATAGCAGTGCCATACAGCATAGACTACAGTGCCTTCAGGAAGTATTCCCACTCCTTGACCTGTTCCACATTTTGTTGTGTTATAGGCTGAATTTAAATGGAATATTTTGAGTTGTTTTGTTACTAGTCTTACCACAATACCCCATAATGTCAAAATGGAATTATGTTTTATTATTTTAACAAATTAATCAAAAATGAAAAGCTGAAATGTCTTGAGTCAAAAAGTATTCAGCCCCTTTGTTATGGTAAGCCTAAATTAGTTAAGGAGTAAACATTTGCTTAACAAGTCACATAATAAGTGGCATGAACTGCAGTAATAGTGTTTCACATAATTTTTTAATGATCTCTGTACCCCACACATACAGTTATCTGTAAGGTAAATCAGTCGAGCAGTGCATTTCAAGCACAGATTCAACCAAAAAGACCAGGGAGGTTTTCCAATGCCTCGCAAAGAAGGGGACCCATTGGTAGATGGGTAAATATTAAAAAGGAAAGAAATTTAATAGCCTTTGAGCATGGTGAAGTTATTAATTACATTTTGGATGCTGTATCAATACACCCAGTCACTACAAAGATACAGGCGTCCTTCCTAACTCAGTTGCCGGAGACGAAGGAAACCGCTCAGGGATTTCACCATGAGGCCAATGGTGACTTTAAAATAGTTACAAAGTTTAATGGCTGTGATAGGAGGAAACTGAGGATGGATCAACAACATTGTAGTTACTCCACAATACTAACTTAATTGAGTGAAAAGAAGCCTGTACAGAATCAAATATTCCAGAACATGCATCCTGTTTGCAACAAGGCACTAAAGTAGTACTGAAAAAAATGTGGCAAAGCAATTAACTTTTTGTTGTGAAAACAAAGTGTTATGTTTGGGGCAAATCCATTACAATGCCTTACTGAGTACCTCTATTTTCAAGCATAGTGGTGGCTGCATCATGTTATGGGTATGCTTGTAATAATGGGCAAATGTTGCGCAATCCAGGAGTGGAAAGCTCTTAGAGAGTTACCCAGAAAGACTCACAGCTGTAATCGCTGCCGAAGGTGCTTCTACAAAGTATTGACTCAGGGGTGTGAATACTTAGGTAAATGAAATATTTCTGTATTTAATTTTCAAGAAATGTGCAGAAATGTACCAAAACATGTGTTTAATTTGTCATTATGGAGTAAATACATTTTTAATTCAGGCTGTAACAACAAAATGTGGAACACATCAAGGGTTATGAACACTTTCTAAAGGCACTGTATATGTAATTACGAAGCACCTCTGTGTTGTCTCGGGCCCCATTAGGACTGGTGGGAGGGAGTCTGCTGCTGCATAATGCAACAGAGTATGTAATACACAATTACTTTAAGCAGTGCACACCAATTTTTTATTCCACCGACTAAAGTGATCAAGCGTGACCCGTGGAGGCATTTCTGAGGACGTGTTTACATGGAGGCATGACAAGAATTTAAAAAGGTCATTGAACTTGATGAACCACAGCTGCAGGACATTTAACCTGCATTATTACGAGATGCAGAGGGAAACTGGTGAGGCAGACGCACAGATAAAATTGCTGTCACAATAATTTCAAACAATGAATCAGAGACTCATCACTGGGTTTTCTGATCTGATATCATAATCGGATGTTTATCAAATGGTTGCAGAGCATGACTTCAGACACTTGCTTTGGTACGTGAGGTATTTTGCCATTGGGGAGAAATAAAGACAGTAGTGCTTTAGACCCCTGCCATTAATTTTTTTTAACCTTTATTTAACTACGCAAGTCAGTTAAGAACAAATTCTTATTTACAATGACGGCCTACCCCGGCCAATTGTGCACTGCCTTATGGGACTCCCAATCACAGCCAGATGTGATACAGCCTGGATTTGAACCAGGGACTGTAGTGACACCTCTTGCACTGAGATGCAGTGCCTTAGACCGCTGCGCCACTCAGGAGTCCGATGTCACTCAAGAGAATCCTTGAGCAGCGATTGATGATATCACCTCGTCTTCTCTAATTACCACTCTGGTTGGGGTGGTCAGGTGTAAGGCGTGCCATGAAAATGAGATTAGAGGTGGTCTAATGGAGATGTCAAGTGGCGGTGTGAGAGGACATATACAGTCAGCCTGGAAAAACAGAAGAGGGAAGCCTTCACACTGGTTGAAGAGGCCAGATAGAAAGTTTCATAGTGGTTCAAGAGGCCAAGGATATGACGATGACGCAGATATGATGCTGCGTTCATTCAATTCTTATTGAGTGTCATAATAATAGCCACAAACAACGTTATAGTTTCGATTTAGTGCTATTATTATGTCTAGCACTCACCTTTTTATTGGTAACAAAGGTTATTATGCCTTCAATTATGTTGGCTTGAGATGTAACCTCTTCCGTGATCTTTTTGTTAGACCCTGTGTCTTGACACAAGACAGAAGAGGGTTCATAGTGCCCTGATGAGTAATATCAAAAACTTTTTAAAAATAGCCTGCACACCCTCTCGCCTTGGCACTTAGCATTACAGAGATGGATTGGGGTAATAGCAGAGGTTATAGCACTGGGCTCTGTCCGTATGAGACATTTGGGCTGCAGTCCAGACTTCAGGAGGAATTTACCTCTCAAGCACCGTCCTCAACACAGGCACGGCTCTAGTTCTGCAGCCTAGCCAAGAAACCACCTCTCCCCATTTTCAAACATATGAGAGATGATGCATCCAACATCATGATGATCCTTCTTTTATCATCACGGTGAGGTCACTGAGCAGTCCTGACCCCTCTTTTCTCCATTCCATATGGAGTAGCTGAGGAGGCTATTTAGATCTCTCTGGTCTTTTCTGGTTGCCTACACACAGTCTTGCCAGAGAAATGTGTCCAGTTACAAGTACAACCCTGGTCCACAACAGTATTAGCCTTAGGTGTGAACAGTACAGCAGACCTGGGATAACTGTAGTCTTAATTCTTTGAATACAGATCTCAGAAAGTAACTTCTCTAAAATAATATTTGAATACAGATCTGGCTGCCCTCACCTAATGGCAGGGAACTGCATGTTGAAGATGGAAATAAAATGAATAGAGCACACACAATCTTCTATACTATTCCAATCTATTGGACAGTCATATTTGATCTACACAATACATTTCATCTAAACATTCTGTAAATGTCCATTCTCCTGAAGGTCCATTGCCCCAGGTGCACATAATCAAGTCAAAACAATGAATCAATGCTATTTTATACAGATAATTATATATAAATTCTAACGTTCAACTACTGTATGACTTTTTCAACATGCTACTGAAAAGGTTGAAAGCTGAAATTAATTTACATTTTTAAAGGGATCATTTACTCAGAATTAAAACTAACTTCCAACTACCTTGGCTGTAGTTTATTGAAGAAGGGAGTTTCCTTTCAACACTTAAGATTTGAACTTGTTTGTGTGTGTTATAAAGACAACGATGGTCATTATGGCCAAACAGTTCTATTTTTGTTTCATCACACCAGAGGACATTTCTCCAAAAAGTACGATCCTTGTCCCCATGTGCAGTTGCAAACCGTAGTCTGGCTTTTTTATGGCGGTTTTGGAGCAGTTGCTTCTTCCTTGCTGAGCGGCCTTTCAGGTTATGTCGATATAGGACTCGTTTTACTGTGGATATAAGTTCCTTTGCTGTTGTTCTGGGATTTATTTGTACGTTTCGCACCAAAGTACATTCATCTCTAGGAGATAGAACGCGTCTCCTTCCTGAGCGGTATGACGGCTGCGTGGTCCCATGGTGTTTATACTTGCGTTCTATTGTTTGTACAGATGAACGTGGTACCTTCAGGCATTTGGAAATTGCTTCCAAGGATGACCCAGACTTGTGGAGGTCTACAATCTTTTTCTGAGGTCTTGACTGATTTCTTTTGATTTTCCCATGATGTCAAGCAAAGAGGCACTGAGTTTGAAGGTAGGCCTTGAAATACATCCACAGGTGCACCTCCAATTGACTCAAATTATTTCAATTAGCCTATCAGAAGCTTCTAAAGCCATGACATCATTTTCTGGAATTTTCCAAGCTGTTTAAAGGCACAGTCAACTTAGTGTATGTAAACTTCTGACCCACTGGAATTGTGATACAGTGAATTATAAGTGAAATAATATGTCTGTAAACAATCGTTTGAAAAATTAATTATGTCATGCACAAAGTAGATGTCCTAACCGACTTTCCAAAACTATAGTTTGTTAACAAGAAATTTGTGGAGTGGCTGAAAAACTAGTTTTAATGACTCAGACATAGGTGTATGTAAACTTCCGACTTCAACTGTACACTGAACAAAAATATAAATGAAACATGTAAAGTGTTGGTCCCATTTTTCATGAGCTGAAATATAAGATCCCAGAAATGTTTAACAACACAATGCCACAGATGTCTAAATTTTGAGGGAGTTTGCAATTGGCATGCTGACTGCAGGATTGTCCAACAGAGCTGTTGCCAGAGAATTAAATCTTAATTTCTCTACCATCAGCCATCTCCAATGTTGTTTTAGAGAATTACGTCCAACCGGCCTCACAACCGCAGACCACGTGTAACCATGCCAACCCAGGACCTTCACATCTGGCTTCTTCACCTGTATGATCAAATGAGACCAGTCACCCGTAATAAGGCGTAATAAGGCCCTTGTGTGGGGAAAAACTAATTCTTATTGGATGGGCCAGGCTCCCCAGTGGGTGAGGGCAGAATTCATGTATTTTAATTGTCTGATTTCTTTATATGAGCTGTAACTCAGTAAAATTGTTGAAATTCTTACATGTTATGTTTATATTTTTGTTCAGTATAATTTGTTTTTCTGAAACCATATTTGAATAGCAAAGAAAATAGTTGCTTTTTAGTTAAAGCTCTATATAAACTATATTCGACTACCTAGAGTATTTGAAAAGTTTGTATTTTAAAATAAATGACAAAATACAACTATTTTCTGCCCAGCTCTGCATTACAGACTGTTCCCATGAGACCTCCCCAGTGGCTATGAGCCCTACTCTCTAGTGTTCTAAATCATCCTCTTGGGACAAGGTTCTTCTAATTCATTGCAACTGTCTTGAGTAGCTCAACTCTCTGATTAAAAGGCCCTCGTTAAAATAAAAAAATGCAATGATTGTGTATTGAAACACGCACTTGACCCTTTGATTGGACTAGTAAAATGTCATTAACTTCTTAGTTATCCCTTTGCGCGCCAATCCCGTTAACGGGATTGATTTGACAACACCCAGTGAAATAGCAGCGCGCCAAATTCAAAAACAGAAATACTCATAATAATAATTCATGAATCATACAAGTGTCATACATCGGTTTAAAGATGAACTTCTTGTTAATCCAGCCACAGTGTCAGATTTCAAAAAGGCTTTACGGCGAAGGCTGAGGACAGCATCCCATCAAACAAACACATGAAAATCACATTTCAACCTGCCAGGCGCGACACAAAAGTCAGAAATAACGATATAATTCATGCCTTACCTTTGAAGATCTTCTTCTGTTGGCACTCCGATATGTCTATTAAACATCACAAATGGTCCTTTTGTTCGATAAATTCTGTCGTTATATCTCCAAAATGTCCATTTATTTGCCATGTTTGATCCAGAAAAACACAGGTTCCAACTCGCGCAACATGACTACAAAGTATCTAATATAGATACCTATAAACTTGATCCAAACATTTCAAACAACTTTCCTAATCCAACTTTAGGTATTTTTAAACGTAAATAATCAATCAAATTTAAACTGTGTTAAACTGTGTTCAATACCGGGCGAAAACAAGGTGGAGCGAGCTTTCAGGTCAAGCGCCCCAACCACAACAGTACACTAGACTCGACCCTTGTTCTGAACAGCCCTACTTCTTCATTACTCAAAGTAAAAACATCAACCAATTCCTAAAGACTGTTGACATCTAGTGGAAGTGATAGGAACTGCAAGCAAGTGCCTTAGAAATCTAGATCCACATAGAAAACCCATTGAAAAGAGAGTGACCTCAAAAAGAAAATCCTGGATGGTTTGTCCTCGGGGTTTCGCCTGCCAAATAAGTTCTGTTATACTCACAGACATTATTTTAACAGTTTTAGAAACTTTAGAGTGTTTTCTATCCAAATCTAATTATATACATATCCTAGCTTCTGGGCCTGAGTAGCAGGCAGTTTACTTTGGGCACACTTTTCATCCGGACGTGAAAATACTGCCCCCTAGCCTTAAGACGTTTTAAGACAGGTCGGGTGAGCTAGCGAATGGGCTAGCAAACGGCTAGCAAATGAAACGAGCTAGTGTAGAGAGAGAGAGCAAGGATTGTTAACAAGGTTTATGTTGTAAATAGAAATCATATTCTTCCCACACAGCAATTATTCATGTATGAATCATGATGTTGGTGAGTTGTTTTTTGATTCACACTGTTCATATTGTTTTGTTGAATATTTGTTTCATGAAATGAAAGCACAATGATTACGTGTTTGATTTCTGCTGGAAACCAACATTCATTTTAATGAGGCGTTCATCAAAATACTTTTACAAGGCTCATATAAATGACAAAAAGGAAATATTCATAATACATAATCACTGTATGTAACTGTATGTAACTGTTATAGCCCCCAAAGATACGTAGGAATATACAGAACTAGAGAAATATTTTTAAACATTTACCTCAGCTGAGTCCTTCCAGAGCAGGGATCGTGGAAAACATTTATAACAGACTCTGTTGATTCAGTCAAAGTCACATTTTTAATGACTGTAACAATCCTAAACTCTGTCTGAGAAGACCCTGAACTTCTTAGAAGAAAAAAATATATTTCTTCCCTTTCAAAAAACACTACTTGGCTACAATATTGGTAATGGTCTCAACTATTGCCAAGGGATCGATACTTGTGCACGCTGTTCCTGTATCAGCTCATCCGACAAATCCAATTCAATTATCTGCAACCGAAGGAGAAAAACAGATCTATCCCAGGTTTCAAAGACCTGAAGAGGGTTTTACTTTAAAGAGAGACAGGTGAGAATGTGAATTCTCCTCCACCTTCAGGATTGATTTCACAATATATTTTGGTCTCCAAACGGTGTACAGGATGATCAGGGACCTGAGTGTCTGATAAGGTAATCAAAGAGCCATAAGATGACAAATATTGGATTCCCTCCACTCATCTTTCTGACTGGTGGCATAGTCACTATAGAAATGTGTCATAAATTGTCTACGAGTAAATATTAACCTGTAATAGTGTATTAGTAAATGCAATATGACAAAAGTGAAATACAGTATGCAGACTTGGTTTCATAGTCAAATGTAATTTTCATTATATCAATCTGCACCGTGTTGTGACTGCTCAGTTAGAACTGTTAGTCGAAGCTCTAATGTAAAAATGTAATTATTGTATAGATGCGGTGAAGACGTCAAGCAAACTCGACCAAAACAATGGAATTGCCATTGCCACAGCAGAATTAGCCTACATTTAGGCTATTGTTTGAATATGTATTTCACACTATCTTGAGGTAAAATCTAAGGGTAATTATTGTATGGATGTCAAACCCAAAACATTCGTATCATGTCAATCAACTGCATTACAGTTAAAACGACTCTGACTACCACCACCGATTTCTGTATGCTAGCTATGCTAACTAGTTTATATGAACTGGAGTTTAGCAGTCATTTCTTACAAAACTTTTTGAATTTTTATTTAACCTTTATTCAACCAGGTAGGCCAGTTGAGAACAAGTTCTCATTTACATCTGCAACCTGGCCAAGATAAAGCAAAGCAGTGCGAAACAAACAACACAGAGTTACACATGGGATAAACAAACGTACAGCCAATAACACAAAATAAAAATCTATATACAGTGTGTGCAAATGTAGTAAGATTAGGGAGGTAAGGCAATAAATAGGCCATAATGGAGAAATAATGACAATTTAGAATTAACACTGGAGTGGTAGATGTGCAGAAGATGATGTGCAAGTAGAGGTACTGGGGTGCAAAGGAGCAAAAAAATAAATAACAATATGGGGACGAGGTAGTTGGGTGGGCTATTTACAGATGGGCTGTGTACAGGTGCAATGATCAGTAAGCTGCTCTGACAGCTGATGCTTAAAGTTAGTGAGGGAGATATAATTCTCCAGCTTCAGTGATTTTTGCAATTCGTTCCAGTCTTAGGCATCAGAGAACTGGAAGGAATGGCAGCCAAAGGAGGAGTTGGCTTTGGGGATGACCAGTGAAATATACCTGCTGGAGTGCATGCTACGGGTGGGTGTTGCTATGGTGACCAGTGAGCTGAGATAAGGTGTGGCTTTACCTAGCAAAGACTTATAGATGACCTGGAGCCAGTGGGTTTGGCGAGGAATATGAAGTGAGGGCCAGCCAACGAGAGCATACAGGTCGTAGTGGTGGGTAGTATATGGGGCTTTGGTGACAAAATGGATGTCACTGCTTTTGACTCTGTCAATCACCACATGCTCATTGGCAGACTCAATAGCCTTGAGCCTTTCTCAAATGATTGCCTCGCCTGGTTCACCAACTACTTATCTGATAGAGTTCAGTGTGTCAAATCGGAGGGCCTGTTGTCCGGGCCTCTGGCAGTCTCTATGGGGGTGCCACAGGGTTCAATTCTTGGGCCGACTCTCTTCTTTGTATACATCAATGATGTCGCTCTTGCTGCTGGTGTGTCTCTGATCCACCTCTACGCAGACGACACCATTCTGTATACTTCTGGCCCTTCTTTGGACACTGTGTTAACAACCCTCCAGATGTGCTTCAATGCCATACAACTCTCCTTCCGTGGCCTCCAACTGCTCTTAAATACAAGTAATACTAAATGCATGCTATTCAACCGATCGCTGCCTGCACCTGCCCGCCCGTCCAGCATCACTACTCTGGACGGTTCTGACTTAGAATATGTGGACAACTACAAATACCTAGGTGTCTGGTTAGACTGTAAACTCTCCTTCCAGACTCACATCAAACATCTCCAATCCAAAGTAAAATCTAGAATTTACTTCCTATTTCGCAACAAAGCATCCTTCACTCATGCTGCCAAACATACCCTCGTAAAACTGACCATCCTACCGATCCTCGACTTCGGCGATGTCATTTGCAAAATAGCCTCCAATACCCTACTCAATAGATTGGATGCAGTCTATCACAGTGCCATCCGCTTTGTCACCAAAGCCCCATATACTACCCACCACTGCGACCTGTACGCTCTCGTTGGCTGGCCCTCGCTTCATACTCGTCGCCAAACCCACTGGCTCCAGGTCATCTACAAGACCCAGCTAGGTAAAGTCCCCCCTTATCTCAGCTCACTGGTCACCATAGCAGCACCCACCTGTAGCACGCGCTCCAGCAGGTATATCTCTCTGGTCACCCCCAAAGCCAATTCCTCCTTTGGCCGCCTCTCCTTCCAGTTCTCTGCTGCCAATGACTGGAACGAACTACAAAAATCTCTGAAACTGGGAACACTTATCTCCCTCACTAGCTTTAAGCACCAGCTGTCAGAGCATCTCACAGATTACTGCACCTGTACATAGCCCATCTATAATTTAGCCCAAACAACTACCTCTTCCCCTACTGTATTTATTTATTTATTTATTTTGCTCCTTTGCACCCCATTATTTCTATTTCTACTTTGCACATTCTTCCATTGCAAATCTACCATTCCAGTGTTTTACTTGCTATATTGTATTTACCTCGCCACCATGGCCTTTTTTTGCCTTTACCTCCCTTATCTCACCTCATTTGCTCACATTGTATATAGACTTATTTTTCTACTGCATTATTGACTGTGTGTTTGTTTTACTCCATGTGTAACTCTGTGTTGTTGTATGTGTCCAACTGCTTTGCTTTATCTTGGCCAGGTCGCAATTGTAAATGAGAACTTGTTCTCAACTTGCCTACCTGGTTAAATAAAGGTTAAATAAAAATAAATAAAATAAATAAATAGAGAGGGTCCAGATTGTCTAGCCCAGCTGATTTATAGGGGTCCAGATTTTGCAGTTCTTTCAGAACATCAGCTATCTGGATTTACGTGAAGGAGAAGTGGGGAGACTTGGGCAAGTTGCTGTGGGGGGTGCAGAGCTGTTGACCAGGGTTTGGGTAGCCAGGTGGAAAGCATGGCCAGCCGTAGAAAAATGCTTCTGAAATTCTCGATTATCGTAGATTTATCGTTGGTGATACTGTTTCCTAGCCTCAGTGCAGTGGGCAGCTGGGAGGAGGTGCTCTTATTCTCCATGGACTTTACAGTGTCCCAAAACTTTTTGGAGTTCGTGCTACAGGATGCAAATTTCTGCTTGAAAAAGCTAGCCTTTGCTTTCCTAACTGCCTGTGTATATTGGTTCCTAACTTCCCTGAAAAGTTGCATATCGTTGGGGCTATTCAATGCTAATGCAGTACACCACAGGATGTTTTTGTGCTGGTCAAGGGCAGTCAAGTTGGGGTGAACCAAGGGCTATATCTGTTCTTAGTTCCACATTTTTTGAATGGCACATGCTTATTTAAGATGGTGAGGAAAGCACTTTTAAAGAATAACCAGGCATCCTGTACTGGCGGAATGAGGACCAATATCCTTCCAGGATATCCGGGCCAGGTCGAATAGAAAGGCATGCTCGCTGAAATGTTTTAGGGAGCGTTTGACAGTGATAAGGGGTGGTCGTTTGACCGCGGATCCATAGCGGATGCAGGCAATGAGGCAGTGATTGTTGAGATCCTGGTTGAAGACAGCAGAGGTGCATTTAGAGGGCAGGTTCGTCAGGATGATATCTATAAGGGTGCCCATGTTTACGGATTTAGGGTTGTACCTGGTAGGTTCCTTGATAATTTGTGAGATTGAGGGCATCTAGCTTAGATTGTAGGATGGCCGGGGTGTTAAGCATATCCCAGTTTAGGTCACCTAACAGTACGAACTCTGAAGATAAATGGGGGACAATTAATTCACATATGGTGTCCGGGGCACAGCTGGGGGCTGAGGGGGGTCTATAACAAGCGGCAACAGTGAGAGACTTATTTCTGGAAAGGTGGATTTTTTAAAGTATAAGCTCAAACTGTTTGGGCACAGACTTGGATAGCATGACAGAACTCTGCAGACTATCTCAGCAGTAGATTGCAACTCCACCCCCTTTGGCAGTTCTATTTTGGCGGAAAATGTTGTAGTTGGGATGGAATTCTTTTGAAAAGTGGCAACTTCTACATGTTATGCAGCGAAAAACAACCAAATATATTCAAATCGGACTTAAGTAACCACACTATGTGCCTGTTACAATATATAAATCATGACTAATTAGACGAATATCCACTTTGTTAGATCAGAATTGTTAAATGTGTGCCAATCTAGTCAATGGAATGTCTGTGTTCCATTGACTCCTTTACCACATCTATTACAGCTAATGTTCTTATTTCAGCTAATGTTCTTATTACAGATAATGTTCTTATTACAGCTAATGTTCTTATTACAGCTAATGTTCTTATTTCAGCTAATGTTCTTATTACAGCTAATGTTCTTATTACAGATAATGCTCTTATTACAGCTAATGTTCTTATTACAGCTAAAGCTAATGTTCTTATTACAGCTAAGGTTCTTATTACAGCTAATGTTCTAAGGCAGTGCTTCCCAACCCTGATCCTCGAGTACCCCCAACAGTACAGCTTTTTATTGTAACCCTGGACAAGCACACTTGATTCAACTTGTAAACTAATCATTAAGCCCTTAATGAGTTGAATGAGGTGTGTTTGTCAAGGGCTACAACTAAACTGTGTACTGTTGGGGGTATTCGAGGGCCAGGGTTAGGAAAACACTGTTCTAAGGGACCATTCAAAATGTACTGGTGTGGGGGGGTCTGGTCCAAAATAGGGGACGGTTGACATAACCCGGCGCAAACCAGTATAACGTGCACATAAACGTAACAACAAACAATTCCACACACAGACATGGGGGGAACAGAGGGTTAAATACACGTCAAACAATAAGGGAATGTAAACCAGGTATGCGGGAAAACAAGACAAAACAAATGAAAAAAAAGTGGATCGGCAATGGCTTGAAGACCGGTGACGTCGACCGCCGAACGCCGCCCGAACAAGGAGAGGAACTGACTTCGGCAGAAGTCGTGACAGAGAGAGAGCTAGCTGTATTTGGTTGTATATTTGTTTTTACTTTCACTTAGCTAGCTAATGCAGCTAGCTAGTTTAGCCTACTCAAACACCCGGCTCAAACAGAGAGGGATGCTATGTTAGCTAGCTGGCTATGGCTATCCAACACTGGAACTCTTCCAAGTCAAGGTGAGCTTTTGGTTTTATTAAGTTATTGCCACCGGGGCCCACTGGTGTAACTGCTTTCTGACTGTACACTGTACTGCATGATTGTAGCTAGTGGGTTTCGTTCTAGTAGCTATGCTGACTATGATGTTACAACAATGTAGGCTGTGTATAGCGATTATAGCAGTCATGATATGAAGGTTTGGCTTGGAAATATTTTTTTGCTGATGTGTTGTGCACTGAAGTCCACAAGTGAAGGGAAAAGGTGAGAGGAGGAGAGAGCTTAGATAGTTGCGAGAAGGAATTATATATAAACTCAGCAACAACAAAAAAGTCCCTTTTTCAGGACCCTGTCTTTCAAAGATAATTTGTAAAAATCCAAATAACTTCCCAGATCTTCATTGCAAAGGGTTTAAACTACCTCAAGTGGCAGTTTATAAACGTCCTCTCACTGTCAACTGCATTTATTGTCAGCAAACTTAAAACCTCTTGACACTAGGGGGGCGCCATTTCGACTTTATATAAATTCGTTCCCAAATTAAACTGCCTCGTACTCAATTCTTGCTCGTACAATATGCATATTATTATTACTATTGGATAGAAAACACTCTCTAGTTTCTAAAACCGTTTGAATTATTTCTCTGAGTGAAACAGAACTCATTCTGCAGCACTTTTCCTGTCAGGGAGTGAGATTTCAGAAATCGAGGTCCCTGTTCTGAGGTCAGTTTATAAGTCCCCATGTAAGCCATCGGGCTACATGCACTGCATACGTCTTCCTCTAGATGTCAGTAAGCGGGGAGAATTTGAATGGAGTGGATTGCGCAATCTGGGGCCCTATATAAAACCGTGGAACGGAAGTACCGTTCTTTTCAACTGGGTGCCTGGCGCAAGAGGGACATCACAATGGCGTCCTGCAAAGCTTTCGTTTTAGCAGTTCTATATCTCCGGTCATGTTTTTATTCGTTATAGTTGTTAAAGACATCATAAGGTAGTTAATTTAATCCGACTTATAGCAGTTTAGATCAGTTTATTGCGATTTTCTGGGATTTCTTTGTCATGCGCTTTCACGAGTTGGACACCTCTCCAGTGGGTGGCTAACGTTAGCGGCTATTTCGACAGGACAAGAGGACATCTTTCAACCAAAAGACGATTGTTCTGGAGAAAGGACACCTTGCCCAAGATTCTGATGGAAGCTCAGCTAATAGTAAGCAGTCTTTATGCTGTTAATTCGTACTTATGTTGACAAATGTCAAATAATAATTCCGCCATGAATTATGGTGCGGTCTTGCTTTAGCGCACGCTGTATTGCGCAGTAACGTTAATTTTAAAAATCTAACACAGCGATTGCATTAAGAACTAATTTATCTTTCATTTGCTGTCCAATCTGTATTTTTTAGTCAAGTTTATGAATAGTTTTCGATTAGATTAGGTGCCTCTCCAAGATGGCGCCGGACAGATTGCTTGAAGTTTTGGCCACTAATCACATTGTATAACCACGATTTGTGCCGCTAAATATGCACATTTTCGAACAAACTCTATATGCATTGTGTAATATGATGTTATAGGACTGTCATCTGAAGAATTCTGAGAAGGTTAGTGAAAAAATTAATATATTTTGGTGGTTTATACGTTATCGCTATGTTTGGCTTGAATCAATGCTGTTGTGATGTTTGCTATTGTGGTAAGCTAATATAACGCTATATTGTGTTTTCGCTGTAAAACACTTAGAAAATCTGAAATATTGTCTGGATTCACAAGATCTGTGTCTTTCATTTGCTGTACGCTGTGTATTTTTAAGAAATGTTTTATGATGAGTAATTAGGTAATACACGTTGCTCTCTGTAGTTATTCTAGTCGCTTTGGTGAGAGTTGTGATGGTGGCTGCAATGGTAAACTATGATTTATACCTGAAATATGCACATTTTTCTAACAAAACATATGCTATACAATAAATATGTTATCAGACTGTCATCTGATGAAGTTTTTTCTTGGTTAGTGGCTATTTATATCTTTATTTGGTCGAATTTGTGATAGCTACTGATGGAGTAAAAAACTGGTGGAGTAAAAAAAGTGGTGTCTTTTGCTAACGTGGTTAGCTAATAGATTTACATATTGTGTCTTCCCTGTAAAACATTTTAAAAATCAGAAATGATGGCTGGATTCACAAGATGTGTATCTTTCATCTGGTGTCTTGGACTTGTGATTTAATGATATTTAGATGCTAGTATTTACTTGTGACGCTATGCTAGGCTATGCTAGTCAGCTTTTTTACTGATGGGGTGCTCCCGGATCCGGGTTTGGGAGGAATTAGAGGTTAACATGTGTCAATATTTGTATGAACATAAGATTCAACATCTGAGACATAAACTGAACAAGTTCCACAGACATGCAACTAACAGAAATGGAATAATGTGTCCCTGAAGAAAGGGGGGGTCAAAATCAAAGTAACAGTCAGTATCTGGTGTGGCCGCCAGCTGCATTAAGTACTGCAGTGCATCTCCTTCTCATGTACTGCATCAAATTTGCCAGTTCTTGCTGTGAGATGTTACCCCACTCTTCCACCAATGCACCTGCAAGTTCCCGTACATTTCTGGGGGGAATGGCCCTAGCCCTAGCCCTCACCCTCCGATCCAACAGGTCCCAGATATGCTCAATGGGATTGAGATCCGGGCTTTTCGCTGGCCATGGCAGAAAACTGACATTCCTGTCTTGCAGGAAATCACGCACAGAATGAGCAGTATGACTGGTGGCATTGTCATGCTGGAGGGTCATGTCAGGATGAGCCTGCAGGAAGGGTACCACATGTGGGAGGAGGATGTCTTCCCTGTAATGCACAGCGTTGATATTGCCTGCAATGACAACAAGTTCAGTCCGATGAGGCTGTGACACACCGCCCCAGACCATGACGGATCCTCCACCTCCAAATCGATCCTGCTCCAGAGTACAGGCCTCGGTGTAACGCTCATTCCTTCGACAATAAACGCGAATCCGACCATCACCCTGGTGAGACAAAACCACGACTCGTCAATGAAGAGCACTTTTTGCCAGTCCTGTTTGGTCCAGCAACGGTGGATTTGTGCCCATAGGCGACGTTGTTGCATGTGATATCTGATGAGGACCTGCCTTACAACAGGCCTACAAGCCTTCAGCCTTTCTCAGCCCTATAGCGCTGTCTTAGGCATCTAACAGTACGGATAATGCAATTTATTGCCCTGGCCACATCTGCAGTCCTCATGCCTCCTTGCAGCATGCCTAAGGCACGTTCATGCAAATGAACAGGGACCCTGGGCATCTTTCCTTTGGTGTTTTTCAGAGTCAGTAGAAAGGCCCCTTTAGTGTCCTAAGTTTTCATAACTGGGACCTTAATTGCCTACCGTCTGTAAGCTGTTAGTGTCTTAACGACTGTTCCACAGGTGCATGTTCATTAATTGTTTATGGTTCATTGAACAAGTATGGGAAACAGTGTTTAACTGATAAAATGGCAGCATATCTACTGTGGAGAGACCAAAACGACAGAGTTCCTCAGAGAATAATTAGAGACAGGTTGATTCCTGTTGAGTTTTATAATAATGATGAGTTCTCAAGTAGATTCCGCTTCTCCAAGGACTCTGTAATGCAACTGGAAATAAAGGTTGGACCAACCATTAAGCATAGGAGTGATAGGAACGCGGCTGTACCCCCATACTTTAGCTCTTGCTCTGCGGTTCTTCGCAACTGGATGTTTCCAGATGGTGGATGGGGACCTTTTTGGACTCGACAAGTCAACCGTCTGCAGGATTGTAGTCAGAGTATCCAGTGCTATTTCCAGTCTGAAGAATCAGTGCATAAGGTTCAAGCCTACAGAGGAAACAACAGCTGGATTTTACAGGAGAGTTAGATTCCCAGGTGTACTAGGGGCAATAGACTGTACACACATTCCTATTCCCAACCCTGGTGGTGAGAATGGAGAACTCTTCCATAATCGGAAAAGTTATTGCTGCATCAATGTGCTGATGACAAAGGTCAGCTCACCAACATCGTAGCTAGATGGCCAGGATCCACCCATGACAGCAGAATCTTTGACAATAGTCATCTGGGTGCAAGCTGGAAAGGGGGGCATATGAAGGCCACCTACTAGGTGACAATGGATATGCCTGTCGTGGGTACCTTATCACACCCCTTTTAAACCCCCAGACATCTGAAGAGAGAAAATACAATACAATTTCATAGAGAGTTTTTGGAGTGTGGAAAAAAATATTTCCCTGCCTAAAGGAGGGAGTCCGCACAAAGATGGACACTACACTGACAATCATTATTGCAGTGGCGGTTCTGTATAACTTTGGCAAGAGACAAGGAGAAAGCTACCTGAGGAGGCTGAAGAGGACCTACTTGAGGAGAATACAGAAGATGGCCAGGTGCAACATGCTGCCAATGCAAATGGGAATGCTGTGAGGAGAATCTTGACTGACAACCTTTTTGCAGCCTAAGGTGTGTATTAACATTGGTAACATGTAAAAATAAATATTATATTTTTTTTTTGATTGACACACAATTCCTAGTTAGGCTATCTGTATTCAAATATATTATTAAGACTTTGTTATTCTCAATACCATACAGGGTGGAACTGGAAGCACCAGAATTACTTTTCTGTCTATTACTGGCAAATAAAATATTTTATTTCAAATCAGCCAACCCATGAGAACCTTTCACGAATTGCAATAGTTCTAACATCACATTGTTATTATTTTATCAAGGAGCAGAAACTTTCTGGCCTCATTTGTCAAGTAGGCTAGCCACTTCGTTTCAACTCACAAAATACCTCATATATTGGTGTAACATGTCACTAATCATAGTTTAAAACCATTCATCATAAATGTAGTGATACAGATTTAAAATTAAGTAGTGCAACACATCTCTGATTAATTACAAAACCTAGATTAGCTCTAATCCTAGATGAATTGGAACCATTTTGGTGCAACCCACCCTTGATCTTTCTTGAATTTACAGATGAAGTCAGAAGTTTACATACACCTTAGCCAAATATGTTTAAACTCAGTATTTCGCTTTTATTTCTTCCATCACATTCCCAGTGGGTCAGAAGTTTACATACATTCAATTAGTACTTGGTAGCATTGCCTTTAAATTGTTTAACTTGGGTGAAACGTTTCGGGTAGCCTTCCACAAGCTTCCCACAATAAGTTGGGTGATTTTTAGCCCATTCCTCCTGACAGAGCTGGTGTAACTGAGTCAGGTTTGTAGGCCTCCTTGCTCGCACACGCTTCTTCAGTTCTGCACACACATTTTAAATAGGATTGAGGTCAGGGCTTTGTCATGGCCAGTCCAATACCTTGACTTTGTTGTTCTTAAGCCATTTTGCCACAACTTTGGAAGTATGCTTGGGGTCATTGTTCACTTGGAAGACCCATTTGCGACCAAGCTTTAACTTCCTGACTGATGTCTTGAGATGTTGCTTCAATATATCCACATAATTTTCCTGCCTCATGATGCCATCTATTTTGTGAAGTGCACCAGTCCCTCCTGTAGCAAAGCACCCCCACAACATGATGCTGCCACCCCCGTGCTTCACGGTTGGGATGGTGTTCTTCGGCTTGCAAGCCTCCCCCTTTTTCCTCCAAACACAACGATGGTCATTATGGCCAAACAGTTCTATTTTTGTTTCATCAGACCAGAGGACATTTCTCCAAAAAGTACGATCCTTGTCCCCATGTGCAGTTGCAAACCGTAGTCTGGCTTTTTTATGGCGATCTTGGAGCAGTTGCTTCTTCCTTGCTGAGCCGCCTTTCAGGTTATGTCGATATAGGACTCGTTTTACTGTGGATATAAGTTCCTTTGCTGTTGTTCTGGGATTTATTTGTACGTTTCGCACCAAAGTAAATTCATCTCTAGGAGATAGAACGCGTCTCCTTCCTGAGCGGTATGACGGCTGCGTGGTCCCATGGTGTTTATACTTGCGTTCTATTGTTTGTACAGATGAACGTGGTACCTTCAGGCATTTGGAAATTGCTTCCAAGGATGACCCAGACTTGTGGAGGTCTACAATCTTTTTCTGAGGTCTTGGCTGATTTCTTTTGATTTTCCCATGATGTCAAGCAAAGAGGCACTGAGTTTGAAGGTAGGCCTTGAAATACATCCACAGGTGCACCTCCAATTGACTCAAATTATTTCAATTAGCCTATCAGAAGCTTCTAAAGCCATGACATAATTTTCTGGAATTGTCCAAGCTGTTTAAAGGCACAGTCAACTTACTGTATGTAACTTCTGACGCACTGAAATTGTGATACAGTGAATTATAAGTGAAATTATCTGTCTGGAAACAATTGTTGGAAAAATGACTTGCCAAAACTATAGTTTGTTAACAAGAAATTTGTGGAGTGGTTGAAAAATTAGTTTTAATGACTCCAACCTAAGTGTACGTAAACTTCCGACTTCAACTGTATTCTGTGCTTTGATGTTACAGTTTTTTATTGCATTCTATCTGTACTGTTAGTTCCTCTATTTCCTTTGTTCATTTGAACTCTTTTGACCTAAATTGCATTTGTTTTAAAGATGAGTATTGAATTGCATATTACAGCGATGTTTGTCAGACCATGAGACATCCCCAAAATTGGTCTTCTCACGAAAACGTCTGTAGCGTCCGAACGGTTTGCATACAAAACCAATAGGATTTTGGATTCTGAATGTTACCAGGTACTGGTCAAATAACATATGGAAGTACGGAGGTAGTTTTGTGGCAACAAAAAAAGGGGGGTTAAATATGTGTCAAAAAATCAAAAATATTTCCTGAGCTTTATTATATCTTCTAGATATAGGACAGACACTTCTACACCTTATTCCTTATTATAAAAAATTTTACTGTCTGTTTTTCCATTTATGAATGTGTTTTTCAATGCATTTCTTTGGGCTATAGTAGTAAAGAGAAATGCAATATTTTATCAAATATATATATATTTTTTTATAACCTACAGACAGTGGCAATTTTAGCATCGAAATCTTGGTGGGGCAAACAGCCCCCCAATTTTTTTTTTAGATGTATGCCAGCAAAGCCACTACACAACACAACACTAAACAATACATTAATTGCACTATAACGGTGACAAGCGGTGCCCACAAACGTTTAGGGTCTACATAAAGCTGTCCCAACAGCAGATCTTTCTTTTCAGCACTATGGAATGAATCCTTACCACCGCTACACCTGGCTATCAGCAGAGCCTTGTCTGGCAGCGAAACAGTTAATTCAGCCTCATTTACTGCCTTTAAAAAAAAACATAGACGATATAGCTGACCATATCTCCCTGGCATATTACATAATTTATGCAGCAGCATATGAGACATTTTTGGACTCACCTTGTTGTGCACGTCGGTCCTTCGTTGGCAAATTTCGTCATCAAAGAAAAAGATTTACAATTCCGAGTTGGATGACCGTTCAAAACGTATTTTCCCAGTTGCAATGCTTGCGGTTTGCGACTGTCACCGATTCCTTCCAACCAACTCATTGTTGAATTTGCCATTTTCAAGTTGTTGTGTAATGTTTAGGTTCAATGGCCGATGAGCACCGATACTTTTTATCTATATTTTCTCTTCATTATTTATCGACATATGACAAGGATTAAAATGGATTTGCCAGTAGATTTGATTCCCGATGATGACTGCTAGCTAAAATTGTGAGAGTTAGATGTTGACATGATCAGTCCAATTAAAGCTACTGTACATATAACGTGATTTGGCGTCATTTCTGTGGCCAATGACCTTGAGCCTTCTTGGAATGGCACTTGTAATATAACTCTATGGTAGGACACAAAGGGCTGAAATGTTGGATGTCTACCATTACTGAAGGACTGAAGTTAGGCAATTGTGCAAGGTCCCCATGAGTGACAGAATACTGAGCCAATCACGGCGCAATGCTCCTATTTCTGCTGGCCCGCCCCACCACATAAAGCACTGAGTGAGGCTGAAACACCTGCATTTTGGTGCTGCCTCAAGAAAACAAAAAAAGAGACCATGGTCTTTTTTGTAAAAAATGTCTCAAAACAGGTGGGGCTCTGCCCTGCCCTGAATGACGGGTCGCCACTGCCTACAGGGGTCTTAAAATTCTAAATCAAATAGTTAAATGATCAATGGTATGACCATCTTAAAACAATTCCATATGTGCTTCCCTTGGGGTCCTGAGGATTGAGTTTGGGAAACCCTGCAGTATGGGGACGTTCATGTGAAAATATTTTTACGTTGGGGAGGGGTGCATTTCTTTTAATGACACCTCCAATTGGACCATCCAGATGATTGTTTCCAACTATAACAAACTGGTCAATTTGCAAACGGACAACTCAATTTTGACATGACTTGCACTATTCCTCTCAACTGTCCAATGTGTGTTATCCATGCATGGCTGAGATTTGCTGTAACAACAATGGATGCCAAGAGAAGCGGAGAGCAGAAGAGAAGAGAGGTTCTACTCAAGCAGCTCACTGTGAACAGATGTTCCATTAACCAAGAACTAATGTGACCCCTCACACTTTGTCTGACAGTGGAAAGAAAGAGGACATAGCGAGAAAAAAAAACAGATGTTGGTTGTTACGCAATCCACAGGCATCCATGTGCTGAGTCTCTCATCTCTGTAAATTAAAAACTGTTCTAAAATCAGCCCAGTCCAAAAATATGGTAATGTAAAAATGGGAATAGTGAAATAATAGGTTGTCTACCAGAAAATGTGATGGTTGTAATAAAATAACTGCACATCTGCTGTAAGTAAGAGATTCAATACCTAATATAACCCCTCCATTCCCCACCTTAACCCTCATAAACCTATCAAAGTATCATGTTATAATCCCGTGTGTGTGTGTGTGTGTGTGTGTGTGTGTGTGTGTGTGTGTGTGTGTGTGTGTGTGTGTGTGTGTGTGTGTGTGTGTGTGTGTGTGTGTGTGTGTGTGTGCGCGTGTGTGTGTGCGTGGGTCTTTCTATAAATAATGGGGCCAATGTGTGACATTGGGATACATATTTCAAAATAGATTGAAACAAAAATAGAAAGCATTTTAATGCAGTTCCACATGTGTACTTAGAGGAATAAAAAGTGAATATATGCAAATTGGCCCATAACTCCTCCTATACAACTGTCACGACCTGGCCTTAGTTATCTTTGTTTTCTTTATTATTTTAGTTAGGTCAGGGTGTGACATGGGGGATGTTTGTGTGTTTTTGTCTCATCTAGGGTGTTTGTATTGTCTAGGGGGGTTTTGTAGAGTTCATGGGGTTGTGTTCATTGTAGGTGTTTATGTAAGTCTATGGTTGCCTAGATTGGTTCTCAATTAGAGGCAGGTGTTCAACGTTGTCTCTGATTGGGAACCATATTTAGGCAGCCATGTTCTTTGGGTATTTTGTGGGTGATTGTTTCCTGTGTCAGTGTTTGTGCCACACGGGACTGTTACGGTTTGTTACGTTTATTGTTTTTGTATTGGTGTTCATTGTTCAGTTTTTCTATATTAAAACATGGACACCTACCACGCTGCGTATTGGTCCGATCCTTGTTACACCTCTTCAGAGGAAGAAGAGGAAGACAGCCGTGACAGAATCACCCACCACACTCGGACCAAGCAGCGTGGTAAGCGGCAGCAGCAGCAGGAGCAGCGAACACAGGATTCATGGACATGGGAGCAGAATCTGGACTACACTACATGGGAGGAGATAGACAGGTGGGCGATCGACCCAGGGAGAATGCCGGAGCCCGCCTGGGATTCTCGGGAGCAGTGTGAGGAGGGATACCGGCGAATGGAGGCAGCACGGAGGCGAGGCTGGAAGCCTGAGAGTCAGCCCCCAAAATTTCTTGGGGGGTGCTAAAAAGGATTGTGTGGCGAAGTCAGGTAGGAGACCTGCGCCAACTCCCCGTGCTTACCGTGGAGAGCGAGAGTACGGGCAGACACCGTGTTATGCGGTAGAGCGCACGGTGTCTCCTGTACGTGTGCTTAGCCCGGTGCGGTACATTCCAGCTCCACGTATCGGCCGGGCTAGAGTGGGCATCGAGCCAGGTGCCATGAAGCCGGCTCAACGTATCTGGCCTCCAGTACGTCTCCTCGGGCCGGTGTACATGGCACCAGCCTTACTCATGGTGTCCCCGGTTCGCCAGCACAGCCCAGTGCGGGTTATTCCACCTCCCCATACTGGTCGGGCTACGGGGAGCCTCCAACCAGGTAAGGTTGGGCAGGCTCGGTGCTCAAGGGAGCCAGTACGCCTTCACGGTCCGGTATATCCGGCGCCACCTCCTCGCCCCAGCCCAGTACCACCAGTGCCAACACCACGCACCAGGCTTCCAGTGCGTCTCCAGAGCCCTGTTCCTCCTCCACGCACTCGCCCTGTGGTGCGTGTCTCCAGCCCGGTACCACCAGTTCCGGCACCACGCACCAAGCCTCCTGTGCATCTCCAGAGCCCTGTGCGCCCTGTTGCTGCTCCCCGCACTAGCCTTGAGGTGCGTGTCCTTAGCCCGGTATCACCAGTTCCGGCACCACGCACCAGGCCTACTGTGCGCCTCAGCCGGCCAGAGTCTGCCGTCTGCCCAGCGCCGTCTGCACTGTCCATCTGCCCAGCGCCGTTTGAGCTGCCTGCCTGCCCAGCGTCATCTGAGCTGCCCATCTGCCCAGCGCTATCTGAGCTGCCTGCCTGCCCAGCGCCATCTGAGCTGCCTGCCTGCCCAGCGCCATCTGAGCTGCCTGCCTGCCCAGCGCCATCTGAGCTGCCTGCCTGCCCAGCGCCATCTGAGCTGCCTGCCTGCCCAGCGCCATCTGAGCTGTCCGTCTGTCCCGAGCCATCAGAGCCGTCCGTCTGTCCCGAGCCGTCAGAGCCGTCCGTCTGTCCCGAGCCGTCAGAGCCGTCAGTCTGTCCCGAGCCGCCAGAGCCGCCCGCCAGTCAGGAGCTGCCAGAGCCATCCGCCAGTCATGAGCCGCACGCCAGTCATGAGCCGCCCGCCAGTCATGAGCCGCCCGCCAGTCATGAGCCGCCCGCCAGTCATGAGCCGCCCTCCAGTCATGAGCCGCCCTCCAGTCATGAGCCGCCCTCCAGTCATGAGCCGCCCTTCAGTCATGAGCTGCCCTTCAGTCATGAGCTGCCCCTCAGTCATGAGCTGCCCCTCAGTCATGAGCTGCCCCTCAGTCCGGAGCTGCCCCTCAGTCCGGAGTTGCCCCTCAGTCCAGAGCTACCACTCCGTCCAGTGGCGCCCTCTACGATGGTCTTCAGTCCGGGACTCGCTGCAAGGGTCCTCGTTCCTGGGAGGCCACCTAAGCGGGTATTGACTATGGTGGAGTGGGGTCCACGTCCCGCACCCGAGCTGCCGCCATAGGAAGGCCCACCCGGACCCTCCCCTTCTGTGTCAGGTTTTGCGTCCGGAGTCCGCACCTTTGGGGGGGGGGGGGGGTACTGTCACGCCCTGGCCTTAGTTATCTTTGTTTTCTTTATTATTTTAGTTAGGTCAGGGTGTGACATGGGGGATGTTTGTGTGTTTTTGTCTCGTCTAGGGTGTTTGTATTGTCTAGGGGGGTTTTGTAGAGTTCATGGGGTTGTGTTCATTGTAGGTGTTTATGTAAGTCTATGGTTGCCTAGATTGGTTCTCAATTAGAGGCAGGTGTTCAACGTTGTCTCTGATTGGGAACCATATTTAGGCAGCCATGTTCTTTGGGTATTTTGTGGGTGATTGTTTCCTGTGTCAGTGTTTGTGCCACACGGGACTGTTGCGGTTTGTTACGTTTATTGTTTTTGTATTGGTGTTCATTGTTCAGTTTTTCTATATCAAAACATGGACACCTACCACGCTGCGTATTGGTCCGATCCTTGTTACACCTCTTCAGAGGAAGAAGAGGAAGACAGCCGTGACAACAACAACATGGGACTAGGACTAAGCAGGGTTCATACAGACATTGGCAAGTCAAATTCATGGACTTTCAGGGATTTTTTCAAGCACTTGATTCTAATTTTCTTAGGACCTCAATGTTATACAATTGTATAATTTATATAATTAAACATAAAGGGCTTAATATAGAACCCTCCTCCCCCAAACAGCATGCAACAGTGTAAAATAAAAAGTAGGCCATTACCATTTTAAGAATAATGAAATGTTTATGACCTGATATTCACATTATTATTACATTCTAAAATATGTGAGAATAATGTGGACATTGCCTGACTAAATAGATTGTGACCGACGCAGGCACACATAATAAAGCAATGAATAGCGGTAGCATTAATCTCACCATGGCTGTTTTTATAATGAGAAAGTGAACAAAAACCAGGTTCCTTTTATAATGGAAGGATTTGTATGGAAAGCCAAGTTGAAGCCAACATTCGTTGTTGTTGTCTTCATAATAACAGAGTAGCGTAACACACTTCAATTGAAGTGGTGGTGTCACGTTCCTGACCTGTTTTCTCTTGTTTTTGTATGTGTTTAGTTGGTCAGGGCGTGAGTTGGGGTGGGCATTCTATGTTATGTGTTTCTATGTTTAGGTTCATTGTCATTTAGCCTGATATGGTTCTCAATCAGGGACAGGTGTTTTACGTTTCCTCTGATTGAGAACCATATTAAGGTAGGTTGTTCACACTGTTTGTTTGTGGGTGGTTGTTTCCTGTCTTTGTGTTTTGTCTGCACCAGCAAGGACTGTGACGGTTAGTTCGTTTGTTATTTTGTATAGTGTCTATGTCTAACGTTAGTAGCTTGTGTATTGCACTTTCGTTTGTAGCTTCACGGTCGTTTGTTGTTTTGTATTAGTTTGTCAGTATCTTGTCTTTGTGTTAATTAAATTCATGGAAAATTACCACGCTGCACATTGGTCCTCCGATCCTTCTCTCCTCTCCTCGTCCGAGGAGGAGGAAGAGCTAGACTGCCGTTACAGGTGGGAAACAAACTAGTGGCCACATCTCTCACAAAAACGGATCAAAAATGAAATCAAGGGTAATTATAAGGGAGCCGGAGAACATTTACATTGGCTACAATAATTACAATTACTTTTCAAGCACCAAATTGAGGAAATGTCCATTTCCAATGCCACCAGAGTCTATGGGTTCGCGCCCAGGCTCTGTCGCAGCCGGCCGCGACCGGGAGGTCCGTGGGGCGAAGCACAATTGGCCTAGCGTAGTCCGGGTTAGGGAGGGTTTGGCCGGTAGGGATATCCTTGTCTCATCGCGCTCCAGCGACTCCTGTGGCGGGCCGGGGGCAGTGTGCACTAACCAAGGGGGCCAGGTGCACGGTGTTTCCTCCGACACATTGGTGTGGCTGGCTTCCGTGTTGGAGGCGCGCTGTGTTAAGAAGCAGTGCGGCTTGGTTGGGTTGTGCTTCGGAGGACGCATGGCTTTCGACCTTCGTCTCTCCCGAGCCCGTACGGGAGTTGTAGCGATGAGACAAGATAGTAATTACTAGCGATTGGACACCACGAAAATTGAGGAGAAAAGGGGGTAAAAAAAAAAAGAAAAAAAAAATTGCAGTTCTAACATGGAGAACAAAATGTATTTGTCATGTTATTTCATCACCATGTGATATTGTCAATAAGCCCACTAGGCTATGTAATTTGGTGTCATTACATCTAGAAAAATTAATAGGAAGAGCGTTGGGTGTTGTTAAATAGTCTATCCTACACAATTGCGCACAGTAGACTCGGTGTCCTATCCGATGCACAAAAACATATGAAAACATGAGCTCATTACCTTGATGGTTTCTCTGTTAAATCAAGCAAGGCCTGCTGTAAATCAAGCAGACAACAACAAATGATCAACCTCAATTTGCTAGGAACATGAGATCCAGCATGGATCCAGGCACCACTGTCTTCACCAGCACAAACAGTGACACCAAAATATTCTGGACATTCCTCGCGAACACCTTTTTTTCAAGCACTTGGGCACATTGCATCGCCTATTACAACAGCTGTTCATCACCTGGCTGTCATTTGGAAAATTCCTTCCTGGATCAAATGATGATGTGTGAAAATATCACGGAACAGCTCGACACCAAATGCGCATCTAACAAGTATTATTCATAATTATTAAAGAACCACGTTAATGACTTAGGTCGATTTAGGTTGTATCAAAGTAAGTTTAGGTTTTAAGTATCAAGGTAAGGTGACTCTTTCAGTTAGAAGCATTCGATTTTTCCATTGCATGTATTATTTTGGATTTGTGTGCCCATGAAATATGTTTTCATCACGCAACATAAGGAGACACAAAATGTTACACTGCATTTCTGAGATTAGTTATACAAAAAACTGTCTGACAGCTAGATCCAGGATTCTGACAGGGTTCACGTTCAATGTCTAATTTAACTGATTAATGCTTAATATATGATTTAACAACAACTAGAAAAAGGTATGCTTTATGTCACACGATTTTGGACAAATCCGTCAAGACACCAACCATGACAAACGGTTAAACAGGTTTTAAATTAAATCAACTCGTGAATTTTATTGAATATAGACCCCCCTTATATCTTCATGTAATGACATGAAAACAAATTGGCAGATTATTATCAATGTCCTATCGACAAAAATAACAAGTTCATAGAAATACCAGCGTGTGTGTGTGCAAGTGTAGATTCTTATAGACATGTATACATGTATTTATCCAAACAAAATCCATACAGTAGATCAAACATTAAATGACACACACACACACACACACACACACACACACACACACACACACACACACACACACACACACACACACACACACACACACACACACACACACACACACACACACACACACACACACACACACACACACACACACAGTACTGAGGGAGATTACCATGAAGACATTGTGGTAAAACTTTATTTGGATAGTCCATCAGTAACATTTCAACTTAACTATCTACTAGCCCTAGCCCTAACCTTAACCATTATCCTAAATCTTAACTTAACCCTTATACTAACCCTAGCCTTAACACTTGCTCTAACCATTATTCTAAGCCTAACCCTAACCATAACCTTAGCAAGCAGTTGCTTATCAACAGATAGTTTGTTGATCGTGCTATCCTGGAAAGTGACGATTTTAGCATGTACATCTTGGCGGGGCAAACTCCCCAAAATGTTTTAGATGCATGTCAGCAAAGCCACTACACAACATTTGATTATTTTATTAGCCCTATGTGGTATAAAGCGGAAGGAAAATACAGTCACGAAGATCCACTTTCATAGATAATATCCCGATGCACAGACAGCACATTGCGCAAACAAAACAACTCTCGCAATATCAACTGGAATTACATGGGTCTATTACTGAACTTTTTGTTGAAAATGAGAAGAGACTGTCACTGGCAAACATGGTTACAAACCCAACAACATTATATAGTATCCCTTCCTCGATAAGAAAAGCACATGAGCTAATTATAATACACAGAGTAAGCAAACACTGAAATCATTCCAACATTGCCTAAAATTACTAATGATATACTAATGAGAGATAGACCTATATAAGCTATATAACAATTGAGATGTACAAACTATGGCATAAGGGAACAATGAGCGGATAAGAGGCAAGCCGTAATATTGATTGAGTAATCAGTATAACTATTTGTTCAGCATTTTTTAAATGTACAGCGACACAATTCAGAACATGGGCAGTTTTACAGTATTCTCCCTGTAGACCAAGTCAGAAACGTGGGATAAATAATGGGGGCATATAAGCAGACAATGAAAGCTCTTACAGTATTCGATAGCTATAGGCTACATGTGCACCACCAAGCCAGAACAGTAGATTAAGTTCTGAGGGGTAGAGGGACCAAATTCTTAGGGTGAGACACATGGGCTACTAACGGCTTACTACAAATCAAATCCAAAGTTATTTGTCAAATGCGCCGAATACAACAGGTGTAGACCTTACCGTGAAATGCTTACTTACAAGCTCTTATCAAATAACCTAATTCAAAAATATTAAAATGTAACACAATAAAATAACAATAATGAGGTTATATACAGGGGGTACTGGTACCGAGTCAATGTGCGAGGGTACAGGTTAGTTGAGGTCACAACATACACTTAGTATTACTTTCTTAGCTACTGATCTCTCTGGCATATTACATAATTTATGCAGCAGTATACAAGACATATTTTTGGACTCACCATTGTTGTGCTGTGCTCACTTGAACGTGGCGCAGCGATCCTTCTTGAGGGCAAATTTGTCATCAAAGTGTGGCATTCTCTGATGCTTTCAAAACAACTGAGAATTCAGAAAAAAACAAGGTTGAATTATGACGTCAATGATCTTCAGGTCTGAGCTCTAGAAAGAGGCCCGAGTTCCCAACTTGGAATTCCGAGTTGGATGACCATTCAAAATGTATTTCCCCAGTCCGATCTCGTTTTTCTCGGTTCCCAGTTGTCTTGAACGCATCGAAGTCTGAGATTTACCAGTTTCCAGTTTTCTGAGTGCGGTAGAAGTCACAATCACCAACAAAGTGTTAATCTTTTTCTCCACAACTCCAGAATGACTGCAATTTATTAACCATTTACTAATCATAACTTAAGCATTTTTTGCAGTCCCTACTCTAAAGTGAGCGCTATTTAACCCTTACCTAACCAAAACTGACCCTTACCTGACCAAACCTAACCCTAACCCTAAATGTTGTGCAATATTTTTGTAAATGCCTTTTAAATGGTTTATTACACACTGTTAAAATAAAATGCACCCTAATGTTCTCTATATACCATGACACATGCAACCCTAACATACTGTATGTGGTCCAGTTCATGTATCATCTATGTATCTAACAGCAGTGTCTTGTTTGTTTCTTATTTGAGCCAGAGGCTAATCATATAATGTATATATATCTGGGGTTGGGGAGTAACTGATTACATGTAATCTGATTACACAGCTAAAATGTCATGCTGGATTGACAGCATGGCAAATGTATTGAATCTTTTCTGGCCCATGGTGTTGCGTGTGAATGTTTATCCTTATAAGCTTGGAAAAGAGACCTTTTCAGACAGACGTTTTAAATCCTTAAACCCAGACTTGGACCACACACCCACTCCACCGCACAGCAGGCAGTGGAAGCAAAATTGTGATTGCTTTGCGACCACACAGTTAGTTAGCCATTGATTCCTTCCAAACCACTCACTGTTGAATTTGCGATTTCCAACTTGTTGTGTAATGTTTATGTCCAATGGCTGTTGAGCATCGATACGTTTTATCTGTAATTTCTCTTCATATGACAAGGATTGAAAAGGATTTGCCGGTAGATTGACAACGTGATTGATGATGATGACTGTTTGTTTGGCTTGCTAGCTAAGATTGTGAAAGTATGATGTTGACATGATCAGTCTAATCAAAGCTACGGTAGATATAACATGATTTGACGTAATTTTATCTGTGGCCAATGACTTTCAGCCTTCTTGGACGGGCACTTGTAATGTAAATCTATGGCAGCACCCAAGGGGGCTTGAGCTTTCTAGCTCTCCCTGTAAATTCTGGGGTGACGTACTTTCCCCACGAGTGACAGAACACTGAGCCAATTACAGCCCACCTAGAGAAGATTACCAACGCCTATGCTCTGTATTTTCGCTGGCTGCCCCGCCACCACAGAAAGCAATGAGCTAGGCTGAAACACCTGCATTTTGGAGCTGCCTTACTGAAGAAAGAGACCATGTTTGTATGCAGCTTTTTTTTTACGTTGTTTGCAAATTGATATGTGACACGAATTATTACCAAAATAACATGCAAAACTTGCAACCAAAACAGGCGGGTCGCCACTGATCCTGGAGCATGAGTACATGACATTACCAGGCTGCTTCCTACCGTTCTACGACAGCAGCTGGCAGGCTGATGCTGTCATAGTCCATATGGGGTCAAACGACATTAGGAAGTCCAGCTCAGAACTGTTGAAAATTGATTAAAAAAATGATTCTAGCTCTGAAAGATTCCAAAAAGCAGCCAATTATTTCAGGCCCGATACCATCGCTGGGTGCCTGGCTGTGAAAGATTCAGCAGGCTACTGTCGTTACACACCTGGCTAAAGACTACTGTAGCTCTTTTGGCATAACTTTTATAGATAACTTTGACACCTTTCGGAAACAAAAGATGCTCCACAGGAATGACGGAGTCCATCCAAATCATCTTGCCTCCTGGACCCTGTCCGCGCATTTCAAGGCTGCGTTGAGACAATGACTAATCCCTATCGCTGAGTTGTCGTAGAGCTGCTGCAAATGTACATTGTCCCACGGGCATTGGCATTCATAATATAAGTAACCTAATTTATGTCCCTCTAACTACCCTGAATGCCTCTGTTAATCCTACAGCTATTGTGTGCAGCAACCATGCGCCAATGAACGTGAGTTATACTGTTAGCACCAAGGCGGTTTTCCCTAATAGGAAGTACACGGTGTGCAGTTCAACCTGCACTATCAGCTCAAACATAAATACCACTGTCATATCTACCTCTGATAAGCCTCCCAGTAAAGCAATAAAAACAATCAAGAAATCTAGAAAAGTGCTAAAAACAGCCCGCATTAATATAAGACGGTTCATGAAATCAATAACTTGGTAGTAAAAGAACGTTCATATGTCGACTATCTCTGAAACTCACTAAGCGAATACCTTTGATGATACAGTGGTAGCAACACATGGTTTCAACATCTTCAGAAGAGACAGGAATGACAATGGTGGAGGTGTTGCTGTTTATGTTCAGAGTCCTGTGAAGCTTCGAGAGGATCTCATGTCAACTGTTGTTGAAGTAATATGGCTACAGGTTCACCTGCCTCACCAAAAGCCCATTTTTGTGGGAAGCTGCTATTGACCACCAAGTGCTAACAGTCCGTATCTGGATAGGATGTGTGAAATGCTTGATGATGTATGTGATATCAACAGAGGTATATTTCCTGGGTGACCTAAATATTGACTGGCTTTCATCAAGCTGCCCACTTTTGAAAAAGCTTCCAACTGTAACAGGTGCCTGTAACCTGGTTCATGTTATCAGTCAACCTACCAGGATATTTACAAACAAGCACAGGAATGAAATCCTCCACATGTATTGATCACATCTTTACCAATGCTGCAGAAATCGGCTCTAAAGCAGTATCCAAATCCATCGGATGTAGTGGTCATAATATGGTAGCCATATCTAAGAAAAGCAAAGTTCCAAAGGCTGGGCCTAATATATTGTATAAGAGGTCATACAATACATTTTGTAGTGATTCCTATGTTGAAGATATAAAAAAAATATATATATATATATTTAACCTTTATTTAACTAGGCAAGTCAGTAAAGAACATATTCTTATTTACAATGACGGCCTAGGAACAGTGGGTTAACAGCCTTGTTCAGGGGCAGAACGACAGATTTTTACCTTGTCAGCTCGGGGATTCGATCTAGCAACCTTTCGGTTACTGGTCCAATGCTCTAACCTGCCGTCCCGATATAATGAATATTTGCTAATCTGAGGTGTGTAATGAGGAACAACCAGACACAGCACTTGACACATTTATGAAATGGATAATTCCAGGTACTAATAAATATGCACCCCATCAAGCACACTATACACATCAGCTAATACAGCAAGTGAAATCACTGCAACACTTAACAAAGAGCTGCAGTCAGTTTCAGAATGGATGGGGAGAAATAAATTATTCCTAAATAAATTTATTTCAAAACTAAAAGCATTGTATTTGGGACAAATCATTCACTAAACCCTAAACCTCAGCTAAATCTTGTAATGAATGGTGTGGAAATGCAGCAAGTTGAGGAGACTAAACTGCTTGGAATAACCCTGGATTATAAACTGTTTTTTTCGAAACAGTTTCGACCAATATTGATGCAACAGTAGCTAAGATTGGGAGAGGTCTGTCCATAGTAAAGCGCAGCTCGCAATCATAACATTGTTATCAACAAGGCAGGTCCTACAGGCCCTAGTTTTGTCTCACCTGGACTACTGTCCAGTCGTAATTTGGTTAGGTTTATGAAGGTCTTAGGTAACATTAAAATTAGAAAAAAAGTAGATTTAAAATAACACAACAGCATTTTCATTAGTTTATGTTACTGTAGGATGTATCAGCTGTATGTAAAACAAAAAAACAAAAAACTCAAGAGTTCAATCAATTTTATTTGTTACAAGTATAAAACAGAAAGCATAGGTATTGGAACGCAGTAACAGCTTTTTTTTACAACGACAAAATTTAAAAAATACCCCCAACCACCAAGACGCATGGTCAGAAATTATGAAAACAATCAGTAGCCTAAACATCATTATAAGCTTCTTGATAAATTGTGAAAATCAGCACAAAAGCAATAATGGCATTATAATGAATATAAGTGCCTATATGACGGCAGTCAAAAATGATCAATTATTAGTTGGAGCATGTCCATGTCACATAAATATCAAAAGCCGGTGAGTGCGTTGATGATGATTTTTTTGCATGAGATGTAGGGCCTGCTGAGAGCAGTGATGACATTTTGTGCTGATAATCGGCCCGTAGCATTGTCACCGGCTTGTTCTATCCAAAAGGTGCCGTCCCTTCCTCTCTCCTGTCTAACCATTTCATTCTGCTTAGTGCGTACTGTTCTGTTTTCTTTTTGCTTAGGCCTCGGAGTTGTAGGTTCAGGCCGAGGCTCAGAATCAGTGGAATAATCATCAGAGATGTCATCATGATTCATTTCTTCTCCACCATCTGTGTACTCCAAGTAGGCCAGAGTAGACTGATAAGACTGCTTGGATTCAGTGGACTGATAGAGGGTACATAAAATGTTGAGATTATAATTAGAATAGATCAAGACAATAGAATGGCCCGCTCTGTTCTTCATTCATGGGGACATAATTATGCATCATTCGCTGCCCCTCGCTCATCAACTAACCGATTTTCCTTCTCCTTTCTCCCCCATCATACTTAACTTCATTTATTTAATCTGTTGTTATATGTGTGAAATTAGTTCCGGTATAATTTAAGTTCAGTTTCGAGGAAATTATCGGGGTGATTATCAACTAGGCACAGCACATTCAACTTTTGGGTAAAGGAGGGGAGCAAACCCTACTGTCGGGAGAAGGAGGGGCCACAGGGGAAAACCATTTCAAAAATGACATGCTTCCTAAAATTGGTTATAACACCAGTTCTGTTTGTGATATTAAGATTCTGACAACATCAATGTGTTTTATAGACTTATTTAATAAAAGTCAAGAACAGAGGGGTGCATGACTTAAAAAATTACAGAGTAATAAAACATTTTAATTAATGAGCAGTACAAATGACTGCTTTAGAAGTTCTAGTGTGGGTTATATAGTATATACATGTAATTTAACTCTAAAAATGTATTACCTTTTAATGTGAAATGAACAAAATCAGTCATGATGTTTCCACTTCCAAAAATAGGTTACCTTCGCACGTTTGTCCAAAATAGCATCCAAGTAAGCGAAACAGCGCCCCTCTTTCTTACTCTGTCAGCGTCAAGATGGCACAGACAGAGAGGGCTGCCTCGCTTCTAGTTCTTAGGAAACTTTGCATTATTTTGTTTATTCATGTATTATTTCTTACATTGTTAGCCAAGAAAATTGTATGTGTTATTACATACAGCCGGGAATAGCTATTGGATATCAGAGCGGGAGTAACTCACCAGCACTACCAGCATTAAGACCATGAATAAGACTTTCCCGAAGCGGATCCTTTGTTTGTACCAACCAGGGCAATTGAACTGATTCCAGAGGCCGACCCAAAACAACCCCGGCGAAGGAGAGGTACTCGGAGCGGTCTTCTAGTTTGACGTAGGAGGCGCACACACCACCCACCGCTCCCGAGTATATTACTCACTAATGTGAGTAATGTGAGTAATTTCTCTGGATAATAAAGTTGACGAGCTCAGGAAAGGGTTTCTTTCCAGAGAGACATCGGGGATTGTAGCATACTATGTTTTATGGTAACATGGCTCTCTCGGGATATACGGTCGGAGTCGGTCCAGTCTTCTGGCTTCTCAGTTCATCGTGCCGACAGGAATAAACATCTATCCGGGAAAAAGAAGGGTGGGGGTGATCAACGACACATGGTGTAACTGTGATAACATACAGGAACTCAAGTTCTTCTGTTCACCTGACCTAAAATACCTCACAATCAAATGACGACAGTATTATCGCCCAAGAGAATTCTCTTCGATTATAGTCACAGCCGTGTATATCCCCACTCAAGCGATACCAGGAACTACATGGAACTTCACTGGACTTTATGTAAACTGGAAGCCATATATCGTGAGGCTGAATGTATCGACTGTAGCGCCACTGTTACTCCAACATCCAGGATGCATACAATGGCCCTCCCCACCCTCCTTTTGGCAATCTGACCACGACTCCATTTTGTTCCTCCCTTCCTATAGGCAGAAACTCAAAAAGGAAGTACCCGTGCTAAGGACTATTCAACACTGGCCTGACCAATCAGAATCCACGCTTCAAGATTGTTTTGATCACGCGGACTGGGATATGTTCCGGGTAGCTTCCATGAATAATATTGATGGATACATTGAGACGGTGAGTGAGTTTATCAGGAAATGCATAGGAGATGTTGTACCCACTGTGACTATTAAAAACTACCCTAACCAGAAATAGATAGATAGATGGCAGTATTGGTGCAAAAATGAAAGCGCGAACCACCGCATTTAACCATTGCAAGGAGACTGGGAATATGTCAGAATACAAACACAGTAGTCATTCCCTCCACAAGGCAATCAAACAGGCAAAACGTCAGTAGAGAGACAAACTGGAGTCGCAATTCAACGGCTCAGACACGAGATGTATGTAGCAGTGTCTACAGACAATCACGGACTACAAAAGAAAAACCAGCCACGTTGCGGATACCGATGTCTTGCTTCCGGACAAGCTAAACACCTTCTTTGCCCGCTTTGAGGATAACACAGTGCCACTAACGCAGCCCCCTACCAAGGACTGTGGGTTTTCCTTCTCCGTGGCCAACGTGAGTAAGACGTTTAAACTTGTTAACCCTCGCAAGGCTGTTGGCTCAGACGGGGTCCCTAACTGCGTCCTCAGAGCATGCGCAGACCAGCTGGCTGGTGTGTTTACAAACATATTAAATCTCTCCCTATCCCAGTCTGCTGTCCCCACATACTTCAAGATTGCCACCGTTGTTCCTGTACCTAAGAAGGCAAAGGTAACTGAACTATATGACTATTGCCCTGGAGCACTCACTTCTGTCATCATGAAGTGCTTTGAGAGACTAGTCAAGGATCACATCACCTCCACCTTGCTTGTCACCCTAGACCCACTTCAATTTGCTTACCGCCCCAATAGGTCCACAGACGATGCAATCGCCATCACACTGCACGCTGCCCTATCCCATCTGAACAAGAGGAATACCTATGTTTTTTATCCAAGATGGCGTAGCAGTGGAGATGTGGTTTGTTGTCCTCTCGTGTACTTTTTGTATTTTTCGTCTTTTTTGTATATATTTCAATTTATTTTCAATATCTTTTCCATTTTTAAATTAAATATACCTTCCGGTAACCCGCCTCACCTCATCTGCAATTTTTTAGACCTTATAGCCAGAACCTCCATCAGAAGCTAGCTATCAGAAACTAACCAACTAGTTAGCTACTAGCTATTTAGTCATTGTTAGCCACTGCTAGCAGCCTTTACCTTCTGCACAGACACCAGCTGTTTTTTTAGCCTGGATAATACTTGCCAGTCTGCCAGTATCAGACTGTTTTCTCCACTACAACCCCGGATTCCTCTCGTAAACCCTGGACCATTACTCCTGATCATCACAACTAGCTAGCTGCCACCGAGTGACCCAGCCCCGAAGCTATCCCTGAGCCAGGCCACCCTCCCGGCCTACTCTGTGATCACTCGGCTACACAGCCGATGCCTCCCGGACTCTACCCCAACATGGCTAGAGTCCACTACTCCACCGCATCCTTGCCGTAAGCTCTGGACCTTTGCATCGGATCATCGCTGCTAGCTAGCTGTTACGAGTGGCACCCCTGCCCCGAAGCTAGCACCAGTTAGCCGTGAGGCAGGCGTATCTCCCAGCTAGCAAACTAAATTACTACAACTACAATACCTCTTTCGCCACCTGGCCTGGACCCTTTGTCGACACGGCGCCCCGCCGTACCACCACGACTGGTCCGCCGACGTAACTCCAGCCGCTGTGCCCTAAACCGGCCTTTGCCGGACGTCGGAGCAGACCCTTCTACTTACCCCGGCATGCTAACTTTAAACGCCATGTCTCCCGTGTGCTAGCGTAGTAACGACTACCCCGCGGCTTCCCTGTTCCATCTATTGCTCTTCACTGGAGCCTATGATCACTTGGCTACATAGCTGATGCCTGCTGGACTGTTACATTAATCACGGTACTCCATTTTGTTTATTTTCTGTTTAGCTGTCGGCCCCAGCCTCGAACTCAGGCCCTGTGTGTAGTTAACCAACCCTCTCTGCCCATTCATCGCCATTTTACCTGTTGTTGTTGTCTTAGCTGATTAGCTGTTGTTGTCTTACCCATTGTTGTCTTAGCTAGCTCTCCCAATCAACACCTGTGATTGCTTTATGCCTCGCTTTATGTCACTCTCAAATGTCAATATGCCTTGTACACTGTACTTTAGGATAGTTATCATTGTTTTAGTTTACTGCGGAGCCCCTAGTCCCACTCAACATGCCTCAGATATCTCCTTTGTCCCAGCTCCCACACATATGGTGACCTCACCCAGCAGAACTAGCACGTCCAGAGATGCAACCTCTCTTATCATCACTCGGTGCCTGGGCTTACCTCCACTGTACCCGCACCCCACCATACCCCTTGTCTGTACATTATGCCCTGAATCTATTCTACCACGCCCATAAATCTGACCCTTTTATTGTCTGTCCCCAATGCACTAGATGACCAGTTTTGATAGCCTTTAGCCATACTCTCATCCTACTCCTCATCTGTTCCTCGGGTGATGTGGAGGTTAACCCAGGCCCTGCGTGTCCTCAGGCACTCTCATTTGTTGACTTCTGTAAATAAAAAAGCATTGGTTTCATGCATGTCAACATCAGAAGTCTCCTCCCTAAGTTTGTTTTACTCACTGCTTTAGCACATTTCGCCAACCCTGATGTCCTTGCCGTGTCTGAATCCTGGCTTAGGAAGGCCACCAAAAATTCTGAGATTTCCATACCAAACTACAACATTTTCTGTCAAGATAGAACTGCCAAAGGGGGAGGAGTTGCAATCTACTTTCAGAGATAGCCTGCAAAGTTATCTCATACTTTCCAGGTCTATGCCCAAACAGTTTGAGCTTCTAATTTTAAAAATGAATCTCTCCAGAAATAAGTCTCTCCCTGTTTCCGCTTGTTATAGACCCCCCTCAGCTCCCAGCTGTACTCTGGACACCATATGTGAATTGATTGCCTCCCATCTATCTTCAGAGTTTGTTCTGTTAGGTGACCTAAACTGGGATATGCTTAACACCCCGCCAGTCCTACAATCTAAGATCGATTCCCTCAATCTCATACAAATTATCAAGGAACCCACCAAAAACAACCCTAAATCCATAAACATGGGCACCCTCATAGATATCATCCTGACCAACTTGCCCTCCAAATACACCTCTGCTGTTTTCAATCAATCACTGTCTCATTGCCTGCATCCGCTATTGGTCCGCGGTCAAACGACCACCCCCATCACTGTCAAACGCTCCCTAAAACACTTCTGCGAGCAGGCCTTTCTAAGCGACCTGGCCCGGTTATCCTGGAAGGATATTGACCTCATCCCGTCAGTCGAGGATGCTTGGTCGTTCTTTAAAAGTAATTTCCTCACCGTCTTAAATAAGCATGCCCCTTTCAAAAAATGTTGAACTAAGAACAGATATAGCCCTTGGTTCACTCCAGACCTGACTGCCCTTGACCAGCACAAAAACATCCTGTGGTGGACTGCACTAGCATCGAATAGACCCCGCGATACGCAACTTTTCAGGGAGGTCAGGAACCAATACATGCAGTCAGTCAGGAAAGCAAAGGCTAGCTTTTTCAAACAGAAATTTGCATCCTGTAGCTCTAAATCCCAAAAGTTTTGGGACACTGTAAAGTCCATGAGAATAAGAGCACCTCCTCCCAGCTGCCCACTGCACTGAGGATAGGTCACACTGTCACCACCAATAAATCCACGATAATCGAGAATGTCCCCAACGCTCTAGGCGACCAGTTTTGATAGCCTTTAGCCGCACCCTCATCCTACTACTCCTCTGTTCCTCGGGTGATGTGGAGGTAAACCCAGGCCCTGCATGTCCCCAGGTACCCTCATTTGTTGACTTCTGTGATCGAAAAAGCCTTGGCCTCATGCATGTCAACATCAGAAGCCTCCTCCCTAAGTTTGTCTTACTCACCGCTTTAGCACACTCTGCCAACCCTGATGTCCTTGCCGTGTCTGAATCCTGGCTTAGGAAGGCCACCAAAAATTCTGAGATTTCCATACCCAACTATAACACTTTCCGTCAAGATAGAACTGCCAAAGGGGGAGGAGTTGCAATCTACTGCAGAGATAGCCTGCAAAGTTCTGTCATACTTTCCAGGTCTATGCCCAAACAGTTCGAACTTCTAATTTTAAAAATTAATCTCTCCAGAAATAAGTCTCTCACTGTTGTCGCCTGCTACCGACCCCCCTCAGCTCCCAGCTGTGCCCTGGACACCATCTGTGAATTGATCGCTCCCCATCTAGCTTCAGAGTTTGTTCTGTTAGGTGACCTAAACTGGGATATGCTTAACACCCCGGCAGTCCTACAATCTAAGCTTGATGCCCTCAGTCTCACACAAATCATCAAGGAACCCACCAGGTACAACCCTAAATCCGTAAACATGGGCACCCTAATAGACATTATCCTGACCAACTTGCCCTCCAAATACACCTCTGCTGTCTTCAATCAAGATCTCAGCGATCACTGCCTCATTGCCTGTATCCGCTACGGGTCCGCGGTCAAACGACCACCCCTCATCACTGTCAAACGCTCCCTAAAACACTTCTGCGAGCAGGCCTTTCTAATCGACCTGGCCCGGGTACCCTGGAAGGATATTGACCTCATCCCGTCAGTTGAGGATGCCTGGTCATTCTTTAAAAGTTACTTCCTCACCATATTAGACAAGCATGCTCCGTTCAAAAAATGCAGAACTAAGAACAGATATAGCCCTTGGTTCACTCCAGACCTGACTGCCCTCGACCAGCACAAAAACATCCTGTGGCGAACTGCAATAGCATCGAAGAGCCCCCGCGATATGCAACTGTTCAGGGAAGTCAGGAACCAATACACGCAGTCAGTCAGGAAAGCAAAGGCCAGCTTTTTCAAGCAGAAATTTGCATCCTGTAGCTCTAACTCCAAAAAGGGATACTGGGATACTGTAAAGTCCATGGAGAACAAGAGCACCTCCTCCCAGCTGCCCACTGCACTGAGGCTAGGTAACACGGTCACCACCGATAAATCCGTGATAATCGAAAACTTCAACAAGCATTTCTCAATGGCTGGCCATGCCTTCCTCCTGGCGACTCCAACCTTGGCCAACAGTCCCGCCCCCCCCCCGCTGCTACTCACCCAAGCCTCCCCAGCTTCTCCTTTACCCATATCCAGATAGCAGATGTTCTGAAAGAGCTGGAAAACCTGGACCCATACAAATCAGCTGGGCTTGACAATCTGGACCCCCTATTTCTGAAACTGTCCGCCGCCATTGTCGCACCCCCTATTACCAGCCTGTTCAACCTCTCCTTCGTATCATCTGAGATCCCCAAGGATTGGAAAGCTGCCGCGGTCATCCCCCTCTTCAAAGGGGGAGACACCCTGGACCCAAACTGTTACAGACCTATATCCATCCTGCCCTGCCTATCTAAGGTCTTCGAAAGCCAAGTCAACAAACAGATCACTGACCATCTCGAATCCCACCGTACCTTCTCCGCTGTGCAATCCGGTTTCCGAGCCGGTCACGGGTGCACCTCAGCCACGCTCAAGGTACTAAACGATATCATAAACGCCATCGATAAAAGACATTACTGTGCAGCCGTCTTCATCGACCTGGCCAAGGCTTTCGACTCTGTCAATCACCATATTCTTATCGGCAGACTCAGTAGCCTCGGTTTTTCTAATGACTGCCTTGCCTGGTTCACCAACTACTTTGCAGACAGAGTTCAGTGTGTCAAATCGGAGGGCATGTTGTCCGGTCCTCTGGCAGTCTCTATGGGGGTACCACAGGGTTCAATTCTCGGGCCGACTCTTTTCTCTGTATATATCAATGATGTTGCTCTTGCTGCGGGCGATTCCCTGATCCACCTCTACGCAGACGACACCATTCTGTATACTTCTGGCCCTTCCTTGGACACTGTGCTATCTAACCTCCAAACGAGCTTCAATGCCATACAACACCTTCCGTGGCCTCCAACTGCTCTTAAACGCTAGTAAAACCAAATGCATGCTTTTCAACCGTTCGCTGCCTGCACCCGCACGCCCGACTAGCATCACCACCCTGGACGGTTCCGACCTAGAATATGTGGACATCTATAAGTACCTAGGTGTCTGTCTAGACTGCAAACTCTCCTTCCAGACTCATATCAAACATCTCCAATCCAAAATCAAATCTAGAGTCGGCTTTCTATTTCGCAACAAAGCCTCCTTCACTCACGCCGCCAAACTTACCCTAGTAAAACTGAAAAGCTAACCGATCGCTGTAGCTGTACATAGTCCATCGGTATATAGCACACCCAATTTACCTACCTCACCCCCATACTGCTTTTATTTATTTACTTTTCTGCTCTTTTGCACACCAGTATCTCTACTTGCACATGATCATCTGATGATTTATCACTCCAGTGTTAATCTGCTAAATTGTAATTATTCGATTTATTGCCTACCTCCTCATGCCTTTTGCACACATTGTATATAGATTCTCTTTTTTTCTACCATGTTATTGACTTGTTTATTGTTTACTCCATGTGTAACTCTGTGTTGTTGTCTGTTCACACTGCTATGCTTTATCTTGGCCAGGTCGCAGTTGCAAATGAGAACTTGTTCTCAACTAGCCTACCTGGTTAAATAAAGGTGAAATAAAAAAAACATCAGCAATCTGAGCAGCTTATCGATCGCTGAAGCTGTACATAGCCCATCTGTAAATAGCCCACCCAATCTACCTACCTCATCCCCATATTGTTTTTATTTACTTTTCTGCTCTTTTGCACACCAGTATTTCTACTCGCACATCATCATCTGCACATCTCTCACTCCAGTGTTAATTTGCTAAATTGTAATTACTTCGCTACTATGGCCTATTTATTGCCTTACCTCCTCATGCCATTTGCACACAATGTATATAGACTTTCTTTTTTTTCTATTGTGTTATTGACTGTACGCTTGTTTATTCCATGTGTAACACTGTGTTGTTGTTTGTGTCACACTGCTTTGCTTTATCTTGGCCAGGTCGCAGTTGTAAATGAGAACTTGTTCTCAACTGGCCTACCTGGTTAAATAAAGGTGAAATGAAAAATGTTAAAAGAAAAATCTGTAAAAAAAAATCTGACTGTAGCTCAGCATTCAACATCATAAAGCTTGAGGGCCTGGGTCTGAACCCCGCCATGTGCAATTGAGTTCTGGACTTCCTGATGGACCGCCCCCAGGTGGTGAAGGTAGGAAACAGCATCTCCACTTCGCTGTGCGTGCTCAGCCCCCTCCTGTACTCCCTGTTCACCGATGACTGCATGGCCAAGCACGCCGCCAACTCAATTCAAGTTTGCAGACGACACAACAATAATAGGCTTGATTACCAACAACGACGAGACAGCCTAAAGGGAGGAGGTGAGGGCTCTGGGAGTGTGGTGGCAGTAAAATAACCTCTCACTTAACGTCAACAAAACAAAGGAGATGATCGTGGACTTCAGAAAACAGCAGAGGGAGCACCCCCCTATCCACATCGACAGAACAGAACAGCAGTAGAGAAGGTGGAAAGTTCCTCGGAGTACACATCACTGACAAACTGAAATGGTCCACACACACAGACAGTGTAGTGAAGAAGGCGCAACAGCGCCT
This sequence comes from Salvelinus namaycush, assembly GCF_016432855.1. Classification (NCBI taxonomy): domain Eukaryota; kingdom Metazoa; phylum Chordata; class Actinopteri; order Salmoniformes; family Salmonidae; genus Salvelinus; species Salvelinus namaycush. The sequence goes on along the minus strand of NC_052336.1, from coordinate 24,063,810 downwards.
CTTCAACCTCAGGAGGCTGAAGAAATTTGGCTTGTCACCTAAACCACTCACAAACTTTTACAGATGCACAATTGAGAGCATCCTGTCGGGCTGTATCGTCGCCTGGCATGGCAACTGCACCGCCCACAACAGCAGGGCTCTTCAGAGGGTGGTGTGGTCTGCCCAATACATCACCGGGGTGAAACTACTTGCCCTCCAGGACACCTACAGCACCCGATGTCGCAGGAAGGACAAAAAGATAATCAAGGACAACAACCACCCGAGCCACTGCCTGTTCACCCCGCTATCATCCAGAGGGCAAGGTCAGTACAGGTGCATCAAAGCGGTGTCCGAGAGACTGAAAAACAGCTTCTATCTTAATTAAGGCCATCAGACTGTTAAATTGCCATCACTGAATTTACTGCCTATATACACTTATACACATACTTGAAATCATTGGCCACTTTAATAAATGGAACACTTGTTACTTTAATAATGTCACTTTAATAATGTTTACATATCTTGCATTTATCATCTCATATGTATGTACTGCATTCTGTACTATTCTACTGCATCTTAGTCTATGCTGCTCTGACATTGCTAGTCCAAATATTTATACATTCTTAATTCCATTCCTTTACTTAGATTTTTGTGTATTGGGTATATGTTGTGAAATTGTTAGATATAACTTGTTAGATATTGCTGCACTGTCGGAACTAGAAGCACAAGCATTTCGCTACACCCGCAATAACATCTGCTAAACACGTGTATGTGACCCAAAATGTTTTATTTGATTTGATGTAGCCCATGTATCTGATGCGGTCTGGCAAAAAAGAGAATGACATGCAATACTATTTTTGTCCAGACAGCATCAGATACATGGGCTACATATATTGAGACAGAGGGGAGCTGTTTCACATGCTCGGAGGCTTTATCTGAGATGAATGTATCTTTCTGTCAGCGCGTGTATCTGTCAAATACATGATCAATATTTAAATATTTTTGGGGGACTAGCAAGGAGGTAGGAAAGGGCGGGCCAGGCCTCCGAAGGCCCGCCCATGACTCCGGCCCTGGCCAATGCCCAGAATACATGGGAAGACTCGTCTCATCTTTCAGTTCAGTTTGGATGTGGTAAACATGGAGGATAAGATGCCAGCCAGGAGATGGATCGAATATGGGAGATGAAGGTAGAGAGGGAATACCACAAAGCACCTTTTCATTTGTCAATGAGGCCTTTGATATTCCTTTGCTGACGGGGTGGCACATACAGCCTGCATTAATCTATCATAACTTTCATTTCCCCTCTGCTACAGCAGATGAAAATACAGAGGGCACTATTGAGAGGGGTGCCTTTTGTGTTCCTGCTTGTTTATATCTTGGCATCACTGGATCCTTTCAGAGGCACTAGGTTGGTGCCACGATTGTCTCCATCTTAGTGAGGTCCGCTTTACCGTGGCTAACTCTATCACCCCTGGGCCAATATAACAATGAAGTCATAAATGTCATTCTCAGGCCCTCACACAATCGCTGGCTTACTCCATAAAGGCTTATAATGAACATAGCTGCTCTTTATTGTCGTTCTATAAATCTCCCGTGACAAAATACAACATTAAAGAGGCGGACAAGGGTAGAAGTACAAACCAAGTTTCCATGACAGGGGAAATAGAAATATTCCAACCATGAATAGGGGGGATTTCTTAATTATTAGTCTGCTTTAGTCTGTCTTCTCTTCAGTCCAAAGGGAAAAGGATGAGAGGGAGAGATGCAAGCTGTGCTGCATATTCAAAGCCATATACCTCTAACCATTCTCAACACCACCCAATAAGATCACTACACAGGGGAAATTGTTACAAGAGGCAGTTATCTGAGGTACAGGGAATCAAGAAAGACGTTGTCTTTTGATAATTTAGCACCCCTAAAATGATTTAATGAAACAGCAGGAGATATGCAACCCATGTGAGTGCTACATAGTGAAAGGCACACCTACATGCACTATAAAGCACTTTGAAAAGCTGAAAGAAATGCAATCTATTATGATTAGATGTGAGAGGACAGGTGGATGAACTCAAATTCACGTCATGAGAACTCAATTTAACAGGTCAACCAACACGTTAATACAACAATTACAATCCACTTTACCGACGTGAAGTTTGAATTCCCTCGCCATCTTTATTACTTATCGTTGCTCCCATACTTTCATTTGCTGTGACAGTAGAACATATCAGACAACAACATGAGTCACCATGGCATCGGGGGACGTTTTGTCTGAAAGTACCAGACTGGATCAATGAAAGGGCTTGGGTATAATAATGTTGTTCGGGGCCATCTTTGAAGTGCCTCTTTTATATTACAATGATCACCCAGCAAACCGGAAACATTCCCAGAATATTCGCTAAGATTCCCATTAAGTTCTCTTTAGTGTTTTATTTAACATTAGGATGATAACATCCCAACAATTTTTTTTTAAAGTGAAATATCCTTGGAATTTTCAAACATTCACAAAAATGTTGTGCACAACATCTGTAACAACCACCACAGAACATTCCCCAAAACTTTTCAGGAAATATAATATAACACAGGAAATGTAATAACACAATTGGTTCTGTGAAAATCCCCAGAACATTCTAGATTGCGGCAAATGTTCTCATAACACAAAACTGTCCAGTTGTGCAGATGAGTATACCATTTTTCTAGGGTTCAAACCTAAAATAGATATGCTATGAATGTCATAACAACGGACTTGTTTGGAAATATGTTCTGTGCAACCTTTGTAAATATCACTGCAATATTCTTGCAATATTACAGGAATTTCCTGTGCAACCTAACTTAAACACTGTATAAATGTCATCACAACTGAGCATATTTTGTGTTTTGGGAACCCATCTTTTGTAATGTATCCACACTGTCCCCACAACCTAATTAAATGTTCTGGGAACCTTCTGGGAACTCAGAAAGGTTGTTCTGTCAACATTCTTGCAACATCAAAGGAATGTTTTGTGCACCCTGATACAAACATTATATGAATGTCAGCACAACAGACAGTTTAAGTGTTTAGTCTCTTGTCATATCCCCACAATGTTCTCACAACCGAATGAAACATTTTGTGAACCTTTAAAGAACAGACTAAATGTGTTCTGGGAACATTCTTGTACCACAGGTGAATGTGTTTTGCACCCTAAAAGCAAACAGTATAGGATCTTCCGCACAACTGAACAGTTTTTCTATTTTGGGAACATATTATATCACAATGTTCTCACCAGACTGTTCCCACAACCCAATGAAACATTCTGGGAATCTTTGAAGAACAGATTAAATGTGTTCTAGTACGGTTCTTGCAACATGAGGCAAATGTTTTATAAAAACATTCTATAATCATCAGCACAACAGTTGTTTTGTGTCAAGAGAACATTTGCCGCAACCTAACAAATGTTCTGGGAACTAACACAGAAACAATTTTGGTTTGCTTGGTAGCTACCCATGAGCTAACCTTGCAGAAGATGCGAGTGCTTTTTAAAATGATTGTTGCTCCTTTAAAAAAAAGAAGAAGAATCCCTCTGTATGTTTGGTACTCTATGTTCATGAATCAACAGTGAATGCTGGAGGAATGTTATACATGTTTGTAATGATATTGCATGTCTGAAATATCTGAGGAACACGTTGTTCCTTTCCTAAGAAACGACATATTAATACATAATGAGATGTGAACACAACTTAAATAAGCCCACCACTGTTCTCTTAGTTTTTCCATATATATTTGAGACTCACCTTTGATGAGAAGCGAAGGGAACATCAAAGTCACTGAATTAAATTAAGCTACATCAATTGGTTTTGGTGTATCTGCCAGAATCTTTCAACCTAGTATTAGGTATTTGTTTTTGTTTGTTTTTCTTTTTAATTCAAATGTTCAAGAGGCTGATAGGACGCACGTCCTTTATCATTGTGTGTAGCATTCAATTAATGGCTCAGGGGGGATATATCCCAAGAAGCTCAAAAGAAGGAGAGAAAAAATACCCGAGATGATTTAAGGGATCCACTCCACGCTGTCAGTTTTTTAAATGAATTAAGGTAGCCAGGAGTTACCCCTTCAAAGCCAAGAAAATGTACAGCACACTGTTTAACCCTTTCCCCCTGACAGGGATTATAAATATGTCATTAGCCGTTGAAGACGATGTGATTTATATACAATGAATCACCCAGGTAGCCTCAAAATAATGTCAAAGCAGCTAAAACATTTATCAGAATGAGCAGTTGGGGGCATGATGGGTAATATTGGTCATGATATGGGTAATATCAAGGATAATGGTGTGTAGAATTTCCTGGGGTGTGTGGGTTATGGAGGGAGAAAAGAAAATCAGTGTGATAAAATGGGAGAATGAATGACGCTGAATTAATGGTGCATATGGTTCATGTTTGGCCAACCACGTGCGGGTATCCCTATTTGTCTTATATAATTATGTAACAATACTTTCTGTTTCCGCGCTGTTTCCATATAACTTGCCAAGAGTACGGAAACTAGTTGTAGGTCTAATCTTCAATTCCACCTATTGACATAGGTTTAATAACTTCACTTTAGTTTCTTACTTACTGTTAAGATGTGATTGAAAATATATATATAAAATAACGTGTAGAGTAATTCATTCTCAAATAACTGGAACTTTCATGATTTAGCGTTTCTCCCACTTTGTTTTCAAGCAGGATGTTATGTTTTGATAGAATCACTTATTCTGACGAAGTGTTTCAATTAAGAAGTGCATTATGAGAACATTATGTTCATTATAATAATCAAATCTTAACAAAAGTGGGTAAGTAGAGAACACTAGAAAACTCATATCAGGTTGACCCTTGGAAACAGAGAACCAGTTGACTCAGAAGTTAAGTTTGGCACACTTAAGTGGTGTATAAAAGCATAATAATAATAATAATAATAACATTGGGATTTACCCCACTAGGCACAGAAGTCAATTCAACACATATTCCACTTTGGTGCAACATAATTTCATTAAAATGACGTAGAAACGTTGATTCAACCAGTGTGTGCCCAGTGGGACGAGTCGAGAACAGATGTGTTTTGTGTCACAGAGGTAATGTACAGTATATGGTTCTACTGTCACAGGAAATATGTGTAATCTCAGTTACAGCTTTTGTTTCCCAATATCATAAAAGCAACAAAGCTTTACATATGAGAGTAGCCCTTTTTGATCTGACAGTAACAATAATATCCTTCCCAGACTCCAACAACTCAGACAGAAATCATAAAATCATAAGGGCTTTGGTGCTGACGCTGGATACTGAAACACACTGTGTTACCTTTCTGAAAACAAATCCACCTGACAAGTGTCATCAAAGTCAACGGTGTTGGATTAGGGTTGAAGAGATCATTTGATACTATTTGTGCCACCCACTTCTCCTGCAATTACATCAAACATTACCTAAACTGTAGGTAGGCCTATCACCTGAGTAGTCTGCCTGATCCTGAACTATCAAACCCAGCGACCCTTTTTGAACCCTGGATCAAATTATTGCTGTGCATGATGAGATGTAGCAGCTGCTTATTCAGCTTTGTTTTAATGAATGAAGATGAATGGACACATTACTACAGGTCACTTTCTAATGTCCTAAATAACGCACTCATGCTAATTGCACCGTGCGGTTATATAATCAGATTCACAATTTATGAAATCCTATACAAGAGATGGGGGGCATGCGTGTTTAAATCACTCTTTTATAGGTTGTCTCTGTTACGTTTATGATGGACGAGCATAATGAAGCCTGGCATTGCGCGTAGGACGTAATGAAAAGCAAAAGCTTTCACATTTGACTTCCTACTTCTTTCATGTGATGGGGTAGAATGCAAACACGGATCAATAGCATTGTCCTTGATTTCAAGGAATAGGTCAGTCAATTATCTCAATGAATCGGGATTACATTGCAAAGGATTACATTGCTTTTGTGATTAAAAAATGGCAAGTATTTCCACTGAAAGCGTGTGTACTGTATTGAGATGTTCTGTGGATAACACACACACACACACACACACACACACACACACACACACACACACACACACACACACACACACACACACACACACACACACACACACACACACACACACACACACACACAATGAGAGATGCAGTCTGATGAGGCTGTGAAATATGACACACACATCCACATTGTCTTTGTACAGCCAGTGAAATGCGATACGGACAGAGAACACAGTCTGGTTGTATTTTGCTCACCCCCAGAAAACTGTCTATTGGAAACAACAGGATGCGTTATTTTCTTATTTATTATTATTTATTATAATTTCTTTGTTTTGAAGTCACCAAGAGTAAAAGTTAGGAACTATAAAGACAACTGACATCAACATTGTGTTGTCATAAACTCTAAATGCATGGCATGGCAGGTGCTATGTCACATTACAATGCTAGGTAACACTGTACATCAAGCCATTTGACAGTAATGCCAGGATTATATAAAAATGGATCAAATTAGCTTTGTCATTGGCCTTCGCAATCACTGTTATTGCTCTCTAATATGTAATACATTGTGATACCTCTTTGTGTATGTAGTTCATCAATATATGTTAACTATGACTTGCGTTAATCATCGGTCTGTCTCTCTGCATAGAACATAGCTCCATACTATTGCATAATTTCATAGCACTGTAATTAGCAACAACACTGATGATACACAGTTAATTTTTTTAACTTGCAAATCGTCACTTTATTTGGGTGAGAGAGAGAGAGAGAGGATGATAGAGAGAGGATGATAGAGAGAGGATGATAGAGAGGGGGTGATAGAGAGGGGGACCAAGATGGGCAGAAAGACCCATGCAGGCCTGGTATCTGCTAGCTGCTAGCCTGATGATGGAGGCCATAAAGGCAGAACAGGGCGAATTAGTCATCACCATTTCAATTAATGACCCCATATCCCATCGGTGTATCGCTGTCCATCAGAGCAATGGTTCCCCTGCAGTCCTCCTCCCCGTAAACAGAATCCAGACCTGTAAATGATCCTCCTTGTAAAATCACAGGAAGCCAGAGAATGACAGAAACATCCGATTTCACCTCAGGATAGCATTTATGATTACCACCTTTCCCCAAGATGGAGGGAGGAATAATCTATCTGAGCGGCAGGAGGCTAAACAGTACTTGATATGTTTGACATTGATGCTTATTTTAGGTAAGAAAAAATGACGTAGAAAAAAAGGTTAGTTCCCTACTGGGATGATAAAATGATAATCAGTATTTGTACTTTCCCTAAGGTCAGCCTATAACTCCAAGGACCATCTGCATATTTACCCTTGTTATGTTGTTTGCTTTTACGTGTCTGCTTTTCCCCCATGTAGTTTGAAACTAATGGAATAGATTTATGTTTTTCGACGTCAGAAGTATTGTGGAAGCATAATCAGAAACAATCCACCTTTACATACAGCAATGCTTCCCATGTCAATGTTCAACATTAATGTTACAGTGCTATTTATGATGCCGATCAAATTGGTCTTTACAAGTAAGCCCTTGCACGGTTTAGGTGCAACCTAACAGACAGATATAAATATGTTTGGCTGGGCTGAATCCTCTTTTTAGTTCGTAGTAAATAATATTCCACTAGGTTCTATGCTGGACCATTGCCATTCTCTTTACATACTGTATGTGTAATTACTGTAGATGGCTAATTGCTCCCACAAAGGATTTGGTTCCCAGGTATGGCACATCAAGTTTGACCTTTGGTAATCTACTCAAAACAAGCAGGTTAGTGTTAGGGTTATATTCATTAATGGTTGCCCATATGATTCTAAAGGTCTTATCTTGTTGGACCAGTGCATTTCAAATGCATTCCTCCAGCCCTTAATTTATTTAACCCAACTGCTGGAAATCAAGCTCTTTCATTAGTTCAGCACAATAGGATTTCATTCCAGATAAACAAGGTATACACAGTATAGCGTTTTTTCAAAAAACACATTTTAACACAGATCTAAAATCAATGAATTCAAAGTCTGAGAGCAGAAATAGTTTACACATACATAAAGGCACACATAAGCAATCATTTCTGATGAAAAACACAACTGTGAAAAATTGGTGGATATAGCGTTTTGGAAAATGAACTCTTCCATTGTAGTTGAATGGTCCATGTAATTTGCATGATCATTATTCATAGGCCTTTGGGTTGAACAAACATGAGAACAGGATTAAATTCAGTATGCTTCATATATTTCATACCAGAAGTGAACCACATTGACAATGTGCATTTAATGCATTCATGTTGCTTTCTCAACCATATTTTCTAATGTATGTTGGGCTGCTGGTTCACAACAGGTTAATAATAAGTCTAGCTACTCATCAGATGTTTTCGTAACATTTGAGACCCATTTCCACATTAGTGTTGTCCTCTGTAACATTGGTATTCTGCATGTGTTTGTTCACATGCAGGCATTTATGTGTTTGAATGAATTGTAATGAATTCAGCGGGTGTGCTTTTCTAATTAAAGTTTTGGGGACTAAAGTGTTAGGGTAATGAATTCCGAGCTTCAGTGCGTTTGATAGCTGCCATTCCAGCTAATGGAAACAATGCTGAATAAAAGCCTATTTCTTTGTCCATCAACTTTGCTTACTACAGTGCTCAACATAAACAATGAGAGACATTTCAAAGCGACATGAGAGAAAAGAGATGCACTGCTGTGTCCTTTACTTTATATATACAGTGGGGCAAAAAAAGTATTTAGTCAGCCACCAATTGTGCAAGTTCTCCCACTTAAAAAGATGAGAGAGGCCTGTAATTTTCATCATAGGTACACTTCAACTATGACAGACAAAATGAGAAGAAAGAAAATCCAGAAAATCACATTGTAGGATTTTTAATGAATTTATTTGCAAATTATGGTGGAAAATAAGTATTTGGTCAATAACACAAGTTTATCTCAATACTTTGTTATACACCCTTTGTTGGCAATGACAGAGGTCAAACGTTTTCTGTAAGTCTTCACAAGGTTTTCACACACTGTTGCTGGTATTTTGGCCCATTCCTCCATCCAGATCTCCTCTAGAGCAGTGATATTTTGGGGCTGTTGCTGGGCAACACGGACTTTCAACTCCCTCCAAAGATTTTCTATGGGGTTGAGATCTGGAGACTGGCTAGGCCACTCCAGGACCTTGAAATGCTTCTTACGAAGCCACTCCTTCGTTGCCCGGGCGGTGTGTTTGGGATCATTGTCATGCTGAAAGACCCAGCCACGTTTCATCTTCAATGCCCTTGCTGATGGAAGGAGGTTTTCACTCAAAATCTCACGATACATGGCCCCATTCATTCTTTCCTTTACACGGATCAGTCGTCCTGGTCCCTTTGCAGAAAAACAGCCCCAAAGCATGATGTTTCCACCCCCATGCTTCACAGTAGGTATGGTGTTCTTTGGATGCAACTCAGCATTCTTTGTCCTCCAAACACGACGAGTTGAGTTTTTACCAAAAAGTTATATTTTGGTTTCATCTGACCATATGACATTCTCCCAATCTTCTTCTGGATCATCCAAATGCTCTCTAGCAAACTTCAGACGGGCCTGGACATGTACTGGCTTAAGCAGGGGGACACGTCTGGCACTGCAGGATTTGAGTCCCTGGCGGCGTAGTGTGTTACTGATGGTAGGCTTTGTTACTTTGGTCCCAGCTCTCTGCAGGTCATTCACTAGGTCTGGGATTCTGGGATTTTTGCTCACCGTTCTTGTGATCATTTTGACCCCACGGGGTGAGATCTTGCGTGGAGCCCCAGATCGAGGGAGATTATCAGTGGTCTTGTATGTCTTCCATTTCCTAATAATTGCTCCCACAGTTGATTTCTTCAAACCAAGCTGCTTACCTATTGCAGATTCAGTCTTCCCAGCCTGGTGCAGGTCTACAATTTTGTTTCTGGTGTCCTTTGACAGCTCTTTGGTCTTGGCCATAGTGGAGTTTGGAGTGTGACTGTTTGAGGTTGTGGACAGGTGTCTTATACTGATAACAAGTTCAAACAGGTGCCGTTAATACAGGTAACGAGTGGAGGACAGAGGAGCCTCTTAAAGAAGAAGTTACAGGTCTGTGAGAGCCAGAAATCTTGCTTGTTTGTAGGTGACCAAATACTTATTTTCCACCATAATTTGCAAATAAATTCATTAAAAATCTTACAATGTGATTTTCTGGATTTTCTTTTCTCATTTTGTCTGTCATAGTTGAAGTGTACCTATGATGAAAATTACAGGCCTCTCTCATCTTTTTAAGTGGGAGAACTTGCACAATTGGTGGCTGACTAAATACTTTTTTGGCCCACTGTATAGATATATATATATACACACAACATGGCCAAAAGTATGTGGACATATTCATCAAACATCTCATTCAAAAATCATTGGTATTAATATGGAGTTGGTCCCCCTTTGCTGCTATAACAGCCTCCACTCTTCTGGGAAGGCTTTCCACCAGATGTTGGAACATTGCTGCAGAGACTTGCTTCCATTCAGCCACAAGAGTGTTAGAGAGGTCAGGCACTGATGTTGGGCAATTAGGCCTGGCTCACCGTCGGCATTCCAATTCATCCCAAAGGTGTTCGATAGGGTTGAGGTCAGGGCTCTGTGCAAGCCAGTCAAGTTCTTCCACACCGATCTCAGCAAACCATTTCTGTATGGACCTTGCCTTGTGCACGGGGGTATTGTCATGCTCAAACAGGAAAGGGCCTTCCCCAAATTATTGACAAAAAGTTGGAAACACAGAATCGTTTAGAATGCTGTAGCGTTAATATTTCCCTTTACTGGAACTAAGGGGCCTAGCCCGAACCTTGAAAAACAGCCCCAGACCATTATTCCTCCTCCACCAAACTTTACAGTTGGCACTATGCATTGGGGCAGGTAGTGTTCTACTGGCACCTGCCAACCCAGGTTCGTCTGTCGGACAGCCAGATGGTGAAGCGTGATTCATCACTCCAGAGAACGCGTTTCCACTGCTCCAGAGTCAAATGGCAGAGAGTTTTACACCACTCCAAACCGATGCTTGGCATTGCGCATGGTGATCTTAGGCTTGTGTGCGGCTGCTCGGCCATGGAAACCGATTTCATGAAGCTCCCGACAAACAGTTGTTGTGCTGACGTTGCTTCCAGAGGCAGTTTGGAACTCGGCAGTGAGTGTTGCAACAGAGGACAGATTATTTTTTACACGCTAGGCGCTTCTGCACTCGGCGGTCCAGTTCTGTGAGTTTGTGTGGCCTACCACTTCACGGCTGAGCCGTTGTTGCTTCTAGATGTTTCCACTTCACAATAACAGCACTTACAGTTCACTGGGACTGGTCTAGCGGGGCAGAAGCAGAAATTTGACGAACTGACTTGTTGGAAAGGTGGCATCCTGTGATGGTGCCATGTAGAAATTCACTGAGCTCTTCAGTGAGGCCAATCTACTGCCAATATTTGTCTATGGAGATTTCATGGATGTGTGCTCGATTTTATACACCTGTCAGCAACAGGTGTGACTGAAATAGCCAAATCCACCAATTTGAAGGGGTGTCCACGTACTTTTGACCATTTTGTGTATGTTCATATATTCTGCTTTGAATTAAAGACAGACTCTTTCACTTCTGCTGTGATGTTGTGGGACCTTTGAAAAAGTGTTAAGCTAAATAGTGTTCATGTCTTTTAGAGAAGTTGCTGCTTTGCTGCGCCTTTCCAGATGAGCAGTCATTGAGGCTGATGGGAAAGCCTCAGAGGCTCTGTTTCTGTGCATCTTTTATAAGCAGGGCAGGATTATGTCCAGGCTCTGGATTCTAGATAAATGATGCAGCCCTTAATTAAAACGTATTCATTAAAACCCACTCGTTATTCAAAGCAACTAATTTTTAGTTGGCGATGTGATTTCTTCATTATCCTTTTTTCTTTTATTTTCCTTGGAGAGTGAGAGAAAGAAAAAGGCAATGCACATAAGTACATACTTCTGTAACTTGAAACTTGAAACATAATGTTATGTGTATATTTATTCCTATGTATTTGTCCATTCGTGGGAGTGTGTTCCCAATTCATGCTGGTTCTTTCTGGCGGAGGCCACCTCTCCCTCATGGGCTGACTTGAGATGCAGGACCAAGGAGTCTGCCGGCTGCCATCAAACAAAGGTAATGGGGCCTAGAGGGAGAGCAGTAATTAGTAGACACTGGGAACCCTGGTACCAGCCAGAGCAGCCGCCGGCTCATTTGATCAGCTTGGTCCACATATTTAGCATATCGTTATATTCACTTAATGCAGAAAGTTAACTTTATGTAGTCAGTTTAAGGCCCATTGGGGAAGGGGTTGAGAACAGTGTAACCCTAGCATAAATGATTATAGGCACTTTCACACTGTCCAAAAATACCCTGATAAACATTCATATTTCAAAGTTGGCAGTTGTATTTGGAGAGTTCACAAAGACTGCTTCAAACACTGCCCTAACAAATTTCCAATTGCCTTTATGAATGATCACTTATCATTATTTGATAACACATATGGAAGACCTTCAGATAACATTCATTATACAAGCCAGGGAATTTAAACCAATATTTTATACCTCTTGACTCATGCTCCCTAGCCTTTGAGAGTCTACTTTCTTTCCTTGGGAGTGTTAAACAGCATAAGTAAGACACTCAGACACTTTTTCCAGTGCCTGCTCCAGGATGGTTTGATAGAATCTTAATTCAAACAATGGCCTACCATATTTTGTAGTCTGGGTGTGTTTCCCACAGCTACACCATACGTTGACTTTACGCTACTACACCATGGCTTGGCTCACACACATTCGCACATCTCATCAAACAAGATGAAATGAAGTCTGAATTCTCTCTCTTGACTCGTCTGTGGAAGGCTGAATGAAGGCTCCCACTGCTCAGACAAAGGAGGTTGTTTACAGAGAGATGCTGAAGCAGAACTCTCTTGTGAGGAAACTGCCTTTGGAGGAGAACAAACTGCCTCACACTGCACTGTGTTGCCAGCCCAATACTGTCACGGAAACCTCCAGAGATAGACAGATCAAACGCAGACCTCATTGTTACTAATAAGATTAATATTAGATGAGGAAAAATGGTCATCGGGGCTTGCTGTGTTACCACCATAGAACTGATATGGATCGTTGAACTGAGGTCAATATTATGATTCATCTATAAAAATCCACATTCCCATCAATTAGGTGAACTAATCCTCTAAAGAAGAAGGTGGGGGAAGAGGTTGTAGTTGTAGGGACAGGTTAACTAGTCTAAATGCCCCGCTATTTCGAGCTGGGTTGACGCTTGCGGACATGGCAGAAAACTAAATGAAGGCCGTTTATCTTCCCTCTCCGGAGCCTATTATTATTCATTCCTGGCTCATGGGGAAGATAATAAGGCACGTTCAATTTCTGTCAGCTGATGGAGAGGCACGCCCGCCGGCTGACATGCTCATCCGTTAATGCCCAACCCACGCACACCACACCCACTGCGTCACACACACTCTAGTACCAGCTTCGCGTGGATGACCCTGTCATACGTGCATAATATTATAGACCTGCATCCAAAAACCTGTGTTCCGTGTTGCCATCGATTTTCTTTACAACTTCCAATTCCTCATTTTCACCCATGCCCGGTTCCACCAGCTGATCACACCAATGGACCTCCCATGACTGATGAGAACTGGGTGGGTTGGTGGATTGTAGTGGGTTATAGTGAGGGTAGGGAGGAGGGGCAGTGGAGGGTCGAGATAAGGTCGAGATCTCTAAGATAACGCCACCAGGTGATGGATGGCTGGTGACCCCTCTGCCTTCCTCTTCTATATTGTGGAGATCTTTATTTAGGTGTGACAGATTAATCCACTGACCAGAATGCAGGGCCAAAGATTACAGCTTTCTTCCTGCCCAGGCATTGATCTCAGGTCAGTGGTAGTAGCAGTACAGATTGGCCCAGGGTTATCCTCACAGCCTGATGTCAGGTCCATCCTCCTGTTCAATCAGTGGAACAGTATAAGTCACTGCTGTGAGGGCTTAGGGTTACCAGACACCCCACTGTGACAGCAAAGCTCAGCTCAGGTTATACAGTATGAAGATGCTTTAAGCTGGGAATATTGGGCAATTGCAGTGGTTAGCAATTGCAGTGGTTAGTAGCTGTCCAGGGTCCTGTAATGGGGGAGTGTAGTGCTGAATGGCCAGTATTGCACTTATGTAGAGGTGCTGGTGTGGAACTCCCTTTCACGCTGCCATTGTATTTGGTTTGGAACTCTCTAAGGGTGGAATATAGTCAACTATGTGCGAAAAATGTTAAAATACACAATTACTGTAAGGCTGCATAAGCCATTACTTGTAATTGACCCTGTCCTGATAGTAGGAACAGCATGACAAAAAATATCCATAACCCTGAAATTCCCTTTTGTGCTGGTATGCCGTAGCATTCATTCCAACAATGCCATTCTAATGTAATGAACATTGAGGGCTTCTCAGCATGTCTCCAGCAATCACTCACCTGCAGTCAAACAAACCGGCAAAACAATGCTCTTCAGGCTTTTACCTAACCATTTCATTTGAGGGGGTGGGGGCAGAGGAGATAGGGTGTGTTTGTGTTATTGAATGAAGACCCTAATTGTTAGAGGGCACCCAAGTGAAAAAAGAAGAGTCTTTTAGTCTGAATTTTCATTTGAAAGTTTTAAAAGCAGCATTAATTGCTCCTCTGTTTTTCCAAATGAAAGGTTAATTAAAGCCATTATACAACGGCAAGCCGGGGAGAGAGGGGGCAGAAAGTCACGGCAAGCCACTGATTACAGTTCATGTACTGAAACCATGCTGTTATCCAGTCAACTCATCCCCTTTGTATGCATATCTAGCACAATGCTATTTATTAATCTTTAGAAAAATATGCATGCATTGATGATTGCGCATACAATAGGAATTTCAGAGTGGAAACAAATGATAGAATGGTAATTAAACGGAGTGTAAATAGAACAATACGTGACCGACCTCCTCGATTCGGTCTTAGCAAAATTTGAAATTGTGTTTTTTACATTTGATAAAAGTAGGGACTCAGAGCTAAAAAATGGTATATCATACACTGCAGTTAAGGAACAATGGGAAAGTAATTCTGCTTTGAAAGTTGATAAACTTGTAACTCAACATTTGAGAAAATGGCCCTTGAATGTTTTGGTACACCTACTTGAGAGACTCTTTTTTGTCTACAACAACTCAGAGTTTGTTCACACACTCTTATTAAGCCTTAGTCCCACCAATCTATTTAAGGATTCACATGTTAGGCTATGTGGTAAAAACACGTTATATCAAATAAAATCTCTGTTTATTTGTCACACGCACAGGATACAGAAGGTGTAAACGGTACAGTGAAGTGGTCACTTGCATAGTAGCAATATCAAAAACAGAAAGTGTACAGATAAAAATATTTTATACATATTTATCATTATTAAATGAAGCTTACCCGACACACTTGTCTAAATTGATGGGTCATGTGAAGTAAATGCTATAACTAATTTGATGGGTCATGTAATAATCCGTCCGAAGTGGAGTCTTTTGTTTAGACATGTAGCTAGCTAAACAATGAACCGGCATAATCCCAACTCATACTACTACCAATACAAACATTGTCATAGCTGTAGTATGAATCTGCAGGTAGCTAAAGCTAACAAACTAGGTTCAATGTTAGCTAGCTAACATTAGGCTATAACTAGCAATGCAAGTGGGTTTCTGATTTGAATAATATTACTACACAGATCATACACGTAATGTTAGCTAGCAAGCCAGCAAGCTAACAATTGCTAGCTAACTAACAGTATGCTTTAACTTTAAATAAAAATGACTTTCTGACAAAATGATAAACTTATATCTGAAAATGTAGCAGACTCTTAGCCATATCCAGGGATGAACGCTTCACGGCAGACTGGAACCATTTAACTCTGTTTTGTTTGTAGCTACATCTTGTTTGGCCAGCATTGTGTCAAGTCACTCCGGTTCACACTGACCGTGGCGTGTGCGGAAAGTAGCCCATCACCTTTTCCAACTGATCTGTCGATAGCGCCTGCTAAATTCAGGGAATCAATGTTGTTGAGAAAAGGAGCAAAACTTTTGTAGTTCTCGATGGCTAACGTTATGTCTTTCAAAAATGGCACAGTAGAAAGGACGGTCAACACATACTAAACCGTTCACGTTATAGACAGAAGCATGCTACATGGCAAACCAATCCAAACTCATCTCCCGGCATGTCCAGCCCATGCATTATCTCAGCCAATCATGGCTAGCGGAAAGATTCCTGTCTTTTGCTCTGGCTAAACCAACTAGGCTCGTAATTTAACCATTTTATTCGTATTTATGGATGGAATACAAGTTTGTTATTAAGGCACATGCAAGTTCACATGTTCAAGGAGGCATTTCTGCCCCAAAAAATGCATTTTGATAAAAAATAAATGTTTACATTCAAATGCCGCTCCTGTGAAGTAGTGACATGCGACATACGCCTAGTTTGCTGAAACGAGTCACATATAAATGGCATGAATGAAGAGAGCCATTATGAGAGTTTTGAGACATGATTTATGCAAAGTATATGCACCATCTGAACCCAAATCTCAAATGTTGCAAAATGGGTATGTCTCAAGTTAAATTTTCCAAAGTATAGTTGCTAGTCAAACTTTGCAGAGTTAACCAATGTTCAAATGTTTAATTTCATGGAATCCAGTGGATGCTGCTGCTGATTTTTTTTAAATGACATCAGTCCCATACGTGTGATGGTTGTAAATGTATACAGGATGTTCTGTGCAGAACCTGCAATGTTTAAACTCAGCTTTATAGAGACTGGAAGGTGTTTTCACCATCCTCACCATTTTAATACCATAGGTCAATCGGTCAACTTTAAATTACTTTCATTGTAATTATTTAGCTTCTCAAAATGTATGTACCTTACAAATACGGGGAACTATCCGTTAGGGTTAAGAAGCTGCAAACAAAACTTTTTTTTTTTAATTTTTACTTTTTGTATTATTTAGAATATTTTATGATGATTCCACTTCTCCTCGCCCTAGCCCCAGCCTGTAGACCCCTTACAGGCTAGGGCGGAGAAGTGGGATCCACAGCCGTCTGTCATGGGAGAAAACCTCTGTGAAGAGCACTGCCGTCGATGCACTCTGTTAAACAACAGTGCTAATGACCGGTGGGAGAACGCCCACGCAGCTTATGTTTGAATGCCTCCATTCATTTGTTGCTTTTGCTTTGTGACTCAACTCACAAAGTTGAAACTTCCGCAGGCTGAGCAAAAACATTTATTGACAGAGTCTTAATTTCTGTCAAGTTCAAATAAATTGACTTGTTCATGAAGGCAATATTGAGATGGGGTTCCAAGAAAAGCAGGGGTCAAAGTAGATTCCTGGGGAGATTTTCCTAGGGTACAAAGCCAAATGTAATCTCAAAATTGCACGCACACAAACATTTTTGGCCCAACCTATTATTTTCAAGGCTTACACATGGTCAATGTATATATAATTCAAATTATCCTGGTCACAGTCTAGAAAAACTAAAGCCAAAAACTGAGCTGTGTTCATGAACAGAGCCTAAGAAAATCAGCTTCACAGCCTTCTCTACTACAGACCACATGCAACATTTAAATAAGGCACAGGTTCTAACGGCTTTCGTCTTCCTCCTCGTCTGAGGAGGAGAAGTTAGAAGGATCGGAGGACCAATGTGCAGCGTGGTAATTGTTCATCTTGTTTAATAAAAGTGAACACTCAAAATACAAAAAACAACAAATGTGAAAAACCGAAACAGTTCTGTCTGGTGCAGACACACGAAGACTGAAGACAACCACCCACAAAACCCAACACAAAACAGGCTACCTAAATATGGTTCCCAATCAGGGACAACGATTGACAGCTGCCTCTGATTGAGAACCATATCAGGCCAAACACAGAAATAGCAAAACATAGAAACACAAACATAGACTGCCCACCCCAACTCACGCCCTGACCATACTAAATAAAGACAAAACAAAGGAAATAAAGGTCAGAATGTGACAGTACCCCCCCCCCCCCCCCAAGGTGCGGACTCCGGCCGCAAAACCTGAACCTATAGGGGAGGGTCTGGGTGGGCATCTGTCCGCGGTGGCGGCTCTGGCGCTGGACGTGGACCCCACTCAACCATTGTCTTTGTCCGCTTTCTTAGCGTCCTTTGAGCGGTGATCCTCGCCGCCGACCTTGGCCTGTGAACCCTAATAAAGGGCCCCACTGGACTGAGGAGCGCCTCTGGACTGAGGGGCGCCTCTGGACTGAGGGGCAGCTCCGGACTGAGGGGCAGCTCATGACTGAGGGGTAGCTCATGACTGAGGGGTATCTCATGACTGAGAGGTAGCTCATGACTGAGAGGTAGCTCAGGACTGAGGGGTAGCTCATGACTGAAGGGCAGCTCATGACTGAAGGGCAGCTCCGGACTGAAGGGCAGCTCCGGACTGAAGGGCGGCTCTGGCAGCTCCTGACTGGCGGGCGGCTCTGGCAGCTCCTGACTGGCGGGCGGCTCTGGCAGCTCCTGACTGGCGGGCGGCTCTGGCAGCTCCTGACTGGCGGGCGGCTCTGGCAGCTCCTGACGGGAGGGCGGCTCTGGCAGCTCCTGACTGGCGGGCGGCTCTGGCAGCTCCTGACTGGCGGGCGGCTCTGGCAGCTCCTGACTGGCGGACGGCTCTGGCAGCTCCTGACTGGCGGGCGGCTCTGGCAGCTCCTGACTGGCGGGCGGCTCTGACAGCTCCTGACTGGCAGGCGGCTCTGACAGCTCCTGACTGGCGGGCGGCTCTGGCAGCTCCTGACTGGCGGGCGGCTCTGGCAGCTCCTGACTGACGGATGGCTCTAGCGGCTCAGGACAGACGGGCGGCTCTAGCGGCTCAGGACAGACTTGCGGCTCTGACGGCTCAGGACAGACGGGCGGCTCTGATGGCTCAGGACAGACGGGCGGCTCTGACGGCTCAGGACAGACGGGCGGCTCAGACGGCGCTGGACAGACGGGCGGCTCAGATGGCGCTGGACAGACGGGCGTCTCAGACGGCGCTGGACAGACGGGCGGCTCAGACGGCGCTGGGCAAACGGGCGGCTCAGGCGGCGTTGGGCAAACGGGCGGCTCAGGCGGCGTTGGGCAGACGGGCAGCTCAGGCGGCGCTGGGCAGACGGAAGACTCTGGCCTGCTGAGGCGCACAGTAGGCCTGGTGCGTGGTGCCGGAACTGGTGGTACCGGGCTGGGGACACGCACCACTGGGCGAGTGCGGGGAGCAGGAACAGGGCGTACAGGGCTCTGGAGACGCACAGGAGGCTTGGTGCGTGGTGCCGGAACTGGTGGTACCGGGCTGGGGACACGCACCTCTGGGCGAGTGCGGGGAGCAGGAACAGGGCATACTGGGCTCTGGAGACGCACAGGAAGCCTGGTGTGTGGTGTTGGCACTGGTGGTACTGGGCTGGTGCGAGGAGGTGGCACCGGATAGACCGGACTGTGAAGGCGCACTGGAGTTCTTGAGCACCGAGCCTGCCCAACCTTACCTGGTTGAATACTCCCCGTAGCCCGGCTGTGCTGGCGAACCGGGGACACCATGCGTAAGGCTGGTGCCATGTACGCCGGCCCGAGGAGACGCACTGGAGACCAGATGCGTTGAGCCGGCTTCATGGCACCTGGCTCGATGCCCACTCTAGCCCGGCCGATACGATGTGCTGGAATGTACCGCACCGGGCTATGCACACGCACCGGGGACACCGTGCGCATCTCTGCATAACACGGTGCCTGCCCGGTCGCTCTCTCTCCACAGTAAGCACGGGGAGTTGGCTCAGGTCTCCTACCTGGCTTAACACCACTCCCCGTGTGCCCCCTCCCAATAAATGTTTGGGGCTGCCTCTCTGGCTTCCAGCCGCGCTTTCGTGCAGCCTCCTCATACCACCGCCTCTCCGCTTTCGCTGCCTCCAGCTCAGCTTTGGGGCGGCGATACTCACCAGCCTGTGCCCAGGGTCCCTTACCGTCCAGAATTTCCTCCCATGTCCAGGAGTCCTGTGTACTTTGCCGCTGCTGCTGCTGTCCTTTACCACGCTGCTTGGTCCGGTTTTGGTGGGTGGTTCTGTAACGGCTTTCGTCTTCCTCCTCGTCTGAGGAGGAGAAGTTAGAAGGATCGGAGGACCAATGTGCAGCGTGGTAATTGTTCATCTTGTTTAATAAACGTGAACACTCAAAATACAAAAAACAACAAATGTGAAAAACCGAAACAGTTCTGTCTGGTGCAGACACACGAAGACTGAAGACAACCACCCACAAAATCCAACACAAAACAGGCTACCTAAATATGGTTCCCAATCAGGGACAACGATTGACATCTGCCTCTGATTGAGAACCATATCAGGCCAAACACAGAAATAGCAAAACATAGAAATACAAACATAGACTGCCCACCCCAACTCACGCCCTGACCATACTAAATAAAGACAAAACAAAGGAAATAAAGGTCAGAACGTGACACAGGTAAGGTTTGGGGGCCTCAGGAACAGTGTGCCCTCACCGTGGTCAATGGGTAACCAGAGGAACATGCATTGGACACCAATTCCTGCACTTCTATGATAAGACCTTCCTAATGAGCTGCAGAGTTGTAACGGTGTTCCTCCTCCTCTTCATACGAAGAGGAGGAGTAGTGATTTGACCAACGTGCAGCGGGTTGTGAATACATAATGAACTTTATTCAACAAAACGAAACTAAACACACGAAGAACACTTGATAATTTTACAAAATAACAAAACGGAGTAGACAGACCTGGACATGGAACTTACATAAAATACACGCAGAACTCACGAACAGGAACAGACTACATAAACCGAGACAGTCCCGTGTGGCGCGACAAACACTGACACGGACGACAATCACCCACAAACAAACAGTGAGAACAACCTACCTTAATATGACTCTCAATCAGAGGAAACGTCAAACACCTGCCTCTAATTGAGAGCCATACCAGGCAACCCAAAACCAACATAGAAACAGAAAACATAGACTGCCCACCCAAAACTCACGCCCTGACCAATAAACACATACCAAACAACAGAAAACAGGTCAGGAACGTGACAGAACCCCCCCCCTCAAGGTGCGAACTCCGGGCGCACCCCTACAACTCAAGGGGAGGGTCTGGGTGGGCATCTGTCCGCGGTGGCGGCTCCGGCGGTGGACGAGGACACCACTCCACCACTGTCTTTGTCCCCCTCCTTAGCGTCCTTTGAGTGGCGACCCTCGCCCCCGACCATGGTCCAGGAACCTTCACTAAGGCCCCTCCTACATAGAGGAGACAGCTCAGGACAGAGAGGTAGCTCAGGACAGAGAGGTAGCTCAGGACAGAGAGGTAGCTCCGGACAGAGAGGTAGCTCCGGACAGAGAGGTAGCTTAGGACAGAGGGACAACTCTGTACTAATGGCAGCTCCGGACTGAGTGGCAGCTCCGGACTGGGTGGCAGCTCCGGACTGAGTGGCAGCTCCGGACTGAGTGGCAGCTCCGGACTGAGTGGCAGCTCCGGACTGAGGGGCAGCTCCGGACTGAGGGGCAGCTCATGACTGAGGGGCAGCTCATGACTGAGGGGCAGCTCATGACTGGAGGGCAGCTCATGACTGGAGGGCAGCTCATGACTGGAGGGCAGCTCATGACTGGAGGGCAGCTCATGACTGGAGGGCAGCTCATGACTGTAGGGCAGCTCATGACTGTCTGGCGGCTCTGGCAGCTCCTGACTGGCTGGCGGCTCTGGCAGCTCCTGACTGGCTGGCGGCTCTGGCAGCTCCTGACTGGCTGGCGGCTCTGGCAGCTCCTGACTGGCTGGCGGCTCTGGCAGCTCCTGACTGGCTGGCGGCTCTGGCAGCTCCTGACTGGCTGGCAGCTCTGGCAGCTCCTGACTGACGGACGGCTCTAGCGGCTCCTGACTGACGGACGGCTCTAATGGCTCGGGACAGACGGGCGGCTCTAATGGCTCGTGGCAGACGGATGGCTCAGAAGGCGCTGGGCAGACGGATGGCTCAGAAGGCGCTGGGCAGACGGATGGCTCAGAAGGTGCTGGGCAGACGGATGGCTCAGAAGGCGCTGGGCAGACGGATGGCTCAGAAGGCGCTGGGCAGACGGATGGCTCAGACGGCGCTGGGCAGACAGATGGCTCAGACGGCGCTGGGCAGACAGATGGCTCAGACGGCGCTGGGCAGACAGATGGCTCAGACGGCGCTGGGCAGACAGATGGCTCAGACGGCACTGGGCAGACGGATGGCTCAGACGGCACTGGGCAGACGGCCGACTCTGACCCGCTGAGGCGCACAGTAGGCCTGGTGCGTGGTGCCGGAACTGGTGGTACCGGACTGGAGACACGCACCTCAAGGCTAGTGCGGGGAGCAGGAACAGGGCACACTGGACTCTCGATGCGCACTATAGGCCTGGTGCGTGGTACCGGAACTGGAGGTACCGGGCTGAGGGCACGCACCTCAGGGCGAGTGCGGGGAGAAGGAACAGTGCGTACAGGGCTCTGGAGACGCACAGGAGGCTTGCTGCGTGGTGCCGAAACTGGAGGCACTGGGCTGGAGACACGCACCACAGGGAGAGTGCGTGGAGGAGGAACAGTGCGTACAGGGCTCTGAGGACGCACATGAGGCTTGGTGCGTGGTGCAGGCACTGGTGGTACTGAGCTGGGGCGGGAAGGTGGCGCCGGATATACCGGACCGTGTAGGCGTACTGGCTCCCTTGAGCACTGAACCTGCCCAACCTTACCTGGTTGTATGCTCCCCGTCGCCTGACCAGTGCGGGGAGGTGGAATAACCCGCACCGGGCTATGTAGGCGAACCGGGGACACCATGCGTAAGGCTGGTGCCATGTAAGCCGGCCCGAGGAGACGTACTGGTGGCCAGATATGTAGGGCCGGCTTCATGACATTTGGCTCAATGCCCAATCTAGCCCTACCAGTGCGGGGAGGTGGAATAACCCGCACCGGGCTATGAACACATACAGGAGACACCGTGCGCTCTACTGCGTAACACGGTGTCTGCCCGTACTCCCGCTCTCCACGGTTAGCCTGGGAAGTGGGCGCAGGTCTCCTACCTGCCCTCGGCCCACTACCTCTTAGCCCCCCCCCAAGAAATTTTTGGGTAGTACTCACGGGCTTTTCGGGCTTCCGTGCTAGACGCGTCCCCTCATAACGCCGGTTCCTCTCTCCGGTTTCCTCCGCTCTCCGAGCTGCCTCCAGCTGTTCCCATGGGAGGCGATCCTTTCCAGCCAGGATCTCCTCCCATGTGTAGCAACCCTTACTGTCCAAAACATCCTCCCATGTCCATTCCTCCTTCTTGCGCTGTCGTTGCTGTCCGTTAACCCGCTGCTTGATCTGGGTTTGGTGGGTGATTCTGTAACGGTGTTCCTCCTCCTCTTCATACGAAGAGGAGGAGTAGTGATTTGACCAACGTGCAGCGGGTTGTGAATACATAATGAACTTTATTCAACAAAACGAAACTAAACACACGAAGAACACTTGATAATTTTACAAAATAACAAAACGGAGTAGACAGACCTGGACATGGAACTTACATAAAATACACGCAGAACTCACGAACAGGAACAGACTACATAAACCGAGACAGTCCCGTGTGGCGCGACAAACACTGACACGGACGACAATCACCCACAAACAAACAGTGAGAACAACCTACCTTAATATGACTCTCAATCAGAGGAAACGTCAAACACCTGCCTCTAATTGAGAGCCATACCAGGCAACCCAAAACCAACATAGAAACAGAAAACATAGACTGCCCACCCAAAACTCACGCCCTGACCAATAAACACATACCAAACAACAGAAAACAGGTCAGGAACGTGACAAGAGTAGACCTCAGGGAGACAGGCTCTATGATGTAAAGACACTTTCACTTTTAAATGTAGAATATTTTTCTGTCCTTAAATAATTATTAGAATGATATTCCCAAAAAACATGAAGAAACATGAACATCGGGTGTATTCTCTACGTTCCTTCGGTTTAGAAGTGCTTGCAAGGTTCCTCTTAACACACACACACACAAGCTGTAACACAAAGGCAACTGTGTAGACCACCTAACACTTGCCGCTCAGTTTAATCTGCTACAGATGCCGTATCTTAATTTGAGCCAGTTTCACACAGCAGGTAAATAATCCTGCAGCAACAGGAAATGTGAATTGTTATGTGGATTATATTTAATGGATATTTTTTGTAGGGGTTGATACATTTTATGTTAGGGAAAATCAAATCTGAAATGTTCAAGAAGAAATTACAACTTTAAATGCCTTTTTAAACCTCAAATACACTACAAGTTTGCATGTCCTGCCGCGCAGCAAAATTCCTGCAAAAACAGCATGATCAAATGAAGATATGGCATCGGTACCATTCATCCTCATTCTGGATGGCTCTCCCCAGAGACTCCCAGGCCCTGCCTGCTGTCATATGAGGCCAGAGCTGATAGACAGATGGAGATAGCTGAGCCCAGAGTCCCATATCGATTTGTCATTGATCAATGGAGAATTATGAGAGCCTTCAGGTAAAGTGTCCCAGTGCTGCAGTTACTGGATGACGCTGGATAACATTACATAAAAACATAATGTAGATACAAGCCCACATGCATGCACACGCACACACGCACACACACACGTGCATACTGTACATACAGATCCACATACACACATGGCTGTATAATTTTGCTTCTGTTCACTTTCCCAGTTGAAAGTCGTCTTAGTTTGTTTCACTGTGTTGCTCACAATTATAGGCATCTCATGGCATGTTGTTGTTTTTTATCTGACAGGCTGGCCACAGTGCAGAAGGGTACTCCTCACTTGAACCCAGCACTGGCACCCCTGGAACCTGTCTTGGCACTTCCTCAAACAGGGCTTTGTGGGAGAGGAGTCGAGAGCAGACAGCTTGCAGACAGACATCCACAGATTAATGTATAGGATCTGAGTGTGGGGTGCTTCTATTTCGGTAACCTATTAGATGAAGCTGAATCATTGGATAGTGAATAAAAAAGCCTCAACTGTACTCTACCTGAAAACTTCAAAAATGACACACTGAAACAATGTGGCAGAATTCACATAAATATTATATGAAATGATCAATGCTACATTCAATAAAAACTATGTCTGCTTTACAACATAATATGGCCCTTATCCATTTCTGCAGTTAATGAAAAATGTGTGCCAAGAACCACCAGGCCTAACATGTGCATCAACTATGTACTTTTATGAAGAGACTACTGGAGATTAACAATGACTGGGAGATTGGAGAGTGTCTCAGATGCTTGTGAAGAGGGCCCATTTCCATTTTCCTCAGATCACAAAACCACTTCAAGTCTATTCAGCTGTTTCTCTGTGCTACTGACACAGTCAAGATTTACGATGATAAATTCCCTCACCTACACAAGGATCATCGCACCTCTTCCGTTTGGAAGGAAGTCTTGAGCTGACTTCATGTTCACGCTGTATTGAAATGCAAATAGTTCTTGTTTATATCTTCCCAGCTGAGAGGTCTCTTGAAAAACCTTGGAACCATCTTCCATTTGTACAGTAGAGAAGTAGCTATTTCAGCCTGGAGAAGATATGGTAGAATATTACATGGTAGAAACCCATAAATACTGAATGTAGTGCTTCATATTTTCATTACAAAATAACAACAGGGAGCAGAGCATAAAGCTGAACAGAAACCATGCTGAAAGGCGGTATTGGCAGAGGGTTGATGAGCTACTGATATTGTTGTCGGAAAAGCCATTTGAAAAGCACAGATTTATATATTTTGAGACAAAATTCAGTGTTACTGTCAGACCATAGCACACCCAATATCTATTGAGTATTAAATCACATTACTTTTTATCTTTGTTTTATTTGTTCTTTTGATTGTCCCCCTCTACATTTCTTTGCACACACTGTTGCTAGGTTCTTCTGGGTGAAGATGCCCTGAAAGCCCTTTACGTAGACCATACACTCTTAGAAAAATGGTTCCAGGTAGAACCCTTTTTGGTTCCAGGTAGAACACTCTTGGGTTCCAGGTAGAACCCTCTGTGGAAAGGGTTTTACATGGAACCGAACGGGATTCTACCTGGAACCAAAATGGTTCTTTAAAGGGTTTTCCTATGGGGAAAGCAGAAGAACCCTTTTAGGTTTCGGATAGCATCTTTTTTTCTAAGAGTGTAGACTGATCCAGATAGATTTTGATAACCAGTTGTACACTGGAATAACGTTATAAAGAATCTCAGCCCTCTCAGAAGTCACTTCACATCCCTACACTGGAGCCACAATCATTATATGAGCTAGCTAGGAGATTGATTGAAAAACAGCTCATTACTCATGATTAACGTATGTAATAGAAATAGTGTGGGCCATCACGCCTATTTCACAAATGTCCAGGAGTGGCTTGACCATCTGGAAATTCTGGCAAATGTCAGATGGGCTGGACCATTTTGTTGTTGGGTGGGCTGGTCAAAATTGACACACAAAAATTATTTTTTATATAAAATGTAAAAAATGTAAAAGGTGGGCCTGTTAAGAATTTTTTTTATTATTATATTTGCTCAATTTCTTTGTTATAATCTCTAATGAGTCTTTGGCAGAGTGGGCAAAGGCCCCCTACCAAGATGGGCCGGCCCAGTTTTCTGATAGCCTCAGCTGAGGTCACGCAAACTCACATTCAAAGTCAAACGTGGCATCAGCAAAGAGATTTGACGTTTGACGGCCAAGATCATGGATAGTAAAACATGGAAAAGGGACGTATAAATGTAGAAAGAGTGCATTCTACATTGTCACCTCACTCAAAACTTCCATTTTGGGGGCGTCTAAAACCATTA
Organism: Salvelinus namaycush; assembly: GCF_016432855.1. Lineage (NCBI taxonomy): Eukaryota > Metazoa > Chordata > Actinopteri > Salmoniformes > Salmonidae > Salvelinus > Salvelinus namaycush. The sequence continues at coordinate 24,037,016 of NC_052336.1, read as the reverse complement.
TTTGGTCAAGCAGTGAAGTGCTTTATTCTAATGATTCCTGCATTGAAAGTGTATGCCCTGCCCCTGTGCATGTTTCGTTGGGGCCTGCTGCTGGGATGAGCGAGCCACTCTCTTCTCCCCCATGAGCTGTAGAGAAAATGTGTTCGATCGTATAACATTTCAAAATTCAATTGTGGGAAAACACAGGTTTGGAAGCTTCCTCCCCTTGTCCCTGTCAAAAGGAGGGTCTCAGCTTTCTGGGGGTATAATTTATATTTAAAAGCTGAAGAACACACGCACATCCAGGTACTTTTTGCAGGTGCTGGAGTTATCGGTGAATTCATGAAAAATGAAAAGGAAAATGCTGCTTACTGCTGCTCATGCTCCCAGGTGATTTTATTATAACGTTTCAACCCTTAGGTCTTCATCAGGCGAACATGCCTGATGAAGACCTGGATGCCTGATGAAGACCTAAGGGTCAAAACGATACTCAGCTCAATAGCAACAATTTTACAACCAAGATAATTGATATGGCTTTGCGATATGGAGCTGTGCACGTGAAATGCACACCGGCCATTGCGAGGGAATAGGCCTCCAGGTCTCACGGGTAGAAGCCTACATCTTCAAGATATATTTAGGACATTACATTTACTGTTGGAGCATGAATGTTGCAATTTGTGTTATATGTTACAAATCCAATTTGTGAAATATGTTATACGTTTGTTGTGCTTAAGATCTTGGAGTTCATCTTTAATGTGTTTGAGTTTCCACTTCCTCAGGTGTTGAACCCCAAATTAATTAGCCTTTAATATTAAATTGGCATGTACTCTTATAATCTCCACCCGGCACAGCCAGAAGAGGACTGGCCACCCCTCAGAGCCTGTTTCCTCTCTAGGTTTCCTCCTAGGGAGGTTTTCCTAGCCACCGTGCTTCTACGTCTGCATTGCTTGCTGTTTGGGGTTTTAGGCTGGATTTCTGTATAGCACTTTGTGACATCTGCTGATGAAAAAAGGGCTTCATAAATACATTTGATTGACTGTTCATGTTCATACATTTTACCAGAAGCTATTATCCAGAGAGGCTTACAGTAGTGAGTAAACACATTCTCATACTGGTCCCCCATGGGAATCAAACCCACAACCCTGGCATTGCAAGTGCCAAGCTCTACCAACTGAGCCACATGGGATCACACGGGACTCCATAAAGACGTATTTAATTCATCTCTATTGGATAAACAAATTCTGGATATTCTGGAGTCATATTTTGACAGTAAAATATAGCAACTATAGTCTAAATGACATCCCAAAACTCATGCCAATCACTTTATTAGGTTGCACATCAAAATATCTTGAATCATGCATTCCTTCTTGAAAGTGTTAGATGAAACAACTTATTTATTCAATACCTCTGTAGTCCAATTAATACACTTCTTAATAAAGCACTATGAATGACTTTATAATATGATTACTCATGATTCGGGTTCGACTAAATCATGGGCTGGTGCCACCAACTGTAAAAGATAGTTGCACCAGTAACAGCAGGAGGAAATGTTAGTCTGGAGCCCTGTAATTAACACATATGCCAGGCACTAATTTGCAATATAGCCTAAGTCGTTAGCTTGGCTTTTATAACGTTTAAGGCTTAAGCAGACAGACAGACAGACAGACAGACAGACAGACAGACAGACAGACAGACAGACAGACAGACAGACAGACAGACAGACAGACAGACAGACAGACAGACAGACAGACAGACAGACAGACAGACAGACAGACAGACAGACAGACAGACAGACAGACAGACAGACAGACAGACAGACAGACAGACAGACAAAAATAGTCACAGTGTGATAGCAGAAAAGATGCTGAGACAGATAGACATCACAACAGGGAGGCAAAAAAGGTGAGTTAGAGGTGTTGGCTGGTGTGGATAAAATTCCAGGGCGGAATTATTCTCCCAGTCCGCCCCTACAAATGTCTATGATAGCCTTTTAACTGATTTGTTTTTACTATTTGTTTAGAGGGACATGAAAGGCGGTGGTTGGCCTATGGTGAGTGAGAGGCCTCTGGGGTATGCTAACATGGCCAGGCCGGCTGCTGTGGCCCCCAGTGCTGAGCTGACATTCATTAGCCTAGAGAAAGACATTCATCAGGACCTCACTCACATATTTCACAGTATGCTTTATGAGCACCCATTTATGATCATCAATCCATCTGCCGATTCTATCCGTGCTCTGTGGAGTGTGTGTGAGAGAGAGAGAGAGAGAGAGAGAGAGAGAGAGAGAGAGAGAGAGAGAGAGAGAGAGAGAGAGAGAGAGAGAGAGAGAGAGAGAGAGAGAGAGATCCACATCCACAGGCAAGTTAGAGAGAATCAAGCCAATTGGGAATACAATTTAGCCTGCAGTAGACAGGTTGCTCATTGACCCATCACTAATCTCCACAAAAGTTTACCCAGCTCTACTAATCACATTGGACGTATGACTATTATGAATGCATGCAGCGTGTAGCCTGTCAGAAGTAGCCCACCCTCAAAAAAGTTTGGCCCATACAAACCCAGAATCCAGGCAGGGGCCTGCACAATGAAGAGCTTGCGCAACCCTCATCAACAATTCAGTGGGCTTCTTTCTCCTGGGATATGATCCTGTAAAAATGGAGATGAAGACACAAAGATACAGTCACGTGACATCTATGAGGTACAGGGCTCCTCTATGATTCATGTTTTTCATTAATGTTCCAGTATGTTTTGATGTAATGGTGGTAACACTTTGGAGCTAAAGGAAGTGCTCACACCACCACCTCTCCTGCTTCCTGTGAAACTTTTTAATCGGTCACAAGTTGCAGTCATAAGACCTTTATCAAGCTGTAATACAGAGTTGTTGGTAAACAGGAGCATTAATATCAAATGACAGACTAGCTAGGAGGGCTAACAAGGACATTTTTAAACGTTTATGTTTTTTAATGAATAGCAGGGATGAGTAATTGACAAGGCCAGATAATACTCCCCAATCGATTTCAAACCAACTATTCCTGTCTGGAAGGTAATATGAACATAAACCACTGCAATGTAATTCTCCCTCATTCATCAGCATTAGTCAGCACAGCTAATATTCCCAAAGATTACACAAAAAGTGAAAAGCAGACATAACTCATTCACTATGTGTCGTGAGCATGATGCTGCTAAGTGGCATTCAGCTCAGTTTGACTTTACAGAGAAATTGGCACCTAGCCAAATTGTCTGTTTGTCTGTCTGCCTATCTCTCCTCTGTGTCTCTCCCTCACACTACTTCTCACTCCCTCTCTCTCTTTGTCTCTCTCTCTCTCCTTCTCTCTGTCTCTTTGTTTCTCACACTCCTTCTCTCTCCCTCTCTTCCTCTCTCTGTCTCTCCTTTCTCTCTCCGTCTTTCATTACCTCTCTCTCTCCTCTCCCTCTTTCTCTCCCTGCAACTGGAAAACAGACTAGCCAAGCTCACCCCAGGAAGTCCCTCTGTTCTTAGGCAAACCCTAAAGATGAATCGCACAATTCTGCAAAAGTGCAAAATTAGGTGTTTATTCAGTCAAAACATCACATTCATTTTTCATGTACGGCAGCCATGCCACTTCCCCTTGCTTTTGGATGTCAAGCGAGGGTTAAGTAAGGTACTCAGCAGAGTGGCAAGGGGCCAGGAGGGGGGTGTGAGCAAATAATCACACATTATGGCTAGAGCTGGGACATAAATTAGCCTCATTCCACCATGAGCAGCAGACAAAGTGATTTGTTTGGTCATTCATAGCATTTGAGCAACTTTTTAGCAATTATCATTCACTGGTAGCAATTTAGTGCTGAGTGGACTTTGAGTTTACACAGGGTTAGAATGCTGGCTAGTCCATTAGAGCAAGTCTGAGACAAGTTGCTCAAAGGGTGATGAATGGAACATTTGCCTTTTACATAACCTCTAACTGTTGCAACTCTACATTTACTGCAATTACATTAGACATAAAGATCTACAAATGAGATATGGTCATTAACCATATTGATACAGCTTTTCTTTGTTGATTTTATTCAGATATTTCACTTCACTTGGGAACCACATTATGTGCTTTTTGTGTTTCATAATGTTCTGCATAATGCTGCCAAATTATCACATTTTTCTTCCAACATAGTTGGATGTAATAGCTTTGTCCTTTCTGTTAGTGTAGCCTACTGCTGTGTTGTGTTATGAGGCCAGTCCCAACAGTGTTAAATCAGAATCTGACTGTTTGGCTACAGGAAGTGGCATGGTGCATGAACCAGAGACTGGGTCTGGGGCTGATGATCATTTTAGATGTTCAGTAACTGACACATCAGCTCCCGGGTTGGGGACAGAGGCCAAAGTGGGATTGTGTTTGGAAGCAGGCAGTGGCCAAAATGAAGCATGAAGTTGGGAATATTAGTCCAAATGTCCCCTACAGGATTCCAAAGTCTGATCCACAAGAATATAAAACCCACAGACTGCAGAACACAGTGTTGGGAAGAAATAGTTTCAGAATGATTGTAATAAACAATGAAAAGCTGAGGTTTGCATGTCCTCTGTTCTCTCCTTGACATATAAACCTATGTTATCTAACTCAACACTCAAACATATTTTTTTTTTTTTTTTTTTTTTTTTTTTTTTTTTTTGGGGTGGATCAGCTTAATATTGCGGAAAGAATGTTGCTTCCAATGTAATTGTCTGCATCATTTCCAATCCCCCATATTTTTTGGGGTAAATATATATATCCATACACGCATGCATACATATATACATATATACATACACATACCTATATAGACATACATACTTTTTTAAAGAATATACCTTTATTATTATTCCCCGCAACCCTACCACCGCTCCCCCAATTGGAGTAAACTAATAAACACTTCTGCTTTTACCTTCAATTTATACATCTTATACCTATTTTACAGACACAGACTACTTTATAATAGTTCTCTCTTGTTTGTTCTTAGTCCTTCCTCTATTTCTGTTGTCCATCCAATTTTATTTCCACTTGTAACTGTGCTATTTCACAAAAGCTCCGCACCTATACACATTTCACAGATCCCGTATGCCCTACATTGTTTATCTTGTTATTAGTCCCACCCTTCAGTTCTACTCAACCCTTCCCATCTATCTTCCAACATCATCCATTTCGGATTTTTATTTGCCATATATTTTTCAACTGTGCTGTGATGCTTCACAAAAGATTTGAACCTTCCTATTCTCATAGCTTCTACAGATTGTAAATTAAAAATAAACATTTTTGCTAAAATAATTATTATATTATTGATTGATTGACTATGGCTTTTCAAATCCCCCAGTATTGCTATCTGTAGCGTTAGTTCTAGGCAAATGTTGCAATTCTTCAGCCATTCCTGGACCTGTGACCAAAAACGAGCTACATATGGACAATACCAAAATAAATGGTCTAATGACTCTGCCTCCTCACAGCAGAATCTACAGAGCTGGGAAGATTGTATACCCCATATATATAACATTCTATTAGTTGCAAGAATTTTGTACAATAATTTAAATTGAAAAATTCGAAGTTTTGAATCCGGCGTTGTTTTGCGTATCAATTCATAAACCATGTGCCATGGAATGGGTACATCGAACATCTCTTCCCAACTATTTTGCAATTTATATGGCACAGCTGTCAGTTTTTTGGTCCTTAAATGAAATTGGTATATGTTTTTATTTATCACACTTTTCTTTAACCATTTATGTTCTTTAATACAGGGCCGACATACAAGTTCCTTACTTTTTTCCCCTTCTACTTGCCTCTTCCATTTTTGTGGTAATGCTGCAATTAATTGGTTGTAATTTTGGGTAGAGCAGACATTTCCATATGTCTGTGTGAGCTGCATGTGTGACATAACTCCACCAGTCCTATTTATGATATCATTCACAAAAATTATACCTTTTTTAAACATTTCTTCGATAAATACAGTTTTTTTATCAATTACTATATTTGAATTTAACCACAATATTTGTTGTACTATTTGTTCCGTCCTTTCAGGTGGATTAAACTGAAATTGCAACCAACTTTCTAAGGCTTGTTTAAAAAATAAGGATATTTTGGAGATTATTTCCTTTTCAAACAACCGAAAGTGAGCAGGTGTAATCTGAATAAAGGGAAAAAGGCCCTTCTTGAACATAGGATGAGACATTCGTACCAATTTACTAGAGAACCAGTTTGGATTTAAGTATAACTTTTGTATGACTGATGCCTTTAGTGAGAGGTCTAATGCTTTAATATTTAATAATTTCTGCCCTCCGAATTCATATTCGTTATATAAATAGGCCCTTTTAATTTTATCTGGCTTGCCGTTCCAAATAAAATGGAATATTTTTTGTTCATATAATTTAAAAAGCAGGTCACTAGGTGTAGGCAAAACCATAAGCAAATAGGTAAACTGTGATATGACTAAAGAGTTAATCAGGGTGATTTTTCCACAAATAGACAAGTATTTTCCTTTCCATGGTAGCAAGATCTTATCTATTTTTGCTAACTTTCTATAAAAATTTATTGGAGTGAGATCATTTCTTTCTTTTGGGATTTTTATACCGAGTATATCCACATCTCCGTCAGACCATTTAATTGGTAAACTACATGGCAATATAAAATGTGTATTTTTTAGTGATCCAATACGTAATATGGTACATTTATCATAATTTGGTTTTAATCCAGAGAGGATAGCAAAGGTATCTAGATCCTCTATGAGGCCGTGGAGAGACTCTAGTTGTGGTTTTAAAAGAAAACATGAATCATCAGCGTACAATGACACCTTAGTTTTTAAGCCACGGATTTCTAATCCATTAATATTAATGTTTGATCTAATTTTAACAGCTAACATTTCGATGGCAATAATAAATAGATATGCCGATAGTGGACAACCTTGTTTTACTCCTCTAGATAGTTTAAAACTTTCTGAGATGTAGCCATTATTTACTATTTTACACCTAGGGTTACTATACATAATTTTAACCCATTTTATAAGAGATTCCCCAAAATTGAAATACTCTAGGCATTTATATATAAACTCCAGTCGTACTTTATCAAAAGCCTTTTCAAAATCAGCTATGAAAACCAGACCTGGTGTCCCCGATATTTCATAGTGTTCTATTGTTTCCAGTACTTGCCTTATATTATCTCCAATGTATCGTCCATGTAAAAAACCTGTCTGATTAGGATGAATAATATCTGACAAAACTTTTTTTATTCTATGCGCCAAGCATTTTGCTAGGATTTTTGCATCACAACACTGAAGTGTAAGAGGTCTCCAATTTTTTAATTGGACTGGATCTTTATATATACCACTTGGGTCCTGTTTCAGTAATAACGATATCAGACCTTCTTGTTGCGTGTCTGATAATCTACCATTTATATAGGAGTGGTTAAAACAAGCTAATAATGGTCCTTTGAGTATATCAAAAAAAGTTTTGTATACTTCCACTGGTATGCCATCCAGCCCTGGAGTTTTCCCATCCTTAAAGGCCCCAATTGCATCAAGCAGTTCCTCCTCTGTAATTTGGCCTTCACATGAGTCTTTCTGTACAGATGTTAATTTTACATTATTAATAGGAAAAAAATCCATACAATTAGTTTCAGTTAGTGGAGATGGAGGAGCCTGAAACGAAAACATATTCTTAAAGTACTTTACTTCCTCTTTCAAAATATCATTTGGTGAATCATGCGTGACTCCATCATTTGTAACAAGTTTTAATACATTTTTTTTGGTAGCATTTCTATATTGAAGATTGAAAAAGAATTTGGTGCATTTTTCCCCATATTCCATCCAGTTCGCTTTATTTTTATAATGTATTACACTGGATCTTTCTTGAATAAGTTCCTCCATTTCTTTTTGTTTTTCCTCTAACTTATTCTGTGCCTCTATGGTACTGTTTTTATTGCTATCTAACTGTACTGTTAGTCCTTCAATTTCCTTTGTTAATATGGACTCTTTTGATCTAAATTGCTTTTGTTTTATAGATGAGTACTGAATTGCATGGCCTCTAAAGGCACACTTAAAAGTGTCCCATACAATAAGGGGATCTGCTGTACCTATGTTATGTCTGAAAAAGTCAGTTATAAAATCTTCTGTCCTAGTTCTAAACAATTTATCATCTAGTAGACTTTGATTAAATTTCCAATATCCTCGCCCACGTGGAAATTCTGTAAGATAAATATATATGCCAATTATGTGATGATCCGACCGCATTCTGTCCCCTATCAACACTTTTTTAACTTTTGGTGCCAGAGAGAATGGTATAAGAAAGTAGTCAAGACGACTAGCTTGATTCAGCCTCCGCCATGTATATCTCACTAAATCAGGGTATTTAAGTCTCCATATATCCACTAATTCCAATATATCCATGACATTCATGATTTCCTTAAGTGCCTGAGGGTGATAGTTTGTAGTGTGATTTCCTTTCCGGTCTATAGAGGTATTTAAGACCGTATTAAAATCTCCCACTATAATAATAGAGTCTAGTGTTGCTTGTAGAGTTGATAAATTCTTATATATATTTTCAAAGAAGCTTGGATCATCATTATTCGGACCGTATAGGTTAACAAGCCATATTTGTTTATTGTCCAATAACATATTTAAAATAATCCATCTACCTTGAGGATCTGTTTGGACAATTTGCACATTTGGATCAAAATTATTGTTAATTAAAACCATCACCCCTTTTGAATTTCTTTGCCCATGGGAGAAATATATTTTGCCCCCCCAGTTCTTTTTCCACAAAACTTCATCTAAAACTGTTGAATGGGTTTCCTGTAAACAATAGATATTATAATCCTTCTCTTTTAGCCAGGTAAATACTGATCGTCTTTTCTTATTATCTGCTAAGCCATTACAATTGTAACTGGCTATACTTATTTCACCACTTACCATAATGAGACACACCTTTCATTCTTTTAATCAGAATATATTTTTGTAAACGTACTATTAAAAAGTAACATAATGATTGAGTGTCTATATAGTTGTACCATGATATTTGCATTTCTACTAAGTAAACCTCCAATTGGTCCCTACTATTCCACCCGCTAAAAGGCCTCATCTCGAGATGGCTTGTCATCCCAATGCCCGGTAGACCACCCTCGACCCCCTGTATCCCATAGCCCTGAACCGACTGGGATCCATTCTTTGAAAAGAGCATACAGTGCCATTTACCGAATTGAAGAAGATCAATTACCATATGCATTTCCATTGCCCTCACCTCGATTTGTATTATGTATATCTGTGGATCATCCTCTATTGTCCCTAACATCTTTTACTTCTTCCTTCGCAACAGTTGTGGGATACACACATACACCCACACACACTCAGCCCTTACCCCCACACAACCATAAGCTCACTTTCTCAACAATTGCACCATCCCAGAGCCCAACTCAAGATGGGTCATGATTTACAAATGCACTTGCAGTTGCAGCTGCATGAGAAGGCCTGCAAGACCGCACAAAAAATTAGCAAAAATTGAGAGATTTATTTACCATTGTCATATCCTAGATAATGGAGGTCAAATGTACACCTTATTCCTGAAACACCCACAATACGGCCACCCGTCATGACCATGTCCCCACGCATCTCCATGCAGTCCGACTTTGATTTTGTGCCGCCAGGGCCACAATAATATACCCCCTCTCTGAATGTCCGAGTGTGACCCCCTCCCCATGGGTTACTGCAGCTAGTGTTGCCAGCACTGCCACTGCCTGGGTGGGGGCACCCCACCGGAATCCCCACCGGCTAGGTACAAGGTCGTCAAGGTTCTCATTAGCAGCTTTGAGAATTTCCTTGTATATTATGCTCTCCCTTATTGGGGCTTTGGCTTTGCAGGACCAACCCTGCCAAGCAGGCTCAGAATCTTGAGGGGGCAGTGCTGCTCTTGGTCTCTGACCTCATTTTAGCTGCATACAGACCGCTTACAGCGGGCACATAAAACAGTTAGGGACTTCTCCTTAGTATCTGGGTCATTCAGGTGGGTGTCTAGGGTATAGTGCCATGGACCGTACCATTAAAATAGGATAATAAATAATTAGATATAATTTATAAAAAAATAAATAAAAAATGTAGTTCTCCATGATAGGACAATAAATAAATAAGACGTATAATTCATTATAAAAGTATATCCATCATCTGAACAACATTGAAAGCCCTCTCATACCCGGCTCACAGCAATACATTGGCTCTGGGATATGCAACCATTTCATTACTCACTCACTCAACTTTCCAAACATAACAAATAAAATAAAAAATAAACACAAACCATACCATCCACACATACTGTGCCTTCTGTTTACTTAGTTTTTATCTTCACTATGTTGAATTAGTGCTTGTGTGTTCAATTAGTTATATGTGAAGATTTATAGAAAAGCTATATTTTTTATTGTATTGTTACAATCAGTAACCGGGCTTGAATTGTGTTTATTTCCCTCGTCTATGAGAACTTTGTAATTTTTAAAATAACCATGGAGTAGTCTTTGTGTCTCTGAACAACTGGTTATCAATATATAGTTTATCAACGACGAGAGCTACTCGTTTCGCTTTTAATCTATTTTCTTTGAAAATTGGATACAGAACTTTGCGCCGTTCTGCAATTTCCTTCGGAAACTGATCATTCATGCCAATTTTGGTCCCAGCAAGTCTTTTACCCAGGCTTTTAACCATTATTTTATCTTTAAATGAAGCAAATTTGGCAACGATTGGGCGTTCGTACCTCTGCCCTCTCTGTCCGAAGCGGTGAACGCGTTCAAGTTGGATTTTGTCGATAACTTCGCGTGGAATCTGAAGCGCTGTAAGGAGGAACTCTCTAACTATAGATTCAGGAACTTCTCCTTCTTTTTCTTGGATACCTGTAAGTACCAAATTCTCTCTCATGGATCTAGTTTGTATGTCTAGTAAGGTTTCCTTCAGAACGGTGTTCTCCTTTTTAATTCCATTCATTTCGGTTTCAATCTTATTGACTGTCCCTTTTAGCGCGTGTGTTTGCTTCTCCAATGTCGCAGCTTTTTCATCACTCATCTCTAGGCTTGCCTTCAACTCTTTTATATCCTTACTAACTAATTCAAGTATACCCAGTTTGTCATTTATTGATTTTAACAGATCGGTTTCGACCTTTACCATTCCGGGTGGTGAGAATATTAAATCATCAGTGTCTGTAGAAGAGTCACGTTTTCGTTTTGTAATCGGTTCCCCTGTCTTACTCTCCGTCATGTTTGGTTGTTGCCTGTTTTCGTAATATTTGTCGATAAATGTCTCTAGTTTTAGGATTTGTTTTGTGTTATTGTCCAGATTGAAGGTTATCACTCACCAGATTAAGTAGTGCTAATATTTTAGTCTAATTTAGCAGATATTTCGAATATTATGTTTTATCTTGAGGTGCTCTACATAAATCCCTTCAGTCCGCCATTACCCTTACGTTACCTTTACGTCATACGTCACTAATTAAATTTGGAGCTGACACTCAAACATATTACTGCAAGGCAGTGGATTTTTAAATGCGGAATATTCTTGCTGATGGAATTCAGTCTTCAACAGGAAGGGGAAGGATTGAAATAGGCAAACTTGGTCTCTTTAAGAATATATAAGCAATTCCATGGATATGGTTATGATTGCCAGCTGGACTTAGTAGTATAAATGCTACCTACCAAGAAGGTACTGCAGGTGTAGCAACAGATTGTTCCACCAGATAATGTGATTTAACAACCCCCCCCCCCCCCAAAAAAGTATTTCCATTACTAGGAGTTACTTTTATTGCTCCCTAAAGTAATCCATTGATGTGCACAGTATGCCGCCATCTTGTCTATTTCAAGTCTTCTCTCATTGATCAAGACAGGTGTCTGTCATCACGACATGCAGCATCTCGATCAATGACAAAAGACTTCAACTAGACGAGATGGCAGTGTACACATTGTTGGATTACTTCATGGAGCAAAAAAAAAAAAACGTATTTATTTTGATAACAGTGCATTTTCTCAATTCAAACGGACCCCCTGCAACTCGACACAGACATTTCATGAGACTCCTATTTCCACAAATCGAGGACAAAGACAGCATCGCCAAGCTAAGTTTGGTCGGAAATTCTCTTTGCTAAACCAAACAGTAAGTATCTTGTAACTCCCGGTAATGGATACCAAACATATTTGGTTGAAACTGGTGTAACACTTTGTAGCTACTGCAGGAGCTGTTTCAGGATTTAGGATTTATAAACAGGACTCAAATATACAGTAAAAGGCACTCGATCTGAAGAATTTAGGGTAGGCAAATTTATGCGGAGGTCGGCCCAAGATGGATAGAGGGGTTCAAGGGAGTGTTACAGCTGAGGCATCCAGTGAGGTACTGTACCTGTAGGGAGGGAGAGAACAGACAATTGTGTGATTAGGCCCTCAGCTCAGCTTGCTGACTTCAAACTCATTTAACCTTTTGTCTTGCCAGGTTGATTGCTCAATCCCATGCAGCTGGGTGATTGCAAAGTGCTTCAGCTGCGGGAGTCAGGAGCTGTCCAAGATCCTGCCAGGTATGTGGTGGCAGGTGGTTGAACCGACAGTGGTTTGGAGGCATTATAGTGCTTTGGAGAAGACTATTGCTATTGTGCTACACACATTACATACTTTTTTATTGTCTACCTACGGTCATATATTGTAGTGACCACAATACCTCAACAAAAGAGCAGTGCATCTGTTAAAGTTTGTGTAGTATTTTCGATGACAAACTGAATGTAGCAGTACCGGTATCGCAGAAGGAAGAAAAACATACAATGGTACACAACAAACAAACCGTGGTATACTTAAGCAATAAGGCCCGAGGAGGTGTGGTATATGGCCAATATACCACGGCTAATGGATGTTCTTACGCGCTACGCAACGCGGAGTACCTGGATACAGACCTTAGCCGTGGTATATTGGCCATATACCACAAACCCCCAAGGCGCCTTGTTGCGATTATAAACTGGTTACCAACGTAATTAGAGCAGTAAAAATAAATGTTTTGTCATACCCGTGGTATACGGTCTGATATACCATGGCTTTCAGCCAATCAGAATTCAGGGCTCAAACCACCCAGTTTATAATGAGGAAAATACAGGCTCAGTCTATACCTGTTTCTAGACTTGGTTTTATTATGTGGCTTGAACCCATACATTGTTTTGACATAAGCCCATTGCCAGTGAATAACATCATTAGTCCCTACTGAGGATCTTGGGAGGTTTTGATCCTGCACACTGTGAGAGACGTTTAATCCCCTCTCTCTCTACAATATGCTGTTTGAGATAGAAATAAAGAATAGCATCATGACAGGCAGTTTCCTGGGTCCCCCATGCACTGAGCTTCAAAATGAGCATGCATCTGTCTTAGAGAGTGTTCAGAATGCTTATCTTAATTGATTGCAAGCTATTTCTGGCTTTGGCAGTATAACCCCCCTTACACTCTCTCTCGCTCTCATTCTCTCTCTCTTTCCCTCTCTCACCATATCTCTCCTTTCCCAAAGAGAGTGATTTATTGGTGCTGGTCTACCTGAGTTGAATCCTTTCCTGCATTATGTAAATCCTCTGATGCGTAATGCCATGAGTGATCCAGACAAAGGGAAGCCTGCAGCCCAGGCCCAGAGGGCCTCCGCACTGGTCTAAACTGAGCATTTAAATATTCTCCACAAGCAGTCCTGGATCAAACACATGCACACACATGGACAGACAGACAGACAGACAGACAGACAGACAGACAGACAGACAGACAGACAGACAGACAGACAGACAGACAGACAGACAGACAGACAGACAGACAGACAGACAGACAGACAGACAGACAGACAGACAGACAGACAGACAGACAGACAGACAGACAGACAGACAGACAGACATGCGCACACACAAGAAGTTGAACGTGTTTTACAAGCCTTGTTCTGATATATGAACATAGGAGTGTCGATACAGCCATCACTCGGGCTGCGGTGTCTCTCTCCCTGTCTCTCATCGACATCACGATTAATTAATAAAGGTTCATCAATTACCTCTGTTATCCACCCAACTGTAGAGTGCATCAGCATATATTCACAAGACTTAAACTAGGCAGAGCAACTTGTCAACTGTTATTATCATGATTTTGTATTGGTACTGGAAAGCAAATGTCTGTATTAGACAAGAAAAAACAAATGTATTTTCAGAACAAGCAAGACCTTTTAGTGTGGCGCTACAAAATGAGGCAGAATAACAATTGAAACCCCAAAAGTGAAGCATTTTTTTCTCACATTCCTAGACATACAGCTTTTCATAAACGTTCCTATTGATTTCTTTTTTTCGCCAGTGAAATACCTCATTTGTGTGTCAGAGCATCCTTGAAGAACACTTCTTTGTCTTTTTAGATGATTGTAGTCTAGGTAAGCTGTGAATCCTATCTTTTATAGACGTGGACAGGGAAGCAACTGGGAGCTCTGTGGTTGAGACTTCCTGGAGTCTTTTCATGGTCTCTTGAAGAAGACTTAATAGTACAGAAACCTGTATGTGAGAAGAGAGTGAAGATTTGTGAAACATTAGCACAGCTCTTTACAGTACTTACGGATCTTATAACTAACTTCACTTTGGCCATTTCGTACTGGACCTTTTCCATACCTTGTCCCATACCATGTCCATATTAGCTGACGAAGCATATTCACAGGCAGTATGAAATGTGTTCACGTGTTCAAGTGTTCACACTTCAAAGTAACGTACACATTCTGTATCAATGTTAGGGTACAGTATGAAAACAATTCCTCTCATTACGTAGTCTGTACACTTCAACGGTTGCAATGTACTCATTCCCACAGGTCCTGGTTATAGACTAAGTGCACAGGATGGAAGGACTGAAATCAGGTCTTATTTATGCAGTCGCTATATCCACCGGCCATTGAGTGGAAATGCACCAGCGGCGGGATCACCGCTGTTATTCCTTTCCAGGTTTATCTCAGAAGACACTTTTCATTCTCCGCAAGGGCCTTGATTTACCCCGCAGTGGTTAGCCGCCAAGAATGATGGGTCGTGCATGCAAATAAAGCTGCGGTTTAAAGGTGACCAATTGAACCCTCTCTCTCCCTCTCTGTCTTCCTGGTTAGAACAGAAGGCACGGCTCGTTAGTTCTGCAGCCTGCCTGGACCCATTTCATTCAGGAAACTGCTCCGTTCCAATGACAGAAAGCAAAGGATTGATGGATGGGACATATGACAGCTGGGGACCATGACTGTCCAGACAAAGAGAAAGAGGGAGACTGATGCAGTTAGACCTTTTAACAAATATCTATGTATTGTACTTGTACTATCTCTCTAAATGTACTCGTGTTCAATTCGTAGAATTCATAGAAGTCTGAATTACTCAAGGACCCTACTCACACAGCCTGATTCTTTTGACCGTTATAATCAATATGTCTATTTGTGGTGCTCACTTCACTTAGGGGCATGGGCTAATGGTGTTGCTAGTCTTTCCTGATTACGTTGTCCCACTCAATTGCGAATTTCTGTAAAGTGCTTTTTATTCGCCACCACTAGCATACTGTTGAAACCTGCCTTGAATGTGTCATGAATAGGTGATTTTCTGTATGCAATGGTAGTTTATGACATATAAAACGTATTACAAAGCTTTAATTACTTGCTATTATTATACAAAACTATACACCCATACACGCCCACACACAAGGCTGCTTGTGTTACTCCTTAAAGCCTTGAGGTTCTGCGTGTACTGTCAGAAAGGCAGCAGGCCCTGACCTAGCAAGGCCCTTCTGTGCGGAGAGGAACCCACACACATTCCTCAGACACCACACAAGCCTCTGTCCTTTTCAATTACCTTCCTCGCTCAACCTAGCACATAGCCAGCCAAGCGGAGCCATACAGGAGAGATTATGATGGCAATCTAATTGTATCTCAATCTTTTCTCTCACCCAAAGCAGAGGTGGAACAAAACAGAGAAGAAAAATGGCAGTAACAAAGCACTGTGGACTAGGGGAAAATAACTGGATATCCATATATGTGTGTCGGTTGTGTGTAGTGAGGAGAATGTCTGAGTGAGCTGTGGGGTATTCGGAGGGAGGCTGCTAGGGAAGAGAGACGACCACTGATGAACTGTGGTGTGTGACGGTAAACTTGAAGACACCTCGCTGAATGTATACAACATTAAGGAGGAAGAGAGCAGGAAAACCTCCCTGGCAGGTGAGAGAGATTACTACGGATGAAACAGGATCGAGACTTGTGCAGAGGTGACGCTTGCTACGGTATTTGAGTGGTTATGGGTTGTTAAGGGTTAGCCGCTGCAGTGAGATGTAAAAAGGGGGCATGCCAGCTTGGACTCTACAATGTTGAGGGTATTGTCGGCCATTTATTTGGACATGCAGGGGGTTGATTTGCCATTATCCTACTTCATCTGCATATTATACCTCAGGTTGCGACTAGGATCTTGTACTATATTGAATAGGTAATGCTACCTTTACACTGGTACAGGGAACACTTCCTGTGCTCTCAACAAACTGAGATATTATCCAGCTTTCTTATTGTCTACAGTACTACAAATGTCATTACAATTTCTTGCACATCCTACGAATAGACAGTTACAGTACGGCATGTACTTGGCCGTGTATTTGGAAGTTTGGCCAAAATTATAGACTGAACAAGGGAGTAACTTTGGGTGGCCAATGTTGGTTTACTGTGAGGAAAATCAATAGCCGTGAGTCAATGTCCAGTAGCTTTGAGCGGTCATGGTGTTTCACTTGACCTTTAACCTCTCAACAGTCCAAAACCTCTGGCGTCATTTACATCTCTATTATGAGATGTCACAATAGCCTAGGGCTGTGACCCCTCCTCATCTCAGAGCAACAGTGTTGACCAAAGCATTATCTATAATGGGCAAATATTTGAAATTCTCCGCCCCCCTCATGTTTGAGAATCAGATAAATGAGATTAGTACTACGGCTGTACGTGGAGCTGGAGGAGCTCAGGGAGATACAGTCATTTATCAGAGTACTACTATATTATTAGCCTATTGCTTCATGATTAATATCTACAACCCCTCATTAAACAGGATCAAAATATCCCCTCTTCTGTTCCAGAAAACGCACGTGTAGCCAACCAATGTTCAGGCAACTCCAAGTGTGAATTTACAGTGTAGCTTTACTCCATTAACAATCATCATTAACCATGTGAAGAAAAAAAAACATCACTGACCTCCAGACCAGAAGCACTGGGTTCTGTTAGTTCTGAAGTACACAACAGCAAAATAGAAACTGTATTCTGTTTGGGTTTATCTAGTTGCCTGTTTGACTCAGAGCCTGAAGACAACGAGTAAGAAAGGCAAACATTGAGATCATTTGGATGACACAAACCATGAAGGAGAAGAAATTAGATTTTTATTCTGTGCAGCTATGCTTCTAAATACTCATCTTTATGGTAATGTGTGCCTAAGCCCAAGTACCTCCGTTTAATTAAGAACAGACAAAGGTGTGTTGTTTTGCATTCCTACATTTTCCTTACTATGGATGTTTTTAGTTTCCTTTGTTTTCTCATTCAGATATGGATCAACTTTGTGGCGAATTCAAGCATGACAGATAAAATAACAATGTCTTTTTAAGACACGGTTTCTTATCCTGGTCCTTGGGACCTACATGGGTGAACAATTTTGTTCTTACCTATGCAGCACCTAAACATTAAACTGATCATCAATCCCTTGGTTAGCTGAATCAAGGATGGTTCGGTAACCCTTCATTTTACAGCCCGGTAATTACTAGGTAATAAATAGGCAAATACCTAGTAACAAAAATGTAAAACATGGTAACTATTTCGTCCCAAATGTACTTATTAGGAACCAAGCAAGTACTACATACTTACTTTGTAAATACAAAGTAACAAAATGTAAATATATAGCATCTTTTTAGTCCAAAATGTTAGTATTGAGGACCTTATAAGTAAGGACAAGGTACTTACTATGTAAACACCTAGTCACAACATCTGTGATATTTCATTTATTTATTACCACATACCTACCACATAAATACCTTCAAGTCAATCATCCTGATAAAGAGTGTTAGTTGACCTTCAAGTATCTGGTATTTACATGGTATTAGCAACCGCTTCATTGTTAGTAGGTATTTATCTAGTTGTTACCTAGTAATTAGTGGGCTTAAGGGTTACTGATGGTTCTTGTATTTTCAAGAGTCCACTAGATGCATCAAAATCATTACATTGTGGCCGTTGGATCATATTCAAATCATAGGCTATGGTTAGGACACTTGATATGAGGTCTCCTTGCACAGCGTGTGATATTTTTGCAGACAATACCAATAATTAACTCTCTCTACTTAGAAATGTTAAGGCAATTGAGAAATTCTGATGCAACATTGGGCAACCTAGTGGCACAATCGCGCAGCAAATTAAGTTACATCATAAATTTAGCATAGAGCAGCCAAACATAATTAAAATGGTTCAAGTTAAATACTTTTACCCGTGTTTCTCACATGTGTTACACAGCTCCACGCATATTCAGACCAATTCCAGAACACAAAATGCCTCTGGCCATTACGATCCGTGCAAGAATCTCAAAACAAACATCTTAAAGTTTGTTCAAAAACATGTTTTGGACTTTTTAACAGTAAATATGCTTCAATGGGATTCCAATTAGCACAGACTTTACTGGGTAGAGTTGGCACAGCCTGGGCAAGAGACACCCAAACCAAAGCAAATCCATAGACACAACACCATCCCAGTCATAAATGGGGTAGGTGGTGGGTAAATTTGAACTGGAGTGACTAATTCAACATTGTATTTTTTATGGAATGATTTACATAGCTAAATCGGGTGGATTGATTAGGAGTGACAGGTTACCTGAGATTTGTTATGCTTTCTTGAACTTGAATTAAGACTTGAGAGAATAAGTTCATTGAAAGGGAAAATGAATGTAAAATGTGTGTATTGGTAAGAGCAAGAGAGCATTTAACAGTGAAAACCTTTCCATCATATTTACATGACATCATCTGTCAGAACACGACTTCAAAATAAGTAAGAAATGGAGATGTGGTGAACAGCTAAAAGGTGTGCCTTTCCAAATGCAGTATTTCCATGTGCTGTCAGAGACCATCAGGGATAGGTAAAACAAAGAAAGCAATTAAACACATTTAAAATGCCTTTAGCGATTCACTGGATTCTCTCCCCTCCACTACCTCTCTCTTCATTTCCAGCACACAGACAAGCACCAGCTTTAAATGTAGATAGCGCCTTGGTTCCAGGATACAGTACATTCAAAACCAAGAATGCCTTAGATAACTGCAAGCTCTGTGTCACTGTTACTACAAACTGAGAAATCAGAGCTGAATTACATGTATTATGAGTCCTGCATTATGTATGGTATGTATGAGTTATATATGAGTTATGATGAATCAACCCGGATTATAAGCAATGCTACAAGTTCGTAAAATGATAATGTCTTGAATCGACAGCGTTTCCCGTTTTCTGTTGTGTTGCATACATAGATGTGCATCTCTTAACCAGGCTCATTATGCCCCCATGATTACTCTATTTATCATTACCTGTCACACTTTATAATGGCAAAAACCCTTGCTCATAATCGAACCATGAAAGAATTTAGTAATATCTTCATGTAAACTTGATCAAATGAGACCAGGAAGTTTCGCAAAATCATTAACCTCTTATGGCTGAGATCGGCTAAGATCCCGTTAACGGGATCAATTTGACAACAGCCAGCGAAAGTGCAGGGCGCCAAATTCAAACAACAGAAATCTCATAATTAAAATTCCTCAAACATACAAGTATTTCACACCATTTTAAAGATAAACTTGTTGTTAATCCCACCACATTGTCGGATTTCAAAAAGGCTTTACGACGAAAGCACACCAAACGATTATGTTAGGTCAGTACCTAGTCACAGAAAAACACAGCCATTTTTCCAGCCAAAGAGAGGAGTCACAAAAAGCATAAATAGAGATACAATTAATCACTAACCTTTGATGATCTTCATCAGATGACACTCATAGGACTTCGTGTTACACAATACATGTATGCTTTGTTCGATAAAGTGCATATTTATATCCCAAAATCTCAGTTTACATTGGTGCGTTACATTCAGTAATGTTTTGCCTACAAAACATCCGGTGATTTTGCAGAGAGCCACATCAATTTACAGAAATAGTCATCATAAACTTTAATATAAGATACAAGTTTTATGCACAGAATTAGAGATATACTGCTCCTTAATGCAACCGCTGTGTCAGATTTCAAAAAAACTTTACGGAAAAAGCAAACCATGCAATAATCTGAGTACAGCGCTCAGACAACAAAACCATGTTGGAGTCAACAGAAGTCAGAAATAGCGTTATAAATATTCACTTACCTTTGATGATCTTCATCAGAATGCACTCCCAAGAATCCCAGTTCCACAATAAATGCTTGATTTGTTCGATAAAGTACATCATTTATGTCCAAATACCTCCTTTTTGTTCGCGCCTTTAGCCCAGTAATCCAAATTCATGAGGCGCGAGCAGACGAAAAGTTCAAAAGTTCCGTTACAGTCCGTAGAAACATGTCAAACGATGTATAGAATCAATCTTTAGGATGTTTTTAACATAAATCTTCAATAATGTTTCAACCGGAGAATTCCTTTGTCTGTAGAAATGCGATGGAACGCAAGCTAACTTTCACGTGAACGCGCGTGGTCAGCTCATGGCACTCTGCCAGACCCCTGACTCAAAGAGCCCTCATTCCCCCCTCCTTCACAGTAGAAGCATCAAACAAGGTTCTAAAGACTGTTGACATCTAGTGGAAACCTTAGGAAGTCCCACTGTATATTCGATAGGCGATGAGTTGAAAAACTACAAACCTCAGATTTCCCACTTCCTGGTTGGATTTTTTTTTTTTGCCTGCCATATGAGTTCTGTTATACTCACAAACATTATTCAAACAGTTTTAGAAACTTCAGAGTGTTTTCCATCCAAATATACTAATATGCATATCTTAGCTTCTGGGACTGAGTAGCAGGCAGTTTACTCTGGGCACCTTATTCATCCAAGCTACTCAATACTGCCCCCAGCCATAAGAAGTTTTAAGTTGACCAATTATTTTGACCAATTACAAAACGGCATAGAAAAGTGAGTAAAGCCCATGTTATTTTTTTCACTGCACATAGATCAACTTAATCCGGATCAACTCTCCTTCTATTGAAATAGATGTAAAGGTATTTTGTTTGAGTTAGCCTTTATCTTGCTCAGGTCTCTGCCTCCAATTGGCCTTTTCAGCTTGAGTACCTCTGAAACAATCAATGAAATGGACAGATTGAGGGGAGCATGTCGATATGGAAGGTGGGTGGACCAGGGGCTGAACAACTCAATGAGGCAACAAGACTAGCCATCAGCCATCACCTTCACATACTGTACACCAGCAAGAAATACAAAAAAAGAAGATATTCTCAAGGTGTGTGTATTGTCAACCATTTATGCCGCAATTTACTTTTGTTTGTCAAAATATAGGATATTGTTTAAACTCTCAGACGACTGTGGCCTTCTGTTTGATTAAGAAAATATTAGCATCATAGACAATACTGCTAGCATTGAGCATTGCATGACATCCACGCTCATATCTTCTTTACACGGTACTCCTATCAAGTGTGTCTGGAGAAGAGAGACATAATAGCATAATATAGTTTAAACCATTTTTCATAAACGCACATGCAACCATATTCAGTTTGGCGTCTGGCAGAAAGGACTATATTATCCACTTTTGCAATCATGACTAGACTGAAATGATTGCATCTTCTGGAGAGTTTCAATTGTTTCTGCACCATCCTCTATGCAAAGAGCGTTCAATTGCCTTCAGATCTTTATTTGCAATGCGCTCTGTGTGCTGTAGCTAATACTTCCTTTGAACAAGAGCAAAGAATATTTGTCTTTTAGATACATTTTCAGGACATCGGAAAGTTGTGTCAATTTTAGACTATTGTGTGCGTTTGTAATACATAATCCTTGTCACCTGCAGAGTTTTTATATTTACTTAATTAAACAACCATTATTACTATCAAATGAAGAAAAGCATAGTTTATCTTAATTTTTTTTTTTAAGTTGTTGCCTGTTGCTCCAAAAAGTCCCTACCCTCCTTCTATCCTCTCCTCTATGCATGGATGCCGACATTCTACAGTAGGTGACATACAGGAAAGGTTTCTGATGGGGTAGGGGGGAATCTTTTGTGAGATTAGGGATGCAATTACAGTTGAGGCCCTTGCTGTGACATACACACATATAGCGTAGTGGAGTGACAGCAGGGTGGGGGTGCTGACGCGGTGACAAATGAGCCAGCCACAAAAACTCTCGCTCACAGCTAGTAGCAATAACCTGGAATAATGAAGGATGACCTTAAAGCTCTCACCCTGAAATCTTCACGTTGATTACGCTAGCAGAGAGGCTAAACTCAGTCGGCGCTGATGCGTCAGCCTCACTGAAAAAACATTGCCTCACTACACTACTGTAAAAAAAAGGGAGGTAAGCCAGAAGAACAAGAGGTTGTTTCAATTTTACATTGTTGACTCATGTATTGTCCCATTACGGGCTCTTTATGCACTGTATTGTCCTCCATTCAGTCCTAAAATCGACGCTGTTATAGGCCTACTTCCTAGCTGCAACTTGCTTGGCCCAAGAACCAACCAGTGTGAACCGAATGTTTTTAAACCTCAATGAATGAACAAATTGTTTGGACTTTCAGAAGTTGGATATGCATGACATGTTTTGACGAAATCTGACATCTCATTTATGTTGTGTAATGGTGGTACCCTGCAACAAAGATGAGTCATTAGGATGTCACAAAATGCTTACCTAAAGTCGTCAGGACGTTGTGTCATGGTCCAGAGGAAGTTTTGTCTCCTTCTCAGTTTGTTCCGGGACGTCCCCAAGGACAATATTAGGACGTCTCAGGACTTTTTGTCATGGTCCACCCCCCCCATAATAAAAAGATTACCATCAAAATCCGTCAGTTTAAGATAGAGACATGGGCTGCTTCTCAATACACCATATCCGCCTATGTCGGCCTTCCACCGAGCTACAGCGGTGTTTGTCAGACTAAGAAACATACCAAAAATTGGTCTTCTCACGAAAATGTCTGTAGCATACCAACATCGGCGGATGCGGTGGTTTGAGACAGCAGCCCATGCAAAAAAAACGGAAGTCTCTAGCTTAAACAGACAGACTTTGATGCAGTTTTTTTCATTATGTTAGTTAGATTGCTTGAATTGGGTCCTAAGCCTTTAAGTGAGACTACTCTGAAAGATTAGCTAATGAAATGCATTGTGTCGATGAAGAAACAGTAAAGCTCAAACTTTCCTCAGATTGCTAGGTGGTGCCAGCAGGTAGAGAGCCCTCTTCTCAGCAGCTTTCCCAAAGAGCCGTGTTTTATAGGAAATGGGAGTGGAGAAAAGAGACAGTACTAAGCAATGCAGTTAATTCTCTTCAGGGTTTATTGCTCGACCTCATTAGAAACAATAGACCTTTTAAAGGCTTTTAAATGCCCAGTTAACTGGTGATACAAATGATCAGTGTCAAATATCTCAATGAAAAGAGGAAAAATCTGCTGATTAAGACTAGTGATAGATTCTGAGTAGAGGAAAGGAGAATACAGAGGCTGAATACAGAGTGCACAAAGGGAGGAGGAGAGTAAGGTGAAAGTGAATTGGAACTTTGGTGTAGAAAGGAGACAGGGACAAGTAAGGACCTTCTTTAGAAACAAGGAAGGACATTCTGTATCCACAACAAAGAATACACCGTGGGTATTTTCTAACTGTAATTCACAATATTTCACCCAAGGATGACTCCAAGGCACACAGACCAACATGTTCACGTCCTTTTCACCACACGGTGAAATGTTGAGTCAGCCTTGCCTTGCCTTGCTGAGATGTTCGTCCCTGAGTGATAATGTTAGCGTGAACATGTAGAGGTTGAGTTCGTTTTGGCGTGAGGACATCCTGTCAGGTAGCTGTATATTTAGCTCGACTGTCACAATAGAAAAGCTTATTTTTACATTTTGTACCAGAGATGAGCTTCTGCTGACCGGTGCCAATGTGGCAGGGCCGGCATTGACTCACAATCGCCTCCCGACGTATAACTATCTAGGAGAAATATTGAATATAGCAGGGTACTGCTGGAGACCAGCCTGCCCACAACAGATAGAATGATCTAATTGGAAAAATGTGTAGAAAGATAGACAGATGTTGAAGATCAAATAAAATGTTATTTGTCACATGCTTTTTAAACAACAGGTGTAGACTAACAGTAAAGTGCTTACTTACGGGCAAGGGTGTGCCGAGTACTCGGACAAAACGAGTATTGTAACAGATATGGAGAATTTTCCAAATACGATTATGACACAAGTATTTTTTTGCAATTATCTGTATTCGGGGAAAAAAAGTTATTTTTAACTGCCAGAACGCATCTCTCTTTTCCTCAAACTGTGTGAAGCACTGTGTGCTCCAAACAACTATGGGCTAGTTCTGGTAAAGAAACTGGCGAGGTTTCAGTTGGGCCTGCTGCAACGATTGGATTAGAAAGAGCCACTCTCCGTCTGCTCTCATTTCCCAAGACAGACACATGCGCATGGCTGTTTCAGACACTCACAGTCACGTCTCAGGGCACAAGTCACCCCTTCTCCAAACATCATGTACGAATCAGAACCCGTATCTCATCATCTAGTTCTTTTCTGTAGACTTTCCTGAGGCCATTTGGTTGTTTTTGTCTGTCTACTTGGTGCTGTTCAGCAGGCCTACATTGTCTGTCTACTTGGTGCTGTTTAGCAGTCCTACTTTCTCTGTCCGTATAATTATTCCATTGCTGACGACGTCTGTCGTTTTGTAGTGATCCAAGCCCATGCTTCTTCCTATTATTATTTCTTCTTGCATGTTTACAGAGCAACAGATCATAAGAAAATAAAATTACTTATGTAGATAGTTTAGTTTGATTGTACAAATGTTGTGGCATAAGTGTCGGGAGAGAAACATTTTGCTCCTCTCGAAAGTGAAACAATATATTGGGCAAGTGAATTAGCCAATCTTCATCTAAATCTGTGTCTGGAATAAATGCAGGCAGTAGTAGCCAGCCATGCATTAGGGTATATATTAATCTATTCCATTGATAAGTAGGCCTGCGCGGACCAACTGGCAAGTGGCTTCACTGACATTTTCAACCTCTCCCTGACCGAGTCTGTAATGTTTCAAGCAGACCACCATAGTCCCTGTGCCCAAGGAAGAAAAGGTAACCTTCCTAAATAATTAACACCCTGTAGCACTCACGTTTGTAGCCATGAAATGCTTTGAAAGGCTGGTCATGGCTCACATCAACAGCATCCTCCCAGATACCCTAGACTCACTCCATTTTGCATACCGCCCCAACAGATCCACAGATGACGCAATCTAAATCGCACTCCACACTGCCCTTTCCCACCCGGACAAAAGGAACACCTACGTGAGAATGCTGTTCATTGACTACAGCTCAGCGTTCAACACCATAGTGCCCACGAAGCTCATCACTAAGCTAAGGACCCTGGGACTAAACACCTCCCCCTGCAACTGGATCCTGGACTTCCAGATGGGCCAGTCGTGAAGACAGTCGTGAAGAGGGCACGACAAAACCTTTTCCCCCTTAGGAGACTGAAAATATTTGGCATGGGTCCCAAGCTCCTCAAAAGGTTCTACAGCTGCACCATCGAGAGCATCCTGACTGGTTGCATTACTGCC
This sequence comes from Salvelinus namaycush, assembly GCF_016432855.1. Lineage (NCBI taxonomy): Eukaryota > Metazoa > Chordata > Actinopteri > Salmoniformes > Salmonidae > Salvelinus > Salvelinus namaycush. The sequence continues at coordinate 24,011,314 of NC_052336.1, read as the reverse complement.
TGGTATGGCAACTGCTTGGCATCTGATCGTAAGGCGCTACAGAGGGTAGCGCGTACAGCCCAGTACATCACTGGGGCCAAGCCTCCTGCCATCCAGGACCTACAGTTGAAGTCGGAAGTTTACATACACAGGTTGGAGTCATTAAAACTCATTTTTCAAACGAAAATCAAAAGAAATCAGCCAAAACCTCAGATAAAAGATTGTAGACCTCCACAAGTCTGGATCATCTTTGGGAGAAATTTCCAAATGCCTGAAGGTACCACGTTCATCTGTACAAACAATAGTACGCAAGTATAAACACCATGGGACCACGCAGCCGTCATACCGCTAAGGAAGGAGACGCATTCTGTCTCCTAGAGATGAATGTACTTTGGTGCGAAAAGTGCAACTCAATCCCAGAACAACAGCAAAGGACCTTCTGAAGATGCTGGAGGAAACAGGTACAAAGTATCTATATCCACAGTAAAACGAGACCTATATCGACATAACCTGAAAGGCCGCTCAGCTAGGAAGAAGCCACTGCTCCAAAACCGCCATAAAAAAAGCCAGACTACGGTTTGCAACTGCACATGGGGACAAAGATCGTACTTTTTGGAGAAATGTCCTCTGGTCTGATGAAACAAAAATACAAACTGTTTGGCCATAATGACCATCGTTACGTTTGGAGGAAAAAGGGTGAGTCTTGCAAGCTGAAGAACACCATCCCAACCGTGAAGCACGGGGGTGGCAGCATCATGTTGTGGGGTTGCTTTGCTGGAGGAGGGACTGGTGCACTTCACAAAATAGATTGCATCATGAGGAAGGGAAAGTATGTGGATATATTGAGCAACATCTCAAGACATCAGTCAGGAAGTTGTAGCTTGGTCGCAAATGGGTCTTCCAAATGGACAATGACCCCAAGCATACTTCCAAAGTTGTGGCAAAATGGCTTAAGGACAACAAAGTCAAGGTATTGGAGTGGCCATCACAAAGCCCTGACCTCAATTCTATAGAAAAGTTGTGGGCAGAACTGAAAAAGCATGTGTGCAAGGAGGCCTACAAACCTGACTCAGTTACACCAACTCTGTCAGGAGGAATGGGCCAAAATTCACCCAACTTATTGTGGGAAGCTTGTGGAAGGCTACCCCAAACGTGTGACCCAAGTTAAACAATTTAAAAGCAATGCTACCAAATATTAATTGAATGTCTGTAAACTTCTGACCCACTGGGAATGTGATGGAAGAAATAAAAGCTGAAATAAATAATTCTCTCTACTATTATTCTGACATTTCACATTCTTAAAATAAAGTGGTGATCCTAACTGACCAAAGACAGGGAATTTATACTAGGATTAAATGTCAGGAATTGTGAAAAACGTAGTTTAAATGTATTTGGCTAAAGTATATGTAAACTTCCAACTTCAACTGTATATAATAGGCGGTGTCAGAGTAAAGCCCATAAAATTGTCGGAGACTCCAGTCACCCAAGTCAAATAGTGTTTTCTCTGCTGCCGCACAGCAAACGGTACCGGAGCACCAAGTCTATGACCAAAAGGCTCCTTAACAGCTTCTACCCCCAAGCCATAAGACTGCTGAACAATTAATCAAATGGCTACCGGAAGATTTACATAGACACCTCCCTACTCGCTGTTTATTATCTATGCATAGTCACTTCACCCCTACCTACATGTACATATTACCTCAACTATCTTGTACCCCCGCACACTGACTCGGTACCGGTACCCCCTGTATATACAGTGGGGCAAAAAAGTATTTAGTCAGCCACCAATTGTGCAAGTTCTCCCACTTAAAAGATGAGAGAGGCCTGTAATTTTCATCATAGGTACACTTCAACTATGACAGACAAAATGAGAAAAAAAATCCAGAAAATCACATTATAGGATTTTTTATGAATTTATTTGCAAATTATGGTGGAAAATAAGTATTTGGTTACCTACAAACAAGCAAGATTTCTGGCTCTCACAGACCTGTAACTTCTTCTTTAAGAGGCTCCTCTGTCCTCCACTCGTTACCTGTATTAATGGCACCTGTTTGAACTTGTTATCAGTATAAAAGACACCTGTCCACAACCTCAAACAGTCACACTCCAAACTCCACTATGGCCAAGACCAAAGAGCTGTCAAAGGACACCAGAAACAAAATTGTAGACCTGCACCAGGCTGGGAAGACTGAATCTGCAATAGGTAAGCAGCTTGGTTTGAAGAAATCAACTGTGGGAGCAATTATTAGGAAATGGAAGACATACAAGACCACTGATAATCTCCCTCGATCTGGGGCTCTACGCAAGATCTCACCCCGTGGGGTCAAAATGATCACAAGAACGGTGAGCAAAAATCCCAGAACCACACGGGGGGACCTAGTGAATGACCTGCAGAGAGCTGGGACCAAAGTAACAAAACCTACCATCAGTAACACACTACGCCGCCAGGGACTCAAATCCTGCAGTGCCAGACGTGTCCCCCTGCTTAAGCCAGTACATGTCCAGGCCTGTCTGAAGTTTGCTAGAGAGCATTTGGATGATCCAGAAGAAGATTGGGAGAATGTCATATGGTCAGATGAAACCAAAATATAACTTTTTGGTAAAAACTCAACTCGTCGTGTTTGGAGGACAAAGAATGCTGAGTTGCATCCAAAGAACACCATACCTACTGTGAAGCATGGGGGTGGAAACATGCTTTGGGGCTGTTTTTCTGCAAAGGGACCAGGACGACTGATCCGTGTAAAGGAAAGAATGAATGGGGCCATGTATCGTGAGATTTTGAGTGAAAACCTCCTTCCATCAGCAAGGGCATTGAAGATGAAATGTGGCTGGGTCTTTCAGCATGACAATGATCCCAAACACACCGCCCGGGCAACGAAGGAGTGGCTTCGAAAGAAGCATTTCAAGGTCCTGGAGTGGCCTAGCCAGTCTCCAGATCTCAACCCCATAGAAAATCTTTGGAGGGAGTTGAAAGTCCATGTTGCCCAGCAACAGCCCCAAAACATCACTGCTCTAGAGGAGATCTGCATGGAGGAATGGGCCAAAAGACCAGCAACAGTGTGTGAAAACCCTGTGAAAACTTACAAAAACGTTTGACCTCTGTCATTGCCAACAAAGGGTATATAACAAAGTATTGAGATAAACTTTTGTTATTGACCAAATACTTATTTTCCACCATAATTTGCAAATAAATTCATTAAAAATCCTACAATGTGATTTTCTGGATTATTTTTTCTCATTTTGTCTGTCATAGTTGAAGTGTACCTATGATGAAAATTACAGGCCTCTCTCATCTTTTTAAGTGGGAGAACATGCACAATTGGTGGCTGACTAAATACTTTTTTGCCCCACTGTAGCCTTGTTATTTTAATTTTATTGTGTTACTTTTTTATTATTTTTTACTTTAGTTTATTATGTAATTATTTTCTTAACTCATCTTGAATTGCACTGTTGTTTAAGTGCAAACACCGGGGCCTCGCTGCGGTGGCGGTCAGCACTGGCCTTCTGCCGCCCTTCGGCCCATTTAAGATACCCGTGGGCGGCCTCCCAGGTCTCCCTTGAGCGTCTCACCCAATCGTCCACCACAGGAGCCTCGGTCTGGCTCTGATGCCATGGTACCAGGACCGGCTGATAGCCCAACACACATTGGAAGGGTGACAGGTTCGTAGAGGAGTGGCGGAGTGAGTTCTGGGCCATCTCTGCACAGGGCATGTACTTCGCCCACTCCCCTGGCCGGTCCTGGCAATACGACCGCAGAAACCTACCCACATCCTGGTTCACTCTCTCCACCTGCCCATTACTCTCGGGGTGAGTAAAAAGGCTGACCGAGACCCCCAAACGTTCCATGAACGCCTTCCACACCCTGGACGTGAACTGGGGACCCCGATCAGAAACAATGTCCTCAGGCACCCCGTAGTGCCGGAAGACGTGAGTAAACAGGGCCTCCGCAGTCTGTAGGGCCGTAGGGAGACCGGGCAAAGGGAGGAGACGACAGGACTTAGAAAACCGATCCACAGGATCATGGTGTTGCCCTGTGACGGTGGCAGATCCGTCAAGAAGTCAACCGACAGGTGTGACCAAGGCCGCTGTGGAACGGGAAGGGGTTGTAACTTCCCTCTGGGCAGGTGCCTAGGAGCCTTGCACTGAGCGCACACCGAGCAGGAGGCCACATAAACCCTCACGTCCTTGGCTAAAGTGGACCACCAGTACTTCCCACTAAGACATTGCACCGTCCTACCGATCCCCGGGTGACCAGAGGAGGGGGACGTGTGAGCCCACCAAATTAGCCTGTCTCTAACCTCCAGCGGAACGTACACCCGTCCAGCTGGACACTGTGGTGGAGTAGGCTCAACACGCGATGCTCGCTCGATGTCTGCATCCACCTCCCACCTCACAGGTGCCACTAGACAAGAAGCCGGGAGGATGGGCGCAGGATCGATGGCCCGCTCCTCTGTATCATATAGTCGAGACAGTGCGTCTGCCTTAGTGTTCTGGGAGCCTGGTCTATAAGAGATGGTAAACCTAAATCGGGTGAAAAACATGGCCCACCTTGCCTGACGAGTGTTCAGTCTCCTCGCTGCCTGAATGAACTCTAGATTACGGTGATCAGTCCAGATGAGAAAAGGGTGTTGAGCCCCCTCAAGCCAATGTCGCCACACCTTCAGAGCCCTGACAATAGCCAGCAGCTCCCGATCCCCCACGTCATAGTTTCACTCCGCCGGGCTGAGCTTCTGAGAAAAGAAAGCACAGGGGTGGAGGTTCGGTGGCTTACCCGAGCGCTGGGAGAGCACGGCTCCAACCCCAGCCTCGGACGCGTCCACCTCCACTATGAATGCCAGAGAGGGGTTCGGATGCGCCAGCACGGGAGCCGAGGTAAAAAGAGCCTTCAGACGACCAAAAGCCCTGTCCGCCCCAGCCGACCATCCCAGACGCACCGGCCCCCCCCTTCAGCAGTGACGTAATGGGAGCAGCCACCTGCCCAAAACCCCGGATAAACCTCCGGTAGTAATTGGCAAACCCTAAGAACTGCTGCACCTCCTTTACCGTGGTTGGAGTCGGCCAATTACGCACGGCTGCAATGCGGTCACACTCCATCACCAACCCCGATGTGGAAATGCGATACCCAAGGAAGGAGACGGCCTGTTGGAAAAACAAGCATTTCTCAGCCTTGACGTACAGGTCATGCTCCAACAGTCGTCCAAGTACCTTGCGCACCAGAGACACATGCGCGGCGCGTGTAGTGGAATAGACCAGAATATCATCAATGTAAACCACCACACCCTGCCCTTGCAGGTCCCTGAGAATCTCGTCTACAAAAGATTGGAAGACTGCTGGAGTGTTCTTCAACCCGTATGGCATGACGAGGTACTCATAATGGCCGGATGTGGTACTAAACGCTGACTTCCACTCATCTCCCTTCCGGATACGCACCAAGTTATATGCACTCCTGAGATCCAGTTTTGTGAAAAAACGTGCTCCGTGAAATGACTCAATCGCCGTGGCAATGAGAGGTAGCGGGTAACTAAACCCTACCGTGATGGAATTTAGACCTCTATAGTCAATGCACGGACGCAGCCCTCCCTCCTTTTTCTTCACAAAAAAGAAACTCGAGGAGGCAGGTGAGATGGAGGGCCGAATGTACCCCTGCCCCAGAGATTCAGATATGTATGTCTCCATAGCCACCGTCTGCTCCTGGGACAGGGGATACACGTGACTCCTGGGAAGTGCAGCGCCTACCAGGAGATTTATCGCACAATCCCCTCGTCGATGAGGTGGTAATTGGGTCGCTTTCTTTTTACAGAAGGCGATAGCGAACAGGGAGAGGAGTTACCTTCGGTAGAAGTCGTGACAAAGATGAACTACAAAACTTATTGTATGACCTCTAATACACTATATTAGGCCCAGCCTTTGGAACATTGGTTTTCCTAGATATGGCTACTATATTGTGATCACTACATCCAATGGATTTGGATACTGCTTTAAAGCAAATTTCTGCAGTATTAGTAAAGATGTGATCAATACATGTTGATGATTTCATTCCTGTGCTGTTTGTAACTACCCTGGTAGGTTGACTTATAACCTGAACCAGGTTGCAGGCACCAGTTACAGTTTGAAGCTTTCTCTTGAGTGGGCAGCTTGATGAAAGGCAGTCAATATTTAAATCACCCAGGAAATAAACTTCTCTGTTGATATCACATACATTATCAAGCACTTCACACAAGTTATCCAGATACTGACTGTTAGCACTTGGTTGTCTATAGCATATTCCTACAAGAATGGGCTTTAGGTGAGGCAGATGAACCTGTAGCCATATTACTTCAACATTATTTAACATGAGATCTTCTCTAAGCTTTACAGGTATCCGATTCTGAATATAAACCTCAACACCTACACCATTGGCATTTCTGTCTTTTCTGTAGATGTTATAACCATGTATTATTACCACTGTATCATCAGAGGTATTATTTAAGTGAGTTTCAGAGATAGTCAGAATATAAATGTAATCTGTTACTAGCAAATTATTTATGTAATGAACCTTGTTTCTTCAGCTACATATGTTAACGTGGGCTACTTTTAGCACTTTCTGGGATGCTTGATTGTATTCGTTGCTTTACTGGGAAGCTTAGCAGAAGTAGACATGCTTATGTTTTTTTATGTTAGTGCAGGGTGAGCTGCACACAGTGGACTTCCTACTAGGGCACACCACCTCAGTGCTAACAGTATAACTTGGGTTCATAGGCACATGATTACTGCATACAATAGCTGTAGGATCAGCAGAGACATTCAGGGCAGTTAGGTTACTTACATTGTGTCTTCCAACGCCCCTGGGTTAATGTACAGTACATTTGCTAAACTATTATGACAACTCAGCGACACAATGGTAGGGATTAACTGAGCTGGGCTTGGGTAATTGATAAGTCATTGTCTCAACGCAGCCTTCTAATGCTGTGAATGGATCCAGGAACCCACATTATTTGGGTGGATCCTATCCTCCTTATAAAATGAGCTTTTTTTCCAGAAGGTATCAAAATTGTCAATGAATGTTACACCCACAGAGCTGCAATAGTTCCGTAGCCAGTTATGGAGGGCTAAACGTCTGCTGAAACATTCAATGCCACGATTTAGGGAGGGCACAGGGTCAGATATTATGGGGTGTGTGTTAGTGTCAAGCAGAGACCCAATCAGTTCTTTAAAATTCATCTTTAGCTGTTCTGAGCTGCCCTTCATAATGTCATTGAATCCCACAATTATCCCGGACAAGAGCGTAATAAACACAGCTTCAACAGTGCTGGATACTTTTGTTAGCTATTCCAGGCGAAGCAGGCTCCATTGCAACCTAGCTAATTAGCTTGCTAGTTGGTAGCAGGTTTTGAAACAAACACTTATGAGAAAAATACCAAATGAAACAAAATAAAACTTTTGAAACAACAGCCCGAAACATCAAGTTGAATTGCAGGAGGTATCCGAGCTTGTGACAGTAAAAATAACATGGCTATATACAGGGAGTATCAGTACCGAGTCGATGTGAAGGGTTACGAGGTAATTGAGGTATCTATGTACATAGACAGTAGGTAGGGTTAACGTGACTAGGTAACAGGATAGACAATACACATTAGTGGGTAGCCATTTGATTAGCTATTTAGCATTCTTGTTTAACAGTCTTATGGCTTGAGGGTAAAAGCTGTTCAGGGTCACATTGGTTCCGGAGTTGGTCCACTGTTACTGCTTACTGTGCGGTAGCAGAGAGAATAGTCTACAGCTTGGATGACTGGAGTCTTTGATCATTTCTTGGGCCTTCCTCTGACACACCTGGTATAGAGGTCCTGGATGAAAGAGAGCTCGGCCCCAGCGGTCCAGTGATGTACTGGGCTGTACTCATCACCATCTGTAGTGCGTAGCGGTCGAGTGCCTTGCAGTTGCCGCACCAAGCGGTGTTGTTGCCTACCCCCCTTCCCCCCTCCTCGTCAAGAAGTCCAGGATCCAGTTGAAGAGGGAGGTATTCAGTCCCAGGTACTGGAACTTGGTGATGAGAATGGAGGGGACTATGGTGTTGAATGCTGAGCTGTAGTCAATGAACAACATTTTAACATAGGTATTCCTTTTGTCCAGGTGGGTGAGGGTAGTGTGGAGTGCATCATCTGTGGAAATGTTGGGGCAGTATGCGAATTGGAGTGGATCCAGGGTGTCTGGCATGATGTTGAGGATGTGAGCCATGACCAGCCTTTCAAAGCATTTCATGGCTACAGACGTGAGCGCTACCAGGCGGTAGTCATTTAGGCGCTTTTGAGCACGGGGACTATGGTGGTCTGCTTGAAACAAGTTGGTATTACACACCGGGTCAAGGATAGGAGGAAAATGTCAGTGCAGACACTTGCCAGCTGGTCAGTGCATGCTCTGAGTATGTGTCCTAGCCCCTTGCGAATGTTAGTTAACCTTTTTAAAGGTCTTACTCACATCGGCTACGGAGAGCGAGATCACGCGGTCGTCCTGAACAGCTGGTGCTCTCATGCATGGTTCAGTGTTGCTTGCCTCGAAACAAGTTTAGAAAGCATTCAGCTCATCTGGTACGCTCGTGTTGCTGGGCAGCTCATGGCTGGGTTTCCCTTTGTAATCCGTGATAGATTGCAAGATTGCAAGCACTGTCTGATTTGCCAAAGGGAGGGTGAGGGAGGGCCTTGTATGAGTTTCTGTGTGTGGAGTAAAGGTGATGTAAAGTTTTGTCGCCTCTAGTTGCACAGGTGACATGCTGGTAAAATTGAGGTAAAACAGATTTTAGCTTCCCTACATTAAAATTACCTGCCACAAGAAACGCCGCCTCCAAATGAGAATTTTCTTGGTGGCTTCTGGCCCTATACAGCTCGTTGAGTGAGGTCTTAGTGCCAGCCTCAGTTTCTGGTGGTAAATTGACAACTACGAAAAATATAGATGAAAACTCTCTTGTTAAATAGTATGGTCTGCAGCTTATCATGACTCAGGCCATAAAAACTAGAGATATCCTTAACATTAGAGATCATCCACCAGCTGTTGTTAACAAAGAGACACACCCCTCCTCCCTTTGTCTTACCCGAGTCTGCCGTCCGGCGTTCAAATTCCTTTTTGGAGCCCAGGATTACGGCCTGGTCTGGAGTAAACAGAACGTCTATAGTATTCATTGAACGTTAAAGTAGACATTTTTATCCAAATTGGGGTTAGTGATCGCTCTTCTGATGTCCAGAAGCTGTTATCGGTCAGAGGAAATGTACAACAAAGTTAAGATCAGCGTAAAAAATAAACACATGAAAAAATACCAAAAATTGGTCAGGAGCCTGTAAGACAGCTTCTGACACTACAGCGCCAACTTGCTTCTAGAACCTTTACATTCGTTATTTACCCTCTCCCCAGCTCTTGGCAATCTTCTCTACTGTCTTCCATTTCCCTCTCCTCCCCCTGTCCACCTCTGTTGTTCCTTTTACTCTCCTCTCTTCTCCTCGTTCTCTCATTGTTCTGTCCTCCTCCCTCCCGTCCTCTCTGTTCTGTTCTGTATTGCATGGCCCTGTGTACAGGCTCCACCTGGAGCCTCCCAGCAGTCCACACCATATGCTGCCTGGCCATGCACTCTTCATATAAAAATAAAAATAATATTGAAAAATAGAATTACAGTAAACCATGTAAATATAGTCTTAGAAATTAGCTAGTCATAAAATGTCATAGTTAGTAAGGTGTTACCAACCTTTTGAATATTCCAGTAGTTTAATTTCTCACAACCATTGGGAGCCCAGCATTCAGAGAACCTTTCATATTGTATGAATTGTGGCGCTAATATTCCCAAACTATCCCTAACGTGATACTAGGTTGAAATGTGTGTTGGATATAGTATATCGTAGTGTTTTGATACATTTTGTGGGCTGTGGAAGGGGAGGACAGTAACCTGTTGCCACAGCAATTGTTTTGACAATAGTGTGGCCTGATAAACCTTCTCCAGCACCCAAACTGCACACGTATATCAGTGATGGATATGGTGGGAATAAGAGGTCTTTAGTCCCATAATGCTGATCTTTGCCTCATCCTCCCTCAATCCCAGCTAAAATATAAGTGTAAAGGGACGGCATCTGCAATCTGGTCCATGTACAGGCAGGGAGAGCCTAGTAGTTATCTTCCTGATGGAATGGATTGCACTGAGAGGGCAACCGTTGATCTCATATTCTCTTATTAAATAATTGACTGATATATTAATGGGATCTTGTCCCAGCAACAGAACCACATCATTATTCTCCTCCCTCTCTTTAATACTACATATAGAGAAAAAAAATCCATTGCTCTCTTTTCTCTCTCTGTCCTGTCACTCTCTTTTTTGAAATTGCATGGCAGGAACATTTATCAAAATATAATGTATGCTTTGCTTCTCCATCATAATCTCAGTCACCATTAACAATAAAAACAGCGACTGGAGCCAGGTACAGTATTGACCAGCGCTTCCCAGAGTGTAATGTCTGTTCAGGTCAGTTGATATTTCATGGCAAACTTTCCAGCAAGGAGTTGGCAATCTGTCCTGCCACATCTGATTCTTCATGGAGAAAAAGCTACCTCTTAAGTGCTTTATCACAAACTCTGTAGAATGGTGTTGCTATGGTTACTCTTAAATCACAAATACACGCTGTCCCATTTTGCCATTTGTTATAGCATCATATGTCTACTCACCCAGACTATTGTCCAGAAAGTACAGTACCAATCATAAGTTTGGATACACCTACTCATTCAAGGTTGTTTTTTTACTATTTTCTACATTGTAGAATAATGGCAAAGACATCAAAACTATGAAATAACACATATTGGATCATGTAGTAACCAAAAAAGTGTTAAACAAATCAAAATATATTTTATATTTGAGTCTTCAAAGTAGCCACCCTTTGCTTTGATGACAGATTTGCACACTCTTGGCATTCTCTCAACCAGTTTCACCTGGAATGCTTTTCCAACAATCTTGAAGGAGTTCCCACATATGCTGAGCACTTGTTGGCTGCTTTTCCTTCACTCCGCGGTCCAAATCATCCCAAACCATCTCAATTGGGTTGAGGTCAGGTGATTGTGGAGGCCAGGTCATCTGATGCAGCACTCCATCACTCCTTCTTGGTCAAATATCCGTTACACAGCCTGGAGTTGTGTTGGGTCATTGTCCTGTTGAAAAACAAATGATAGTCGCACTAAGCACAAACCAGATGGGATGGCGTATCGCTGCAGAATGCTGAGGTAGCCATGTTGGTTAAGCACCCGCACACCATCACACCTCCTACACATGCAGAGATCATCCGTTCGAACCAAAAAGGTGTACAGTCAGCGTTAAGCTGCCCAAGCCTGAAAGATACCTGGAGACTGTATGCAGCAGCTTCTGGCCAGAATGCATTGCATTGAAAATCACTCAAAAAATAAACAATCCATATCATCAAACTAATGCAGTTGGAATTCATACAAAATAGTTTACAGACAGGCTTCACATCAATATCCAACGATTGAGTTCTGTTCCGTTACCCATCACATACAGTATACAGTATTGTGGATATGATATGGGATAGTTCTAAATGGGTCACAGAACAGATCTTGCAATCCAAGTATCCCAGCTAAACCTCACTAACTAATACTTTATACACTGAGTGTATAAAACATTAGGAACACCTTCCTAATATTGACTTGCACCCCCCCCCCCCCCCCCCCCCCCCCCCCCTGCTGCCCTCAGAACAGCTTCAATTCGGCGGGGCATGGACTCTACTAGGTGTCGAAATTGTTCAACAGGGATGCTGGCCCATGTTGACTCCAATGTTTGACTGGATGTCCTTTGGGTGATGGACTATTGTTGATACACACAGGAAGCTGTTGAGCATGAAAACCCAGCAGCGTTGCAATACTTGACACACAGAAACCGGTGCACCTGACAACTACTAACATACCCCATTCAAAGGCACTTAAATCTTTTGTCTTGTTCATTCACCCTCTGAATGGCACACATACAATCCATGTCTCAATTGTCTCAAGGCTTACAAATCTTTATTTAACCTGTCTCCTACCCATCATCTACACTGATTTGAAGTGGATTTAACAAGTGACATCAATAATGGATCATAGCTTTCAACCTGGATTCACCTGGTCAGTCTACGTCATGGAAAGAGTGTTTCTAATATTTTGTACGCTCAGTGTTTAATTTTTTTATATTTTTATTTAACCTTTATTTAACTAGGCAAGTGATTTTTTTATCGTTTTTTTATCCCATTGACAAATTCATTATTTCACAGAGTCCATCAGTAATGCTGGCGGCAAGACTGACTCCAGAATCATAATTGTGCTTGTGTTTAACCTGCTAATGATGATAACGTAATGATGACCTGGCAATGGCATCTTCTCTCAACGACGCATAGTAAGGAGGAGAGGAGAGGACGGGTGGAGACTGAAGAGTCAAGTTCTGTTTTTAAAACAGGTTGTGAGACCCTAAAAGCTTTGGGCACCGAGCAAAATGCCCGAAATACTCAGATAAATAAATATGAACCATGCAGAGGTTTTCTTCATCACTTCTTCATCATCTCTCTTTTCCTCCTTCTACTGTTCCCACAACACACTACTCTGAATACTTTCTGGTGTCACACTACACTGCACATTTGCTAGTCTCCATTTTTGGGAAATGGGGATTATGCAGTCTGAAAAGGTCTTGTGCCTAATTATTTTATGATCTGTCTCAATGGTAGAACTGTATGGCGGATTGTGGGACCATTTCTGTTGATGAATGAAGGAAAGCTGTGAATAATTTCAGTGAGAAAGGACATGAGTCACATTTTATCAGCAAGGTTTCATCTGAAGAAAGAGTACAATATAAATGTATGATGATTTCCCCATCCCCTTTGTCTCTCATGTATATTGAAAATATGCCAATCAATCTGTGTCCATGGTAGTCACCTCCACCCCACTGTCACAGCTATACAAATAGCTAAGGTGCACTGCTGGTTTGGCTCCATAGCCTCTATCAAGTAATGAGGCCTGAAATGAAATGCAGTACATTTGGCAATAAATGCTGCCATTTTATACTCCTTTCTGTGCTTTGGTGTGATTAATGAATGTAGAAATGTTCAGATAAAGTTTAGCTCTTTTGGCAGAAAGTCTGCATGTATTTGTTTGTTTGACTAGTCTCTATATAGAATGTAATCTAGTGCACAGTATGTCACACACTAACCTACACTACATGACCAATAGTATGTGGACACCTGCTTGAACATCTCATTCCAAAATCATGGGCATTAATATGGAGTTGGTCCCCCCATTGCTGCTATAACAGTCTCCATTCTTCTGGGATGGCTTTCCACTAGATGTTGGAACATTGCTGCGGGGACTTGCTTCCATTCAGCCACAAGGGCTTTAGAGAGGTCAGGCACTGATGTTGGGCAATTAGGCCTGGCTCGCAGTCAGCTTTCCAATTGATGCCAAAGGTGTTCAACGGGGTTGTGGTCAGGGCTCTTTGCAGGCCAGTCAAGTTCTTCCACGCCGATCTCAACAATCCATTTCTGTATGGACCTCGCTTTGTGCACGGGGGCAATGGCATGCTGAAACAGGAAAGGGCCTTCCCCAAACTGTTGCAACAAAGTTGGAAGCACAGAATCGTCTAGAATGTCACTGTATGCTGCAGCGTTAAGATTTCCCTTCACTGGAACTAAGGGGTCTAGCCAAAACCAAGAAAAACAGCCCCAGACCATTATTCCTCCTCCACCAAACTTTACAGTTGGCACTATGCATTTGGGCCGTTTGCGTTCTCCTGGCATCCGCCAAACCCAGATTTGTCCGTCGGCCTGCCATATGGTGAAGTGTGATTCATCACACCAGAGAACGCGTTTCCACTGCTCCAGAGTCCAATGGCCGCTAGCTTTACACCACTCTAGCCAACGCATGGCATTGTGCGTGGTGATCTTAGGCTTATGTGCGACTGTTCGGACATGGAAACCCATTTTATGATGCTCCCGACTAACAGTTCTTGTGCTGACGTTGCTTCCAGAGGCAGTTTGGAACTCGGTAGTGTTGCAACCGAGGACAGACGATTTTTACACACCACGCGCTTCAGCGCTCAGCAGTCCCTTTCTGTGTGCTTGTGTGGCCTACCACTTTGCGGCTGAGCTGTTGTTGCTCCTAGATGTTTCCACTTCACAATAACAGCACTTACAGTTGACCGGGGAAATTCTAGTAGGGAAGAAATTTGACAAACTGACTTGTTGGAAAGGTGGCATCCTATGTCGGTGCCACATTGAAAGTCACTGAGCTCTTTAGTAAGGCTATTCTACTGCCAATGTTTTGTCTATGGAGATTGCATGGCTGTGTGCTCAATTTTATACACCTGTCAGCAACAGGTGTTGCTGAAATAGCAAAATCTACTAATTTGAAGGGCTGTCCACATACTTCTGTGTATATTGTGTGTATGATTGTAATTATGTACTATTGTTCAGCAATATACAATGTTAGAGCGATTTCTGAGTAACTGAGACTCAGGGAACTCTCACAACAGTAGGGGATCCCAGTTAATCGTATCGAAACAATGACTAATCAAGATCAAACTTGGCACTCTCTCACCTGTATCTCTGTTTGTCCAATCTTATTGAACTCAAACAATCAACGCAATATCATCGATTGTCTCTTGCTGCATGTTTGCCATTGTAATTCGTCTATGATTTCATATTTTGGCAAAGGAAATAATTTTGTGAAGTATCTCTTCTTGTTTGTCTTATTCTCAGAGGCACAATTTGCATAGCTGAATTGCTGCAAAGCTTCCACCTGTCAGTTTGGTCCTTGTTTTTCAGAGGGAACAACATAAAAGGGAAAACAAATTAACAATTAAGATTAATAAACCAATTAGGCACATTTGGGCAATCTTGATACAAAATGTTGAACAGAAATGCAATGGTGCATTGGATCAGTCTAAAACTTTGCACATACACTGCTGCCATCTATTGGCCAAAATCTAAATTGCGCCTGGGCTGGAATGATACATTAAGGCCTTTCTCTTTTATTTCAAAGATGATGGTACAAAAAAAATACTAAACAATACATTTTTTTCTTTGTATTATCTTTTACCAGATCTAATGTGTTACATTCTCCTACATTAATTTAACAATTCTACAAACTTCAAAGTGTTTCCTTTCAAATGGTATCAAGAATATGCATGTCATTGTTTCAGGTCCTGAGCTACAGACAGTTAGATTTGGGTATGTCATTTTCGGCAAACATTTGAAAAAAGGGGGCGGATCCTTTAAGAGAATGAGTGAAACAGTTTCATGGTTTTTGTTTCGTTTTTTTCTTTTCTGAAACTAATAGGTGGATAACGTTGCTCAGGTGCACAGTCATTCTTGACTTTCTATATTTATTTGCATTGATAGCCATTCCCAGTATTTGAGAGCTAATAACTAATCTTCTTCTTTAAACTCAGCAAAAAAAGAAACATCCCTTTTTCAGGACCCTGTCTTTCAAAGATAATTCGTAAAAAATCCAAATAACTTCACAGATATTCATTGTAAAGGGTTTAAACACTGTTTCTCATGCTTGTTCAATGAGCCATAAACAATTAATGAACATGCACCTGTGGATCGGTCGTTTAGACACTAACAGCTTACAGACGGTAGGCAATTAAGGTCACAGTTATGAAAACTTGGGACACTAAAGAGGCCTTTCTACTGACTCTGAAAAACACCAAAAGAAAGATGGCCAGGGTCCCTGCTCATCTGCGTGAACGTGCCTTAGGCATGCTGCAAGGAGGCATGAGGACTGCAGATGTGGCCAGGGCAATAAATTGCAATGTGAGACGCCTAAGACAGCGCTACAGGGAGACAGGACGGACAGCTGATCGTCCTCGCAATGGCATACCACGTGTAACAACACCTGCACAGAATCTGAACATCACACCTGTGGGACAGGTACAGGATGGCAACAACAACTGCCTGAGTTACACCAGGAACGCACAATCCCGCCATCAGCGCTCAGACTGTCCGCAATAGGCTGAGAGAGGCTGGACTGAGAGCTTGTAGGCCTGTTGTAAGGCAAGTCCTCACCAGACATCCCCGGTAAAAACTTTGCCTATGGGCACAAACCCACTGTCGCTGGACCAGACAGGACTGGCAAAAAGTGCTCTTCACTGACGAGTCGTGGTTTTGTCTCACCAGGGGTGATGGTCGCATTTGCGTTTATCGTCGAAGGAATGAGCGTTACACAGAGGCCTATACTCTGGAGCGGGATCGATTTGGAGGTGGAGGGTCCGTCATGGTCTCTGGCGGTGTGTCACAGCATCATCGGACTGAGCTTGTTGTCATTGCAGGCAATCTCAACGCTGTGCGTTACAGGGAAGACATCCTCAACCCTCATGTGGTTCCCTTCCTGCAGACTCATCCTGACATGACCCTCCAGCATGACAATGCCACCAGCCATACTGCTCGTTCTGTGCGTGATTTCCTGCAAGACAGGAATGTCAGTGTTCTGCCATGGCCAGCGAAGAGCCCTGATCTCAATCCCGTTGAGCATATCTGGGACCTGTATCGGAGGGTGAGGGCTAGGGCGGTTCCCCCCAGAAATGTTCGGGAACTTGCAGGTGCATTGGTGGAAGAGTGGGGTAACATCTCACAGCAAGAACTGGCAAATCTGGTGCAGTCCATGAGGAGGAGATGCACTGCAGTACTTAATGCAGCTGGTGGCCACACCAGATACTGACTGTTACTTTTGATTTTGACCCCCACTTTGTTCAGGGACACATTATTCCATTTCTGTTAATATTTACACATGTTAAGTTTGCTGAAAATAAACGCAGTTGACAGTGAGAGGACGTTTCTTTTTTTGATTTTACATTTTGTCTTCTCCCTACTCCGCTGCTCTTATCCGTTTTTAGAATCATACTTTGTGCCAAGTTAAGCTATACAGGGGCCTGCCGCCATCAATATAAATGCAAATAAACCGTGGGGCACCGAGAGGCCGTGGTGTGGTTTTGTGATGATAATATTATACTTTTGCCTCAGAGGAAGTTGCAAGACTAGGTATTGAGCTGCAGATGAGGGCCAGGCTTTGAAGTTCTAACACATTATCCCAAGTGGAAACACATGAAAAGGAAATGATTCTTTAGCGGGAAGATCATAAGGCCTGAAAGAGACTCCTTTTTATTTCACCAAGACTGGGAGGGGGCCACAAACAATGAGATTTCAAGTAAACAGTGCAAAGGAGGGTCAGCTTTGTACAGTATTGTAAATAGTTGTGTCTTTGGCGCCTGTATTTATTTTGCACTCTAACTGGGGGCTATGGAGTCAAACGAGTCAAAGAGTCATGTGCTGTGGTGTGTAGATTGAGATGTAATGCATGGAAATGCATGGAAAGCTATTTGCATTCATTGCTTATTACATGTTAAACCTATCACTGCTCTCTCATACGCCTCCTTCTCCCACGACTTGTCATGGACATTCTCAGGACATCTTTTTTCTATATTGACACAGTAACGGAAGATATAAAATTGGACACTTCCTAGATTGAGGCCTAGCCATGATGTATTGTTAGCCAGAGGCGGTGGGTTATTTTTGCCGATTCAGGCGGTTTTGGCAAATAACCTTGTGGAAGGGTACCCACCATTAGTGTGGTTACATGGGATTTTACAGCATTGAGAGGTTCCAATCATCAATAGTTATCACCAAAATCACTGATCAATTACACCAGCACAAAGGGGCAAACCTAAAATGCCCGTCATTCTATGCATACAGGTATTCTACCTTCAGCTCTAATAAGTTAGTCATCATAATAGCATCTTAAAACTGCAGTTTGATCTTTCTGTTCAACTAGTGATGACCTTATCTGTGAGAACGTAATTCAAGCCCTTACATCTCCTCAGCAGTTTCATCTCAGATCTCGTTTCACCTGAAAATAGGACAGGACATGGACAACAATGTCACCCGAGAAATGATATGTGTATTTTGGTGTCTTATTTCACCTAATTATCAGAACATTGTTAGACTATCGCCGTAAGGTGTGATCTATTAATGAAAGCAGAGGACACAGCGGGCCAGGTCATGTTTCAATTCATGGTTATATAAGAATCACGTGAAGTACCACAGCAAATCATTTTCACAAATTGGATCGCTGAATATAATCTCAATGAAGCCTGTCTGACTCGGATCAAAGAAGTACTGGTGACTCAGGAGTCTTCAAAATCCCACTTAGAGTGGCACAACACAGTGCTCTCTACACAAATCATATGTTTAGTACACGCTTAGAACAACAACAACTAGATGTTAAACACAATTTAAGTGTGGGCATAACTCTTTGAATACAGTTAGTCATGTGGATACTTTGAACTTGCAGAGAACTATAGTTTGAGGGAGAAAGAGCTGGGAGAGAGTGCTAGTTTCCACAGAAGAATGCGTGGGTATGTAAGGAGATTGACTAGAACCTGGAAGATAAAGAGAGACAAAGATGGATGGGGTAAAAGAGTGCAAAGACAGAGACAAATAGTTAAAAGTGGGATAGTGTGAAAGAGAGAGGGATAAAGGAAGAGGGAAGAAAAGACAGTCTGCTAAACAGAGTGACAACTCCTTGTATAATGCAGCGGCGAGGAGCCTGCTGTTTTTGTTTCCCCATGCTGAGAACAAATGGTAGTAATCAGGGACTCTCCAACTGACAATAAATATCAGGATGCGTTCCCTCGCTCAGAAAACAGAGGAGAAGGAGAACATAAAGACATTCGAAAAAAGTCTTGCCTTACTTCTCTGAAAAGAGACGCACTAAAAGCCACTAAAGTTGCAATTTCAGAAACTGGTGTGCGACATAATGTTTGAAAATAACATATAACGCTATAAAGAGAAAAGCAGTGGTGATGGTTTGTATTTCTGTTGTCAATATTTCTTTCTCTTTGTGCTGCAATGTGACAAGGCCTTTTTCTAGACAAGGCCTTTATTGTGACTGCGAACCCAAAATATACCAATTTTAGTAGGACTAATAGCTAGCAAATTGAATGTCAAACACATTAAAGAGAATGAATACCATGAATTCAAGGTTTTTCATGAAGGACACACTTGTATGTCTGTATTTAATATATTGAACCAAACGGAGAGGTCAAAAACACTGTTGTATTATGAAGGCTTTGGAAAACATTGAATCTTAGTGTGGTATTCCAACAATTGCAGATAGCGGCTTCCAGATAACACATTATCAACCACAACCACAGTGTTCCTCCTACCCAGTCATGATGAAATAACTTCCGTATCTACTTGATCAATGTTATTTAGAGTGTCTTCATGACTAATTTCTAAAACCTCTGAGAGACTGGACTATTTTCTCCCTCCGCTTGCCTCAGTCTGTCGCTATGTCAACATGCTTTTGTTCCCCTTCCTCCAGTAGTTTGCTGTGATTAGGGGATGCACAGCGGGGTGCTGGCAGAGCCTCTCCCCACGCTTAACCAAGGTAATTGACTGCCTGTGAAGAGGCCTGCTGAGTGCACCGGGAGAAAGGGTGCCTTTCCCACACTGCCCGCTACCTAAACCTTTTATTATCCCGAGTCCACTGCTTCCTGTGCCTTAAAACTGTCATCTTTTAATTTCCACCTAATCAAAGGTGCTTCAGTGGGTTATCTTTTTCCTGGAGCCTGTGGCATATTCAAGGGAACAGAAGAAACAAGGAAGCCGAAAGGGAGAGTTTATTTCATAAAAATTAAAATGACAAATTTTTTTACTCCCTCACTTCACTATTTCAAAATGGCCTGTGTTTCGTAACAAGGCTTCATTCGAATAATGAGTCTCCATTCTTTCACGTTGAATGAGCTTTCGCTGGCGACTTCACTGGTATTTCTATATGAAAATACAGCTAATTCTCTGGAGTCTATTGACATTATTGCATCTCAAAGTCATCTCCCTTTCAAAATATTTGCTTTGACAAGGAATGGACCTCATCATTTAGTCTTATCTCGGCAAAATCCAGACTGCGCATCCACGTACAGTGAATGCATGGAAACCATCACCGTGATAGTGCTGTGAAAATGCTTTAGTTGTTAACATGTAAATGAATCATGACAGTTACTGTATCTTGAAGGTATGCATCAATCTCTCCTCTCGACTGATATCCACCGGTCTCTCTTTCTCAACGGAGCTGGGGATTTGAGAAAGTGTACATTGTTGCCTACTGCTGATGAAATGCCTTTGCTATTTTGTGTGTGAATGTGTGTTGTTGAGTTCAACAAATCAAATCAAATCAAATGGTATTTGTCACATGCGCCAAATACAACCGTGAAATGCTAACGTGCAAGCCCTTAACCAAAAATGCAGTTTTAAGAAAAAATAAAGTAAAAATGGAAATATAACAAATAATTAAGGTGCAACAATAAAATAACAGTAGCAAGGATATATACATAGGGGTTCCGGTACAGAGTCAATGTGCGGGGGCGGTAGTTGAGGTTAGTCGAGGTAGTTGAGGTAATATGTACATGTAGGTAGAGGTCTATGACTAGGGTGGCTGGAGTCCTTGGCAATGTTTTAGGGCCTTCCTCTGACTGAAGAGGAGTACTCTCAATTTAAAAACAACCAATGGTGTTGTTCAATTCTGCATAACAAAGAGAACAGGACACCTTCCGCTGACAGTGTATCAACAGTCAGGGTGTGATGTGTGACACTCGAAATGATTAGCTCTCTAATCCTTAAAGCTGTACACAAAAATCTTGTGTTATGGAGACATATACAAGCTGCTACATTGTTTTTTTCTCTCTCTCTCATTCTCTCTCACTCACTCGTCCTCAAATCTAACATCCTGCAATGAAATCTTAGAGAGACAGATTCTGTCTGGGAATTGTGTCGTCCAATATAAAGTAAAGAAATTGAATTTGGTGAGGTCAGGGATAGAATATATAACGCCAAACAACCAGTAAGATATACAAGCCTATTCAAGAGAGAGATACAAGGCTACTACTTGTTTATTTTTATGACACACACTGGATACAGTGGACAATACTTATTTGAATTGTATTTGGTATATAATGGATTTTCTTAACTATAAAGCTGTCTTTTTTTTCCATTCCATGGCTGTTTTAATAGGAATGATTAAAATGTGCAGATTTGCACAGGAGAACAGAGAATGTAATTTATTTTTCTACTAATCTGGCTCATGGTCAGCACTGAGTTGTCCCAAGGTCAGTCAGTGTCATAGTCTTATCACTGTTCGGGAGTATATAGGGTCTTGAGATTGGAGGACATGGTCAGTGCAATATTAGTGTAATGGTCGTCCTACTAGAACCTCTGGCTGAGTCTTCAAGAGGAAGTCTATGTCCATATTCGTATTCTAAGCAAATGAAAAAACCTTCAAATGCATGCTACAGGATAGTGATGATGATGATGATGATGATGATGATAATAATAATAATAAATAAATAAAACAAATCTGGAAATGCATCGAGATGGAACAAATTCCCCCCCAAAAATACCACAATCAAGGGAATTAAAATGTAGGTCAACTCAGGTAAAATGAAAAATATTAAAGGCTCTATCTTCCGTAAAATGCACGAACAGCAGGATTGAGAACGCAGCCGTGTTGCGTGAAGCTGCACGACTGGATTGTCTGCGTCACATTAATATCATATATTTGAAATGAATAAGACAGGAAGCAGCCTCCATGTCACACCGAGGCACCGTTCCCCCTGATACTGTAGCACCAACAGCCAGCCATGCAGTAAGGTCATGAATTACTAAACATGATCCTTGGCTAAATGTAAGAGACTGCACATCTGCGGATGATTGCCTGACACAAGCAGGCTCCTCATATGGCTCATTCACCACCTTTGATGGCTTCCTGTGGAAAGAGCTATGTCTCAGCTATGTCTCTGTAAACTCAGCTATGTCTCAGCTATGTCTCTGTAAATTCAGCTATGTCTCAGCTATGTCTCTGTAAACGCAGCTATGTCTCAGCTATGTCTCTGTAAACGCAGCTATGTCTCAGCTATGTCTCTGTAAACTCAGCCATGTCTCAGCTATGTCTCTGTAAACGTAGCTATGTCTCAGCTATGTCTCTGTAAACTCAGCTATGTCTCAGCTATGTCTCTGTAAACTCAGCTATGTCTCAGCTATGTCTCTGTAAACTCAGCTATGTCTCAGCTATGTCTCTGTAAACTCAGCTATGTCTCAGCTATGTCTCTGTAAACTCAGCTATGTCTCAGCTATGTCTCTGTAAACTCAGCTATGTCTCAGCTATGTCTCTGTAAACTCAGCTATGTCTCAGCTATGTCTCTGTAAACTCAGCTATGTCTCAGCTATGTCTCTGTAAACTCAGCTATGTCTCAGCTATGTCTCTGTAAACTCAGCTATGTCTCTGTAAACTCAGCTATGTCTCCGCTATGTCTCTGTAAACTCAGCTATGTCTCAGCTATGTCTCTGTAAACTCAGCTATGTCTCTGTAAACTCAGCTATGTCTCTGTAAACTCAGCTATGTCTCTGCTATGTCTCTGTAAACTCAGCTATGTCTCTGTAAACTCAGCTATGTCTCTTTAAACTCATTTGAACTCATTTAATCTCATTCAGCCACGTGTGCTCTAATAGGCCAAGAATGTCTTACTTAGTCTTACGAAGAGGAATGTTTTGATCAGCACACAGATGCAACCAGGAGAGCCTCTAATAGAATTGTTACTCGTTTTACAGAAATAGAGAATTAATATAGAATTTACTGTTTTGTTTAATTTGTGAAAATTAACCAATTGCTGATAGAGATTGTGACTTGGGAGCCCTTGCAGAAAAAAACACTTGGGTAAATGCAGAGGTCAATGCTCATAACATATGAGCAATACATTCTGTCCTCCTCTGGCCCACGATGGGTGTTGATGAAACAATCAATAGGCCTTATTTGAGGTCAGCCCTACATAATGGCTGGTTTTGATGGTGTGGATCTCTAGCGACGCTGCTGGGGGCTCGGAATGCTGAAGATCATGATCCATCTTGGGGAATCAGTGGCTCGACTCAAGCTGCCCTTTGTTATTCAGCTAAGGCCACTCATCTATTGATATTTCTCTACTGTCAAATAAGACCAGGGACTTGCTGTTCCGTGTAAAGACGTTTTACAATGAGGTAATCAATAGCACAGTTTGACAATCCCCCTTGATTGGATAAACATATTAGCATTCATGTGCTTTCAAATATAAATATTTTTCCTGGTTCATCTAGTACATGTTTTTACTGTATAGTTTGAGCATGGGGCATTTTACAGTTTGAGCACGCTCACAAACCACAGTGTGGCCTAGAGCCTTCAAACTCAACTCTGGACCCCGAAGCCAGGTCCACTGCTTATTTTGATTGTTCTAATCAGGGACTGATTTAGACCTGGCACACCAGGTGGGTGCAATTAATTATCAGGTAGAACAGAAAACCAAAAGGTTCCGAACCTCATAGGGTAAGAGTTGAATACCCCTGACCTACAGTATGTGTGTGCAAGTACAAGTGTGTGTGCAAGGCCTGCTGTAAATTATATTATGAGCCCCTAAGTGCATGTAAAGGGGTTCTGGTTAAGGAAAGAGAATGTCAGTCTCCTGACACTAACACATTCTCAAGGGACAGCACCAATGCTGCCCATTGAAACAATGAGGCCATCAGAACTGAAATGAACCTTCCAGCATAACCTTGGACTTTTGACTCTTTATTCAAAATGAATTGAGCGCTACTGTTAAAACTAGTGGAAACATCGCCCACAGCCTGATAAAATAGAGTCATCATTTCCCACAGCAAACCCTTTCTCTAGCTCTCATGTCCTCTTCTCCCAATTCTCTCTGACTCTAGCACTCTATACTAGCTTTGGGTGAAGTGCTAATGGGAAGAATTCAGTGAACAAGCAATGCATTATTGGCAGCTAGGCAGCTGGGAGAGCCGTTTTAGGATTCAGCCAGGGGATCAGTCTGCTGCACCATCCAGGCATCTCAGAAAGACCCTAGATTAAAGCAATAATGGTGGCACCGAGTATGGACCACTTGGTGGCACACATTCTTAAAGGTCTGTGTGTGTGTGTGTGTGTGTGTGTGTGTGTGTGTGTGTGTGTGTGTGTGTGTGTGTGTGTGTGTGTGTGTGTGTGTGTGTGTGTGTGTGTGTGTGTGTGTGTGTGTGTGTGTGTGTGTGTGTGTGTGTGTCACAGCAGGCTGGTCACACCAATCATCACAATCATCAAACCATAAACCGTTATGACATGTATTGGGTGACATTGACATAGTTCCCTATTTATTTTCAAAGCAAATAGCACAACATGATTAAATAGGAGCACGACTGTGTTGAATGGTTCAATATCATAGTGAGATTGATTTTAATCCGAATTACCACATTGTCTGTTTGAGGGAATACGGATTATCCCGGTGGTTATAATACCAGAGGCTGTGCGACAGCTGACCAATACTGCAACAACAAAAGTATAAAGCGCTGCAGTTTTTCTGTAGGCCTATTTTTCACATTAAATAAATACACATCTCCGCTCCTGCTAATTTTAGAGTGGCTTGTTGAGTTTGGAGAGAAAACAGCATGAATCATCTTGATTCTATATGTTTTAAGGGCTGGCATTTCGTTTGGACGTCAAGTTGTGAGAATTGTCCTCATAGGTTGTGCCGTTCGTTGATTTGAGGGAAGGGTTGATTAGGTTTCAACGCGCGTCAGGCTATCGGTGGCGTCGCGCGCATGCCACACTAAGTTAGTGGGTTTGGAAATGCTAAAGCGCCTCCTCACTGATATGCACTCGCACACAAAGCAGACGGATCCGCTCGCGAAACTGGGAACTATCTACTGATCCTCCAGGTCTTAGTACAAAACACGGGACTCTCGTCCTCGGCAGGTCCTCTTTATGGGAGCGGACACAAGGATGGTTATGTAATGGGTCTTGGAGAAGTGCCCGGGAAACCGTCCCTTCATGTGGAAAGCAGAATGAGCAGGTTTCTTTCAGCCGAGAAGAAGTTTGGTTTCGACCTGAAGCACATCAGGAAATAAGAAATCACAGTTATAAAGGGATAATAACAGAATATAGAGCAGCTGCAGAACATTCTCACTTATCAAGAGAGGGTATTCTGGTTCGCACCTTTGGATTGTACGTTTTTCGCCTGGCTGGCAGGAAAACATATTGGAGTACGTTATTTGGATCTTGTGAAATATCTTGAATATTTGGGAAAGCTAACGAATTACCCAACAGATCAGAGACCAACGCTTGCCCATCATGGAAATTGAAATGTTGATGTTATAAAGATACATTTATGGTCAAATGACCGTCTTTACGCGCTCTCTAATCTAACTACCCTAGGATATCTATGAGATGGAAAAACGGGGACTCAACGGCGTCCTTTATTATTTCCTTCTTAATGCACCCTTGTTATTCTGTGTAAATGGTAAGTCAACTTTGTTAGTCGTGGCATGCCGTGCTTTTGATGGTGAACACACTTGCTGTCAATCGAACAGCCCATGTCGTTAGATTTGGGATTTCAAGCTGTTGTGATATGGACCGGACCGGGTCATTATTTGAAGTCGAGCGCATTATTATGCTGCAGTGACTTGGTCGTTATAAGAAAAAACGAATTACGTTGTCGATTAAATGATACATGGGTGAGAGAATAGATTGATAGGATTCAAGTATTAGACGCACACACGTCAAGACTGCGCTTCAGCAGTTTTGCATAATGTCCACATTTCCTCACTTATGCTAAGCCTAATGCAAGATGAACATGGTCTCTCAAAACACGTAAGGCAACAATAATTAGTATTCTCATAGTGACCAAATACTTGTATGTATTCCGTTACAGGTTATATCAAACGCCATGGTCATTTCAATTCACCGTACACAGTACACAGGTCACATGAAGCCAATACGCCTAGTTGTGTAGGCTACCTTTGCGTCATTGCTTCATTGTCAATTTTATTTTAAGTCTTAAACTATTATAAACTGATATTTAAATTGAATGGCAACCTGAACATGATTGTATTGCGAAATAAAGAAAATGTGGAAACGGATCTCACTAAAACGCATGTCAGTTGTCTGTCATGAGGCTACGTAATCTCATACCTTTGTAAATGTGTTATTCCAACATAGTAATATCACTCTATACTTTCTCTTTTCTCAATGTTAGCTACGTTTACTGAAGTGCCCAAAGATGTGAGTGTCAGTGAGGGAGAAGACGTTGAGATGCCGTGCGCCTTTCGGGCCATCGGATCATCGCCCTTCTCGCTTGAGATCCAGTGGTGGTACCTAAAGGAGACAACACCTAAAGAACTTGCACACGAACTGCAAATAAGCGCTCCGGCGAACAGAGCCAAGGTAATGCTGTCCCCATGACTGGGAGGGCAGGTTGGGCTGCTCCCGGGCAACTACTGAGAGGGGCTCTGTTTAAATGTTCGAAGTTGCACCAAAAGTGATTGACACTTACGGCTACGGCTGTGTGCAATCTGGCCTTTCATGATGGCATCGCCATATGTAAGACATATGTCACTATTTATTTGATGGACTCGATTACAACATGTTTGCCGACTAAAAGCATGTGAAAGGATATACTGGAGATTATAAACACTGTGTGGCCATTCATATTAAAGAAGGAGGTGTGTATATTGGGGTGAGCGGGAGGGGGTGCGTCACACCTAATGATACAAATGGCACTTGTTTGATTTTAAAATTAGTTCAGGGAGAGTTCTCATGCATGCAGCGGAAATGCCCACGTTGGAATATTCCATAATGCTGTTGGATAACTGTGACATGATTACGCAATCTGTGCCTTTGTTTCAATCGACTCAGGGACACAGAACAACCCCATCTGTAGTTTCTGCTCTGTTATTGAAGCACAATAAACATGCACTGGAAAACACAAACGATCATTTATGACAGCTCGAGAGTTAATACAGCTGTTGCTGTCCATGGTGTCGATGTCAATGCACGCTGTTTCGGGCAGGTTTGGGAACAACGCAACTGTTGCTGTCCATGGTGCTGATTCCAATGCGCGCAGCTGTAGAAACAATTGTGCAATGTCGAAAGCTATTCAAAATTGCACATGGAATTCCAATTGTGTTGAAGCTCATATCCTAAAGTGTAATTACTATTAACGAGAGTATTATGCAGTCTTGTGTCTCTGGCTGACCATAACACTTCGACAAATTTCTGGTTTCAGGTCACTCAAAAGGATGCCACAAAAATAAGCGTAAGTGTTTGTGTTTCCTCATATCCAGCTGAAGCATTCACGCTAAAACTTTATCATAGTGTAGATATCTATCTGATTTCTTCAAATGTTGTATATGGCTGCACAGTTAAGTCCCATAATGCATTTGAGTAATAACATGTTTATTAACGTTGTTCAAGATCATAGGGCTAGTCACATCATATGGCCAAGTGGTGCTATGGAGGTCGATGGACAATATTTTAGCACAAGCTATGGTGGTAACTGTCCACGCCTCTGTTGCAAGTGGGCATTTTTCCAAGCATCGTTTTTTCTAGACTTACGACTCCATTTTGTACAGTTCGCTCAAACCTGGCTGGCTCACCATTATCATGTCGCCTTTATAATATAAATATAGCCTAATCTTGTTTTGAAATGTATCCAGAGACTTGCCACACAACAGGCAGCATTAAATCTGCCATGTTTAGGCCCACCACTAAACTGCGACATTATTGCATTTTCCTGCCGAGCGGCAAGTTATTTCTCTATTGAGACTGCGTCCACACGATTAAGATTTTTGGGGGGATTATAGGCCTTTAGGATTTAGGCTATCAAACCCATAAACCCTCATCGCGTGCTACATATGTGGCAGTAGTCTAATGGGTGGCCGACATAGTCTCCTTTGATATAGACATATTTATTGTCGAAACCAACAGGTTATATTGTGCATGTAGCAATTTCTCCCTTTCTCTGTTTCTCTTTGTAGACTGTGAGGGTGCAGGGCAGCGCCATATCTCACAGGCTTAGTCTCTCCAAGGTGAGAAAGGAGGACGAGGGGGTGTACGAGTGCCGAGTTTCCGACTTGTACTCCGACGAGACTCAGGAATACAAGGTTCAAGCCACCCTCAGGGTGATTCCGCGTGATGGCATGGTGGCCGAGGAGGCCGTGTCCCACATTCAGAATAGATGGCCACTGAGGAACAGCAAGGACGCGGTGGCCGGGGGGCGGGCTACCTCTGAGCCGGGTCAGGGAAAGCCTCGTGTGCCTCCTCCGGCGGGAAATGGCCCCCTCCCCGCCAGCACGATGACCACCGCCTCTGCAGCAAAGTCCTCTGCTTCGCCAAGGCCCGGCAATGCGGCCATCCTCCGACAGCAGCACGGAGCTGGTAAGTTAAAGTGCAACAGTGACACCTAGTGATACAAGGGTAGAAGATGGGGAGTTTGTGTGTGTTGCTCCTCCATCTCCTGTCAGACCATCAGGAGCATGTAATTCAGATCGGTGATTTACCCTCTTTGAGTGAATAATAAATTACACTGACATTTTTATTGTCATTGAATAATATAATGTTATTTACAAATAATATATTTGATGATGCTTGTGTGGAGAACACAACCTGTTACATGTAATTATATTGCTTCACAGGGCAGGGTTTCTTACGGGGAGGTATTCTTTCTGTCATCATACCTTAATAAAAAAATGAATTTATCCATGCTGGGACATATCTACCTATCTTGTCACCAGTTGAGACATTTGATTTTGCCAGAGGTCATAGTCAGACTATGGAGAGTGAGGGAAGGTGTGTATGTATATGCAGTAGGTATCATAAATATTCATCCCCTTGGATTTTTTCACATTTTCTTGCGTGGCGTAGTGGGATTGAAATGTCATTGTCGTTGATCCACACAAAATTCTCCATTATGTCAAAGTGAAAAGAATGTTAACAAATTAATAGGCCTACAAATTAAATAACTAAAATATAGTTGTTGCACAAGTATTCACCTTTTTGTTTAGGCAAGCCTAAATTAGTTCAGGAGTAAAATGTAGCTTAGAAAATCACATAATAAGTTACATATCTCACTCTGTATGAAGTAATACGGGTTGACATCATGTTTTAATGGCTAACCCTTCCTCTGTCCCCCACATACACCATATATAAGGCTCCTCAGTCAAGTGTTGAATTTCAAGCACAGATTCAACTACAAAGACCAGTGAGCTTTTCAAAAGCCTCGTAAATGTCACGCACCTTCAAAATTGAACCCAGAAGCAGACCAGGACAAGGAGCGTAGGAAGAAGGTGAGTATTTATTTACAAGAAAATGTGAATGGGTAGATATATCCGGGTGGCGTAGCGGGCATCGGTGGTGAATTGATGGGAGTAAATAGGTGAATCCAATGGAGTAGCGGAATCCTCCGTCGACCAGGCGGGAATGGGGTGAATGATCCGGGTGAGTAACTGAAGGCAAAACAAACGGAGGTAAGTTCAAGGCAAGCAATACGTAAACAAAAATAACAAAACAAATACTATCCAACTGGAGTCTGATACTATGGCACCACATACTATTCATGGCTAACGATCCGGCAGGGAATGGATGTCAGGTCAGAGCTTTCGAAGGGAAGAGGTGATGATCAGGACAGGTGTGCAGATTACTGATGGGATACAGGTGCGGGTGAACATCAATCTCCCAACAAGCTAATTCGCCCGGCAACCAGACAGGGTGCGTTCCAGGACACCGGAAACACACTCCAGGACAGAAACACAGGCAAACACAGACTCAGGAAGCGGGATTCGTGACAGTACCCCCCCTCCGACGAACGCCACCGGGCGGACTACCTGGAGCGCCAGGGTGGAGGCGGTAGAAGTCACGAAGCAGGTTGTCATCAAGGATCTGACGCCGAGGAATCCAACTCCTCTCCTCTGGCCCATATCCTTCCCAATCCACTAAATACTGGTACCCTCGACCCCGCCGTCTGGAGTCCATGATGCGGCGCACCGTGTAGACAGGACCACCTCCGATCATCCGAGGAGGAGGAGGACGAGGAGGAGGAGGCAACAGAGGACTGAGGTGAACCGGCTTGAGGCAGGAGACATGAAAGGTGGGATGTACTCTAAGTGTTGCAGGCAACTTGAGTCGAACCACAACAGGATTAATGATTCTCTCCACTACAAACGGACCAATGAACTTCGGTGACAATTTCCTCGACTCAGTCCGTAGAGGAAGATCCCGTGTAGCCAACCAAACCTTATCTCCGACCGTATAAGCTGGGGCAGGAATACGGCGACGATTCGCCTGGATCTGATACCGGTCAGAAACCCTAAGGAGAGCCTTCCTGGCCCGATGCCAGGTCCGGTGGCAACGACGAATGTGGGTCTGGACAGAGGGAACCGAGAGATCTCTCTCCTGAGAAGGAAACAAAGGAGGTTGGTAACCGTACAGGCACTGGAAGGGAGACATCCCAGTAGCAGATGAAGGGAGAGTATTATGGGCATACTCGACCCAGGGTAATTGAGAGGACCAAGAGGTGGGATCAGAGGAAACAAGACAGCGCAGCGTGGACTCCATCTTCTGGTTGGCTCTCTCCGCCTGACCATTAGATTGAGGGTGAAATCCAGAAGTGAGACTGACTGTAGCTCCAATGGCCAAACAGAAGGATCTCCAGACAGCAGAGGTAAACTGAGGACCACGGTCAGAAACAATGTCACAGGGCAACCCGTGGACCCTGAAAACCTCCCTAACCAGGATCTCGGACGTCTCAGTGGCAGAAGGCAGCTTGGAGAGGGGAACAAAATGAGCAAACTTGCTGAATCTGTCCACAATGGTCAGAATAACCGTGTTACCATCAGAAGGGGGCAACCCCGTGACAAAGTCCAGGGCCAGATGCGACCAAGGTCGCCGGGGAATAGGAAGAGGGTGAAGAAGCCCAGAGCTGGGCCGATTGGTACTCTTATTCTGCGCACAAACAGGACAAGCGGCAACAAACCTCCGGGTATCTTCTCCCATAGCAGACCACCAAAATCGTCTGCGCAGAAGCGCCATAGTCCGAGCAACGCCAGGGTGACAAGCTATCTTGCTGGCGTGGGACCACTGAAGGACAGCAGAACGGACCGACTCGGGTACGAACAACCGACCGGGTGGACCGTTACCGGGCCCGGGCTGCGTCCGAAGGGCCGCCATCACATCCTCCTCTATCCTCCATGTAACGGCTCCCACGACAACATTCTGGGGAAGAATCGTCTCAGTCTTGGCCCCACTCTCCTCCGTCTTAGAGAACATCCGGGACAGGGCGTCCGCCTTCCCGTTCTTCGACCCAGGTCGGAACGTCAGGGAAAAATTGAAACGTCCAAAAAACAAAGCCCACCTGGCATGACGGGCGTTGAGACGTTTAGCCGATTGCACGTAAGCCAGATTCTTGTGGTCAGTCCAGACCACAAACGGTTGCTCCGCTCCCTCCAACCAGTGACGCCACTCCTCCAAGGCAAGCTTCACAGCGAGAAGCTCCCGGTTACCCACATCGTAGTTTCTTTCAGCTGGAGAAAGACGACAAGAGTAGAAAGCGCAGGGATGGAGTTTACCGTCAGTGGAGCTACGCTGGGACAGGATGGCGCCCACCCCCACATCAGAAGCATCCACTTCCACAACGAACTGACGGGAAGTGTCAGGTTGAGAGAGAATCGGGGCGTTGGTGAATCGGCTCTTCAAGTCCAGAAATGCTCGGTCTGCCTCAGGAGTCCAACAGAACTTTCTGGTGCAAGACGTCAGGGCAGTTAAAGGGGCGGCCACCCGGCTGTAATCACGGATAAACCTCCGATAAAAATTCGCAAACCCCAGGAATCTCTGGAGCTGCAATCTTGTACCGGGCTGGACCCAATCCCGAACCGCCCGAACCTTCTCTTGGTCCATCTTGATCTCTCCCCTGGATATGATGTACCCGAGGAAGGACGTCGTGTGGGCGTGAAAATCACACTTCTCAGCCTTCACGAACAGACGGTTCTCCAATAGCCGCTGCAGGACCTGCTTGACATGCAGAACGTGGCTAGAAAGCTCCTTCGAGAAGATGAGGATATCATCCAGGTAAACGAACACAAAAATACCAATCATATCTCTCAGAACGTCATTCACCATACTTTGGAACACAGCAGGAGCGTTGGTCAGTCCAAACGGCATCACCTGGTACTCAAAATGTCCCATAGGTGTATTGAACCCAGTCAACCACTCGTCCCCCTCCTTGATCCGAACCAAATGATAAGCATTACGTAAATCAAGCTTCGTAAAAACCGTAGCACCCTGTAAGGAATCGAAAGCCGAGCTCATCAAGGGCAGGGGATACTTGTTCTTAACCGTAATATCATTCAAACCCCGATAATCAATACACGGTCGAAGAGAGCCATCCTTCTTGCTCACAAAAAAAAATCCTGCTCCCAGAGGTGATGACGATGGCCGAATGAGACCTGCAGCTAGAGACTCCTTGATGTAGGTCTCCAAGGCCTCACGTTCAGGTCGAGAGATACTGTATAACCGTCCCTTGGGAAAAGCAGCTCCAGGAAACAGATTAATCGCACAGTCATAAGGTCGGTGGGGAGGAAGGGACAGAGCCTTTTGTTTACTGAATACTTCACCCAACTCGTGATATGTTTCTGGAACCAGGGACAAATCAGGAGGAGCAGAGTCACTGACCTGACTGGAAACAGCAGGAGAACAGGCAGTCCTAAGGCAGTTAGCATGACACTCAATGCTCCAACTAGTTACCTTACCCGTCACCCAATCAAACGAGGGATTGTGTTCCTTCAGCCAGGGGTAACCAAGAACCAGAGGAACATGGGGCGAGGACAGAATGAAGAAGGAGATAAACTCTGAATGATTCCCCGACACCAACATCTTAACCGGTTCAGTCCTCATAGTGATCCGTGCCAGACTACTACCGTTCAGAGTGGTTGCTTCAATGGCTTCCGGCAATTGCTCCTTGGAAAGCCCCAGCTGTTCCACCAAGTCGGCATCCATAAAGCTGCCATCGGCACCTGAATCGATAAAAGCGTTCATGTCTAAGCTCTGATCCTTATTCATAAGGGTCGCAGGAAAACGGGGTCTGACAAGATCCTTGAGAGATTGAAACTGGCTCGCTAAAATTCCTCCCAAAACTAGCGAGCCGGGCAGTTTAACGGGCGCTGTGGACAAGCGGAGATGTAATGTCCCGAGCTACCACAGTAGAAACAGCTATTGGTCTCACGTCTACGTTGGCGCTCCTCCTTAGTTAGCCCGTGTCGCCCCACTTGCATTGGTTCAGAATCTGGTGGCAAGACCCCTCCACTAATTCCGTGTGGAGAATAACGATCAATACGTTCTGGTTCACTTCCTGAACCGAATGGTAACCGAGTTGCTGATTGATTGGATGGGCCCCACTGCTTCTCCCTCCTTCTCTCTCGGACTCTATTATCTACCCGAATAGATAAAGTGACCAAGCTGTCTAGGTCACTAGGCTCTGGATAAGATATCAGCTCGTCCTTAAGTTCCTCCGACAACCCCTTGTAAAAAACCGCTTGTAGTGACTCCTCATTCCAACCACTCTCCACAGCCAATGTCCTGAACTCGATCATAAAATCTGCCACACTGCGAGCTCCTTGGCGAAGAGAGAACAAACGTTTAGCTGCGTCCTTACCTCGGACTGGATGATCAAAAAGCTTTCTCATCTCTCCCGTGAACTCCTGATATGAAGCCGTGCAGGTTCCCTGTCGTTCCCAAATGGCTGAAGCCCATTCCAGAGCTCTTCCACGCAGCAGTTCAATAACAAAGGCTATCCTAGCCTTGTCAGTGGCGTAAGAATGGGGCTGTAGATCAAACACTAACCCACACTGCATAAGAAACGAACGGCATCTTCCCAAATCCCCTTCATATTTATCAGGCGTCGGTACCTTGGGTTCACGGAATGAAACCTCTCCAGACACGGCAGGTGAGATGGGTGAAACAGGTGGTGAATGAATCGCCGGCAAACTGAGCTGATCCTGGATTTGTGTCAAGCTAGCAGATAAGTTCTGGATTGAACTCGCTATCTCCTGTAGCGCCGTATTGTGTTGTCCCAATGTCTTCCCCTGCTGGGTAATGGCATGGCAAACGGAGTCCAGGTCCGCTGGGTTCATCCTTGGCCGGATCGTTCTGTCACGCACCTTCAAAATTGAACCCAGAAGCAGACCAGGACAAGGAGCGTAGGAAGAAGGTGAGTATTTATTTACAAGAAAATGTGAATGGGTAGATATATCCGGGTGGCGTAGCGGGCATCGGTGGTGAATTGATGGGAGTAAATAGGTGAATCCAATGGAGTAGCGGAATCCTCCGTCGACCAGGCGGGAATGGGGTGAATGATCCGGGTGAGTAACTGAAGGCAAAACAAACGGAGGTAAGTTCAAGGCAAGCAATACGTAAACAAAAATAACAAAACAAATACTATCCAACTGGAGTCTGATACTATGGCACCACATACTATTCATGGCTAACGATCCGGCAGGGAATGGATGTCAGGTCAGAGCTTTCGAAGGGAAGAGGTGATGATCAGGACAGGTGTGCAGATTACTGATGGGATACAGGTGCGGGTGAACATCAATCTCCCAACAAGCTAATTCGCCCGGCAACC
Organism: Salvelinus namaycush; assembly: GCF_016432855.1. NCBI lineage: Eukaryota > Metazoa > Chordata > Actinopteri > Salmoniformes > Salmonidae > Salvelinus > Salvelinus namaycush. The sequence continues at coordinate 23,976,843 of NC_052336.1, read as the reverse complement.
AGACAGGGTGCGTTCCAGGACACCGGAAACACACTCCAGGACAGAAACACAGGCAAACACAGACTCAGGAAGCGGGATTCGTGACAGTAAAGAAGGGCAGTGATTGGCAGATGGGTAACATTAACAAATTAGACATTGAATATCTCTTTAGACATGGTCAAGTTAATAATGATGCTGTGGGTGATGTATTAAACCACTCAGACACAACAAAGACACAGAGGTCTTTCTTAACTGAGCTGTAGGACAATATGGAAACTCCTCCGGGATCTCATTATGAGGCCAATAGTGATTTCAAAACAGCTACAGAGTTCACTGGCTGTGAAGGGAGGAAACTGAAGATCGATCAGCAACATTGTAGTTAGTCGACAATAATGTCCTAAATGACAGAGTGAATAGAAATAGAAATAGAAAAGAGTGTGGCTGAAATAGTGAATCCACTCATTTGAAGGGGTTTCCACATACTTTTGTATATATACATGATCAACAAATCAAAGTATATTTTAGATTTTAGATTCTTTAAAGTAGCCACTCTTTGCCTTGATGACAGCTTGCACACAATGAGTAGGTGTGTCCAAACTTTTGACTAGTACTGTATACAGTTGAAGTCGGAAGTTTACATACACCTTAGGCAAATAAATTTAAACTCAGTTCTTCACAATTCCTGACATTTAATCCAAGGAAATTCCCTGTCTTCGGTCAGTTAGGATCACCACTTTATTTTAAGAATGTGAAATGTCAGAATAATAGTAGAGAGAATGATTTATTTCAGCTTTTATTTCCTCCATCACATTCCCAGTGGGTCAGACGTTTACATACACTCAATTAGTATTTGATTGGCATTGCCTTTCAATTGTTTAACTTGGGTCAAACGTTTTGGGTAGCATTCCACAAGCTTCCCACAATAGGTTTGGTGAATTTTGGCCCATTCCTCCTGACAGAGCTGGTTTAACTGAATCAGGTTTGTAGGCCTCCTTGCTCGCACAGGCTTTTTCAGTTCTGCCCACAAATTTTCTATAGGATTGAGGTCAGGGCTTTGTGATGGCCACTCCAATACCTTGACTTTGTTGTCCTTAAGCCATTTTGCCACAACTTTGGAAGTATGCTTGGGGTCATTGTCCATTTGGAAGACCTATTTGCGACCAAGCTTTAACTTCCTGACTGATGTCTTGAGATGTTGCTTCAATATATCCACATAATTTCCCTTCCTCATTGTGCCATCTATTTTGTGAAGTGCACCAGTCCCTTCTGCAGCAAAGCATCCCCACAACATGATGCTGCCACCCCTGTGCTTCACGGTTGGGATGGTGTTCTTTGGCTTGCAAGCCTCCCCCTTTTTCCCCCAAACATAACGATGGTCATTATGGCCAAACAGTTCTATTTTTGTTTCATCAGACCAAAGGACATTTCTCCAAAAAGTATGATTTTTGTCCCCATGTGCAGTTGCAAACCGTAGTCTGGCTTTCTTATGGCGGTTTTGGAGCAGTGGCTTCTTCCTTGCTGAGCGGCCTTTCAGGTTATGTCAATATAGGACTTGTTTTACTGTGGATATAGATACTTTGTACCTGTTTCCTCCAGCATCTTCAGAAGGTCCTTTGCTGTTGTTCTGGTATTGATTTGCACTTTTCGCACCAAAGTACGTTCATCTCTAGGAGACAGAACGCGTCTCCTCCCTGAGCGGTATGATGGCTGCGTGATCCCATGGTGTTTATACTTACGTACTATTGTTTGTACAGATGAACGTGGTACCTTCAGGCGTTTGGAAATTGCTCCCAAGGATGAACCAGACTCGTGGAGGTCTACAATTTTTTTCTGAGGTCTTGGCTGATTTCTTTTGATTTTCCCATGATGTCAAGCAAAGAGGCACTGAGTTTGAAGGTATGACTTGAAATACATCCACAGGTACACCTCCAATTGACTCAAATGATGTCAATTAGCCTATCAGAAGCTTCTAAAGCCATGACATAATTTTCTGGAATTCTCCAAGCTGTTTAAAGGCACAGTCAACTTAGTGTATGCACAATTATGACCCACTGGAATTGTGATACAGTGAATTAAAAGTGAAATAATCTGTCTGTAGACAATTGTTGGAAATATTACTTGTGTCATGCACAAAGTAGACGTCCTAACCGACTTGCCAAAACTATAGTTTGTTAAGAAATTTGTGGAGTGGTTGAAAAATTAGTTTTAATGACTCCAACCTAAGTGTATGTAAACTTCCGACTTCAAATGTATATACACACTATCTATACAAAGTATGGCCTTACTGAAGAGCTTAGTGACTTTCAACGTGGTACCGTCATAGGATGCCACCTGTTCAACGAGTTAGTTCATCAAATTTCTGCACTGCTAGAGCTTCCCCTGTCAACTTTAAGTGCTGTTATTGTGAAGTGGAAATGTCTAGGTGCAGAAACGGCTCAGCCGTGAAGTGGTAGGCCACACAAGCTCACAGAATAGGACCACCGAGTGCTGAAGCGAGTAGCGTGTAAAAATCATCTGTCTTCAGTTGCAACACTCACTATCGAGTTCCAAACTGCCTCTGGAAGCAACATCAACACAATAATTGTTTGCCAGGGGAGGTTAATGAAATGGTTTTCCATGGCCGAGCAGCCGCACACAAGCCTAAGATCACCATGTGCAATGCTAATCGTTGGCTGGAGTGGTGTAAATCTCGCCGCCATTGGACTCTGCAATAGTGGAAATGTGTTCTCTGGAGTGATGATTCACGCTTCACCATCTGGCAGTCCGACAGACGAATCTGGATTTGACGGATGCCAGGAGAACGCTACCTGCCCGAATACATAGTGCCACCTGTAAAGTTTGGTAGAGGACGAATAATTGTCTGGGGCTGTTTTTCAATTGTCTGGGGCTGTTTTTCAGGCCCCTTAGTTCCAGTGAAGAGAAATGTTTGGTACTTTTTACCCCTTTTTCTCCCCAATTTTGTGATATCCAATTTGTAGTAGTTACAGTCATGTACCATCGCTGCAACTCTCGTATGGACTAGGAAGAGGCGAAGGTCGAGAGCCGTGCATCCTCCGAAACACAACCCAGCCAAGCCGCACTGCTTCTTCACACACTGCCCGCTTAACCCGGAAGCCAGCCACACCAATGTGTTGGAGGAAACACTGTACAGCTGTTGACCGAAGTCATCATACATGCGCCCGGACGCCACAAGGAGTCCCTAGAGTGCGATGGGACAAGAACTTCCCAGCCGGCCAAACCCTCCCCTAACGCTGGACCAATTGTGCGCCACCTCATGGGTCTCCATTGGTGGCCGGCTGCGACACAGCCCAGGATCAAACCTGGATCTGTAGTGATGCCTCTAGCACTGCGATGCATTGCCTTAGACCGCTGCTCTACTCGGTAGGCCCGTGAAGGGAAACCTTAACGCTACAGCAAACAATGACATTCTAGACGGTTCTGTGCTGCCAACTTTGTGGCAACAGTTTGGGGAAGGTCCTTTCCTGTTTCAGCATGATAATGCCCCTGTGCACAAAATGAGGTCCATACAGAAATGGCTTGTCGAGATCGGTGTGGAAAAAATTGACTGGCCTGCACAGAGCCCTGACCTCAACCCCATCGAACACCTTTGGGAAGAATTGGAAGGCCGACTGCGAGCCAGGCCTAATCACCCAACATCAGTGCCCGACATCACTAATGCTCTTGTGGCTGAATGGAAGCAAGTCCCTATAGCAATGTTCCAACTTCTAGTGGAAAGCCTTCCCAGAAGAGTGGAGGCTGTTATAGCAGCAAAGGGTGGACCAACTCCATATTAATGCCCATCATTTTGGAATGAGATGTTCAAAGAGCAGGTGTCCACATACTTTTGGTAATGCAGTATATACGGTGCCTTCAGAAAGTATTCAGACCCCTTGACTTTTTCCACATTTTGTTACGTTACAGACTTATTATAAAATTATTAACAGAAAAATAAATCCCCATCATTCTGCAAACAATACCCCATAATGACAAAGTGAAAACAGGTTTTTAGAAATGTTTGCTAATTTATTAAATACGAAAAACAGAAATACCTTATTTACATTAGTATTCAGACCCTTTGCTATGAGACTCGAAATTGAGCTCAGGTCCATCCTGTTTCCATTGATTATCCTTGAAATGTTTCTACAACATTGGAGTCCACCTGTGGTAAATTCAATTGATTGGACATGATTTGGAAAGGCACACACCTGTCTATAAGGTCCCACAGTTGACACTGCTTGTTAGAGCAAAAACCAAGTCATGAGGTCGAAGGAATTGTCCGTAGAGCTACGAGACAGGATTGTGTAGTGGCACAGATCTGGGGAAGGGTACAGCATCACGTCTGGAGGAAACCTGGCACCATCCCTTCGGTGAAGCATGGTGGTGGCAGCACCATGCTGTGGGGATGTTTTTCAGCGGCAGGGACTGGGAGACTAGTCAGGATCGAAGCAAAGATGAACGGAGCAAAGCACAGAGAGATCATTGATGAAAACCTGCTCCAGAGTGCTCAGGATCTCAGACTGGGGCAAAGGTTCACCTTCCAACAGGACAACAGCCAAGACAACGCAGGAGTGGCTTTGGGACAAGTCTCTGAATGTCCTTGAGTGGCCCAGCCAGAGCCTGGACTTTGAGCCTGGACTCAATGCTATAATCTCTGCCAAAGGTGCTTCAAAAAAGTACTGAGTACAATGGTCTGAATTCTTACATGCTGACCAGACCGGACACGTCACGTGCGCGAGCGTCGCACAATAAATTTAGAAATCCATGTTATTCAATTATTGCACCCACACTGCTCACGCGCGCCAACAAGCGTCTGCGATGCCAAGGGCTAAAATATAACTCCTTTCTATTTCCGACGCAGATCGTGCTGAAAGTTCTGCCTCTCCCATCTCCTCATTTGTTTATAGAAGCAGGTACCCACGTGCCTTCTCCTCATTGGTTATACCCACGTGGGTGATTGAAAGACTAACTGTTTTCCGGTAGTCGTGGTAAGACTATGAAAGTTTAGATGCCGATCACCATATAAAGTTCAAAGATAAATAAAATCCAGATGTGGAAAGCTCTTAGAGGCTTACCCAGAAAGACACACAGCTGTAATCGCTGCCAAAGGTGATTCTGACATGTATTGACTCAGGGGTGAATACTTATCTAATCAACGTATATTTAGTGTTTTATTTTTCATTCATTTAAAAAAAATATATGGAATTTTCATTTCACTTTGACATCAATTACCAAAAAAATACCAATTAAATTAATTTCAATCCCACTTCATAATGCAACAAAATGTGAGAAATCCAAGGGGGGTGAATACTTGTGATTTTCCACTATAGAAGCTGCAGAGGAGAGTGACAGGTTCTTGCCTTTATAGTGTCCACCATATAGAGAAAGATATTATGAAGATGTGATTCACAATGGCCATGGAGATGAGGTCTCCTCATGATCTCCACACTATAACGCGATAGCGCCTTAAAGCAGCCCCTGGAGAGAGCGAGCAGGGGGCTATCTCACACGCCAGACTCGCTATTGATCGATGAAGCATACTCCTGAATAATTAAATTTCACAGACTCCGCAGGAGGGTTTAATTCGCTGTTCTGCCATATCAGACTTACAGCTGCTGACGCAGTGGTGGTGCAGCGTGGGAGACATGTCTGGTTGGGGGTAGGGAAGGTGGATGCACACTTATCAGTACGTGGGATCACACTTGTATGTTTATGTGCGTTAGCATGTAACTGTGTGCTGATGTATGTTTTGATTATGTCTGTGTGTGTGTACAGACGGGATGTGAAAGCAGCCAGGGAGACCATGTTCATATCTCTGGTTGGAAGCATGTCTCCAGACTTCTCCTCCTCTTTCCTGGCTATTGCTGTCAGTGCGTTGGTGGTTTGCAGGGTGACTAAGGGGGTAATGTAGAGCAAGGCCCTCCTCTAATGATAGGCTGTTGCCAGGATTCTGGCTTCTTTACACGGGGGTTGTCTCTCTCCTCAAGGAACTCCTGATGGGAAGTGTTCCGAAATACTTTAGAGGCCCTTGGAGGAGACATTGTGGGAAGTTTCATTCTCTGTTCCTTCCCTATTGTGTCTATCGTAATCAGTGTTGTGTCTGCTCGACGTGTGCTGTGGCTTGTCGGGATGGCTGTTCTCCCCTTGCTGTGGCTTTGTCCTCAGGGCAGAGGAGGACAGCTGGTGGGGCCATAACTGGAGGAGAGGACTCCAGAGGAAACAGCTACACAACTCTACCTGTGTCCTCGAGTGCAGTGCTTCGCCTCTGCTTCCACTACTAGTCCCCGACTTCTTATTCAGTAATATCATCCAACAACATGTACATCTAAATGTATGCTTGAAGCCAATGCCATCTACAGAGCCTTGAGTTCCATTGAAAATGGAATCAACAGAGTTGTGCAAATTGGTCATTTGGAAGCCTACATTTACTTCTTCTACATGTTAGTCATTTAGCAGACTCTCTCATCCAGAGGCCAGGGATCCATTTGGTCTTCTCTATGTGATTCTAATCCCTTACTTTCTGAACGAAGCTAACTGCCAACCGAGGGGTAATAATGCTGAAAACACCAAGCTAATAGAACGGCACCATGCTGTTAGTCCTCCTCATGTTGGACTGTTCAGAACACGGATGCTGCCATCCTGGACATGTACCGTGGACGTGACACTAGCCTGGAGCACGTTAAATGGCCTTCTCCTAGGAACTGGCATTGTGGATCAGCGTGCTCGGCCAAACCCTGTCCTTAGCGAAGCGAAACAGAGGCGGCCATTTGGCGAGAAAAATCAAACAATACCGTTGCCAGTTCACTGATTCCCCCCTCTCTCTCTCTCTCTCTCTCTCTGTTTTAACATGACCCCCATTTTCTCCAAAACACAATACAATAGAGGCAGGATTCTTGTCCACGTATTTAATGTAGCAAAAATGACATTGAATATTTTTCGACCAAATGAGCAGTTACTGCCTTTTTACTTGGTTTTGATTTATTTTTTATTTTATTTAACAAGGCAAGTCAGTTAAGAACAAATTATTATTTACAAAGATGGCCTACCCCGGCCAAACCTGGACGAAGCTGTGCCAATTGTGCACCACCCTATGGGACTCCCAATCACGGCCAGATGTGATTCAGCCTGGATTCAAACCAGGGACTGTAGTGTCACCTCTTGCACTGAGATGCAGTGACTTCGACCGCTATGCCACTCTGGAGCAGAATAATGCTCTGTTTAGATTACAAAACGAGGTTAGGCAGCCATTGTTAGGGCAATTGGATTGACTGACCAACATTCGTATATACGTCATACTGAGCAGTAATACTTGTATGCTCCAGTTCTAAATAATGATTTAGTATCGGTAAAACATCATCATCTGAGGATCAGAGGTATTACAGACTGACCTCTGGGCTTGTTGTCTTAACATGATTGTCCAGGACAGAGCAAGGCAAACTCACCTGTTGAATTATGAGAATCTGATGCATATTATTTTTCATATATAGCAGCGCAAGGCTGATATATTCCTTCAAATTGTCTGGTCAGTATTTGCTTCTCTGTCTCTCGTCATGTATCTCTGTCAGACTAAATCAAATACAGTAAATCAATCCATGTAAAAGTGCCTCCCTGACACGTTTACATTGACTGTGGGAGACAGAATTTTTTCTTGGCTTTTTTATTTCTTTAAGTGAACCCCTCAACATATTTGTCAACAGATTGTGAAGGTTAAAAAGCACCCTGGCATATTTGAAAGATTGGCCCTCCCTTGTCGTACCACAATAACAACAGTTGAGGGGAAAAATGTGATCTGGCCCGCCTCTCGGAAATGCGTGCATCTGTCACTTTTCTGCAATGTCATCTGTCTGAGTGGCAGAAACAATTAATATTAAAGGGGAAATGCCACGGGCATGTGGCAGATAAGCTGGCCCCTCAGCACACTGTCAGGTGTCTCAAATTGCCTCTCAAATTTTCATTTTTCATCTGGGGGTTTGGTGGCCTTGCTGGGATAACAGATCAACTTGCAGTGTACCATTCTCCAGTGCTTCACAGGGAACCGGATTGATGGTCCCATGGAGGATCAGTGGCTAACACTTTGGGGATGGTGGTTGTCAATCATGAATTCACAGTGGAATGTGTGGCGACTGCACAGCTGTGAATGTTCCTCCTGGTTCTCAATTCACTAACAGAAAAACAACAGTGAAATGGAACCTTGTTGAAACTTTAAACTGCGAATACAACCATCCATGGAATCACAAGCTCTACTCCCAGCATTTTCCAACATTAGAAACAGAATATTATTCGAAAGATTTTCATCTCAGAGCATTTCTTTGTTTGTGGCACCTCCCAAGCATTTATACAATAGTGTTGTCCCTTACGTAAAACAATATTTCAGATTAATTTAAAGTATCTCAGTAATTCGGCTCACTTGTTTCACGAATATCAACCTGTATGTAGGCCAATCTGAAAGCCAATTACAATGTGAACCGCTATTACTGAGATCCTTAATTAATCAATCATCAAATTAATTCACTGAAATATTCTAATTAGAATTGTATTGACTATCTATATTGATTATGGACTGCTTGATTAAAAGGAACATTTGGTTAGTGGAAATATTCCACATTGTGCATGTGACTGTGGGAGTTAGTTCAATAATGTTGCTGTCTGTATTATTCACAGTGAAAGTGAGGTGAGAAAGAGAGAGCAATAGGAGCAGTTGACTATGCAATAATATTAAAAACTGTGACTGTGTGCACTCAGCACTTCGTCGAAAGGACTTGCCAGGTGAACTTGTTTGGTATGGAGTGCGGAGGATGGCATCGAGCATGAGGACAGCCAGACAGTGATGATGCAAGAGCTCACTTGAATACACCTACCCAAAATGCAATGGTCTGCTTGCTACTCTAGATTACCTTGATATCCCTTGGCAAGAGTATTTGTCTCTGGCTGGACAGCTGTCTCAATCCCTCATTAAACACCCAGTCTATCGCATCCTCTCTCTCTCTGTGTGTGTGTGTGTGTGTGTGTGTGTGTGTGTGTGTGTGTGTGTGTGTGTGTGTGTGTGTGTGTGTGTGTGTGTGTGTGTGTGTGTGTGTGTGTGTGTGTGTGTGTGTGTGTGTGTGTGTGTGTGTGTGTGTGTGTGTGTGAATATTAACAGGCTGATGTGGCTTTTCAGTTGTCAGTCTCCGCTCTAAGGACAATTATGACAAGTGTTAGGTAACTGTCAGACTGTGTGGGAAGCACTTCACTTCTCCCAATGTGGTGTTGATTGACTTCCGTTGTTGACTTCCATTGTTTGCCTGGCAAGAAGGCACTGTGGTGGTGTTGTCATCTCTGTGACAGATGACGGCTGGACGGTTATGGGGACTTTACATTACTCTATTATTATTGGGCCTTTGTGCTGCGGCCTATAGCTCATCCAAGACCATGAGATAGTGGGAAAAGTGGTAGAGAGGTGGAGAGTTCTCACTTAAATAAGTGGTCACTTTCACCTGTAAGGAAAGACACTACATGACCAATATGGAACAATGGTAGCTGGCAATCCATAATGGTAGAACTCTGTAGCGGTTCTCTTTATTGTAGGTACCCCAAGCAGTCAGAGTTGCAAAACTATGGCGCACTGCAGGGTGAAGTGGTGGAGGAGTACTTATTTGCCTCGCCCTCAGCTTGTATTATTGAACTTCCAAGGCTTTTTGGTTCCATGTGGTGAAGAAGCCTGTTGGAGTTCAACCTCCCCCTAACAAAAGACGTTCACTTGTGACCCGTGTATCCATGAGGACAAACGTAGGCACCAACAAGAGAAAACATCATACAACATCCCTCTTTGTATGTTCAGTCCAGTTAAACGAATAGAACAAAGTCAACCACCTGTGTGGATGCAGTGTCTTTGTTAGCCCGTGTTAATAGTTCCCTCTTTTTTCCTCTGTCTCTCTTTGCAACATAGTCTTTGGTCTTTCTTTTGACTGTATCTATCTGCAGTACGTTGTGTTGCACTCCCCATTGAACACTCCATGCTCTGAAAACGTTTTTTTTTGTTTCTTTATCCACATCTGTGTTTTCAGTCGTTCTGTTTGTCCTCCCCCGTATGCGATTCCTAATCATCCCCCTATTCAGCCGTCTAGCAGATGCCAACCGTAACCTTCGAGAATAGTGATGTCATCCTAATGGTCATTAGTTACAGGTCTACACAGTGCATAGCAGCTACTCGGCAGAAACACTCGTGTCTAACAGAACGATGAGATTGTACCTCTCATCCAAGGGGTTCGGCTTTAGGTAAATTGTCAATGTCTGCTAATGTGTGAGGGAGAGAGAGAGAGAGAGAGAGAGAGAGAGAAATCAAGTGTTGAAATCAAGTGTACACTTCACAGTGCTGGTGTACTAATGACAGTAATTATTGTACGAATAGGGCATGTAGCTGAGTCATAGCTAGTGTTGTACACTGTATGAGGGTGTATTGTTTCTGCTTCACTTTGCCCCCAATGAGCTGCAATGTGATCTCCAAATAATGTGTTGGGCCTATTCATTTGCCAAATTTCAACACCCCCACGTCATACACCACAGATGGCTTTTTAACCCAATGTCCCGGGTTTCAGTTTCCAAATATTTGAATGTGGTGGGTTATATAAAGTATAGCAGACTGTCTGCAGTTAAATAGACTATTGAATTCATTGTATTTTTAAAGGTCGAGGTTACTCTCACAAACCTACATTTCCATAGACGTAAAATATTGGCTAACTGATTTATCTACAGTAGACAGATGATCTTACAGACACTGTGTTCTGAGAGTAAGTGTATGCTTTGATTGATTCAAAACTCAGGAGAGAATCATCTGAACCGCAAGGCAAAGCGATGTCATTCCTACAGAGAGATATCCACTGGTACTAAAACATGGTACAAAGATAAACAAGACAGATCCCAACAGAGTGTCGTGCGAATTTGGAGTTGGAGCAGTGTGTGCTCTTATAAGTGTAAACTTATTTTAAGTGTAAACTTATGTAGTGCTTCCAGTAGGGGGATTAGTGTGGATGGAGTAATGCCTTGGTGTTTGGTTTGGTGACTGCTGTGTTAACGTGCGGAGTGATTCTGGCAACAATGGTCCTGGGAGTAGTTCTCAGGTTTTAGCTGATTCGTGTGGGTTTATTCATGTTGTTATTTTCATGGCTTTTGTTTGATCTTTGTATTTTTACAAAGCTTTACCTGCATTCCGTCTTCAATGAACACCTATATTAATTGTCTGAGTAGGAGAGTGTCTGATAAAGATCACCAGAGATGACACAGGGTGAAACCATTGGTTTAATGTAGTTGTGGATAGAAAATAATGACTTTTCCTTGAGTCTGATGAAGTTGTAGAATATTCTATAGAATAGAGTAGAATTGAACATAGAATAGAAGGGTTCTGTGCCAAAGATTTCGTATACATGTTAGAGCGTGAGAAGAAGTTCTGGTTTCTCAAGCTGTCACGTTCCTGACCTGTTTTCTGTTGTTTGGTATGTGTTTATTGGTCAGGGCGTGAGTTTTGGGTGGGCAGTCTATGTTTTCTGTTTCTATGTTGGTTTTGGGTACCTGATATGATTCTCAATTAGAGGCAGGTGGTTTTCATCTCCTCTGATTGAGAATCATATTAAGGTAGGTGTTTTCACACTGTTTGTTTGTGGGTGGTTGTCTCCTGTGTCTGTGTTTGTCGCGCCACACGGGACTGTCTCGGTTTGTTTGTAAGTTCGGTTTATGTAGTCTGTTCCTGTTTCATGCGTTCTTCGTGTCATGTAAGTTCCTATGTTCAGGTGCGTCTACGTCGTTTGTTGTTTTTGTAGTTTGTTAAAGTGTATTTCGTTTCGTCTTTGTCTTGTTAAATAAATCATTATGAATTCACACCCCGCTGCACTTTGGTCCAATCCTTGCTACTCCTCTTCGGATGAGGAGAAGGAGGAAGCCCGTTACACAAGCAGGGTACCTGAAAAGTCTGGCTTTTCCCAGTGCTAAATGAATATCTATTGACACCAGGTATGAACTTTGAACAGATGTGGATTATTGCGTGACTAAGCCATTTCAAAAGGTGAACTGAGGCAGTCCTCTGGTCCCCACCAATATCACAACTGATAATCCGCTCTGTTTCCACATTTCAATCCCAAAGTGCTTTTCTAATACTAAGGTTGTTATATGTTATCACAATTTCTACTCAGGAAATTATTATTTTTCAACAAATTTAGATTGGATTGGACATTTTAAAGATGTCTGTGACAGCACCTGCCATAAGGGGTGATTGTAAGGGTCTGGTTGGTGCTGAGGTGGGGTGCGTCACGAGGGGACAGGAGCAGTCAGAGCCGGCTGTCTCCAGATAGCCTTAAATAAACACCTGTCATTTGGATCCTTGGTGAGGAGGGTCAGATAAGTGGGGGGTGGGACACAAAAGAAGGGATACAGTTTACAAAGAGGTACAGTGCCAGAGACATAAACAGAGAGCGGATGGAAGGACATGAGAGAGTGAAACAATAGAAGTAGAATGGGGGAGAAACAAGGGGAATTGATGCCAAGATTAGAGCCAATCAGCGAATCAACGTTCAGCGAAATATGGAGAAAGACATTTGGTCTAATGCTTTCTCACTCCCTCCATCTTGTCCTGAATACACTGCAGTTCTGTCTGTGATTAAGACAGCTGGCCTGGCTCCGGGTGAGTCTTGTAAGGCACTGTTAAGCACTTGTATTGCCCTGTTTGCGTGTAGTAGAGTTCATATCTTTGAGTTGATGTTCGTGTGGTCTTTATACCATGTCTTTGGGCTGGGGGATGATGGAAGCGTTGGTGTGTGGATGTGTAGCGGGGCGTGGCCTGGTTGAAAACATGAGAATGGAAAAACAGACGGCTGTTTCACACTAGAGGTGTCACAGAAGCTCCAGCCTCGTTAAACATTGACTCATTACGCTTGTTTCTGTGTGTGTGTGTGTGATGATCTGAAAAATCAATCTGGCCTGCCTTTTGTTTGTAGGGGTCTGTTCCTCGGTGACCGCGTGCGTCCGTTTATGCATGTGTGTGTGTGTACATGAGCATGTGTGCTCGTATGAGAGAGTGTGCGTGTGTCATAATGAAACAGCTTTTAGCCAGCAGTTGCTCTACTGCCCAAACAGGAAATGAAATGTGTCAGACAGGGATTAGGAGCTGAATCCAAGGGCCACTCTTCCTCATGGCCAGGTTCTCCCCGGGATGTCTCCTACCTTTCCTGTACAAAACCATCAGCATAAGTAGATGCCGCCATTTCATGGACTCAAAAGGTAGCCTGGCAATTTGGATGAAACTCTCACCTCTATCTCACCTTTATCTGCAACATGGCAGCAGAAGCGTGAACGAAAGTAGACTTGAGATTTTCCACAACTGCCATTTTGTCAGCCATAATTGTGTGAAATATGGCCCAGGTAATACAGAATTCTACTCCTGGCAGGGAGTTAACAGATATCATGAGCTACTGTGAGCTTCCTTTATTCTGGAGGATCCCCCATTGTTCCCATTCACCACAGCCAGGCATCCATGATACTGTCTTAACACTGTATCTCTCCTCAGTTTCTGTGTGCAGGTTTGATTTGTAGCACAGAGACATTTCAACTGACCTTTCTACCCCCTCTGGTTGTCTTTGTCTGGCCAGGTTCTGGAGCCATTACCACCACTGACCCGTTCCTCTTCATCACTCTCCTGATCCTGCATAAGCTCCTCCCCTTCCTGTTTACCCAATAAGAGACTTCAACCAAACGGCGACCCGAAAGTTTTCACTTTATGTACCAAACAACGAAAGGGAAATATATATATAGATGTATACCGTTATGGCACATCACTGAGGGCGAGGAAACGAATGGCAAAGAGAGGAGAAGAAAGGACTGATGATATAAGGACTGAATGAAAGAGAAGGACAAGACGTGGTCTTCTGACTGGGACTAATGGAGGACACGTCTAAGAACTGAATGTATATGAATTGTATGAGAAGCATGAAACAAGGAATCTATGTGAATAAGAACTTCACAGCTACGTCATACACACAACCGACATCCACTAAACGCTGCATCCAGTTTCCAAATAGTATCTGCCGTGCTTCATGCATGGCTGTTCTTATTTATTTTCGGGTGGATATGTTTTTATGTTTTATTTTCTATTTGTATTATATTTTCAGTTCTATGGATTTTATTTGGAATTCATTTTTCAGGATTTTGAAATGATTTTGATCATATCTGCTTCTGGAAGATTATTTTTTTAATTCTAATAGAGATCCACTCCTCATGTATGTTTAGGTTGATTTGCATGAGCTGTTGAACAGAAACCCATCATGTTTTTTCACAGACGTCGAAGATGGGGCTTTTTTAAATGTTCGGTTCATTCACGGAGACTGTGAGTCTGTGTCGCTCTGTTGCCCCTCTCTCTCATGATTTCTCCAAGCGTCGTTTCATGATGTATACAAATATGACCTTATATATTTTGATTAAATAAGGCACACATTACCATAGTTGTTGTTAGTCACCTTCAATAATGTTTATTTTTATTAAAAGATATGGTGGTCAAAGTTAAGACATTCATTTATAAATACAAAAAAAACAAAAACGTATTGGTATGTTGCCAACACCAATTGAAATAAAAGTTGTTGTTTTTTTTCAATAAAAATTGACATCAAAGGCGTTACATGTGAACATTACATCTATGAATCTTTCTTTGACCATACAGGAAACCATGTCTTAGTGCTCCCTGAAGTATATGGTTGACCCATATCATGAGATTAATCTTTCCATGAACTAGAAGTGAATTAGGTATGTAGGTCACTGTCCAGACAGATCTTTCTTGCCAGTGTGTGCTCCACAAGCGCTAATGTTTAATGAAGCGCCTGTGTGCATCCCTGTCCAAGTGTACCTCCAAAAGTCAGTTGTAGAACCAGTGTCTGAGCTCCGTTGAATCCACGGGAGATATGTGACAGCTGAGCAGCTGTTGATGCTGGCAAAGCAGACGCAAGGTACCACTTGAACGCCCACATTGTCGACTGAGGGTCGCAACGCAGTACCCTGGGAGTAGTGAGCTGTGATGTAGTCTTTCCGGCAGGATAGGCACACATTCAGTGGAAGAATTCTCGCTCGTGTAAGCATGTCTAACTAACAAAACCAAAAAAATGAGTCATATGCGCATCACAGGAGAGAGCAACGGAAACTCCCTACCTAGTCTCCTCTTGTTGTCTGTTTCTCTTTCATCGTTTGTCAGTTTCCCACATTAATATTGGTGGAGAATGGGAAGACTGGTTCCACTTTGAACTTTAGTTTGGCTCCAGACAGTCCTTTGGTCTCAATAGATGTCGAGCAGACATGATATAAACACAAACAGAGCTCTCATTGCAAGTGTTGAATGCCACTGTCTTTTGACATTTGGCAGTTTATTATCTTTCCCTTAAACTATTGTTTTGATTCACTCTTGAGTATGGACTGCATTTGTCCCGAAAATTAATATCACCACTAAATAATAAACAGGTCAGATAGGTAAAAGCTAACAGCAGCAAACCAGCAGCAACATTAAAACATTTTCGGTTTTGTTTCAGTGCCTTTTTAGGGTCTGTTTGCCCATCAAACTAATGAGTGTTTGACAAGGGATTTAAGTGTGTTACACAACATCCGACAAGGCCCTGAGTGCTCTCTACGCCCCGTGAATCATTTCCTGTAAAAATCGCAGCCCCGTTCCCTCTTTTGTCTCCTTCTCGCCCTCTAAAACCATTCTTCTAACCAATGACCGAGGTGGACAATGACATCCAGGGTATTGGATGCGTATTAGGAAGTTTCGCCACATCTCGTTTGCATAACACATTACCGAGTTCTGTAGGGCGAGGCAGGCAGTCAACAAAGAGCCCAATGATTATTCCTCGTCAGTGTCTGATTAATTCTGGCGCACACCCCTCCTCTGCCCGTTATAGACGGGCCGCATTAAAGTGACTAAGCCAAGTAAGGCAGACACTGTCCTGCTCTGTGGACTGTGCATATGGAAATACAACTGCTGCATAGAGAAAAGCACATGACACATACGGATGAGAACATTCTTAAATAAAGAATAGTTAGCGTCGATTTTCTCTGAAGATACTTATTGAGGAACCTTATGTGCCTACTAACAAGCTGTTTCTGCCTTATTTAGGCCGGCCTTAGAATGCACTTGACTCAGTAGTGGTGCCTTCAGACCTTCTCTCCCTTGTTCTATTGGAGCGCAACATCAAATCAAATCAAAACTTTATTTGTCACATGCGCCGGATACAACAAGTGTAGACTTTACCGTGAAATGTTTACTTACAAGCCCTTAACCAACAGTGCAGTTCAAGAAGAAGAAAAATATTTATCAAGTAGGCTAAAATAAAAAGTAATAATAAAAAGTAACACAATAAGAATAACAATAACGAGGCTATATACAGGGGGCACCGGTACCGAGTCAGTGTGCAGGGGTACAGGGTGGTTAAGGTAATCTGTACATGTAGGTGGGGTCGAAGTGACTATGCATAGGTAACTAACAAACAGCGAGTAGCAGCAATGTACAAAAGGGAGGCGGGGGGGGGGGGGGGGGGGGGGGGGTCAATATAAATTGTCCGGTGGCGATTTTATGAATCAGTTTGGTTTATAAAAAATATATAATTTGCTGCATTTACTGGGTCACCGAGAGGTAGAAGTATTACATTCACCATAATCCAGATCAGCCAAAAATAGAAAATTAAATGCAGTATAAACATTTATTTCCATTTACAGTATTGGGCCATGACATAACATTTATGGTCAGGGTGAGAACACATAACTAATATCCTGTGGTGTGAGAGTAAGGTCAAACTCAAAAGTCGTTACAAGGAGCAGCTAATAACTGTTTGTCTGTCTGGAAGATATCCAGCAGATCAACAACTACAAATAAAACACCCCCCAGGCACCAGGCGAACCCCTACTACCAAACCAGCTGAACTAGTTCTACTGTCGCTTTGAAACAGAAAGGGCCCTCTACCATCTAGCCCCTCTGCTGACAACACCCTCAGCCATTAGGACTCCCCTCCACCCTGCCCCCATCCCATCTTGTATTATCCAAATGCTAAAATATGTATTATATTCTGCTGAGCCATCTACTTTATGTTCCTATTCTTATCTTTTATTATTTCTTATTGTTGTTGCATTGTCGAGAAGGAACCTGCAAGTGAGCATTTCATTGGACGGTGTATACCATGTGTATCCCATACATACGACTAATTCAACATGAAACTTAAAACCATCTACTTCCTATCCCGACCCCCCTCCTGACTACTCTCTCCCCTGCCACCCTCCCTCATTGCCTCACTTCCCACGGCCACCCCCCCCCCTCCTTCCCTCCCCTCCTCCCCCGTCCTCCCTCCACCCTAGGTCTGTGGACAGTGCCGTCAACATGGGCCTTCACTACATCCACCAACACCTCGACAACCCAAGGACATGCGTGAGGATATTGTTTGTGGACTTTAGCTCGGCCTTCAACACAATCATTCAGTACCTGCTACAGCACAAACTCTTTTTTTAAATATATTTTTTATTATTATTATTATTATTTTTTTACCCCCTTTTTCGTGGTATCCAATTGTTAGTAGTTACTATCTTGTCTCATCGCAACAACTCCCGTACGGGCTCGGGAGAGACGAAGGTCGAAAGCCATGCGTCCTCCAAAACACAACCCAACCTAGCCGCACTGCTTCTTAACACAGCGCGCATCCAACCCGGAAGCCAGCCGCACCAATGTGTCGGAGGAAACACCGTGCACCTGGCGACTGTTGGTTAGCATGCACTGCGCCTGGCCCGCCACAGGAGTCGCTGGTGCGCGATGAGACAAGGATATCCCTACCGGCCAAACCCTCCCTAACCCGGACGACGCTTGGCCAATTGTGCGTCGCCCCACGGACCTCGCGGTCGCGGCCGGCTGCGACATATCCTGGGCGCGAACCCAGAGTCTCTGGTGGCACAGCTAGCACTGCGATGCAGTGCCCTAGACCACTGCGCCACCCGGGAGGCCTACAGCACAAACTCAACCAGCTGAACGTATCTGACTACCTGCAGGTGGATCACCGACTTCCTGACCAACAGGACACAGCACATTAAGCTGGGAAAACATCTTTCACTCCCCATCTCTCAGTACGGTGGCGCCGCAGGGTTGTGTGCTCTCCCCCCTCCTCTACTCACTCCACACCAATGACTGCGCCTCCAGCCGACTCAATGTCAAACTACTCTAGTTTTCTGATGACACCCCCCCGGTTGGTCTCATCTGTGACGGGATACCGTCTCATCAAGTACCGTGGAGAGGTTGATCGCCTGGTGCAGTCACCACAACCTAGAACTAGACACAGTCAGAACCGTGGAAATGGAGGTTGACTACAGGAAATTACCCCCACCATCTCTCCCCCTCGAGATGAATGGCTCAGCCGTCAGCGCGGCCAAGTCATTCAAATTTCGGGAGACTATCATCTCCCACGACCTCAAGTGTGAGGACAACATCACGGCGGTCACCGAGAAGGCTCGGCAGAGGATGTACTATCTGCACCTGCTGAAGAAACTCAAACTCTCTCTAACAATTCTGGTTCGGTTCTACACAGCCAGTCGATCCTCACCTCTTCTATCGCCACATGGTTTGGGTCTGTGTCTGCCCGCAATGCATCGTCTGGTCTGCGGAGAAAGTCATCGGCTATCACACGCCTCCATCAAGGACCTGCACATCTACAGGACAAAGAAAAGTGTAGGAAAGATCATCGCAGACCCTGCCCACCCCAGACATCCCATCTTTCAAAGACTCCCCTCTGGCAGACGGTTTCAGCCAATCTGACCAAAACCACCTGAACAGTTTCTTCCCCCATACTGTATTCCTCATCAACCCGCCATCGGGCTCATAGGGAATAAGTGACTGCCTCAAACACTAATCTGCGCTATACTACATTGGCACTAGGTACACCTCCACACAGCACTGTATATTTTTGTCACAGCAGAATCCCTCCCCCTGGATACATAGATATACCCCCTTTGTAAATTGTGTATTCCCACTGTAATCAGTCTATACTCTAGGGTTTTTATGTTTTATGGTTACTGTTCTGATATTCAATATTCTGTATGATGTCTATGTGGACTTGTGTCTGTATTCTGTTTGTGTATTGTCTATTGCTGGCAGCACCTTCTCACCAAGGCAAATTCCAGGTATGTGTAAATGTACTTTGCGAATAAAGGTGATTCTGATGTGCAACGTTGCCACAAGGTGTTCTAGAAATGTACACATCTGCTAGAGAATTCCCTGACTACACCGCTCAGGATCAGATCAGTGATGCAGAGGGTAAAGACATGTCAGAAGTCTATTATTTAAATGCAACAGGAATTAATGAGATAGATAAAGACCTCAGAATGCTGCCTGGGGCATTACATAAAGTTTATTTCTCCCCTTAGCCAGTTCTTAGATTTATCAGCAACCAGAGCATACTGCAGCAGATGAGAAAAGGGAGAACAGCAGAATCATGTTCAGATTTTCTGTCATCCTGAAATCAAGGGCTAGTAAGGGCTGGTAACTAGCAAAATTGTACAACGCAGTGTGTGTGTGTGCGTTTGTGTGTGTGTGTGTGTGTGCATTTGTATGTACATAGTAATCCTTCACCTCAAAGATTCAATGTTGTCAGAGATGAAGTATCCTCGTTCCAAGCTGTCCCTCTGATAAAGCAGGGAGCCAATTAAACAGCATGGTCAACAGTGGCAGAAGCACAGTAGGGCATAAACAAAACGTTTCAGCCTTCATGTAAGACAGACAACCTCCCCAGTGCCAGTGTCTAAACCGTGGTCAAATTTACACAGCCATATCAGGCCCAGCCATGCTACAGCAGAACCCATGCCTGAACAGACACTGATGCTACCTGACACTCTCCGAGGATTGTCTGCACCTCAGCCCACAACACCGTGTCTCCTGCTAGCAGGCCAGGGAACAAGACAGCAGAGAAGATTGGTGAACAGCAGGTGCTGCCCTTCGCTTAGATAGACTATTCTCATTTACAATGCTTTAGGCTCTCCTGCAAACCTGGCAAACATTCGTTTATCCACTGTCAGTAGGGCCGGCTATATTGTTGTGGAGAATTACTGACCACAAATGTTATGGAAGGTTGTTGTTGTGAAAACGCTACTGACAGGGTGACCTCATGAGCAACCTGGTCTCAGAACAATTTCCTATTATTTGGTATGTAAATCTGAGACACTTCATTTAGTATGATATGTTACGTTTCTTACGGTATATACTAAGTACCATTTCGTATGATATGTTGCGAATTACAAATCATATTAAATGTTACGAATTTGCAAAATGTACAATATGTTGTGAATTTTAGCTAGGTGGCTAGGTGGCTAAATTTAGCTAGCTGGCTAACGTTAGCTAGGCTAGCAGTTAGGGTTAGGGGTTAAGGTTAAGTTTAGGTGTTAGGTTAAAGGGTTAAGGTTAGGGTTAGGGGAAGGGTTCGCTAGCATGCTAAGTACTGTAGTTGCAAAGTAGTAAGTAGTGTAAAAGTTGCTCAAATTCTAAAGTTGTACATGATGAGATTCGGACTCACAACATTTGGGTTGCTAGATGTTTGCTTTATATGCCCAACCAACCAGCCTGACCAACCACCCTATTTTTGTTTTCGCTTTAAGTAACCATCTGCCTTATGTAACCATACCAAACGCAACACATCATACTAATTTGAGTGTCCCAGATTTATGTTTAACATGTTTAATATGTTACATCTAGACCAGGCTGCATGAGGACAAAGAGGGCGACAGATAAACAGACACGTTTTGTAGTGATTGAGGAGGTGGTGGAGGGAAGGTTTTTTTTAAGCACAGAGATATCACTGAACATCTGGCAGCTCAGCCCAACGGGGAGCTGGTGACATTGAAAGACAGATCCTTGACTAAAGCGCCACAAGCTGATTGGATTGCAGCAGGTTAAACAGGGACAGACGGACAGAAAGCAAAATGGTTCAAAAACAGATCTCTCTGGAAAAAAATGAACAGTGTAGGCCAGATCATTAGGCTTATAGTTTACATGAAAAAAACAAATGTCTGTTCAGCTTGTGCATACTGTATTTGAAACATCTAGCACATTGTGTATGTAAATATAACGTTCAAATCCTTAACATGCATTATATTATAAAGAGAAGAAAACGAGTGGCTAATCGTCCAATGGTGTCACCTCCCCCATCTCTAAACTCACATGCATACATTGAGTAGGACGTGTGGATCGTGTGGATTACGTGCAGGTAGGTATTTATTGAGACAAATCTAGATGTAATGCAATTGTCTTATCGAATTCAAGCCATGGAAATGATTTTCTCTTTATTAAAAAACTCCCTCTCTTATTCCCTTTTTGTCTTTTTCTCCTTCTCCGCCCCCAGACCTTTAGAAATCACACCAGCAGTACACTGGGACAATGGCAGCTACATTCCATAATTCATTCCAAACCTGCGATGTTTCTTATTATTTGACCCTGCTGGTCATCTATGAACATTTGAACATCTTGGCCAAGTTCTGTTATAATCTCCACCCGGCACAGCCAGAAGAGGACTGACCACCCCTCACAGCCTGGTTCCTCTCTAGGTTTCTTCCTAGGTTCTGGCCTTTCTAGGGAGTTTTTCCTAGCCACCGTGCTTCTTCACCTGCATTGCTTGCTGTTTGGGGTTTTAGGCTGGGTTTCTGTACAGCACTTTGAGATATCAGCTGATGTAAGAAGGGCTTTATAAATACATTTCATTTGATTTCTAGAGAACTCATTTGCACTTGTTATTACGCATGGCATTGGGTTCGTGGCGATTAAAAATGTCCTTCTTAGGAAGAGATAGGGGGCGTAAGCCTGATGCATGGTGTGTAGGCTTTTATTATCATGAGTAGCACAGTGGAATTTTTGTCATTATTTGATTATTTACCTTCTGTAAAACACTGCCCAAGACAGATTTCCACCAGTCTAATGTCCATTGCTTGTGTTTCTTGGCCCATGCATTTGTCCTGGAATTTACAGTGGAAATATATAAACTGGAACCAAATAAAATAGATCCCTGTACAATAGCTATAATTTAGAAATATTGTTTTGAAAGTAATTGTAATTCCATTAGAAGGCAAGCATGGGGCATTACATACATACTATAAATACATGGTGTACCGAGTATGTGCACTCTAATCCAGATTTTGAAAAACAGATCAAACTCAAAAGACCTAGGAAAGCCTTATATCCCTGTCAAGCTGATGACTCCACTGTGCAGCCTCTTGATTGCTGAGTGGTTTGAGGAGTGTGATTAGGAACTGTCCATGGTCCTGCACGTGTTCTGGGAACTGCTGCAGGAGTGCGTGTCAATGATCACTGTCCGTGGTGCTGAATAGGTTGAGGGAGCTGCTGCAGCGGTGGTTTCTCACCGCAGCTATCCGTGGGCCTGAACATGTGGAGGAAAACCATAAGAAATTTTCCTGCTAAACTCAAATGTGCATGCTGCCCTATTTCTCCTGCCACTACCTCAGCTGCACAATGGTGGCTAAGCCATAAGGGCTGGTCTATTTATAGACCGACACTTTATCCTTTTCTAAACATATTCTTTCTGGCGACTCATTTAAAAACTCATCCTCTTAAACTCTTGGCAGGTAAAGTGTAGATTCAGGATGGCTGTAACCCAACAGTTGTCACAGATTTGTTTTAGTTGATTTGCATGCGTTCAACTATTTTCTGAGAGATTTGTAGATTTGCACGCAAGATCAGTATACGATTGTTTTGTGCTATGCATTCCTAGCCGTTAGAGATTGCCAGTGTTGAAAGGTACATTCTGTATCAAATGTCAATTTCAACCCCCACACTACCCCTGGATTCCAGAACACATTTATTACCACACAAACGTGTAGACACACCGTCAGGTACACATACACACCACCCAAATGCCTGTCACATTAAATGACCGAACCAAGACAAATCTCACCACTGAAGGAGGCTAGGTCACGAATCTCAATCTCCAGCACCAATGTCTTTCCCTGCATTTATGTTTATGCAATGCTTTGTCTCTATGTAGTCGAGGACATCAATTCTGGCAGGTCTGTAGAGTTTTAAATTATTTCAAATACAACACTTGTCTACCAGACCCCCAATTTCAAGGTGAAAGTGAAACGGCTGTGAATGAAACAAAGTAGCACTTTTATAAAGAAAAAGAGACTGCCTGGCTTGCTCTCCATTTTACCCTCGAGCAATATTTTGCTAAGTGATAATAAAATATAGATACGTACTAATGACGATCGACATGAAACCATTAATTGGTTGTTGAGGATCTACTGTTATTACCCAATCGTTAGAAGGTTTTTAGAGCTTCCCGTCACTCGCTGAGTGATGTTTTACCTAAAGTACATTGGTGATTTATGAGGCAAATCCCTGTGGAGCTACAGAACAGTGGAGAGGGGGGGAAAACTATGAAGGAGCTTGGTGGAGTGATTGAGAGTGACAGACGCAGCATAGCTACAAGATATACTTTACACTCCTCAGCTCTTAAACATAACAGGCCTTTTTATTGTGTGGGGGGACAAAGTACAGGATGGGATGGTAAAGTGCACGAATTTCCATAAACTGTCTATCGAGGAAACAATAGGTTTTCTGAGAGTGGGCTATAAGAAGACCTTGGTGACCTGCATTGCATAAGGAAATGAAAGCTTTTGAGTCAGTCCAAGAAAATAAAGAAGGCTGTCTGCTATATGAAAATGATTACATGTCCAAGTTATCTGGAGAGACCTATGGTCTGTCTGGGTTTTGCAAACATCCTAAGATGATAACAGGCTTTTCAGCAAGTTCTATTCTGTTTGCCACTCACATTATCGAAGATATTGAAAATGGAGACAGATGATCAAGAGGGTCAATTTTATCTCCAATGCTATAAAATAACATTCTCTCCTAAATGCAGCCATTGTGGTGGCCACTGCCATCAAGCAGACTCAGGTTCGAATCAAACTTTATTTGTCACATGAGCCGAATGCAACCTTACCGTGAAATGCTTACTTACAAGCCCTTAACCAACAATGCAGTTCAAGAAAGAGTTAAGAAAATATTTACCAAATAACAATGTAAATAGTCTAGGTTAGGTGAAAGCTTAGAGAATGATGAGGAGAAGGAGGAGGACAACGATGAGAGGAGGATAAGAGGTGGTGGTGGTGGAGCAGAAGGAGGAGGACAACAGCGAGAGGAGGATAAGAGGTGATGGTGGAGGAGAAGAAGGAGGCGGACAACGGCAAGAGGAGGATAAGAGGTGATGGTGGAGGAGGAGGAGGACAACGGCGAGAGGAGGATAAGAGGTGATGGTGGAGGAGCAGAAGGAGGAGAAGGAGGAGGACAACGGCAAGATGAGGATAAGAGGTGATGGTGGAGGAGGAGAAGGAGGACAACGGCGAGAGGAGGATAAGAGGTGGTGGTGGAGGAGGAGGAGCAGAAGGAGGAGAAGGAAGAGAAGAAGGAGGGAGGAGGAGGAAGACATGTCACCGAAGGACATTGGAGTCATTATAGGCAGACAAATGGGACAGGTTCCACCATGAATCCTTAACAGCCCCACTCTTCCTGTCCGTGGGGACAATGATGTCTCGCGCAAAGTTATCTTTGTCCAATTCTTTCTAGATGCTCTCCTCCTTTTCCCTTTTGAATGTATACTCTTGTAGCTAGTCTTTTCTCTTACTGTTACGTGTATACTGGGAGTCGGGAAGCAAGATCAGGAAGTGTATTCAATAACTAAATGAACATAGACCAAAACAAGAAACACCGGTAGCGTACAGACATGAACACTGGAACAGAAACAATAACGCCTAGGGAAAGAACCAAAGGGAGTGACATATGTAGGGAAGGTAATCAGGCAGGTGATGCAGTCCAGGTGAGTCTGATGAGGTGCTGGTGCGCGTAACGATGGTGACAGGTGTGCGTAATAATGAGCAGCCTGGTGACCTCGAGCGCCGGAGATGGAGTAAACTTGACACTACCAGTAGTTCACAGATAAAAATTGTTTTAATTTTCTATCTGAAAATATCTCTAGGTGGTAGTTGATGGTTTATCTCCTCTTTGGTTCTATGTAACCGTCATATCATTTGAATCAAATATTTGCATTTCATTTAACCAGTTTATCAACATTTTCAAAGTTTCATTGGTTTCAGCTCACCATTGTGTGAAGTTTTTGCAAATGTTTGGGATGGAGAAGAGAGGAACCATTCTAACACACACCAGACTGCTTATATGCCTTGTCATGTGATTGGGGAGGATAATATTAATTACAGAAAACAATTGAAGCAGTCAATTTCAGAGAGCCTGTGAGAGGGCTGTGGGCCATGCAGCACACGTTTATGACTTCAACAGGTCGCTTTGCATACTAACTGGCCTGGTTGTGCATGTGCATGGCAGACTGGCTCCCAGCGGCACTCAGCCACACAACCCATGATTCAAACAGAACCAGATCGTACTGGGATTGTGGAGTGCAGCCCAATCTCAGACCTGTTAAAGGTTCATTAGAGCTCACTTACGTCTTATTCTTTTCCCTCGGCTTCTCCCCTATCAACTTGCTAAACCCCCCTCTCTCACTCTCTAACTATGCCTGTTAGCCTCATCGTCTCCCATTTACCCTTACGCCCTGCCTCCACCACCTCATCTCAGAAAGACGTCTCACTGTCTCCTCCTCCTCATCCAGTCTAATAGTGCTGCTTATCTAAGGAACCTGATGCCAACCACCTAAGCATTTAATGAGGTATTTAATTAAGAGGGCATTCATTTATTTCAATATGTATGCATTTATTAAAATCGTAAACTGGCTGAAGGCTTTCAACAAATCCTGTTTTCATTTTGTTTTGACCCTAAGCTGAGTTTGTTTCATCTCTCAGACAGAATTAGTGCTGAGCAGACCCACTGTTCTACTACTCTCATCTCATGAATGAGTAGGTCAGACAATGTCAGGGGATACATTAAACAAATACCTGAATGTCAGAAACAATTGGACCTCCCCGGACTTACTCCCCGGACTTACTCTGACTTGCTCCCCGGACTTACTCTGACTTGCTCCCCGGACTTACTCTGACTTGCTCCCCGGACTTACTCTGACTTGCTCCCCGGACTTACTCTGACTTGCTCCCCGGACTTACTCTGACTTACTCGTACTCTGACAACACATCTGCCACGCTGATCCTCAGCATGGGGGCCCCCTTCTCTATATTTTATATCAATGAACAGTGAACTCAAAAGGACAACAGACCCCATCTATTCTTACTTGATGCACCATGTCATGCAAAAGGGACATTTATCCGGGCATCAACTCATCCTCCATTTGTTTCCCCCATCTGGCAGCCATAAAGTTTTGAATAATGCCAACGCTGTCCACCCGCAGGGCAGCACTGGCATGTGTCGCTCTATACAGTCAGTGTAATTGTGCCAGCCCCTTTACTCCCAGAGAGAGAGAGAGAGAGAGAGATAATGAAAGAAAGAGAGAGGAAGAAAGAGAGAGAGAGAATGAAAGAAAGAGAGAGAGGAAGAAAGAGAGAGAGAGAGAATGAAAGAAAGAGAGAATGAAAGAAAGAGAGAGAGAGAATGAAAGAAAGAGAGAATGAAAGAAAGAGAGAGAGAGAATGAAAGAAAGAAAGAAAAAGAGAGAGAGGAAGAAAGAAAGAGAGAGAGGAAGAAAGAAAGAGAGAGAGAGAGCGAGAGAGAGGGCAAGAGAGAGCGAGAGAGAGAGAGAAAGAAAGAAAGAAAGAAAGAAAGAAAGAAAGAAAGAAAGAAAGAAAGAAAGAAAGAAAGAAAGAAAGAAAGGGGAAGAAAGAAAGAGAGAGAGGAAGAAAGAAAGTTAGAGGGAGAGAGAGAGAGATAATGAGAGGAAGAAAGAGAGAGAGAGAATGAAAGAAAGAGAGAGAATGAAAGAAAGAAAGAAAGAAAGAGAGAGATAATGAAAGAAAGAGAGAAAGAGAGAGAGAGAGATAATGAAAGAAAGAAAGAAAGAGAGAGAGATAATGAAAGAAAGAAAGAGAGAGAGAAAGATAATGAAAGAAAGAAAGAAAGAAAGAAAGAGAGAGAGAGAGCGAGAGAGAGGGCAAGAGAGAGCGAGAGAGAGAGAAAGAAAGAAAGAGAGGGGAAGAAAGAAAGAGAGAGAGGCAGAAAGAAAGTTAGAGGGAGAGAGAGATAGATAATGAAAGAAAGAGAGAGAGGAAGAAAGAGAGAGAGAGAATGAAAGAAAGAGAGAGAATGAAAGAAAGAAAGAAAGAGAGAGATAATGAAAGAAAGAGAGAAAGAGAGAGAGATAATGAAAGAAAGAAATAAAGAGAGAGAGATAATGAAAGAAAGAAAGAGAGAGAGAAAGATAATGAAAGAAAGAAAGAAAGAGAGAGAGAGAGAGAGATAATGAAAGAAAGAAAGAAAGAAAGAGAGAGAGAGAGAGAGAGAGAGTGAAAGAAAGAGAGAGAGAGAGAATGAAAGAAGAGAGAGAGAGAGAGCAAAAGAGAGTGAGAGAGAGAGAAAGAAAGAGAGAGAGAGCAAGAGAGAGCGAGAGAAAGAAAGAGAGAGAGAGAGAATGAAAGAAGAGAGAGAGAGAGAGCAAAAGAGAGTGAGAGAGAGAGAAAGAAAGAGAGAGAGAGCAAGAGAGAGCGAGAGAAAGAAAGAGAGAGAGGAAGAAAGAAAGAAAGAAAGAAAGAAAGAAAGAAAGAGAGAGAGAGAGAGGAGCGAGAGAGAGAGAGCGAGAGAGCGAGAGAGCGAGAGAGGGAGAGAAAGAAAGAGAGGGAGACAAAGAGAGAGAGAGACAGACTGGCTAACCTCTGTTTCCCTGATGCTACTAGCGAGCAATTTAAAAGCCCATTTGGCAAGATGGCCCCACAATTCTAATGATGGAGGCGTTTTAGCTCCACTAACAGAGCTGTGTCATTGGGATGCCTCTCTGAGTCACACTAAGTGATAATTCCTTCTGTTTTTTCTTCTTGTTAGAGCAATGCCAGTGGAACAACAGAGGCATTCAGCACTGCCCGGTGGGCGACCAGCCCAAAGGATTTTCGATTAGCTATCAGCTTGCCCTTTACTGTGAGTATGACAGTGACAGGGCCAGTTGCTGAGCCATACATTCACAGGTGCGAATTTAGTCCTTGCAGTGTCCACCAATCACAAGACTGTCAGAGCTTCTGGAAGAAACTCTCGGAGTACTCCATAACACATTGATTTTATGATGAGTGAAATTTCCAATCGTTAAAGATGTCCTTTCCTCACATAGAGCCATATCATTGTCTGGATCCATACCTTCAAGTGGGTCATCCTTAAGACCTTCACAATATGATAGTGTTACCGCCAAAAGGATAGCACTGAGAAGACACACAATCACACCAACACACAGATGTATCCACAACACAAAACATACAAGAATATAGAAATGTATTGCATAAATACACCATGAAAATGTCATTAACTCCAATGAATAGATCTACACGCGCACACACACTGCACTCACACACTGTCACACAAAGCAAATCCATACTGTATGCCGACACCGTGCGGATTGATGGGAGAAAGGATGCAGTAAATTAGCTGGAGATTTGCAAAACGGACACTCCAAACTATCCCCTACGGCTATTTTCTGCTGAAGCCATTCAGAGGCCCGGGTTTCACTCATTTCCAGTTGAATTGCTGTCCACTTTACATCAAGTACAACCTGGAAACTGCTGCCGAGAGAGGACATGGAGAAAATGACCCTACAGATTGACTGAGACAATGGACCAAGAGGCGACCAGCTTGACAGGTGGACACTCAAAATGAAATTGGCCTGTCCTACATCACTTAAAGGTCAAGAAAACATAGGTTTATTTGCTCAAGTGGCACTTTGCTTTTGTGATGTTCATGACCTCAGTGTAGGTCCTCACCGCATTAGATCGTGTAAGACACATTCACCTGAAGAAACCAGTGTATATTCAAGTATTCTGTTTCTTTTTTTGTCATATTGTTTTGGGAAGTTACTGAATTCTGCCTAAGGAGGCTGGTGGTGGTGACTGAATCCTAGTCATGACCACAGGGCAGTTGTGAATTGAGAGAGAGATGAGAGGGAGTAGCTATTCAGATAGTAATCCCATTTCCTGTCATTACCCTGTTGTGCCTGCCTGGAGTCTCTGGCCTCTGCAGGAATATAATCCCTTTAGCTCTCATTATCAACCCTCTTTATCTGAGCCTTTCACTAGCAGGCCCTGTAAGCAGCACTTTCTATTGTATCATCAGTGCAACGCAAAGACGAGCTGGGTATTTCCACCTGTAGCTCTCGAGGGAGAACAAATCCCATTGTCAGTGTACCCAGCAGTGTCCCGTGACCAAAGGAGAACACCAGATTTAATCTGAGGGCTCATCATTTTTATTTTAAAAGGTGAGTGGTTTGGTGGATGGCTAGAGGATGTGTGAGAGAATAATAACAATGACAGAGGAAGCATTACTACTGTAATTAGACTAGTCTATTTTAGCTGAAACTCATGGTTTTGGGAATGTTACGGTCTACACTGCTACAACGTCAAATTTATTCTCACTGTCTTTCACAATAAATCCTTCTCCAGTTTTATATGCAGGCCCATATGATAAATACACAAACACACCCACCCACTAGCTACCAATCACCACGTCCCCCCCTCTTCCGTCCATTTAAAATGCCTGTGCTCTCAAGGGACATTGCATTGTTGATTTGATCTTATTTATTGCCTAGTGTTAGGCATCCCAACTACGCCTCTCATTTTATTTAACACATCCATTATGGTTTGGAGGAATCATCACCCCCCCCCCCCCTCCTCTTTCTGTCTCTCTGTGGTCTGTTTGTGTGTATAATCATATCTAGATGATTAGGTTGGGAGGACCGAGAGTGGAGGTACACAACAAAAGCATTATGGTTGGCCATACACCTCCCGCTCAGACACAGGAATTAGAGAGACCACGAGTCCACGACTTAAGGGAAAGTGAAGAGGCGGGGGAAAAATAATGAATTTAATTTTGACACAGCGAGGCTTCCATAACAAACGAGCAGACAAGAGCCGTTCAATTTTGTGCTCTACCATTTTCATCTCCTTCCCCAAGTGGATTTAGAAAAGTGAATTTGGTACAAAGTAATGGGTTGATTCAATAAACCTCAATTATTTTCGATACCTGTAAGAAGAGCAGTGGTTGAGATCCAAGCCTTTTGCCTGGGGGTGATTGAAAGCAGGTCATTCCTAATGGCAGACTAGGTGTTCAGCGCGGAGAGGTATTGCCACATACTCACAGTATGTGAATGATGTAGACAGACCTTTTCTTCTCCTCTGTTCTTGCTTCCACCACCAATATTTAGAGAGGGTCTGGAAGCAAAAGGGTAGAAATCCCGGCAAACCTGAAAATAATAAACACCTCTGGTTTGTATTCTTACTCTTTTAGACAGGCCCTCTTTGTGATGGCTTTGTAGTGCTCTATGGAGGAGCTTTAGCTCTAAGCTCACTCCACAAGCTATTCGTTTGTCTGAAATATGGTAATCCGTAGACTTATCCGTGACTACATCAGACGCTCAGAAGCCCAGCTGGAGTGTTCAAAAGCCAGTGTTGAGTTAAGAGTGTGTGACGGGTGCCCACTGCCCTGTGTGATTTAATCAACGTTATACCGACCAACTACACAGAGTGAAGTGAAATGAAGCACGGGCAGTCTGCATTGTGAGTGAGTGTGTGCCCATGTGTGAAGACTGCGGGACCCATTATGCCCCGTCAAAAGTTCACATTTGTATCTTTCCATGTACTAGAGAATGTTGTATGAGCTAGTATGGTTCCGTCTGTATGGATACTGTAGGCAGTCGAATGAACCTCCTTTCTCCATGTCATTTCTGTTCTAACTCAATGGAACAGTATAGGCCTATTGTTTAACATAAGAGTCAAGGCTGAACGGAGACATCAAAATACACAGAGTCAATTCACCTTCTCCAGGAGTTGCAGGAGGTTTTGCCCTTGAAGATTGTTAAGCAGCCTGTCTAGAAGAATATATTTTTTGTCAACATCCCAGAAACCTTCTGAAATGTCCCACTATCTCTGGTTTTCATTATTTTGTTTTCTAGTTTGTGTTGCTGCAGCAGTCAAGGTTTTCCATCTCTGCAGAACACTGCCCTTGTGTTTAACAACATTTCTTCTTCGCCTTCTTCAGAGTAACGCCTTTGAGTGCCCTGACACGCGTTTTCGATAGCCTACCCATTATGCTAATACTTTGTTGATGAGATTGTAGTAACAAGCAATGTCAACTTATGGTACAGTTTTGTTGCAATTGTTAACGTACACCGAGTACACAAAACATTAAGAAATTTAAACTTTAACGATCCTGAATTTTGTTCGGAGATGTCGTTCTTCCTTACCGTCTGTGAGCTGACCTTTCCCTTCTCTAATGAAAAACAAAAAGAAACACTGAATTCATTAAAGTTATAAAAATGGACTTCAATTAAAATGAGCACTGCATGATGGCCATTTGGAATTTCATTGGGTCGGGAGAAATGGAAAAAACCACGGAAATCTCGATTTGGTCAATTAGATTATCAGATCAAACCCCAAATAGCTGATGTATCCCATAGATACATCCCTCAGCAAAGGAGAGTGAAATAAAACATTCTTGTCCTGAGTTAAAATTATACTTTGTTCCAATGTACTAACTACACTAAGTGTACAAAACATTAGGAACATCTGCTCTTTCCATGACATAGATTGACCAGGTGAATCTAGGTGAACGCTATGATCCCTTATTGATGTCACTTGTTAAATCCACTTCAATCAGTGTAGATGAAGGGGAAGAGACAGGTTAAAGAAGGATTTTCAAGCCTTGACAAAACTGAGACATGGATTGTGTGCCA
Source organism: Salvelinus namaycush (assembly GCF_016432855.1). NCBI lineage: Eukaryota > Metazoa > Chordata > Actinopteri > Salmoniformes > Salmonidae > Salvelinus > Salvelinus namaycush. The sequence continues at coordinate 23,945,059 of NC_052336.1, read as the reverse complement.
TTCAGAGGGTGAATGGGCAAGACAAAAAAATGTAAGTGCCTTTGAACAGGGTATGGTAGTAGGTGCCAGGTGCACCGGTTTGTGTTAAGAACTCAACGCGGCTGTGTTTTTCACACTCAACTGTTACCTGTGTGTATCAAAAATGGTCCACCACCCAAAGGACATCCAGCCAACTTGACACAACTGTGGGAAGCATTGGAGTCAACATGGGCCAGCATGCCTGTGGAAAGCTTTCGACACCTTGTAGAGTCCATGCCCCATCGAATTGAGGCTGTTCTGATGGCAAAAGGGGGAGGGGGTGCAACACAATATTAGGAAGGTGTTCTTAATGTTTTGTACACTCAGTGTATATTCATGTCCTCTTTCAGCGACGACTCTGAGAAACTCAGGATATTACTGTTTTTCAGGTCCCGTTGACAGGACAGTCTCGAACGGAGCTCATCCAGTTTGTTCTCCAGTGACTGCACGTTCGCCAACAGAACAGAGGGCAATGGCGGTCTATTTGTTCACCGACGTAGTCTCGTCAGGATGCCACCTCTTTTTTGTCGACACTTCCTCTTTCGAGTCCGAGGGATTACGGCCTGGTCTGGAGTAAGCAGATCGTCTAGAGCTGCCGACTCGTTGAGGTAGACATTTTCATCCAAATCGAGGTTAGTGATCACTGTTCTGATATCCAGAATATGTTTTCGGTCTCAGGAAATGATGGTGGAGACATTACGTACTCAATATTAGGAAGGTGTTCCTAATGTTTTGTAGCCTCAGTGTATTGGCAAATATTGTCATCATCATTACTTGAACAATACAGAGCACCGTATAAGCAAATAGGCCATGCAGAACGAAAGTAATTGATCTGAACTCCACAGATCTGAACTCCATGTTCCCTGAAGCAGCAACATTATTGTGGTATTGAGTGGTCACCGGGCCATGCCTAGTGTGACAGAAATATTATTATCTACTTTCACCCTAGGGTAAGGTAATATCATCTTTCAGTGGTCCACTGACACAGAGACCAAATCAATGACAGCTACACTACAAATCCAATTATGTTGTTTGGAAAACCTTAAACCATGATCTCAAATCCTACCAGCAGTGGAAGACATTTTGCATTAAAAAACACAAACCCAGCTTAATCGGATAATCTAACTATGTCTCTATACTTTTGGTATAAAAAGAGGTCCACTCACTTTGACATTCACAATTGACAATTTCCAGATTTGTTAGAACAAAACAAACCTAAACCTACTGCGCTCCAGATTTTCACAGCAAACAGGCACACGTCATTTCTCACAATGGAAGGGATCTGTCGTTGCTAATGCATTCATCCTTTCTCTCCAGGTGAGATCAAACTGCATTCAGATCACTGTGTTAAGTAGGCATGTGGAATAATGGAATGCAATGCATTATTGTTCATTATTGTGTCTGTGTACTGTATGTCTAAGTGTACATGCATATGGCTGTGTTCATGTGTCTGAGTGTAGACATGCATGTGTCTGTGTTTATGTGTCTGTGAGTGTATAAATGCATGCAGGGTTGGGGAGTAATGGATTACATGTCATAGATTACAAAAAAAACTGTAACCCATTAAGTTATAAGCAAAAATCTTGTTGGGGCAAAGCCACCACACAACACTAAACAATACATTAATTGCACAATAACGGTGACATACAGTGCCCTCAAACTGTTAGGTCCTACATAAAGCTGTCCCAACAGCAGAGCTTTCTTTTCAGCACCATGGAGTGAATCCTTACCACTGCTACACCTGGCTATCAGCAGAGCCTTGTCTGGCAGCAAAACAATTCATTCAGCCTCATTTACTGCCGTTTAAAAAAGTATAGATGATATGGTTGACTTGCTTAAACAAATGTGGTTTCTACTGACAATTGAGATGTACAAACTATGGCATAAGGGAACGATGTGCGGATAAGAGGCAATCCGTAATTTCAATTAAGACATTAATGAGCGAGCTAAGACGGATGTAGTCAATATAACTATTTGTTTAGCACTTTTGAAATGTACAAAATAACATGCAAACAGGCAACAAAACAGGATGACGGGTCTCCACTGAATCAGATTACAGATACTTTTGAAAAACTAGAAGATTAAAAACTAGGATTGCTTTTAAATTCAGAAAGGATTTTTGTGAAACAATTATTTGAATCCTTTCCATTTTCTCAATGACCTTCAAAGTTTAAGTTTGTTCCGCTTGAGCGAGTCTGACCACAAATCAGAGACCACTATGATGACACACCAAATGCGTTTGATGGATCATGGGAAAAGAGCAGGAATCAAATCAAATCAAAGTGTATTTGTCACGTGCGCCGAATACAACAGGTGTAGACCTTATAGTGAAATGCTTACTTACAGGCTCTAACCAATAGTGCAAAAAAGGTATTAGGTGAACAATAGGTAGGTAAAGAAATAAAACAACAGTAAAAAGACAGGCTATATACAGTAGCGAGGCTATAAAAGTAGCGAGGCTACATACAGACACCGGTTAGTCAGGCTGATTGAGGTAGTATGTAGATATGGTTAAAGTGACTATGCATATATGATGAACAGAGAGTAGCAGTAGCGTAAAAGAGGGGTTGGCAGGTGGTGGGTGGGACACGATGCTGATAGCCCGGTTAGCCAATGTGCAGGAGCACTGGTTGGTCGGCCCAATTGAGGTAGTATGTACATGAATGTATAGTTAAAGTGACTATGCATATATGATAAGCAGAGAGTAGCAGCAGCGTAAAAAGAGGGGTTGGGGGGGGGGGGGGCACACAATGCAAACAGTCCGGGTAGCCATTTGATTACATGTTCAGGAGTATTATGGCTTGGGGGTAAAAACTGTTGAGAAGCCTTTTTGTCCTAGACTTGGCACTCCGGTACCGCTTGCCATGCGGTAGTAGAGAGAACAGTCTATGACTGGGGTGGCTGGGGTCTTTGACAATTTTTAGGGCCTTCCTCTGACACCGCCTGGTGTAGAGGTCCTGGATGGCAGGCAGCTTAGCCCCAGTGACGTACTGGGCAGTATGCACTACCCTCTGTAGTGCCTTGTGGTCAGGTGTATTCTTTTTTTGTTGCCCATAACCATGTGTGTGAGGTGAATACTTATATTTCAAAGTAGATTTGTTTAAGACTACCAAGGAACACTTTGTGTGACCCTGATTTAGCCCACTGCAGTAAAAAGTTTTAAGAGAGAAAGTCTACCAGTTGGACTGTATTGTAACGGGACTAATTTAGCTGATTGGCCGAGCAATTGCCGTACCAGGCAGTGATACAACCAGTCAGGATGCTCTCGAATTTGCAGCTGTAGAACATTTTGAGGATCTCAGGACCCATGCCAAATCTTTTTAGTTTCCTGAGGGGTTATAGGTTTTGTCGTGCCCTCTTCACGACTGTCTTGGTGTGTTTGGACCATTCTAGTTTGTTGTTGATGTGGACACCAATGAACTTGAAGATCTCAACCTGCTCCACTACAGCCACGTCGATGAGAATGGGGGCGTGCTCGGTGTTCCTTTTCCTGTAGTCCACAGTCATCTCCTTAGTCTTGGTTATGTTGAGGGATAGGTTGTTATTCTGGCACCACACGGCCAGGTCTCTGACCTCCTCCCTATAGGCTGTCTCGTCATTGTCGGTGATCAGGCCTACTTGCACTGTTGTGTCGTCTGCAAACTTAATGATGGTGTTGGAGTCGTGCCTGGCCATGCAGTTGTGGGTGAACAGGGAGTACAGGAGGGGACTGAGCACGCACCCCTGGGGAGCTCCAGTGTTGAGGATCAGCGTGGCAGATGTGTTGCTACCTACCCTCACCACCTGGGGGCGGCCTGTCAGGAAGTCCAGGATCCAGTTGCAGAGGGAGGTGTTTAGTCCCAGCGTCCTTAGCTTAGTGACTAGCTTTGAGGGTACTATGGTGTTGAACGCTGAGCTGGAGTCAATGAATAGCATTCTCACATAAGTGTTCCTTTTGTCCAGGTGGGAAAGGGCAGTGTGGAGTGCAATTGAGATTGCATCATCTGTGGATCTGTTTGGGCGGTATGCAAATTGGAGTGGGTCTAGGTTTTCTGGGATAATGGTGTTGATGTGAGCCATTACCAACCTTTCAAAGCACTTCATGGCTACAGACGTGAGTGCTACGGGTCTGTGGTCATTTAGGCAGGTTGCCTTTGTGTTCTTGGGCACAGGGACTATGGTGGTCTGCTTGAAACATGTTGGTATTACAGACTCAATCAGGGACATGTTGAAAATGTCAGTGAAGACACCTGCCAGTTGGTCAGCACATGCCCGGAGCACACGTCCTGGTAATCCGTCTGGCCCCGCAGCCTTGTGTATGTTGACCTGTTTAAAGGTCTTACTCACGTCGGCTACGGAGAGCATGATCACACAGTCGCCCGGAACATCTGATGCTCTCATGCATGCCTCAGTGTTGCTTGCCTCGAAGCGAGCATAGAAGTGATTTAGCTCGTCTGGTAGGCTCGTGTCACTGGGCAGCTCACGACTGTGCTTTCCTTTGTAGTCTGTAATAGTTTGCAAGCCCTGCCACATCCGACGAGCGTCGGAGCCGGTGTAGTGCGATTCGATCTTAGTCCTGTATTGATCCTTTGCCTGTTTGATGGTTTGTCGAGGGCATTGTTGGATTTTTGGTAAGCTCCCGGGTTAGATGTCCCTCTCCTTGAAAGCGGCAGCTCTGCCCTTTAGCTCGGTGTGAATGTAATCCATGGCTTCCTGTTGTTGTGTGTATGTACAGTCACTGTGGGGACGACGTCCTTGATGCACATATTGATAAAGCCAGTGACAGATGTGGTGTACTCCTCAATGCCGTTGAAAAAACCCCGGAACATATTCCAGTCTTTGCTAGCAAAACAGTCCCGTAGTTTAACATCAGCTTCATCTGACCACTTTTTTATTGAGCGAGTCACTGGTGCTTCTTGCTTTCATTTTTTGCTTGTAAGCAGGAATCTGGAGAATAGAGTTATGGTCAGATTTGCCAAATGGAGGGTGAGGGAGAGCTTTGTACGCGTCTCTGTGTGTGGAGTAAAGGTGGTCGAGAATTCTTTTCCCCCTCTGGTTGCACATATAACATGCTGATAGAAATTCATTTTAACTGATTTAAGTTTCCTTGCATTAAAGTCACCGACCACCAGGATCACCACCTCTGGGTGAATGTTTTCCTGTTTTCTTATGGCGGAATACAGCTCATTGAGTGCAGTTTTAGTGCCAACTTCGCTCTGTGGTGGTATGTAAGGCAGCTACAAAAAATTCAGATGAATACTCTCTAGGTATATAGTGTGGTCTACAGCTTATCATGAGATACTCTACCTTAGGCGAGCAAACTTTGAGACTTCCTTAGATATCGTGCACCAGCTGTTGTTTACATAAATGCATAGGCCCCTGCCCCGTGTCTTACCCAAGGCTGCTGTTCTGTTTTGCCGATAGAATGTATAGCCCTCCAGCTGTATGTCCTTAATGTCGTCGTTCAGCCACGACTCAGTGAAACATAAGATATTACAGTTTTTAATGTCCCGTTGGTAGGATATGCGTGCTTTCAGTTCATCCCATTTATTTTCCATCGATTGAACCTTAGCTAGCACTCGTCACCTGATCCTTCTCCTGCGAATCATAGGGATTGGGGCCTGGTCGGGTGTCTGCAATATGTCCCTCGCGTCCGACTCATTGAATAAGAACTCCTTGTCCAATTTGAGGTGAGTAATCCAAGTTCTGATGTCCAGAAGCTCTTTTCGGTTGTAAGAGACGGTAAAAGCAACAACGCGAAAAACAAAACAAAATAGCATGATTGGTTGAGAGCCGATAAGACGGCAGCCCTAAGACGAATGTCGGAGCCGGTGTGGTATGATTCAATCTTAGCCCTGTATTGACGCGTTGCCTGTTTGATGGTTCGTCACAGGACATAGCAGGATTTCTTGTAAGCTTCCGGGTTGGAGTCCCACACCTTGAAAGTGGCAGCTCTACCCTTTAGCTCAGTGCGAATGTTGCCTGTAATCCATGGCTTCTGGTTGGGGTATGTACGTACAGTCACTGTGGGGACGACGTCCTCGATGCACTTATTGATAAAGCCAGTGACTGATGTGGTGTACTCCTCAATGCCATTGGAAGAATCCCGGAACATGTTCCAGTCTGTGATAGCAAAACAGTCCTGTAGTTTAGCATCTGCTTCATCTGACCACTTTTTTATAGACCGAGTCACTGGTGCTTCCTGCTTTAATTATTGCTTGTAAGCAGGAATCAGGAGGATAGATTTGTGGTCGGATTTACCAAATGGAGAGCGAGGGAGAGCTTTGTACGCGTCTCTGTGTGTTGAGTACAGGTGATCTAGTATTTTTTTCCCTCTGGTTGCACATTTAACATGTTGATGGAAATTTGGTAGAAGTGATTTAAGTTTCCCTGCATTAAAGTCTCCGGCCGCTAGAAGCGCCGCCTCTGGGTGAGTGGTTTCCTGTTTGCTTATTTCCCTATACAGCTGAATGAGTGCGGTCTTAGTGCCAGCATCTGTCTGTGGTGGTAAATAAACAGCCACGAAAAGTATTGCTGAAAACTCTCTAGGCAAGTAGTGTGGCCTGCAATTTATCACAATATACTCTACTTCAGGCAAGCAAAATCTAGAGACTTCCTTTGTTGTTTACAAATATGCACAGACCCCCCCCCTCGTTTTACCGGAGTGTGCTGTTCTATCTTACCGGTGCAGCGTATATCCCGCTAGCTGAATATCCATGTCGTCAATCAGCCACAGTTCCGTGAAACATAGGATATTACAGTTTTTGATGTCCCGTTGGTAGGATATTCGTCATCGTACCTGGTCTAGTTCATTGTCCAATGACTGCACGTTGGCGAGTAGTATTGACGGTAACGGCAGCTTCCCACTCGCCTTTTCCGGGTCCTGACCTGGCATCCGGCTCTTTGTCCTCTGTACCTGCGTCGCTTCCTCTTGCACCCTGTCGGGTGTTTGGAGAATGTCCTGTGCGTCTTGCTTGTTGAAGAAAAATCTTTGTCTAATCCGAGGTGAGTGATCGCTGTCCTGATATCAAGAAGCTATTTTTTGCTATAAGATACGGTTGCAGAAACATTATGTACAAAATAAATTAGAAATAACGCGAAAAAAACACGTAATAGCACAATTGGTTGGGCACCCTTGAAAACTGCCACCATTTCGTCCGGCGCCATTTTATCATAGGCTTTTGTAGGCTACAGTCCAAGCTATGTCTTCCCATGGTGCGACTGCTGTTGGCATCTAAAGATAATCCAACTTGAATAAACGCTTGGAGGTAAGGACGACAGCAGTGGTGTAGCCTACGAATAAAATATGGAAATGTAAGGGGTAAAAGCCGGCGTTGTGTATATTACCTTGGAAATAATGGACGACACAGCCCGCCGAGTCCCTGTGTGGAGTTCACTTTTCCAAGGTAATGTAAGGAACGGAGGTGTTTATCCTGCTTATACCACAGTTACCAAAGAAAATAATACTAAACATATTTTTATTTTAATCTTTATAAGATAATTCCTATTATCTTTCGTTTGCTCAAATAAAATGTTATGGGTCACATACACATATTTAGAAGATGTTATTGCGGATGTTGCGAAATGCTTGTAAAAAAGAGAAGAAAAGCAGTCATTTGATTGATTAGTTTGATATTTATGGACGCGCCCCAGTTGTTCATTCTATATGTTCCGTTGCCATGCTCACTGGCAATGTTCTTGTCCCTTGCTTGCTAGCTAACTACGGCTAACACAGTCACGACCTCTGCAGCCAGAATAACAGCAAAGAAGCGGCATTTGCATTTTTTTATTGACATTCATTTGGATACATCTATTACATTGAGCTGATGATGCCCGATTTTGCCTGGCGTAACTAGAAGAGGAACACTCAACACTGTTCATTACTAGGAGATCGCATTACATATCAAACGCAATAGGCTAGAAGATAGCTAAATAGTTTGTTGCTAGCAAACCTGCCAATACGACAATTGAATTCAAAAGTACCAGGATTTGACAGTTTAGCATCATGACTGCAACATAGGGTCCGGAGAAATTCATCACTCACCACATTAGGTCATCAGATGTTACATAAAATACGTATTTGCAAAAACAAATCAGCTAGTTAGCTAGCTTTATTTTTCCTCGTTGGACCTGTGTTTACAATGTATCCAATGTCGGTTTGTGTGGTTGTTGGTTTAGCTTTGTATAACTTTGTAGCAAGTAAGGTTTGCATATTGCGTCATGATTGCAAGCTGTCCCAATATCTTTTCCAACTGTCCCATTATCTGGTTTTAATGTCCAATGTCCATCTATAATGGGTTGGTCAAAACAAGCTTTGTGGTTGGTTTAGAAGCATTCTAAGCCATACTAAACAAAACATTTAGCACAGGTAAGCCTATGACACAAAAATTGGCATCTTGTTTTCTGTTCTATTGGAGAAATCCCTGCACATCCACTGTCCTATCAGCATTTAGACATTACTTCTCCTTGCTTCTAGCCTAACATTTTCTTGCAACAATGGGGGTTTGTACAAACGTTGCTGTCTGTTAGCTGTGTAGTTGACTAGCTCCACTTAACAGTGTCCTGACGAGAGAGCACATTTTCTATGCCAGGCAAAATCCCGCATCATTAGCTCATTGTCATGGATGTATCCAAAACAGCTTAAACAAATGCAAATGCAACTACTTTGCTGTTAGTCTAGCTGCACGGTTTGACCTGACTATGTTAGCTGTAGTTGACTAGCTAGCAAGCAAGGGATAAGAGTGTTTCCAGACAGCATGGCAACGAATATTTAGAACGAACGACAGGGTTGCGTAGATATAGAACAAAAAGACTTCATGACTTGGTTGCCTCTCTGGTAACCTAATAGACTGAATAGACTTGGCTAGCAACCATAGATGTGTCGGTACCCGGCCTATATTTTTGTTAAGGGATGAAATAGTAGCCTATGAATACATTTATCAAAATAACATTTTTTATTTAATTGGTAACCGGATGTAGAAAAGCAATTGTACACTCGAGGAACTTTATTTTAGCACAGTTGAGCTGATCTACGATACTCGGCTCTGCCTCATAGCTATGACCGCAGCACAACTTTGATTAAAAAAAAAGTGGTTTAGCACGCCCTCATGTACAATTGCTTTATTCTAGAATGCCCTTCTAACCAATCAGAAACAAGTACTCAACATTTGCGCTTTACGGCTTGTGGTTGTTGTGGATGGCTGTTCACATGTATTTTAACACGATAGCCTAATGGTTGAATTAAAGAAGTTTAAGCTGCCTATCAATCATTGTTTTTGTGACCAGGGGTGTATTCATTACAGAAACCGTTGACCGTTTAAGAACCAAACGGAAGCAAACAGAGCAAAACAAGAGTTTCTATTGGACAAAAATACAGGTAGGTCCCTCCCCGTTTTGTTCCGTTTAAGAAACGTTTTGGAACAGAATCGGCGTTATGAATACGCCCCAGTGGACAGACAGTGAAAATGCGCTCTTGCAACAGCTGCATAGTGCAGATCCCAGCCTATGGGATAAAAGTGTGAGTTCATCCCTTCTAAACTCTCCCGTGGAATTATGCTCCATACTATCAAAACTAGTTTAATTTAAGACGACCATGAGAGGCTTTTAATTTTCTTCATGGAAAATTAACAATATAGTTTTTTCACATACAAATAGCACTTTTCGGTAGTGCTCAAAGCATGCCGTTTCAAGAGCATCATTTTTTTTTCAACTCGAAGCAATGAGCCCAATCAGTCCTCCAAAACAGCTAATTAGTCCTTAGTTTTGGGGTTATGCTCAGCTAAACACATTTGATGAATCTATCTTTCCATATTTCCACGTCCTTTTCTTGGAGATCAAGGGGTATTAAATTAATTGGAATGACTGGAAATCTGATAGACTCTTTTGTTGTTTTATGTAAAGATATAGCTTAATCATATTATTATCTGAAGTAGAAAGCAATGGGTTAGAAGAACCCTACTTAACCAACCCATAAAGTAAAATGCAAGATGCATTTATGGTCGACTCTAACATTAATTTAGCCTGCAATTGTTCAATTGGTAATATTCATTTTTGTCCTCTTTTAATACCTCCGTTTATTGGGATGAGTCTTGTCCTTGAGGTAAAACAGTGATTTCCACTAGATGGGCCAGCTGAAAAGTCAAAATTGGCTATATTGTAAAAATGTATGAAAACTAAAATGTGCTTTTTGGTCTTAATTTAAGGTTAGGGTTGGGCATTATGGTTAGCATTGTGGTTAAGGTTAGAGTTAAGGTTAGGTTTAAAATCTGATTGTATGACTTTGTGGCTGTGCCAGCTACTATCCTGTGCCTCTTAAGGGTAAAGTAATCTAAAAGCAATCAGATTACGTTACTGAGTTTGGGTAATCCAAAAGTTTCGTTACTGCTAAAAAATGTGGACAGGTAACTAGTAACATTTAGAAAACAATCTACCCAACCCTGCATGCGTCTGTTCATGTGTCCTGTGAGAGTATACATGCATGTGTCTGTGTTTATGTAGCTGTGCGTGTAGACATGTCTGTAGGATGTGACAAATGCAGAGTGAAACGCAGAGAAAGCTTCCTTCCCTGTCAATCTGTCCATACGCAAGGGCAGCTTGAGAAGACAGAAACAACTGTCATCTTAGTGTGAGTGGATTCTGCCATATGTCTTCAATCCTTTGAGTGAAAATGGCATAAATCATTTCCAAATGCCTCTGAAGTTCAATGGCAGATTTGATTTCAATATGGAAATCTTTCAAGCCTCAGAATGGGGCCTTAAACGAAAAGAAAGGGAAGTAGTAGTCCATGCTTCTTTACTGAACTGGCACCAGGTAGGCTACGTTTCAAAAACTCAACTAGTGCCTACTGTACATTCTGCTGCATCCTAAGATACTGGGTTCTTTTACTGAAGACTCCGAAGCGTACTTACAATAAACGGAAGTGGTTTATTTAATGTTCTCCTTAACACATTACTGTAGTGAGTAGTCGACTGTGTCTTCAGCCCAACTCTCCAATACATCATTGAACTTTTACCGCCCTTGCATCTGGTAATCCAATCAACTTCAATGCGAGAACGGAAACCCCATTATCATTTGTTAATTCAAATAACTCAACCCCTGCATACAAATCCCATTGGCTATTTGCGACCATTTTACATCTAAACTCATTAACACATAATATATTTCTCAATACACCACACATTTAGTAATGACCATGTATTTAATAATTCATAAATCACTGAATATAATTAATATAAACAATAACTGTAGCCTATAACCCTATGTCTAGTATAGACTGTACACTTGCAGTATCAAGCAACACTAGGCCTTAAGTAGCTTGAGGACTCATTCTCTTCTTTAAAAATGTAATGCAATATCAATATGACATTGTGTTCACTAAGCTACATGACCTGACCCTGACCCGTGACATTACATTAAAAGAAACAGAATCATATTCATGTCATTTGTGAGCACTGGGCCACTCAATCCCAAACAGCACAATAGCTAGTATTACAACGACAAACTCTAGAGCAGGGATCATCAACTAGATTGAGCCACGGGTTGTTTTTTTCTTGAGCGGATGGTCAGGGGGGGTGGCAGAATATAATTATAAATAATTTGTAGACTGCAAATTGACAGCAAGAATCCCAAACAGATATAATATTTGACTAAAACATAATTTCAAACCTTGCTTAGATTTACATATGATTATGTGTGGGAATACTTGGGAACAGATTTCCAAAATTCAAATAACTTGGGTCTGATTTCCTGGTGTTTTTAGTCTTTTATGTCCAACCATGATTTTTATTTTGCTCAGAAAACTTGAGGGGCCAAATAAAACCAGGCCCTTATGCTGCCAGTTGGGGAACCCTGCTCTAGAGTCTAATGCTGGCAGAGTATTCTGTGAAGGAGTATTCTGTGAAGTAACACATACAGTACATAAACAATAAAAAAATGACAGTAATACCAATCTCAGGAAAGCATTATGCTCAACATCTATTGCTTTGCTGCTGCATGTCGCAATAAAGCTGGGTGTATTCATATTTACTTTACTACTTTGTTTAGTTTACTTTTAGTTGCTTTTAGCTAAGTTACGTGCTGGTATATGAATTAACCTCAGAGGTAATTATCTTCAGTGTGCTCTGCCCTGTGGATAACCCGGCACGTTAACCCAGGCATGTGGAGGGAACATGATGTCCTGAACATGAGGAGCTGTCAGTGCCAAGCACATAGAACTAAATACCCACCGTGGCACACCACATCTCTGTAACCTTAGGAGCGTCCATAAACACACCAGACACACACTCTCGCCCTCTCGAGTTAAACACGCTCAGAAAACATATGTGAGACAGATAGCTAGATAAATTCCACTCAAGTGTTTGGTAATAGACACTTTTCAAGTGTCTCCTCGTGTTTTCATCTCCGTTACATGAGCTGGTATCTGGTCACATTTACATATTACTCACATGGTCCTACTGACCTTTATCACACACGTGATCCACAAGTATACTGGCTTACGAGCAGCATGTTTTCCTATAGTCACATTTCCGAAACATTCCTTTTCATGGCTACAGTGCCTGTGGCTCTCAGACTGCACTGTTGACCTTAGTGAGTCAGTCTGGGGTCAATGTCATCTTTACCAAGTTACACATTGACTTTGTCATGTTTGTAAAATACATATTTGCAATGCTTTTCTGGAATCAAGTGGAAAGCTGTTTTCAATTGCTCTCACGGTTAATGTGTGCTGATGTAAGGTATTGTCATCTTGAGCTGAGTGTAGTGCTCTGTGCGTGCCTCTTCAGGCTAATGTGTGTTGATATATTGGCTGTTTGTGCATGCATGTGGGTTGGATATGCAGGTGCTCTTTTAAAGGTAGGCGGAGGGCATATTCCTGTATGTGTTTACTGTCCTACTGAGTCTGAATTTGTTTCCACTAAGCAGAGGCTGTCAGGCTGTCGGCTGGCTACAAGCACAAGAGCCATTATCAGCCAGCCCCCGCTATGTGTGTATATGTGTGTGTGGACTTGTATTACTATCCTCGGGGTACCGGAAATGCCCAAAAGTCCCCACAAGGACAGTAAAACATGGGAAATTCTGGGGACATTTCCCAGGTCCCCATGAGGACAAAGGCTGTTTAGGCTTAGGGGTTAAGTTTAGTGTTACACTTAGGGTTAGGTTTAGGGGGTAAGGTTAGGTGTGTGTGTTTGTGCCTGTATCTTCCTCTATGGCTAAGACTCAGAAGCAGTGTCAGAGACATAATGTAGAATAGGAGGTAAGTGCATGAGGCTCCATTCAAATGAATACAAAATAAAAAACCAATGATTAATTGATTCTTGATCTCTGCAAGACATGTATTTGTTGCCCAAAAACACCTTAAAAGTATTGAGTTACAAATGCATATCAGCAAAAAGAATATTGCAAACAATGTGGGTTCTATCTATGAATCAATCACTATGATTTTGTGTGTAATCCATTAACAATGAAGCGATAAAGATGTTGTTTATTTTCTGGCCTCTGTTCGCCTATCAAAATAAATCAGGCATTTCTATGCATCTTTCAGACGTTAAGGCATTCCTACAAGGCTAGACAGACTATCAAATGTGATGTCAGACTGCCCCCTGGAGGACAATCAAGAATAAATACAAAGTGACTTTGGAAAAAGGTGGTTTCTTTCCAAGAGAGAGAGAGCAGATGAGCTCCTGCATTTTTCAGCATATTCTTAAACCTGAAAACACCATCCAATCTGGAACTGAGTGAGTAATGTTAAGTCTGAAGCTATATTTTATATTCAAAAGCTAAGAAGAAAAATACATTACAACAATATATTTTAATTTATATGGACTGAATGCTAAGATAGGCTACCAAGCTTGCTAGGACAAAGAGATACGACTTCAATTAGCACTGACGTGTCAAGTGAGAGGTGTCAAAGACTTTTAGCCCAACAATGGCAGGAGAATCAAACAGGCTACCCCAACCAAATGCAGAGGGCTTTGTTAAAATACAGTACCCTCTGTATGTAAAAAATTATAAGGCAAGAAAAGATTGCAAAATGAAGCTTCTTGTGGAAAATGAGGCGGATGGCGTGTGACAGAGAACAACCCACTAGAGAGGAGGCCAACCCCCACAGAGAAGCTAGCAGAACAGCCCACCTCAGCTCCCGCCAAAAATCTTGACACCACAGCAGAACAGTCCACCCCTGACCATAGCGTTGAAATCACTGCGGGACAGACAAATGAAGAACCCCAAGCCCAGGGGATCTCACCCCCTCTGAGCACCCCCCCTGTCAGACACCCTGATAGCCCTCCTGACAACCCCCCTACACCCACTGAGGACATACACAAGACACAGATTGTACTCCTTATGGACTCAAACGGTAAATATATACAAGAAGAAAAACTTTTCCCCAAACACAGTGTCTAAACTCTCTAAACCAAATGTTTTCCTGGCCCACCACTTCAACCTGGACTTGAACAGCCTTCACGACCAGGTCCACCTATACAAGGCAGCAGTGCCCATCTTCGCCCGGACCCTAAAGAACATCGCTCTCAAACGCAGCCACAACACTTCACACAAGAGCAACAGATCAATAGACACCCTGCCCAGACCAGCGAGATGCTCTCCCAGACCCCCCCCCCCCCCCCCCCCCCACACCCCCGGACCTACACATAGAAGACCCACGCCGAGAGGAACTACATCCAGACCACAACACCACCATCCACACCCCAACCAATCAACACCCCCCCCAAGTCAACCATGCCCACACCCCATTTAGGCACCCTCAGATCAGACCTATGCCCCTCCTGCCCACCCCATGCCCCCCACTCCCGCAAACAGGGCCTCAACATGGAAGTCACACATACGCCCAGGCCGTGAGCGGGCAAACAGGCCCAACCCCACTCTTACACTAGCCCAAGCCAATGGAATGTACCAGATGCTCGGCAGGCTCTGCTCACACTTACTGGCCTGAGGCCAAACCACACGACCAACAACATTGGACACTTTATGGAACACAAAGCCTTCACTATCTCAACCTGGAATATCCAAGGCCACAGGGTCATCTAATTTGGGACTCAGGGGGTATGCTAATTCGGTATAGAGCTGACCTAACTCACTCTGTTAAATGAATCAAAACAGGATCATTTTACATTTGGCTAGAAATTCAAAAAGAAATGATCTTAACAGAGAGAAATGTCCTCCTGTGTGCTACCTATATCCCCCCACTAGAATCCCCATACTTTAACGAAGACAGCTTCTCCATCCTGGAGGGGGAAATCAATCATTTCCAAGCCCAGGGACATAGTACTAGTCTGTGGCGACCTAAATTCCAAAACTGGACAAGAACCTGACACCCTCAGCACACAGGGGGACAAACACCTGCCTGGAGGTGACAGCATTCCCTCCCCCATATGCCCCCCTAGGCACAACTACGACAACATAACCAACAAAAATGTGTCACAACTCCTGCGGCTCTGTCGCACGCTGGGTATATACATAGTCAATGGTAGGTTTCGAGGGGACTCCTATGGTAGGTACACCTATAGCTTATCTCTTGGCAGCAGTACTGTAGACTACTTTATCACTGACCTCAACCCAGATTCTCTCAGAGCGTTCACAGTTAGCCCACTGACACCCCTATCAGATTATAGCAAAATCACAGTCTACTTGAACAGGGAAATACTCAATCATGAGGCATCAAAGCCAAAGGAACTTAGTAATATTAAGAAATGCTATAGATGGAAGGAATGTAGTGTGGAAACCTACCAAAAAACAATTAGGCAACAACAAATTCAATCCCTTTTAGACAACTTCCTCGACAAAACGTTCCACTGTAATAGTGAAGGTGTAAACTTCGCAGTAGAAAATCTTAACAGTATATGTGACCTCTCAGCTTTCCTATCAAATCTAAAAATGTCAAACATAAAACCAAAGAAAATTAACAACAAAGACAATGGTTTGATGAAGAATGCAAAAACCTAATAGAAATTAAGAAACCTGTCCAACCAAGAACATAGAGACCCAGAAAACCTGAGTCTACGCCTTCACTATGGTGAATCACTAAAACAATACAGAAATAAACTACAGAAAAAGAAGGAACAGCACGTCAGAAATCAGATCAATGTAAGTGAAGAATCCATAGACTCTAATCACTTCTGGGAAAATTGGAAAACACTAAAGAAATGACAACACAAATAATTATCTATTCAAAATGGAGATGTATGCGTAAACCACTTCTCCAATCTTTTTGGCTCTATAACAAAGAACTAACAGCAAACGCATATACATGATCAAATACAAATCTTAGAATCAACTATTAAAGACTTCCAGAACCCACTGGATTATCCAATTACCTTGAATGAACTACAGGACAAAATAAAAACCCTCCAACCCAAAAAGGCCTGTGGTGTTGATGGTATCCTCAATGAAATGATAAAATATACAGACAACAAATTCCAATTGGCTATACTTAAACTCTTTAACATCATCCTTAGCTCTGGCATCTTCCCCAATATTTGGAACCAAGGACTGATCACCCCAATATATATATATATATATATGTGTGTGTGTATGAGAGAGAGAGCTATATTTTATATTCAAAAGCGAAGAAGAAAAATACATTACAATGATAAGCGATAAGAGAGACAAGCGTCAAAACATATATAAATGGGTAAGATAGTCTAGCTAGCTACATTTTCAGATATGCGTTTCTAATTTTGACAAAGTACTTTTCATTTTAAGTTAGTGTACTGTGTAATGTCTACACATTAGTACACATTACACTAGTGTAATGTATTGGGATTCATTGTTTACCTAGATAGCTATCGAGCGCAAAATATCTGATTCATTTTTGAACGCTCAACACCCGTTGAATATGCCCGTGTCAGTAAACGTCGGCAACAAAGTGTAATTCAATTGTTGCCACGCACAGTTACAGTCACCAATGCTCTGAATAACATGAAAACAGCCTAACCAGCTCTGCTAGGGTGAGTAAAATGGTCAGAGTGGGGTGTTCTCTCTCTCTTGGATGTCTGGAAGTAGCTGGCAAGTTAGTACAGAACGCTCGGATCAACCCTTAAAAAGATGGGTGGGCTAAGGCTTAAGAGGGTGTGAACAATGCTGAATGGGTGTAGACAAAGATGGCTCTCCAATAGTAATACCAAAACATTGAAAGACGGTTTTCTCAAAAGTGAGTTTACAAGTTGATCAACTTTCAAAGCAGAATTACTTTCCCATTGTTTCCTCAAAAGCAGTGTATGATATACCATGTTGTAGCTCGGAGTCTCTACTTTTATCCAATTTAGAAAACATTAATTCAAATTTTGCTACATAAAACCAAATCCAGGTTGTGAGTCCCATTATAAGGTCCCACAGTTGATAGTGCATGTCAGAGCAAAAACCAATCCATGAGGTCGAAGGAATTGTCCGTAGAGCTCCGAGACAGGATTGTGTGGAGGCACAGATCTGGGGAAGGGTACCAAAACATTTCTGCAGCATTGAAGGTCCCCAAGAACAAGGTGGCCTCCATCATTCTTAAATGAAAGAAGTTTGGAACCACCAATACTCTTCCTAGAGCTGGCTGGCCGGCCAAACTGAGCAATTGGGGGAGAGTGCCTTAGTCAGGGACTGGGAGATTAGTCAGGATTGAGGGAAAGATGAACGGAGCAAAGTACAGAGAGATTCTTGATGAAAACCTGCTCCAGAGCACTCAGGACCTCAGACTGGGGTGAAGGTTCATTTTCCAACAGGACAATGACCCTAAGCATGCAGACAAGACAACGCAGGGGTGGCTTCAGGACAAGTCTCAATCTCCTTGAGTGGCCCAGCCAGAGCCCGGACTTGATCCCGGTCAAACATCTCTGGAGACACGTGAAAATAACTTCAGCGACGCTCCCCATCCAACCTGACAGAGCTTGAGAGGATCTGCAGAGAAGAATCGGAGAAACTCCCCAAATACAGGTGTGCCAAGCTTGTAGCATCATACCCAAGAAGACTCGAGGCTGAAATCACTGCCAAAGGGGCTTCAACAAAGTGCTGAGTAAAGGGTCTGATTACTTATATAAATGTGATATTTCATTTTTTATTTTTTTTCAAAAATGTCTAAAAACCTGTTTTTGCTGTGTAGATTGAGGGGGAACAGACTATTTAATCCATTTTAGAATAAGGCTGTAACGTAACAAATTATGGAAAAGTCAAGGGGTCTGAATATTTCAGAACATCAGAAAACAGACAATGTGTTGTGTGTTTGTGTGTGTAAATTAGATTGAGATATTTATGGCATCTGTCATTTTGGGTAAACATTTTAACTCAAAGGAGCCCATGGAGATGTTTTAAGATTGCTTCCATTCTATTCTAATATATTCACCAGCTGCTTTTAGGTGTTGGAGGGGGGTGGTGTATTGGACAGGCCAGAGAGGGCCCATCTACAGGTGGTTCATCGCCCCTTGATTCATCATCTCCCCAGCCTCCCCAACGCCCAGGCCCTTCTCACCAACAGCCAACCTAGGATCCAGGCGCACCCATGCTCATTGCCCTACAACTCCATCAACCTGCACCCCATCTTCTCGACCCAGCTCCAATGGCCGGAAGAGGAAGACAGCTGAGGATCCCTTGGACACTGACATTATGGATGACTTAAAGAAACGGGAGGCACAGAAACAGAAGCAGTGTCAAGCAAAGGCTGTCTACGACATCATGGCACCATGGATGGTGTCTATTCCTGCTGATCAAAGTCTCCCGCTTGTCTCACCAAACTGTTGTTGTGTGCTTTGTTTTCTTATTCATACATTAGGGTGGTGGGTAATTTAGTCATATTTTTTTGCATGTTTTTTATACTTATTTCCTCATTCACATTACTGGTGTTTTACTTAGATTTTTCCCTTATTTCCACTTTCATCACACTTTTCACCTGTGATCGTAAATAAATATCTAAAAGGTCTGCAAGTCTATTTGTTTGGTTATTTGTACTTGTGGCAGAAAATATTACTGTTTTGAATCAGTCACTCAGCTCATGTACACAGCAGTACGACTTTACTATGTAGATTAGGTTAATGTCTAGGGGGGGGGGGGGGTCTGTCCTTATTGTCTACAGCTGGACACTCGCCCATGTACCAAAGCAGGAAGGTCTCCATTGAAAGGCCACTACACATTACCATGTACAACCTTGTGTTATGTAGATGAAGTTAATGTATTGAGGGTCTAGCCTTATTGCGTACAGCTGGAACAGCCATTCTCACCCATAGCATGAACATTCTCATTGAAAGGCCACTACACATAACACAAGGTTCGGTAAATGTTGAGGGTCTAGCCTCCAAAAAAGAAAACAAGGATGAAATTATCAGAGACTCGAGTCAGCCAAGTCATAGACCGTTTTCTCTGCTACCACATGGCAAGCTGTACCGGAGCGCCAAGTCTAGGACCAAAAGGCTCCTTAACAGCTGCTACCCCCAAGACTGCGGAAAAATTAATCAAATGGCCTATTACATTGACACACCCCCCCCCCCCATTTGTTTTGTACACTGCTGCTACTCGCTGTTTATTATCTATGCATAGTCACTTCACCCCTACCTACATGTACAAATTACCTCTAACCTGTACCCACGTACACTGACTCAGTACCGGTACCCCCTGTATATAGCCTCGTTATTGTTATGTTATTGTGTTACTTTTTATTATTTTAATTATTTATTTTGTAATCTTCTTGAACTTCACTGTTGGGTAAGGGCTTTTAAATAAGTATTTCACGGTAAGGTCTAAACTTGTTGTATTCGGCGCAAGTGACAAAGTTTGATTTGTCATTATAGTACTCTTTATTGTGATTTGTAAAGTGTGAGTAAGAAAAACAAGATCCAAACAGCAAAAGCAAGGGTGTCACTCACAACATGACACAAACAGTCATCAACCAGAAGAAGAGAAGGTATGTGCACGTTTTTCAAACCACACTCCAACATTTACTGTAGGGTGCCACACGTGATAACAGCATCCTAGAAAGACACTTGACCTGCTGATGTGAGTAAGTAGTCCTTGAGGTTGTTGCGCACGTCTATAGCAACTCTGATTGCCCTTTCTGTCGACCTGTTTCTTGGAACCTGGAAGCTGGTGTCCCCTTGTAGCACCTGTCTCCACTCTCCTGGAAGCAGGTCCCCAGTGGGTGTGGAGTGGTCAACAAATATGGGGTTGATGAATCTGTGTTGTCAGTGTCTGTGGTGCAAAGGTAGTTATGGAAGGCCACGCAGGCCTTCACAATGGTCTCAGCTTTCTCTGGGGCAACCTCAAGGGCTCAACCCAGGATCCTCCATCTTGCAGCAATGACACCAAAGCAGTTCTCTGAAACTCTTCTGGCTCTTGAGTGGAAGTAGTTGTAGCTCTTCTTGGCCTCTTCAAGGCCAGACAAACCATTGACTAAAATAAGTGTTTCAATTACTATTGAACAGGAACATATAGGCTATCAAATATGTACTGTAAAAACTGTCTATGCTTTGGACATAGGCCCCCATTCTCTTATTGGGATGCCAGATCACTTTTATGTGAGGCATATCATTACAACGTCTATATTGGTATAATTTTCCCATCATATGTATGTAGTCACATGTATTTAGCATATCTTACCTGGATATGGTAGGTACCTTGCATCGCAGACTGCCATCAGGATCATTGAGAAAAAGCCCTTGTAGTTGTAGTAATCACTGCCCATCGACAGCTTCTGCACAAAACTGATAATTCCAACGATCCACAAAATCTCTGGCGATTTCTGCCCATTGTGCCACGGAGGGATAAGCAACGAATTCCTTTTTTAGGACATGCCAAATAGCCTGGCACACTTCTGTGACGATGGTACAAACTGTTGAGATTCCTAGCTTATGTTATAACTCGCAGCGGTACTTTGATGTGCGCTGCCACTCGCCAAAAACCGAAGGGTCACAGACAGCCTTTCTGCAGCACTTACGGGAAAGCTGTGAGCTCTCTTGTGCGAGATGTGAGGGGCAAGCCGCTGAAATAAGTTGTAAAATCTGCCAACCAACATCCGAAAATATTGAAAATGCCTTTCCTCATCAGTGGTTTGCATAGGTTGGACAAGAGACGTGTATTCTCCATTGTCCCCTCTTGAATTGTTCAGTGGACGAACTTGCCATTTTCTCAGTCTTTTAATTAGGCTCCCCATTAGCCAAGACCAATGGCGACAGCTAGTCTCACTGGGTCTGACACATAACAAAAAATATATTACATACAACATACTTTACAATTTAGATACATTTAAAAACATTAACATGTAGCGTGTGTGTGTGTGTGTGTGTGTGTGTGTGCATCTATCACTTACACATACATGTCAGTACATACACACAACAAGTAGATCACATGGGGGAGAGGCGTTGTGCCATGAGTTGTTGCTTTATTTGTTTTTTGAAACAAGGTTTGCTGTTCACTTACGCCAAATAAGATGGAAGGGAGTTCCATGCACTCATGGCTATGTATAATACTGTATGTTTCCTTGAATTTGTTCTGGACCTGGGGACTGTGAAAATAACCCTAGTCGCATGTCTGGTGGGGTCAGTGTGTGTGTCAGTGTTGTGTATATAAGTTGACTATGCAAACTATTTGGAATTTCCAACACATTAATGTTCTTACAAAAACAAGAAGTGACGCAGTCAGTCTTTCCTCACTCTTAGCCAAGAGAGACTGGCATGCATAATATTAATATTATCCCTCTGATTACAATGAAGAGCGAGACATGCCGCTCAGTTCTGGGTCAGCTGCAGCTTAACTAGGTCTTCATTTGCAGCATTTTACCATAAGACTGGACAATAATCAAGATAAGATAAAACTAGAGCCTGCAGGACTTGCTTTGTGAAGTATGGTGTCAAAAAAGCAGAGCATCTCTTTTATTACGGACAGACCTCTCCCAATTTTTACAACTATTGAATCTATATGGTTTGACCATGAAAAGTGTACAATCTAAGGTAACACCAAGTAATTTAATCTCCCCAATGTGTTCAACAGCCACACCATTCATTACCAGATTCAGCTGAGGTCTAGAACTTCGGGAATGATTTGTACAAAATTCAATGCTCCTACTTTTAGAGATGTTCAGGATCAGTTTATTGCTGGCCACCCATTACAAAACTGACTGCAACTCTTTGTTAAGGCTTTCAGTGACTTCATTACC
The DNA here is from genome assembly GCF_016432855.1 of Salvelinus namaycush. NCBI lineage: Eukaryota > Metazoa > Chordata > Actinopteri > Salmoniformes > Salmonidae > Salvelinus > Salvelinus namaycush. The sequence goes on along the minus strand of NC_052336.1, from coordinate 23,922,927 downwards.
TGTGGTTCCTGATGCATATATGGTTGAATCATCAGCATATATGGACACACATGCTTTGTTGAATGCCAGTGGCACATAATTGGTAAAAATTGAAAATAGTAGAGGGCCTAGAAAGCTGCCCTGTGGTATACCACACTTTACATGTTTGACATTAGACAAGCTTCCATTCAAGAAAACCCTCTAAGTTATATTAGATAGATAGCTCTGAATCCACGATATGGCAGAGGTTGAAAATCCATAACACATACATTTTCTCAACAACAGGTTATGGTTAATAATATCAAAGGCTGCACTCCAGTGCAGCTCCCACAATCTTCTTATTATCAATTTCTTTCAACCACTCATCAGTCATTTGTGTCAGTACAGTACATGTTGAGTGCCCTTCTCTATAAGCATGATGAAAGTCCACAGTTAATTTGTTTACAGAGAAATAGCATTGTATTTGGTCCCAAAAAAATTCCAACAGTGTGCTAAGAGCTGGCAGCAAGCTGATAGGTCTGCTGTTAGAACCATCAAAGGCCGCTTTACCACTCCTGGATAGCGAAATGACTTTGGCTTCCCTCCAGGCCTGAGGACAAAGACTTTCCTTTAGACTCAGATTAAAGATATCACGGATAGGAGTGGCTATAGAGTCATCTACCATCCTCAGTACCTTTCCATCTAGGTTGTCAATGCCAGGAGGTTTGTCAGTATTGATCGATAACAAACATTTTCCCACCTCTTGCACACTAACTTTACAAAATTCAAACTTACAATGCGTTCATTATTAGTTTTTGTTATGCATGAGTAGGATGGCTCACTGTTCGATGTTGGAAATTCCTTTCTAAGTTTGCCCACTTTGCCAATGAAGTAATCATTCAAATAATTGGCAACATCAAATGGTTTTGTGATAAATAAGCCATCTGATTCGATGAAAGATGGAATTGAATTTGTCTTTCTGCCCATAATTTAATTTAAAGTACAGATTTTTTTCCCCCCATCATTCTTTATATAATTGATCTTGGCTTCATAACTTAACAGTGCTTGAGAAAATCTGCAAGGAAGAATGGGAGAAAATCCCCGAATCCAGATATGCAAAGCTGATACAGACATACCCAAGATGACTCAAATCTGTCATCACTGCCAAAGGTGCATCTATAAAGAATTGTCTCAGTGGTGTGAAGACTTGTGTAATTGAGATGTTTCTGAATTTATTTATTTTTTAAATTTGCACAAAATTTCTAAAACCATGTTTTCACTTTGTCATTATGGGGTAACGTGTGTAAAGGGGTGAGTTAAATTTTTTTTAATCCATTTTGAATTCAGACTGTAACAACAAAATGTGGAATAAGTCAAGGGGTATGAATAATTTTTGAAGGCACTGTATGTTGCATCACTTCTTCATCGTATTGCTGTCACAGAAATGCAGGGCTCTGAAATGAACCAATGGGAATTTTTATGTGAGCAGGTAGTTAATAACAGAACACCCTCTACTTGGTGCAACATGTGAATAATTGCTCAAAGACAAAACCACTGACTTTTATAGCCAGACACACGGTTATAAGGTTTTATTTTGCTTGTCAGGGAGATTTATTCTGGTCATTCATTGTGACAGACATTTTGAGTCCTCCTAAATCATCGAGGACCTTAGATATCAAGCTTTAAATTATTTATACATTTTAATATGTGATTAATAGTGTTAATTACGACACTATTCAGTATACAGAGATTCAATTTTTATTAGCTTCCAATTACATTCTGCTCTTAGTTCTACCATAGTTCTTGGGATACTGTCTGGAACCCTATGGCTAGGGTTCCAAAATTGGAGCTTTGTCAGTTTCATATCACCAGCAAAAAATATATACACCAAATGGCCTGTGAGGAGTGCTACCCGAACAAGCATAACAGAGTATAAAAAAAACTGAAGTTGGGAAAACAGGAAAAAGGTATCCTGCACGTTTTCAAGTTAAAAGTCTCTATTACTCCTCAGCTGAGTTCACATTTAGGTCGCAAATGTTGTGGATTTGTTTGCCGGCACAAGTCTAGACAGCATTAGCTGTATTATGCCTACAACAGTGAAGTTTCAGTCCGCTAGGTGCATCTCTACAGCATGGGCATATCTCTGGGTGAAGACATCCCCATGCATGCATCTTATCAAAATATGACTAATTCAGTAGTACACCATCCCATTCTCTGGGCTCTGGCTGCAATCATAACCAGTCGTATCTACCAGGAATAATGAATCATAACCAGTAGTATCTACCAGGAATAATGGATCATAACCAGTAGTATCTACCAGGAATAATGAATCATAACCAGTAGTATCTACCAGGAATAATGGTTCATAACCAGTAGTATCTACCAGGATACATAACCAGTAGTATCTACCAGGAATAATGAAACATAACCCGTAGTATCTACCAGGAATAATGAATCATAACCAGTAGTATCTACCAGGAATAATGAAACATAACCAGTAGTATCTACCGGGAATAATGAATCATAACCAGTAGTATCTACCAGGAATAATGGATCATAACCCGTAGTATCTACCAGGAATAATGGTTCATAACCAGTAGTATCTACCAGGAATAATGAATCATAACCAGTAGTATCTACCAGGAATAATGAATCAAAACCAGTCATATATACCAGGAATAATGGTTCATAACCAGTAGTATCTACCAGGAATAATGAATCATAACCAGTAGTATCCACCAGGAATAATGAAACATAACCAGTAGTATCTACCAGGAATAATGGATCATAACCCGTAGTATCTACCAGGAATAATGGTTCATAACCAGTAGTATCTACCAGGAATAATGAATCATAACCAGTAGTATCTACCAGGAATAATGGATCATAACCCGTAGTATCTACCAGGAATAATGAATCATAACCAGTAGTATCTACCAGGAATAATGAATCATAACCAGTCATATATACCAGGAATAATGGTTCATAACCAGTAGTATCTACCAGGAATAATGAATCATAACCAGTAGTATCCACCAGGAATAATGAAACATAACCAGTAGTATCTACCAGGAATAATGAATCATAACTAGTAGTATCTACCAGGAATAATGAAACATAACCAGTAGTATCTACCAGGAATAATGAATCATAACCAGTAGTATCTACCAGGAATAATGAATCATAACCAGTAGTATCTACCAGGAATAATGGTTCATAACCAGTCGTATCTACCAGGAATAATGAATCATAACCAGTCGTATCTACCAGGAATAATGGTTCATAACCAGTCGTATCTACCAGGAATAATGGTTCATAACCAGTCGTATCTACCAGGAATAATGAATCAAAACCAGTAGTATATACCAGGAATAATGGTTCATAACAAGTAGTATCCACCAGGAATAATGAATCATAACAAGTAGTATCTACCAAGAATAATGAATCATAACCGGTAGTATCTACCAGGAATAATGAACCATAACCGGTAGTATCTACCAGGAATAATGAATCATAACCGGTAGTATTTACCAGGAATAATGAAACATAACCAGTAGTATCTACCAGGAATAATGAAACATAACCAGTAGTATCTACCAGGAATAATGGTTCATAACCAGTAGTATCTACCAGGAATAATGAAACATAACCAGTAGTATCTACCAGGAATAATGAAACATAACCAGTAGTATCTACCAGGAATAATGGTTCATAACCAGTCGTATCTACCAGGAATAATGAAACATAACCAGTAGTATCTACCAGGAATAATGAAACATAACCAGTAGTATCTACCAGGAATAATGAAACAGAAGAATAATAGATGTTTGGTGAGTCTATGAATTAGGTATGACCACTGGAGTCTTTATACCTCCAAATCTATTTTTATAGAATATTTTGGAGATTTATTTCATCACTCAAAATCTTACCAAAGTGTATTCTGTAGGAGGGGTTGATATGAATTAAAAATAATTTGACCTGATTTATATAAATCGGGTCATGAACATATGGACTTTGAAAAGAACAAGGGAGAGGTTAAACAGAGGCTAAGTCTGGCATAAAATGATTCCCACACTTTACATTAACTCTGTTGCATTGGTTTTAGGTAGTCTCCGTATAGGCTATTCCCTCGATTCCCAAAATTGTTATTCGGCTGTACCAATAGGAGAACCCTTTTTGGTTCCAGGTAGAAAGAACCCTTTTAGGTTCGAGATACACTCTTAAAAAAAGGTGCTACGTGCACACACGTTCCTTTTTAATTTAGTAGACACAATTATTCCTACAGATTTGCAGTCCCTACAGCTGTGTATTGCCCATTCAATGATCAAACCCCAACGGTGGTATTATTAGATGTCTGTTCTAACCAACTGAGCTACCTCTCCCCTAAGCAAGTGTAAAAACCTGGAGGACAGAACAGCTAGGTCTAAAGAAGAGTAAAGGTCAGTGAAGCCCAGCAGAGCTGCAGAGGCTGAGGGCCAGTACATATCAAGTGAATTAAAACTGATGTGTGACCTTCACAAAAACACATCAGAGCACAACAGTAAAGGAGAGCTCTAATCTCCCAGGTATCCGCTGGGTAGCCTAGCTACTGTGGCAGTAGGCAAAAAGGGCCAATGTGAATTTTAAGAACAGTGAAATCAATAGTCAAATCATGACTTAATTCTGACTTCCTATGGCATAAACCAGAGTACAATAATCAAGTATTTAAGGTAAAAGAGAAAGACACAAGAACACGAGTCAGTCAGCTAGATAAGCAAAACAGGTGTTGAGTGAAGACGCTGATCATCTTTTGAGGGCCTCCTTAATAATATTTGCTGGAGTACATTGAGACTTCCTAAACTAGAAGAAACACACAAGTGCATTTAACAAAGGAGAGCAGGTATCAGGGGAGCAGAAAGCTGGTGGGCATAACATTGGCTTAGTGTACTTTATTGCCCAACAACAGCCTTTCGATAATTCACTGAAAACAAGTTTTTAAAAGAAAAAAGGTTATGTAACTGTTCTGGCGCTAAATTGATCTGTCACTCTGAAACTAAAACAGCATGCTTGTTGAGGAGGGGGTTATCATTGTTGGTGCAGACTGACTACAAAGAGAATGTATCGCCAGCAAAAAAGGTGACTGTAATTGTAACATTTGTCTGGATGCCATTTTTCTATCTTTTGAAAATGCTATACCTATGCTATTTTAGGAGCTGGATGCATGCTCTGACTGTGCATGACTTATGGGGAATAACTAGCTAGCTAAACATTCAGTAAATGACTCACTCAAGTATCAGCTAAATAACGTGATAACCATTCATATTAAGCCTCTTCACGCATTATTCTAGTTGTACGGTAGCTGACTACTCAACTCCGCGATTTACCATGAAGATGAGCGGCGACTAGTATGGGAAGCTCCTGCCTGTTCCTCTCTTTGGATTGGTGGATAAAACTTTTTTTAATATTCGATGTAGGATGTTGACGTCAACTGTCTGTATTCAATGGAGAGAGATACTATGCTACTAGCCTCATGTCATGAATATGCATAGCCATCGAGATAACACCGATATGAAGTGTTTTTTCTCAAAGTTGCCGGGATGTTACACTCGTAACAACCTAAGCATTGCAAAACTTCTATTAGATCAAATAAACCTCACGTAGCAAATAAGCGATTACATTTTCTGTTGACCAAATTCGACACTCTCATTGAACTCCATACAAAACTCCTCGCTTGGTGAGCGAAATAAATGAAATAACGCCACCTGCTGAGGAAGATTTTGGGCCCAGTTATCCTTTTCGTTTCAGATCTTCGTCTTTAATTGGATTCCATGAAAATATGATACCTAGCATTGTGGTGAGTAGTGATAGGTTATTTTTCTGAGCTTGAACTATTATTAATCATTAGTTATAAAAGAGACATGAAGGGTGCCACAATGAAGCTTGGGAGGGGCTGAATGCAGGGAAAATGGTCACATGTAGCAGTACTGATAAGGGGAGGAACCGTTTAAGGCCCATATCACTCAGCTCCCTGCCTAGCAATAATGATGCAATGTTTAGCAATAAGGAGGAGACTCCACCCAAGTGGTGTGTATACTACCACTGGTGAAACCATGTCTTTGTCTAATGCAGCTTTAATGACCCTCTGGGAAGAATAAACTTGGTTAAAGCTTTCATAGTGTCCGTTGAGTTTGTACTCAGTAGTATCTACCAGGAATAATGAAACATAACCAGTAGTATCTACCAGGAATAATGAAACATAACCAGTAGTATCTACCAGGAATAATGAAACAGAAGAATAATAGATGTTTGGTGAATCTATGAATTAGGTATGACCACTGGAGTCTTTATACCTCCAAATCTATTTTTATAGAATATTTTGGAGATTTATTTCATCACTCAAAATCTTACCAAAGCATATTCTGTAGGAGGGGTTGATATGAATTAAAAATAATTTGACCTGATTTATATAAATCGGGTCATGAACATGTGGACTTTGAAAAGAACAAGGGAGAGGTTAAACAGAGGCTAAGTCTGGCATAAAATGATTCCCACACTTTACATTAACTCTGTTGCATTGGTTTTAGGTAGTCTCCGTATAGGCTATTCCCTCCATCGTGACACTGCTGCACAGTTGAAGAGCTTGTGATCTTCATGCAGCACAACAGCACCATGCGCCTTCGGAAAAGCACCCCTCCGCTTCAGAAGATGGCCTTCCGGAAGCATGCAGTCATAAAGTCATTATACCCTAAAGTAGGCCTATTTGCCTATTAGCCAAATAAAGTGCAGAGCATGCATGATGCGTGCAACTCGTCATCCAAACATACTTGAACATTAAATTAATCCTTCATTCAGTTCAGTCAGTCAGCATGTCATCCATTCAGTCATTTGTCTGAGTTGCAATAGGAACTAAACGAATCTAAATTCTCCAAAGTTATTTAGCCAATCACTTTAAAAATGCAATGTTTAATTTAGGCTTATCCAAATAGGCCTTCAACTTGTAGGCATTGCAATTTAGGCTATCATTTTTGGTACTGGTGTCTTGAGGAATAATTTTAGAACTCTATTTGTGTTTTATAAATGTGAATATTATAGGGCTCCTCCTTAAAAAGAGACCCTAGCTCACAGGCCTCTAAATACATTTTAAACAAAATAGTTGAAGAAGCACGTGCAATGGCTGATAGGGAAAACAGATCTGGCAATATTTAAAGTCATTTATTAGACGCCCTTAACCAGAGCGATTTACAGGGGCAATTGGGATTAAGTGCCTTGCTCAAAGGCACATAGGCAGATTTTTCACATTGGGGATTTGAACCAGCAAACTTTTGGACACTGGCCCAACGCTCTTAAACACTAGGCTACATGACACCCAATAGAAATTGACTATAGATAGTCTTGACCATTTGGGACCCCTTGGCTATTTTGCTCAGGACAGGTTATAGCCTAGACTTAATCAATATTTAGTTTTGTCTCATTTATTGATATGGATATAGCCTCTGTGTGATGGGGTTCTGCAATGCAAATGGATATAACAAGCCTACATACAGAGTGGAGTTCACTCTGGGCCAAAATGCCTAATATAAGGCCTAGAATCCGTGCTCCCAAATATTGTAAAAAGTGTGATTCATTAGGTTACATGATCACCACAATGCCCCATGTGGCTGTAAAAATAAATGAAGCAATTCTATGGCCATTAAATAACAGACAACAGTATGGCATATTTGGATAGCGGAATAGGCCTAGCCTAAATCATATTTACTTTCTATTTTGCAGCTCACGCAGTTATTCTTGACAAGGCTCTTCTGTGTCTTTATCATTCTCACACAAGTCATTTGTTGAAGGTCCAAGCCTATACTACATCATCTACTGGTACAGTGGCAACCCGTCATTCAGGGGAGGTTGGGCAGAGCCCCACCTGTTTTGAGCCACACATTTTTAGCAAGAAGAAAATGTATATCACATATCAATTTGCAAACAATGTAAAAATATATATATAATTGAGTTAGATAAGGACGCATACACACATGGTCTCTTTTTTGGTCTCTTGAGTAAGGCAGCGCCAAAATGCAGGTGTTTCAGCCTAGCTCAGTGTGGCTTTCTATGGTGGTGTGGCAAGCCAGCAGAAATTACGGAGCGTTGTGTCGTGATTGGCTCAGTGTTCTGTCACTCATGGGGACACTACGTCACCGCCAAGTCTAAAGGTGGAGCTAGAAAATTCTAGCCCCTTGGGTGCTGCCATAGAGTTACATTAGAAGTGCCCATCTAAGAAGGCTCAAGGTCATTGGCCACAGATAAAAGGACATCAAATCACGTACAGTAGCTTTGATTATACTGATCATGTCAACATCATACTTTCAAAATCTTAGCTAGCAGTCATCATCATGAATCAAGTCGACAATCTACTGGCAAATCCTTTTTAATCTTTGTCATATGAAGAGAAATTATAGATAAAATGTATCGTGCTCATCGGCCACTGGACATAAAAATGACGCAACAAGATGGAAATCGCAAATTCAACAATGAGTGGTTTGGAAGGAATAAGTGACAGTGGCTAACTGCAAGCATTGCAAAGCAATCACTAGCCTGCTATTCAGTGGAGTGGCTGTGTGGTCCAAAATCTGGGATTAAGGGGCTTTTTTCCAAGTTTAAAATTATAAACATTCAACATTGGCCATGCTGTCAATGAAGCATGATTTGTGCCGTGCTCAAAACTACTGTTAACTCGGAACTGCGTAAACTTCAGTGAGTTCAAGACAAGTCGACTTTTCCCGACCGGGAAAATACATTTCGAACGGTCATCCACCTCAGAATTGTAAATCCGGCCACTTTCTAGAGCTACAACCTGAAGATCAATGACGTCATCATGATTCAACCTTGTTTTTTTCCCAAGTTTCCAGTTGTTTTGAAAGCACCATAAATCCAGAGGATGCCAGACTTTGATGACAAAATTTGCCCACGAATGACCTACAAACAAGCAAGATTTCTGGCTCTCACAGACCTGTAACTTCTTCTTTAAGAGGCTCCTCTGTCCTCCAATCGTTACCTGTATTAATGGCACCTGTTTGAACTTGTTATCAGTATAAAAGACACCGGTCCACAACCTCAAACAGTCACACTCCAAACTCCACTATGGCCAAGACCAAAGAGCTGTCAAAGGACACCAGAAACAAAATTGTAGACCTGCACCAGGCTGGGAAGACTGAATCTGCAATAGGTAAGCAGCTTGGTTTGAAGAAATCAACTGTGGGAGCAATTATTAGGAAATGGAAGACATACAAGACCACTGATAATCTCCCTCGATCTGGAGCTCCACGCAAGATCTCACCGCGTGGGGTCAAAATGATCACAAGAACGGTGAGAAAAAATCCCAGAACCACACGGGGGGACCTGCAGAGAGCTGGGACCAAAGTAACAAAGCCTACCATCAGCAAGGGCATTGAAGATGAAACGTGGCTGGGTCTTTCAGCATGACAATGATCCCAAACACACCGCCCGGGCAACGAAGGAGTGGCTTCGTAAGAAGCATTTCAAGGTCCTGGAGTGGCCTAGCCAGTCTCCAGATCTCAACCCCATAGAAAATCTTTGGAGGGAGTTGAAAGTCCGTGTTGCCCAGCAACAGCCCCAAAACATCACTGCTCTAGAGGAGATCTGCATGGAGGAATGGGCCAAAATACCAGCAACAGTGTGTGAAAACCTTGTGAAGACTTACAGAAAACGTTTGACCTCTCTCATTGCCAACAAAGGGTATATAACAAAGTATTGAGATAAACTTTTGTTATTGACCAAATACTTATTCTCCACCATAATTTGCAAATGAATTAATAAAAAATCCTACAATGTGATTTTCTGGATTTTTTCTTTCTCATTTTGTCTGTCATAGTTGAAGTGTACCTATGATGAAAATTACAGGCCTCTCTCATCTTTTTAAGTGGGAGAACTTGCACAATTGGTGGCTGACTAAATACTTTTTTGCCCCACTGTAATTGAGGTAATATGTACATGTAGGTAGAGTTATTAAAGGGATTATGCATAGATGATAACAACAGAGTAGCATCAATGTAAAAGAGGGCCCCACTCTTTTACACCGATGGGGCAATGCAAATAGTCTGGGTAGCCATTTGATTAGATGTTGAGGAGTCTTATGGTTTGGGGGTAGAAGCTGTTTAGAAGCCTCTTGGACATAGACTTGGCGCTCCAGTACCGCTTGCCATGTGGTAGCAGAGAGAACAGTCTATGACTAGGGTGACTGGAGTCTTTGACAATTTTTAGGGCCTTCATCTGACACCGCCTGGTTTAGAGGTCCTGGATGGCAGGAAGCTTAGCCCCAGTGATGTACTGGGCAGTACGCAATACCCTCTGTAGTGCCTTGCGGTCGGAGGCCGAGCAGTTGCCATACCAGGCAGTGATGCAACCAGTCAGGAGGCTCTCGATGGTGCAGCTGTATAACCTTTTGAGGATCTGAGGACCCATGCCAAATCTTTTCAGTCTCCTGCAGGGGAATAGGTTTTGTCGTGCCCTCTTCATAACTATCTTGGTGTGCTTGGCCCATGTTAGTTTGTTGGTGATGTGGACACCAAAGAACTTGAAGCTCTCACCCTGCTCCACTACAGCCCCAGTCAATGAGAACGGGGGCGTGCTCGGTCCTCCTTTTCCTGTAGTCCACAATCATCTCCTTTGTCTTGATCGCGTTGCGGGAGAGGTTGTTGTCCTGGCACCACACAGCCAGGTCTCTGACCTCCTCCCTATAGGCTGTCTCGTTGTGATCAGGCCTACCACTGTGTCATCGGCAAACTTAATGATGGTGTTGGAGTCATGCCTGGGTGTGTAGTCATGAATGAACTGTAGAAGGCCAGCATCCCGGAGTCGCCTCTTCACTGTTGACGTTGAGACTGGTGTTTTGCAGGTACTATTTAATGAAGCTGCCAGTTAAGTACTTGAGAGGCATCTGTTTCTCAAACTAGACACTCTAGTGTACTTGTCCTCTTGCTCAGTTGTGCACTGGGGCCTCCCACACCTCTTTCTATTCTGGTTAGAGACAGTTTGCGCTGTTCTGTGAAGGGAGTAGTACACAGTGTTTTACGAGATCTTCAGTTTCTTGCCAATTTCTCGCATGGAATAGCCTTCATTTCTCAGAACAAGAATAGACTGATGAGTTTCAGAAGAAAGTTATTTGTTTCTAACCATTTTGAGCCTGTAATCAAACCTACAAATGCTGATGCTCCAGATACTCAACTAGTCTAAAGAAGGCCAGTTGTATTCCTTCTTTAATCAGCACACCAGTTTTCAGCTGTGCCAACATAATTGCAAAAGGGTTTTCGAATGATCAATTAGCCTTTTAAATTGATAAACTTGGATTAGCTAACACAACGTGCCATCACAGGAGTGATGGTTGCTGATAATGGGCCTCTATACGCCTATGTAGATATTCAATAATAAATCCTCCGCTTCCAACTACAATAGTCATTTACAACATTAACAATGTCTACACTGTATTTCTGATCAATTTGATGTTATTTTAATGGACAAAACTTTTATTTTCTTTCAAAAACAAGGACATTTCTATGTGACCCCAAACTTTTGAACGGTAGTGTATATGTAATTGTTTCTGCACCGGTACCTTTCTGCGTTGTGTTCTGGTGAGGTGTAGGTGGAAAGGAAGGCTCTGGACAAAATTCTGCCGGTTGTCGCTCTTTTAATGATTGCATGGAATGGATACAAATGCAAGGCAAACTTTAATGCCACCGTCTCGACTCTCATACACCAGTATATTTGCCTAATAAAAGACAAAAGGCAGTGCAGAATTCCAGTGAGAAAATCGTCAGAAAACTCACGCTGTCTGTACCTGAAAGAGACCCTCACCCGCAACCAAAGCTAACGGTAGCTGGGCTAGCCTTGCAAAGTTGCAATCAAAGTTACATTTGAAAATAATCCCCATTCACGCTAATCTATATTCCTACAAACAGCAGTGCAACAACACTAAATCAATGATGAAATAATTTTTGCTTGTCTTTGTGCATTTGTGAACATCTGCATTCAAAAGACCGGAGCATACATAAACACATACCTGTCCTCATCACGCTTTGAGCAAACTGAGGAGTAAAAGCATGGCTCCCGTTGATGACATCACAACATTAACACAATTTAGAAAATAAATACACTAAAATAGTGAACTCTTGAAAGTAGTGTAATACATCTCAAAATATCCTTAAAATAATACATCAAAATAAACATGAGGGATTTTCGCTGAAATACATAAAGTATATTTTACACCTGTTACACATATATTTTTTATATTCTGATTTTTCAGTCACCGATCTCGTAAAACGCCCCCATACAGAAGACGCCTTCCACCAATGACTCTTATGTGTAATGTAATGGAACAAATAGTAATGATCAAGGACAAGGTTTAGGGTAGGGATGTCTCAAGGATCCCAGATAGCACGAACCATAGCCTCTCTCTGGGCTACGTCAGTGTTGCAGCCCTTAGCCATGGTATACTGGCCATATACCACACCCCCCTTGGGCCTTATTGATTAAATATACAATGGGTGGGTCTAATCCTGAAAGCTGATTGGTTAAAACCACATTTCAGCCAGTGTCTATTCCACAAATTACCACTGGCTAAATCTATAACATTAAAATGCCTATTTACTCTGTTCCATCTGATTGCGCAATCCACTGTCTTATCAGCCCAGCCAGGCAATTTATAAACTTGATCTCCACAATCAAAAAACCATCTAGACATTATCTCACATTTTGTCACGATCGTCTTCTTGTGAGAAAGTGGACCAAGGCGCAGCGTTTGCAAAATACATCTCCTTTTATTTTAGAAGAGAGAAAAAACAAGAAACTAACAACTATACACAAACTAACAAAATAACAAACTGACGACCGTGACGCTATACAGACAAATAGTGCTGACACAAACACTACACATAGACAATTACCCACAAACAGCTAAAGCCTATGGCTGCCTTAAATATGGCTCCCAATCAGAGACAACAATAACCAGCTGTCTCTGATTGAGAACCAATTCAGGCAACCATAGACTTTCCTAGACACCTACACTGAACACTAACCCATCTACTCTACTTAACCCCCTAAACCATACAACACCCTAGACAATACAAAAACACACAAACTTCCCCATGTCACACCCTGACCTAACTAAAATAATAATGAAAACAAAGATAACTAAGGCCAGGGTGTGACACATTTCTTTTAAACTAACATTTAGTTTTCAACAGCGGGGATTTGTATAAACCTTGCTGTCTGGCTCTCTGGCATTTGCAACATTGTTTCAATATTCAAATTCGATCTCCAGCTGTTCCATAGTAATGAACCTGTCATGAGTAGGGACGAGACAGACAGGCAGGCAGTGTTTCTCAGTCAGTCGAAATCATGAATCAGCTGGCATCATTATTATGGGTATAAACAAAGAAATATCAATTGAAAAAAGGTTTTTAAAAAGAAAGTGCAGCTAGTTTACAGGTTTTCCACTTTCAGTTTGAAGTGATTGTGTTAGCTGTGTTGTTGGCAAGCTCCTCTGAACAACAGGGTCCTGACTAGTGAGCACATTTTCTATGCCAGATGAAATTGAGCCTCATTAGCTCATTTTTATGGATGTATCCAAATAAATGTCACTGGAAAACAGCTTAAACAAATGCAAACGTAGCTACTTTGCTGTTATTCTGGCTGCAATTTTTGACGTGACTGTGAGTTAGCCGTAGTTGGCTAGCTAGCAAGCAAGGGATAAGAACGTTGGCAACCAGTATGGCAACGGAACATTTAGAACGACTGGGTCGCGTCCATAGCTACAGAACAAAAAGACTGAACGACTGGGACGCTTTCTCTGGCAACCGAACCGACAGAACGAAATACCAGCCGGCTTGGGTAACAACCCTAGATTTGTGTTGGGACTATATCTTGTGGAAGGATGTAATAGTATTAATAAATTCATAAAAATAAAGTTTTTAATGAAAATATGTCAGTCATTATTTGAATATGTTGGTAACACATTGTATAAAAGTGATAATGCCCTCAATGCCGGTGTTTGACGAATATATCCTCTAAACACCGGCTTCGAAGGCATTATCACTTAAATATGCCGCCACATTGCCTAACTGTTTTCAGTTGTGCAGACAAGCTAGCGGCATAGCCTAACTAGCCTGTTAGTTATAGTTGTCTCATGATGGGATATGTCTGTTCAGGTGCACGTACAGTCTCAGAGTGATAAGCAGGCGGAGACGTTCACAAATGGCTTTCTGAAGAACAGTTTACCGGGTATGAGCGAGAAGGAAATAGGCGACTTCATGCATCGCGAGGCTGTGGTTCTAAAGTATGCTAAAAAGGAGAAGACAAAGAGAGCCAAGGGTCTCAATGCAAAACAGGTCTTTCAGCTGAAACCAGAGCATCAAAAGTTGTTCATACTTTGTCCTTGTAGTAGGACTAAATATGTTGTTTAACATCTACTGCTCTGTCATGTAAGAGGTTTACATAAGGCTTTTTCTTTTTACACGGTTATTATATTTTATCCCTGTAGATATGAGCTTTTCTTGCCATTGGATGAGCTATGGAAACAGTATGTCAGAGATCTGATTGAAACCAGAGGTAAGAATTGCATTGTATTTGGCTCATGTAAGACAAAGCTTTTTGTATGTTCTGCCTTTTGTTTGGCTAGAATGTTAGATCCAAATTAAATGATATCTATGTTGAAGCAACCCACAGACAATTCAGCAGAGGCTTTTGAAGGCTGATTTACATGGTGCCATTCTTAAATAAATAAAATAAAAGTATTTCACCATTATTTAACCAGGTAAGCTAGTTGAGAACAAGTTCTCATTTACAACTGCAATCTGGCAAAGATAAAGCAAAGCAGTGCGACACAAACAACAACACAGAGTTACACATGAAATAAACAAGCGTACAGTCAATAACACAATAGAAAAAAGAACGTCTATATACAGTGTGTGAAAATGGCGTAAGGAGGTAAGGCAATAAATAGGCCATAGTGGCGAAGTAATTACAAGTGATAGATGTGCAGATGATGATGTGCAAGTAGAAATACTGGTGTGCAAAAGAGCAGAAAAGTAAATAAAACAATATGGGATGAGGTAGGTAGATTGGATGGGCAATTTACAGATGGGCTATGTACAGCTGCAGCGATCGGTTAGCTGCTCAGATAGCTGATGTTTAAAGTTAGTGACGGAAATATAAGTCTCCAGCTTCAGTGATTTTTGCAATTCGTTCCAGTCATTGGCAAGGAGGAGGTGTTGGCTTTGGGGATGACAAGTGAGATATACCTGCTGGAACGCGTGCTACGGGTGGGTGTTGTTATCGTGACCAGTGAGCTGAGATAAGGTGGGGCTTTACCTAGCAAAGACTTATAGATGACCTGGAGCCAGTGGGTCTGGCGACGAATATGTGTGAGGGCCAGCCGACGAAAGCATACAGGTCGCAGTGGTGGGTGGTGTATGGGGCTTTGGTGACAAAACGGATAGCACAGTGATAGACTGCAGAGTAGAGTGTTCGCCGAAGTCGAGGATCGGTAGGATAATCAGTTTTACGAGGGTATGTTTGGCGGTGTGAGTGAAGGAGGCTTTGTTGCGAAATAGGAAGCCAATTCTAGATTTCATTTTGGATTGGAGATGTTTAATATGAGTCTGGAAGGAGAGTTTACAGTCTAGCCAGACACCTAGGTATTTGTAGTTGTCCACATATTCTAAGTCGGAACCGTCCAGAGTAGTGATGCTAGTCGGGCGGATGGGTGTGGGTAGAGAACGGTTGAAAAGCATGCATTTAGTTTTACTAGCGTTTAAGAGCAGTTGGAGGCCACGGAAGGAGTGTTGTATGGCATTGAAGCTCGTTTGGAGGTTGGTTAACACAGTGTCCAAAGAAGGGCCAGATGTATACAGAATGGTGTCGTCTGTGTAGAGGTAGATCAGGGAATCACCCGCAGCAAGAGCAACATCGTTGATATAGACACAGAAAAGAGTCGGCCCGAGAATTGAACACTGTGGTACCCCCATAGAGAATGCCAGAGGTCCGGACAACAGGCCCTCCGATTTAACACACTGAACTCTATCTGATAAGTAGTTGGTGAACCAGGCAAGGCAGTCATTTGAGAAACCAATGCTGTTGAGTCTGCCGATGAGAATGTGGTGATTGACAGAGTCGAAAGCCTTAGCCAGGTCGATGAAGACGGCTGCACAGTACTGTCTTTTATCGATGGCGGTTATGATATCGTTTAGTACCTTGAGCGTGGCTGAGGTGCACCCGTGACCAGCTCAGAAACCGGATTGCACAGCGGAGAAGGTACGGTGGGATTCGAAATGGTCAGTGATCTGTTTATTGACTTGGCTTTCAAAGACTTTAGAAAGGCAGGGCAGGATGGATATAGTTCTGTAACAGTTTGGGTCTAGAGGGTCACCCTCTTTGAAGAGGGGGATGACCGCGGCAGCTTTCCAATCTTTAGGGATCTCGGACGATACGAAAGAGAGGTTGAACAGACTGGTAATAGAGGTTGCAACAACGCCGGTGGATAATTTTAGAAAGAGAGGGTCCAGGTTGTCTAGCCCAGCTGATTTGTACGGGTCCAGGTTGTGCAGCTCTTTCAGAACATCTGCTATCTGGATTTGGGTGAAGGAGAAGCTGGGGAGGCTTGGGTACGTTGCTGCAGGGGGTGCGTAGCCAGGAGGAAAGCATGGCCAGCCGTAGAGAAATGCTTATTGAAATTCTCGATTATCGGTGGTGACAGTGTTACCTAGCCTCAATGCAGTTGGCAGCTGGGAGGAGGTGCTCTTATTCTCCATGGACTTTACAGTGTCCTAAAACATTTTGGATTTAGAGCTACAGGACGCAAATTTCTGTTTGAAAAAGCTAGCCTTTGCTTTCCTGACTGACTGCGTGTATTGGTTCCTGACTTCCCTGAAAAGTTGCATATCGTGGGGACTATTCGATGCTAGTGCAGTCCGCCACGGGATGTTTTTGTGCTGGTCGAGGGCAGTCAGGTCTGGAGTGAACCAAGGGCTATATCTGTTCTTAGTTCTACATTTTTTGAAAGGGGCGTGCTTATTTAAGATGGTGAGGAAATTACTTTTAAAGAACGACCAGGCATCCTCGACTGATGGGAATAGGTCAATATCCTTCCAGGATACCCGGGCCAGGTCGATTAGAAAGGCCTGCTCGCAGAAGTGTTTTAGGGAGCGTTTGACAGTGATGAGGGGTGGTCGTTTGACCGCGGACCCATAGCGGATGCAGGCAATGAGGCAGTGATCGCTGAGATCCTGATTGAAAACAGCAGAGGTGTATTTGGATGGCAAGTTGGTCAGGATAACATCTATGAGGGTGCCCATGTTTACGGATTTAGGGTTGTACCTGGTGGGTGAGAGCTTGTTTATTTGGTCAAAACACTTTTGCTGTTACTGTCACTAATCTATGCCAATCTTCAGGACCTTAATTAGCACTTCTGTGGCACAATATACATAATCCTGTTGATGTAATCATCACCAATGTTTTTGCGTGTGTGAAACAGTGGCCAGGTCCAAATGCCCCTTGTATGTAGGCACCACAGGAATCCTAGTGCAGGAGATAAAACGTCTTCAAAATCATCACAAAGGAGGACAAACTGAAATGTTTGTACGCCACATTTCAGTAACTTTGTTTTGGTACCCGTTCAGTCTGCTGTTATTGAACTGTTTTTCAACTGCCAAACTGACATTCAATTTACTGTCTTATCTCTCCTTTTTCTGCAGTCATACCAAGCGAAACAGCGTGTTTTCCGTGAAGATTGATGGCTTTGTCTCCCATATCTACGGCAGCAAGTTTAAACTCCGCTCAAGCGAACAATCAGCAAAGGAATTTAAAGTTAAAGGAATCATAGACCTATGATGGTGTTGATGGAATACAGTACCGCCTGTGCAAATGACAATGATGAGTGACGACCTGACCTGCAACTGTAGGTGGAGAAATTAGACTGAACTCAGAGACTCAAAGTACAGAGAAGTAAACAGCTCCTGTCAGGATCTATAATAAGGACTCTCACCATCTTCAATTCTTATTTTCAAGTCATACGGGAACCTCAGCATCTGTTTTGGATGCAAGCCCTGTTCTATAGTATTTCGTACTGTGGCAAAGACAGGAGACCTGACAGACTCAAAGCAATCAAAAAATAGTTGTGATTAGAGAGCATTTGTGTTGGTATTTTCCTTTTTTGTAAACGTATCCATTGATGGGTCAATGATTTTACATAATTGTAAATACATTATGATCTGTCTTCAGTTTTGAGCAACACTGCCTATGTCCACAAGGTGGCACTAAATCAATCTGCTTCCTCAATGTATGTACAAAAAACGTATCTATCTCCTTGCATTTTTGTCAAATTACAGGTTACATTTTCTTGATTACATAGTTTGAAGTAACACAATGAGTTACGATATAATGATACTGCTATGTGGATGCTGAAAATGTGCCTGTCTTTGGTATAAAAGATGCTTAATTTCCCAGTCATTTGGGAATTTCCTAGTTGGCCAACATTTTCTGAGGAACCTGTTGTATATTGTTGGTTTGTCAATTGAAGTGACATAGGTACTGGTAACATTGCTGACCTGAATTTTTCAATTGGTAGTTGAGTTGCATTGACAAGTAGGTCTCTTTTATTGTTGGCTTTTGGATAGCTCATATTCATTTTTTTAATTAACCATGAGTGATTTTGTGAATAAGAAGTTTTTATGTTTTAACAATAATGAAAATAGAGTGAATAATTTTTTTTTTTAATCAATTTAAAAGACAGCATTTGCTGTCTGTTTTGTAAAATATTTTCACATTTTATTTCCCTATACATTTTCCCAGTAAAAAGCCTATCACTGTTCTAAGTAGTGTGCTGATGCATGAAATATTTCATTGATTGGGCAGGGGGGGGGTGTATGAGACAGACTGGAAGCGAAAAACTAAACGTCATCACTTCTTCACTGGGACTTCAAATATGCTTCCTGTTCTTTCTTTTCACAAGGTGTAAGGTCTTGGTATAAAGGGCTGGTGTATCAGTCCATACAATGCAACATGTACGTCTATGACCATGTTTGATGCTGCAAAAAGCATACATATAATTAAAACCCCGTATGTTTAATATTCAAGTCCAATGTTTCTTGCATGCACGTGCTATGTCGATTTGTACAGCCCTGGTGACTTGGCATTCTACGCTAAAGAATACCCATACTGCGACATATTCTTTTCCCTCATAAAAACCACAGGATGCACAGTAACCAGATTTCACAATAATTTATTTTTTACATCTGTATTCTTGTAAAGCGCAATGCTTGTTGGAAAGCTGTCGTCTTTGTCATGGTATAATGGTCAGTAATAGTATTCCTTGAAACAAACTGTACATTCATGTCGTGTTTTTTTCTACTGAAAAAAATACAACCTTATTAGCTGTAATAACTCTTAGCACCTAGTTCAATGATACACATCACAATTACATTGTTCACTCATTATTTTGGTGAGATGGAGATGGTTGTGTTTAAATGGCAAGTTTGTGCGTTGGCTTTTTTAATCTGCTTGTTCCATCATAGCGTGGCCTGAGAAGACACCCCTACTGAAGGAAATCCCTTATGATTGTTTAAATTGTGATGACATTACATTTTTCAGGCATTATTGCTTCCGCATCAGAAGTTGGTCTTCGTGTAGGCCAATATTTAAGTGTAATGCCCGAGAAGCGGTGTTAATATATTGGCACGTGCTGTTAGGCCTGAGACAAAGTCGAGGCAAACCGTGCCAATATTTTCTACAAAGACACCGGCTTCGACGGCTTTATTACCTTCATACAACAGGTTACCAACATATTAAAATAATGATTTACATATTTTCATTAAAAACTTTATTTTGATTAATTTATTCATAGTATTTATTTCTTCCACAATAAATAGTCCAAACACAAATCTAGGGTGGCTACCCAAGCTGGCTGGTCAATTGTTCTATCGGTTCGGGTGCCAGAGAAGCGACCCAGTCGTTCAGTCTTTTTGTTCTGTATCTATGGACGCGACCCAGTCCTTCGTTATAAATGTTCGATTGCCATACTGGCTGGCAATGTTCTTATCCCTTGCTTGCTAGCTAGCCAACTACGGCTAACTTACAGTCACATCACACATTGCAGACAGAATAACAGCAAAGTAGCTGCATTTGCATTTGTTAAAGCTGTTTTCTAGTGACATTTATTTGGATACATCCATAACAATGAGCTACAGAGGCGCAATTTCACCTGGCATAGAAAATGTACTCACTCGTCAGGATACTGTTGTTCAGAGGAGCTAGCCAACAACACAGCTACAGTAACACAATCACTTCAAACGGAAGCTGGAAAGACTGTAAACTAGCTGCACTTCATTTCGTTTGACCTTTTTTCAATTGACATTGTTTTGTATATATCCATAAAAATGATGCCAGCTGATTCATGATTTCGACTGGCTGAGAAACACTGCCTGCCTGTCTGTCTCGTCCAGACATGTTCCTTACTATGGGACAGCAGGAGATCGAATTTGAATATTGAAACAATGTTGCGAATGTCGGAGAGACAGACAGCAAGGTTTATATAAATCTCTGCTGCTGAAAACTAAATGTTAGTCTAAAAGAAATGTGAGATAATGTCTAGATGCTTTTTAGAGTGGAGATCAAGTTTATAAATTGACTGGCTGGGCAGATGAGACAGTGGATTGTGCGGTCAGATGGAACAGAGTAAACAGGCATAGATTTAGCGGTGGTAACTTGTGAAAAAGGCACCGGATGGAATGTGGTTTTAACCAATCAGCATTCAGGATTAGACCCACCCATTGTATAACCTAGTTTAAACAACATTCCATAAGAGTGATCAATCAAGAGAATACTTTCTCATACTACCTGAAACCTGATACTCTGTTTAAGAATATTTGTGGTTTTCCCTGGAGCGAAAATCTGATCAACATACAGCAACTATCATTTGTATTTTTCCATTCAATGCTTCTTGTCAATTATAGCAAGTACATTTTTTTGTTTTTCAGTTGCAACCATTATCTAGTATCACGAACCATCATAATTATATTCCTCTAATTTATAGCCATGTGGTTTATTTCCTATCGTTACATTGTTATTAATATTTCTGTCTAAAGCTGGAATCCTAAACTGTTACATAAATGTTTGAACCTATAAATTAATTATATACTTTGAACGGGGTATGGTAGTAGGCAGTGGTGTAAAGTATTTAAGTAAAACTAATTTAAAGTACTATTTAAATATTTTGGGGGGGTATCTGTACTTTACTTTACTATTTATATTTTTGCCAACTTTTACTCTTACTTACTACATTCCTAAAGAAAATAATATACTTTTACTCCATACATTTTCCCTGACACCCAAAAATGCTCGTTACATTTTGACAGGAAAATGGTCCAATTCACACACTTATCTAGAAAACATCACTGGTCATCCCTACTGCTTCTGATCAGTTAGACTCATTATACACAAATGCTTGTTTGTAAATTATGTCTGAGTGTTAGAGTGTGCTCCCGGCTATCCATCAATAAAAAATGTAATTACATTTTGCCATCTGGTTTGTTTAATATAAGGAATGATTTATACTTTTGATACTTAAGTACATTTTAGCAATTCCATTTACTTTTGATACATAAGTATATTTAAAAACAAATACTTTGACTTTTACTCAAGTAGGATTTTACTGGGTGACTTTCACTTTTACTTGAGTCATTTTCTATTAAGTTATCTTTACTTTTACTCAAGTATGACAATTGAGTACTTTTTACACCACTGGTAGTAGGTGCCAGGTGCACCGGTTTAAGTGTGTCAAGAACTGCAATGCTGCTGGGTTTTTCACTCTCAACAGTTTCCCATCTATATAAAGAATGGTCCATTAAAAGGGGGTGCAACTCAATATAGGGAGGTGTTCTTAATGTTTTGTACACTCAGCCTCAATTCGTCAGGGCATGGACTCTACAAGGTGTCAAGCGTTCCATAAGGTGCTGGCCCATGTTGACTCCAATACTTCCCACAGTTGTGTAACATTGGCTGGATGTTCTTTGGGTGGTGGACCATTCTTGATACACACGGAAAACTGTTGAGTCTGAAAAACCCAGCAGCGTTCAAAGGCACTTAAATCTTTTGTCTTTCCCATTCACCCTCTGAATGGCACACATACACACTCCATGTCTCAACCCCTTCTTTAATCTGTCTCCTCCCCTTCATCTACACTGATTGAAGTGGATTTAACAAGTGAGATCAATAAAGGATCATAGCTTTCACCTGGATTTACCTGGTCAGTCTATGTCATGGAAAGAACAGGTGTTAATGTTTTGTACACTTATACCCATTGATTATTGAAGAATATAACTTAGGAATTCCACATGAGCTTAGTTCAACTGTTGTTTTGTATTCCAACGTTTGTAAACAACGTAAATGTAAACAAACGCTGTGTAGCCTCAAAACATGGTTAAAACTATAATTTTGATAGCA
Source organism: Salvelinus namaycush (assembly GCF_016432855.1). Classification (NCBI taxonomy): domain Eukaryota; kingdom Metazoa; phylum Chordata; class Actinopteri; order Salmoniformes; family Salmonidae; genus Salvelinus; species Salvelinus namaycush. Next base: position 23,900,496 of record NC_052336.1, on the reverse strand, counting down.
TGGATGGTCAGTCCTTGCATCCATAACTCTGTCTATGAATTTGAGAGTGTTTACATTTCTCCAAGGCCCGTCCCTCAGCTTTTTACCAAAACTGTCCAACAGTTTTTTTCTGTGATGTATTAATAGTCCTAGAATTAGTAATAGTTTTGTTTACTGTAATTTAATAGGATCTCTACGCTCTGAGTCACATCCCATCATGTTTGGCAAACTGGTATTGCCCGTTTTCCCTCTTTCTATTTGCTCTCTCTCTCTCTCTTTCCCCATCAAGTTGTTTTGGAACTCCCCATGCAATGCGGCTCAACAGGAAATGTGATTTGCACATATAAAGGACCTCTCGTGGCAACTCACTCTTCAATGCAGAAACTACTATTTGACACTGACAAAACATATGGTGGTCAGACGGGAACTAAGCGACTTACTACCGAGACACAGACTGTTGCAGCGTAAACAAGATAGAAATCACAAAACAGAGTAAAAGGTCAATTTAACTATTTTTCACTAGCCATTTATTTGATCATTAGTGACATAGGCCTACCATTTCGTCTCATAATGTAAATAGAAATATATCTTTTTTGTTATTTCAATTTTGTTAATTTCCTGTAGTGTTGTAATCTAGCTCATCATGGTGGACCAGCTGGCTTTCACGCAAGAGAACAGAGAGCGGATCCAGGCAGTGGAGAACTCCTTTGGTCCCTCTGGGAAGTCCCTGTACAGACCTGACCGGGTCTTGATAGGCGAGGGGCGGCTGATGAAGCTGTGTCGACGCCACCCCCAGCCTAAAGTATTTTTCTTGTTTAATGACATTTTGGTGTATGGTAGCATCATCCTTCATGGACGCTGGCACAAGAACCAGCATGTAATCTCCCTGGAGGATATCCAGCTAGAGGACCTGGAGGACGGGGTCATCATGGAGAACCAGTGGCTGATCCGCACACCACAGAAGTCCTTCTATGTGGCAGCTGCCTCCGCTGAGGAGAAGCGTGCCTGGATGAAGCACATTGAGGACTGCAGGTCCAAGCAGCTGCAGCATGCCGGCTGCCAGCCCGGATGCACCTTCGCCACCACCTGGATCCCTGACCGGGTGTCCGCCATCTGCATGCGCTGCTCTAAAACGTTTCGGGTCAACAAACGTCGCCACCACTGTCGTCGCTGCGGCTTTGTCGTCTGCAACGCCTGCTCCAAGAACCGGGCCGTGATCTGCCACATCTCTACTAAGCCTGTGAGGGTGTGTCGACTGTGTCACCTCAGTCTCCAGGACCATGGGGAGCTGACTCAGGATGGGGTGCATCTACGGGGGGACAGTGATGGGAGGAACTGCTCTGAAGAATGTGACCTGGTCATGCCCGAGTACGAGGCGACTAGCGACGATGAGGCGGATGAGCGGGTACAACACCACGCACCAAGCAAGTGGGTTGAGTGTCACAACTCTTGGTCCCCATATAACTATTTAAAGCCGGACCATCGAAGTCTCAATCTCACTGGATTGTCAAGTCACTTGACTTGGTTGACAATTGGACAATGTGAGAGGACCCTGAAAAGTATTTACTGAATGAGTATGTGGTGAAGAGCGCCAAATCAAGACGATACATGATCACATGTAATCATAAATATTGCACAAATATGAACACTAATCCTATTCATATAATGTATGCATTGGATCAATATATTCCTGTTAATAATATATACCTTTGAGTGTTTTGGGGGGCTTATTTTTGTTTTCCTTCTGATAAAGGTTAACCTGTAGTATTCATTGTTGACTGGCCATTATGCATACACGGAGCATCTTATTTTACATGAAACACATTTCGCACTGAATACTTTCATATTCGTCCTGTACTTATCTTGTTTAAAAAAAGGCATGTTGACTACGATAATGTGCCTATATTAAGTGTACCTGTAATTATAACTCTAAAATGGCAGCAACAACTATACCTCTTTATTTATCACATTCACATCAACCATTTATCTTGAAATTAAATATTTTGATAGCAACCTTTTGTCATCCTTGTCCTGAACACCTGGTAAGACTGCTTATTGACCCCCAAACAGCTGTAATCAAACTATTCAGTGCTTAGGTGTTACAAAGTCCGGCAGACACATGAACCAGTCCTGAGGCAACAGGTGCAGTAAATAAGCCTTTAGAGAAAGTTCTTGCGTCACTTGATTTTCCTAACTCTAGTGTTGTCAATGGCAATACTCAGGCCAACTGCCAATGGCATTTTTAAAAAGAACATATTCAAATGCAACATGTCAATCATTAACATTTTATAGGCATTTGAAACAAAATCAGTTTAAATCATGCTCTCTGGTTTCTGAAAAGAAAGGTCTAAAAAGGTTTTTCTATGAAGATATAAGACTGCTCTCACATCCCAGACTACCAATAAAGTGGTGATGGAATATGATATCTTGTGACTTCAATCCATTTGAATTTGAAAAAGCTGCTAAGACACTGTTTCTTAGTAAGCCATAGGTACAAGACTGACAACCATCTCTCAGAAACGAATGACATAACTTCTAATGAAATTTCCCCTCAAGATTAATAATCTATCTTTCGCTGTCTGATGTTATGACAACCCGCGGGTCCAAACTTGCTTACAAAGAAGGAACAAGGAAACATCTAGAAAAACTAATGGGAAAAGAAATCACAGTGGTGTCATAACAACCTTTGCACATACTTCAAAAAGTGCTCTGATATCTTAATAAGATTCTAGTATTATTCAAAAGTCTACATTTGAAACATTGAGGAACTATATTACATCCCGTAAAGTCTCGGAAACCCAGAACAAAAAAATCTTGCGAAATTGCGTCAGATGAGATATGTTACGTGCATGCATCTGTCCAGGAGATGACATTGCGTAGCATTGTCTTCCTTCTCTTACAAAGAATGTGTTAAGTGGTTGAATTCTCCTCACGAAAATGTCAGTTGATTCACTGAAACAACATGTTTTCTGGCTTAATGATGTCATACTAAAAGCATGTGGTGATCACACCTTTATTCTTTATTTCATTTCTCATGATTTTCATATAAACACTTTTGTACAGAGCACTACAAGATTTTCCCAATTAGTTAATTTCCCAATTAGTTAATTATAGGACTTATCACCATTATGCGCCAGAAATATCAAGGCCGGTTTCTCAGAAGTACTCATCTCTTACAATATTCACATTGCATGAATCACTTGAGATCCCAGGCACACTTACAAGAGGAGTGATCAGGGTCCTTTTTTCGTTGTCTTGCATTTGAATATTCACATTGCATGAATCGCTTGAGATCCCAGGCACACTTACAAGAGGAGTGATCAGGGTCCTTTTTTCATTGTCTTGCATTTGAATATTCACATTGCATGAATCGCTTGAGATCCCAGGCACACTTACAAGAGGAGTGATCAGGGTCCTTTTTTCATCGTCTTGCATTTGTTGCAAATATTGTAAATTATAAATGCCCAACAATATTCAATGTGTACATTTCAGTGCAAAATATCGGCAACAAATTATGCACTACAATATAATTCAGAGATAACTATTTCTCATCTAAAACAAAACAAACTTGTACATTAAAGTGCAATTCCGCCACTTTTCCACCTCATATTCATCATCTCCAAAACCATAACAGTGTCTACATACAGTATGTGAAAACAGCGCATTTCTATGATCTGTGGTTAAAAAGATAAGAAGGTGCTAAACAAATGCTTCTCTGTAACATCACATGGTAGCATTAAAAGTAACAAAACAGTGATTTTCAAAACAGTGATTTTCAAAACAGTGATTTTCAAAACAGTGGTTTTCAAAACAGTGATTTTCAAAACAGTGGTTTTCAACAAGTTTCTAGCCAGAGGGAGGGTATTTTCTTGCTCCTCACATCACTGTGAATCTCCTAGTGCCTGAAAATCACTGTTTTTAAATATGTTTTACTTTTGATGATGTCATTGGGTAGAACTTTTAACTTCATATTTGTTTCTACAAAACGTAGAAATGTGCCATTTTCACATATGTAGACACTGGTGTTGTGCTGGAGATGATGAAAATTACGTTTTAAAAAAAAGTGGCGTAATTGTCATTTAAGCGCTTTATCAAAGGATATTAAATGGACATGATCAGATATTCGGTAACATGACAGGTCTGACATGAGTCTCAATGTAACCCTCATAAGGCCTCTTTCCGTGAACCTACAGTATAAAAGGTTCTTTCAGTCTCCAGAAATAAGCTGGAGTTGAATTTGAGTACAAATGTGTGTTCTAAGGAGTTTCTCCAGATATTCAGTCTGTGTAGATCAGTCCCCATATCTCACCTCTGCTCTTAGTTCCTTTGTGATATAACGGAGTAGGGCAGCAGTGACCTGCTGCTGGAGAGTAGCATTCCCCATGACCAGAGCGGTCAGCTGGGCCAGGTCTGTCCAGTTCAGTGAGCCCAAAACGGCCATGATATCAGCATAGAGCCTCTGCTGCTGGTGGGAGGGCAGCTCCATGATGATCTGAGGGAGAGGTCTGAACTGTCCACTGGTCATCCACCATCCCAACAGGCCACCTACTGCACCACCTAAAGAGCAACACAAACAAGATCTGTGTCAGAAGATCAAGAGGGGAGAAGAGCTCACAGATTTAAAACACTCATGGTTATAAGATCTACAGAAAAGACAGAAATGCCAAAAGTGGAGGTGTGGCTGTTTATATTCAGAACCACATTCCTGTAAAGCTGTTGAAGAAATATGGCTACAGGTTAATCTGCCTCACCTAAAGCCCATTCTGGTGGGAAGCTGCTATAGACCACCAATTGCTAACAGTCAGTATCTGGATAACATGTGTGAAATGCTTGATACTGTATGTGATATCAATAGAGAGGTATACTTTCTGGGTGATTTAAATATTGACTGGCTTTCATCAAGCTGCCCACTCAAGAGAATGCTCAAAAACTGTAACTAGTGCCTGCAACCTGGTTCAGGTTATCAATCAACCTACTAGGGAGTTACAAACAGTACAGGAATGAAATCATCAACATGTATTGATCATTTCTTTACTAATGCTGCAGAAATTTGTTTCAAAGCAGTATCCAAATACATTGGATGTAGTGATCACAATATAGTATCCATATCTAGGAAAACCAAAGTTCCAAACGCTGGGCATAATATTGTGTATAAGAGGTGATACAATAAGTTTTGTAGTGATTCCTATGTTCTTGATGTGAAGAATATTTGTTGGTACGCAGTGTGTAATGACGAGCAACCAGACGCTGCACTTGACACATTTATGTAATTGCTTATCTCAGTTACCAATAAGTGTGGATTGATGAGGAATTGAAAAATTGTATGGTTGAGAGGGAAGAGGCAAAAGAGATGGCAAATAGGTCTGGCTGTATAACCGATTGGCAAATGTACTGCAAATTGAGAAATCGTGACTAAACTGAATAAAACAAAGACGAAACTACACTATGAAACAAAAATAAATGACAAAGAATGATATTAAAAAGATTTGGAGCACCTTCAATTCAATTTTGGGCAAAAAGGCAAACTCCGCTCCATCATTCATTGAATCAGATGGCTCATTCATCACAAAACCAACTGATATTGCCAACTACTTTAATAATTTTTTCATTGGCAATATTAGCAAACTTATGCATGACATACCAGCAAAAATATTAGTAGAGTAGAGGCCTGAGGGCAGACACTTAATATGTTGTGAAATCTGTTATGAATGTATTGTAATGTTTTTAAAATGTATAATGGCCTTAATTTTGCTGGACCGCAGGAAGAGCAAGGCAGCAGCTAATGGGGATCCATAATAACTACAAATAGAAATAAACAGCCATATTTATCAAAATCGACCTCCCCACTCATAAGACAACATTGGCTGAGAATTATTCTACCCTAACGCCATACTTTATAGGCCTACCACATATACACTAAAAATCTCATAGCTGCACTCAATACAATAGGTTTGAGAACGGATATGGCTCCACCTTGTGGTTGAAGTAGGGAAGAGCAGATGATGATCATAATTTCGCTTACTAAATTGATAGGATCCTTACCAACAGCAATCCCTGGGGGACCACCTAGAAGACCCCCTAAAAATGCAGTCCCTCCTGCCACTGCTGATCCTTTCCCAGAATTCTTCACTGCTGCTTTTATCTGCTGATTTTCAGACAGGTTACAGCATAGTTGCATGACATCATCCATACGTGGAGCCATCGTAGCTGCTCTCCCTGGTGTGATGATAAGAGACACACTGAAGATCAGTTTGCAACCAAGCCAACTCATCGATCTCTAGTATACATTGCAAGTACAAATATCCACTACCAATTTAATACTAGAAGAGATGTATGACTTGACTTCTGTCAGATATCCTGAAGACTAGGAGTAAGCCATCTTCTGGTAATGAACTGCATTACACTGCTGAGAGTAGCCTCTACCGAAAGTAAAATAAACTATTGTTCAAATAATGTTATAGGCCCTTTTTACTCCAAATGTTGACAAAACCAGGAAACTATATTATAGTAATCAATTCAGTTATCATATTTAGCAGACAGAGACTGGGAAAATAACTGATGACTTAATGCAGACCATTGTCATTAGTCAAAAACTTCTCACACAAGAGATTCGAAATGCTTCCCTCGGATTTATGTTATAACCACAATAATAACGACCGCAGCTAATAATAATGATAATTATTCTTCCCTTCTGATATGTAGGCCTTTTATAATGGCGTAAGTCGATATCGAAAAATAGAAGATAGTGTTAGTGTGTCATCATGTGGCCATCAGAATTCTCTCTGGCAATCACCTTTACATAACGACATAGTTGTCCCCATCCCACAGGACGGACTCTGACGTTAGCCTACATGAAAATAGCCTAAAGTACAAATTGGTGGCGAATCCCTACCGTCAGATCTCGCACTTCGATGATGTGTTAATGTCTGTGTATATTGAGTGTTGGTAAAAACTATGACCGCGGTGAATGACGGGACATTCGTTTAGAATAAGCCCACATCCTGTTAAAACGATTCGCGGTTGTTTTTAGATGCACAATAAAACAAACATAGCCTAATACATAGATCTCAGTGGGGCAACCTGGCATAATTGTCATTTACTCGGCAAATATTTGCAACAATGTTTCAAGAAAAGTCATTAATACAACCCCCCCCTTTTCATAACATTGGTGGGGTTCGTTTTGCAGGGCCCGGTGCCCGGGGTGGGTGGAGATTTCTCTTAAGAATCAATAGAATTATCTAAAAATAACAAACTCCGCTCACACGGACCACCGGGCCATGCAAAACGAAGTCCACCACTGTTGTGAAATGCAAACCGTTGTACATTTAAAAAATAAATAAATAATCTTCCACTCTAATGTATTTGGACGTCGGTTGAAACCAGGTATTTAAGTATGTTTCAAGTAAGGACACATTTATTCACTTGACAGCTAGTTATGAGGACAAAGGTTAGTTGTGCGCAACCTTCCGAAGCCCCGCCTTCGAGTTGGGATTTTTGTTTACGTTCACCACCCACCATAGCAAAAGAGTTGGTGTTCATAAACAAGTCTGTATCAAAACAATTACAGATCAGTTATAGTTTCAAGCTAACCGTTGGCCACCACCTGTTAAATATACATTTGTGAGGTAAGAAAAAAAGACATTGTAGCCTTCAACATTGTGCGAGAGGTTGTATCCTTAGCCTTAGTTCATGTGTATAGCATAGACACTTTTCTTTAGCCTACTAACTTATCTATCCATTGCATGTTTTTATTGATTTCTACATCCCAAAAGTGTCCTATTAGGCCAACTTTTTAGTTTTGTAGACTACCATGTAATTGTAACCATGTCATGTGTCATTTTGTAAGTAGGTTGGGTTATTTGTTTGATTGTCAGTGAATTACATAAATGCAGGTTCTTAATTATTAACTTATTTATTGAAGAAGTTTAAACCCAATTAATGCCATATCAAGTTCACCCAAACTACCTTCCTATGTTTTTTAAGGATTTGATTGTTTTTATCACACATTTATTATATATTGAATAGGGCTAATGTAAGGATTGTCTTACATGTCTTTAAACTTCCAACTTCTGGACTTTTTGATGGCACACCAGAAAATATATGCAAGTGTATATGTAATCTCTGCATTTTGCACCTTATGAGCTAATTCTGTAGGGACACTATTGGATCTTCCCTTGCTGGCAAGCTGGGGTGTAGCTGTATATTGACAGTATAGGTTGACAAGTACACCAAGGCTGTCCAAGTCTAAAAGTGGATGTTGTGGTATTCTGTGTAGTCTATGACACCTTAAGCCTGAAAGACCAATACTGTTTATACCTGATTCTATTTTTAATAGGCCTATTTGACCAGAAATGTCAAAATACAATTATATACACTAAAATGTATACATATATTTTTTTATTTTTTACAAACCATTTGTTTTCACCATAGTTTGGCTGATTGGCTTCATATTCACCACATTCGTTTATTCATAACACATCTTAAAATTCAGACACAGGCTTGAAATGAGTTGCTGGTCAGAAAGGATGCCATGACCTTCAGTCTGCAAATAGCTTCCAAGGGGCATGCTGTTCCTGATTCTGCTGTGCTGGCAGGGTCATTAACCCAGGACACAATGTTAAAAACTAAAGGTCATAATGTAAGGTGTTGTTCAGAGTCTGCTTTCCGGAAGTAATTTCAGATCTATCTTCTGTCAATGTGGATATTAAACTACACATGCCTTTTCAGGTTCTGCTGTTTTCTTGCATTTGATGCAATGTTTTACTATGATCGGTTTTGCAATTTTACCAGTTTAGCAGTAATTGTAGCCGGTTTGCAAATTTTTTTCCTTATGGGGGCAACATACTATAACACTATGTTAACTCATTTTCTTTGCAGACTGCAATAAGAGGGCCAAGGGAGGCAAAACATATACACAATGATTGGAAAGATACTTGCCCATTTCCTTGGTAGCACAGATGGCGATTTTCCCACAGATGACAATGAAACCTATGAGGAGCTCATTGAGTTTGAGGAGGGAGGATGGGTCGTTATCAACATTCAAGGTAAGCCGATAATTTTGTTCACAGAAAGTTGAAATCACAAGTTAGTTGTTAAACTGGTATGGGCATTGTTGTCTGCAGTTACTTGTTTTGTAAATGGTAGTATTGTAGTTATTTGGATAGTAGATCTAATGGTCACGATTAGAGGTCTCACTGGTGTTTTTCCTTTTTGGTCTCGGTTTAGTAAATTTGTGGTCTGATGTTTCCAGAGAACAACTCCCTGAATCCCCCTGAGGAAGACCCTTTGGAGAACCTGCTGATTGAGCATCCCAGTATGTCTGTATACCAGATCAGACACCAGCCTAGCGATGAGGAAGACTCAGATGAAGAGGATGCTTCTCCCAGGTCAGTTTTCATCCAGGGGATCCATCTACTGTAGTCAGTGTGATAACACAACCATTATCCTAGAGAAAGGAGTGTCACATTTTACAGTTATTCTGTCCTCCTCCCCCCCCCTGCAGGCCTGTGCCAGTCAAACAGCATGTGTCCTGGAGGCTAGCTGCCTGGGGCAGCCCGCTTCCATGCAATGTCCAACTGCTTGCCTTACAGCGAGCCAGGACTCACGTGGAGTGCAAGAAGCTGACCAGGAGTGCTCTCCAGAGACAGAACCTTGCCAAGATGCGCTTCTCACCCTCTGACAGACGCTTTGGTCACTTCAAACAACCCTGCCAGCGTCTGTACAACTACTGAGTGTCTACTGAGTAACCACGCCCCTGTCTGAACCCACTTAACACACAGACCTTAGACCTATGACCCTGTGAATCTCTTTACCCTGATCAAGGGAACCCCCTTTGCTGAGTATGTTATTAACATACTGAGCCCAGTTTGAGAGTGAAATAGCCTTGAGTAGATGTGTGTGCATGTGAAAAGTATTATAACTGGCTTGTAACGGTTAAGGCTTATGGCTCTGATAAACTTTTATGTAGTGTATAAAATGCAAAAGGTTTTAGCACTTGCAAATATGAATTCTATTGTATATAGAATACTTTTTTTGTATTACTTTGCGTGCCTTAGATTTAGATACGTTGTGGGTATATTGCTTTAAGGAAAGTTGATATGTTTCATAGCTATGAAAAGCTATTTTGTATATATGTGATGACACAAAACATCACTCTTGAGTAATTGGACCTCTTTTGCTATATTTGGTAAGGATTACCAAATAATGATGAAACACTGTTACTAATGTATGTTTTGTACTTAGTGTACTTAGTGATTCACTTTGTTTTTATACATTTATTCCCAGTGTGGTGTATATTTAAATGTTAAAAGATGTTAAATAAATCTGTTTTGTTTAGGTATTATTTGTTTTATTAAATAGCATGAGACATAACTTCAGTAATTACATGTATTATTACCACCAAATGTCATTGTTCTGCATTAAATTATTTTAGCAGCAAATTGGTGGATTTCATTTTCGAAGCAAATGCACCTTCCCCATGAACTTCTTAACGCTTTCTGGATAAACAGCATTTGCCCAAACTCCTCCCCTCTTGAAATGAGAGCCAATTATCATTGCACTAGCATCAAGGTAGTGTTCCACGTTGTCATAGGTCACTCCTGAGCCAATAAGAACTGGGAGTCTTACAGACCCTGCAACATCTGCAAATAGAAAAGAAAGGATTGTTGAGTAAATGTTTTGTGATGCTACATTATGCGTGAGCTTATATGAAACGAATACCTAAATGGTTGGATTTAGGAATGCATTGCAAGTGTCATGCATCATCTCTGATAAGTAAATGGTGAAAGTAGGTTCAGAGATGATATGAGAAAAACACATGAAGAAAGAGATAAATCCAGACTCTGGCAGCTCCATTTACCCATCTGACAACAGAGCCAGCCCAATGGAATCGTACTGGGAGACTGTAGGAGCACCTCCAAACTAGGCAGCAGGGTTGTGTAGCAGTCTGGCCTGAGCCTGCCTGTGTTTACAGCCTTCTGTGTAAGTCAGCCATCTGTAGGCTGTGCTTAAAAATAGCAGACGATGTTGGTGTCTATATACGCCAAGCAGGGCTGTGGCAGGCAAGGGCAGGACCGGGCTGTGTGCCCATGGTCAGCACGATCCAGACTCGGGGGACTATGAGGCTGCCATCCTCTCCCCAGACGAGGCTGCTCTTTATAAGGCTAGCAACGAGGCTCAGAGGCTCCATGGGCAGCTTAACCTCTGGGCTACATGAAAAACTAACGCCAGGAACTATATTCCCTTGCAAATGTAGGAAGTATGCAATAGACTGGTATGCAGTGGGAGTGGTATGAAATTGAGTGAAGTGACTGAACATACTTTGTGCGTATGTGTCATACAGGTCTGTATGTGCCAGAGAATTCAGAGACAGGACACACCTCTGAGCTCCATTGGATCTGCCTGAACCCCTGTGGCTGTTCCAGTGATGATGAGCCCGTCAGAGAGGAAAAACTCAGCTGCTCTGGCCGTCTCCACTATGCTCACATCTGAAGTCAGGGCATGGGAGCTAGGAACACAAACACAAATCAGAAAACATCCAATTACACTTACTACAAGTCAGAAAGGTTACTTTCATCTCCTTGCAGTACCGTTTATGGATAATATTAGCCGCATTACCTGCATGTTGAAAACCTTCTGAAATACCATATCAGGACATCTAGGCTAGCCAGTGGGGTTGTCTGACTGGAGTGTTTTGAGCAATTGCTCACCTGTGCTTCTTTTTTATATCAGTGAAGACCTGCACATGTTCAGCCTTAATTTGCTTGCGGTATCGCAAAAGGTCTCCGGCACAGGCATTCAAAAGGCCTTCATCAGCAACATGTGAGAAGACGTATCCCTCTGCCCTGATAAAATCCATACCTTGGAAAAAGACAACAATGGAATAGGTAGCTAAACATTTGCTTTTCCCAACCTCTTAATACGGATCTTTCGATTAAACTAAAGGCTAGCCTGAAGCACTCTTGCATACATGTATTAATCAGTAATAAGCAATGCCAGCTGTATCAACCTGAAGCCAGTGCAACAGCAAGAGCTGAGCTGTTTGCTGCAGACAGGATCTGAACTCCAAGAGGCAGAGACGGACAGATCCCCCTCACCGCTGCACACACCGCTGTCATAGAGGCACACACCTCTGGTCCAATTGAGAATGTGTATGGAATGTCATGCATGTTCTCAATGATCAGCCCATCCTGTTCAAAAGATCAACAGACAACAAACAATTAATTTCCAGTCACCCTTGAGGATGAATATTGTGGTTTACATAGTCAGAGGCTACAGTATTAGTAACATCAAAAAGTAAGTAAGTAAGTAAGAGTTCTTGTGTTTTTGCTTATACTTACAATTCCCGCATTGTGATAGATTTCTGCCTCATGGCATGCCTCCTCAATAATTTGAGGAATGGCCATGTTTCCTAAAGGGGTGCCTGAAAAACATAAATCAAAGTTAAAAACAAAAAGAGAGTAAAAAACGACATATGCGTCCCAATAATCTTCACCTGGCAAGGCTTGAACATGAATCATTCCAATAACCACAGATTTAGCACGTCCAAAGAGTTTCAGAAACTTCATTTTTGTTGTTGTTTCAAACCAGTTGCAATGTGGAGGCAAAAATAGCTTTGAACTGAGACTCGTTCCCGTGCAGCTGCTAGCTTGATCACGTGCCTGGTCAAAGTGTAGGTTAATACAGGTTTCGAGATCTCTGAGTGATGATCACCCAATCCAGTGTTTTTTTCGTGTGGCGCATGAAACATATTAAAACACAATTTTAACAGTTACGACTGAGACAAGACACATAGGTTGCAGATTAGCCTCCACCTTGTCTACATTTCCTTTATCTTCTGATAAGAAAACGTAAACGTATGAATTATATATGAAAGCATTAGATGGTGCCTAAAATGTATTTTACTAAACCTGCACTGTTTTTTTCTCCAACAAATAATTTGTGTAGACAAGAGGAAGGAGACGAGGAGGAAGCCACTAAACGTAGCTAATGCACCAGTGCAGAGCCGCGCGCCATCACCATTCTCGTTGAACAAATTGCGCGGCATTAATTTGATTTTAAAAATAATGACATACCTCTTGAATTATGGACAGTGAAAGTCCATTATGTCGGCTTGATAGAGAAACATTTTAAAATATGTCTGTCAAAATCGGCATAAGGTCCGGATTTGCAGGTTTTTGAAAGGGACACAGTCTTTGTTTACATCCGTCTTCCCTAGCCACGCGGTACTTTGTGGTTCCGGATTCTAAGCACCGCCCCTGAGCTGTCGCCGCGCCGGCCACGCCTCCCTTTTGCCGGCAAAATGCAATATTTCTCACACCATTTTACTGTATATTTCTCACACAACATAATATTTCAGATGATTTAACTCTTAACGTCTGAACAATTAATGACTAATAATAATGTTCGTTGAAATGTAACTGCAAAGGATTACTGAACAGCGCCAAGTATTTAAATCACCCGCTCGGACCGCCCCTTACGATATGTAGACTGCAAGCAGTTTATAAGCCAAGGCGCAAAACTCATTGCGCCAGTATAGAACAAGTAGCTAGCCGAACTCTCAGCTCAATTTTTGATGACAAACAGAGGCCACGAATCGAATAACAATTGAATAGCTGGCTAGTAACTTTAGCCATATTTTCTCTGATCCTTTCAACCAAGTGTGGACTTCTTCGCGGGGGAATATTTTTAGGTAAGCTGGCAAGAAATTGAAACATCTCTTGTTAACTAGCAGTCGTGCAACTTTTCAATCAAACTCCCTCAACGTGATTCGAAATTAACGTGTTAGTGAGAAGATTGCAAATATTCTGAATTTGAAAGACGACGGACAACATTGGCTGGCTAGTTGTTTTTGTGGGAAAGCTTATTAGAGCGGGTGAATGGAAAATGGCATACTTGATGGCTCGGCCATTTTCTGGCCAGCTTCTCTCTAATTTAGAAGAAATTTAACTAGTTTCCATCGACTGTATGTCAAACTGTTAGGTTTAGGTGATAGTGTGGAATCCGGTGTCAATATGCGTGGTTTTGTGACAATTAATGCAGTATTTCATATTGTTTGTCGTCCTTTAACATTGTCCCACTTCCATTTGCCCGCGCCCAGATCTTTTGACGAGTTGGCTTTGTGAGACTTACGTGGGGGGTTGGTTGTGGTTATTAGCTAAACAAATAAAATGCATATTTCATGTTTCCAGGCTCTATATATTGGAGGGATACACGTGGGATATAATGCCAAGCAAAGGGTAAGTTTCAGTTTTGCAGTTTGACCTAGTCTTGTCAATGTCGCTAGCTAGGTGACGGGGGAAAAAGTTGTCACGTTAACAGGTAGCTGGCTAACTAGCCGCAGCTTAGCTAGTTAGCCTGGAATAACTAACGTTTCTTACCATTTCAGTAGGACGCATATCATAATTCAATATTTACTGTAATTTCAGGGAAGATGTGGAATCCAGGACAATTCATGAGATGCCCAAGGAAACTGCATTGAGATCCAATAAAAGAAAATCAGACGTTGCCGTTGTAAGTTCTTGCGATCTGCGTTTTGCTACTGTAACGAGATGGTTGCCTGGCTGTCTTTTAAATGGTTTATCATAATGAACATTCTCCTTATTAAATCCTCAGTATTTACAAGACCCAGACGAAGTGGCAGAGATGACGAAAAAGAACCAGTGTGGAACTTTGGTGACTATATGCATTTTACTATTCCGTGGCATTCCCTTGCAGACAATGCATTTGTTGGATTTAGCTTACACACACCAGGCACAATCAGGACTGCTCAATAAATGACAATTGTTTAATCAGTTGCTATCAGTGGCACTGTCTCAGAATCCTCTTCATGCTGTTTATTTTTATCAGTTGGTCAACTTTCTTATCCTCCCCTCTTCTTATCCCTCTTCTGTGCAGGCGTGCTGGAATCCTGAGTCGGTTCACACTATCCCGTGCAGGCGGATCCCCACGCCTGACAATGAAGTCGATCAACCAGTTGCTTTGAATGCTACTGGGTTTTCTACTCAGTACACCTTCAAAAACATATTTGTCACCCCCACCAGGTCTTCCCCTCTTCCTGTGCTATGGTGAGTCACTTCTGGTATCTGGGACAACGTGGGCAAGATGCAGCGACGCTGCTAAGTAACAGGAGTGGTTACTTGCCACATTTTATGTATGATTTTTATTGGGAGATGACTTGAACTCATACCTTGAGCTCTGCACTTGCGCGGTCTAAGGCCAAGCATTATGATGACCAATGTGTTCATCTGTTTCATTTGAATGTAACACACACAATGTGGTCCTTACCACTATCATCTCAGTGTAATCTGCTGTTATAACAATGGCTATATATCCCTCCTTGACACTCATATTATGTGTACCTGTATACTGTTTCATCTTAAAGTTCTGTGTTTGCACTCTGACTCTCTAGTTGCGGGATTCATTGTTTATCCCATTGATTTGATAAATACAAATGAACTAGACGCCAACCCTCTGGATATGTTTCTCTGTAGCTGGGCAAGCAGAGACGACGTATGGAACAACCTGTTGAAGAAAGACGAGACCTATTCTCGAGACATCCACGTCATGAAGAAACACCCACACCTCCAACCCAAGATGAGGGCTATTCTTCTCGACTGGCTAATGGAGGTTTGTAGCGCCCTCTGTATCAAAGTCCTAGACTAAATTCCTTTCCCACAGTATCTGCTACTTTGATCAAATCCCTCATGTTACTTGATCAGTGTCGTCCATGTTTATCTTAAGGTGGTGAGTGGATTAGTTTTAACAGTAGATGTATGACCCCAGTTAACTGTGGTTAGTCTGTACAATATTAGCATAACCTATTGGAGAAATGGCTGTCAGGTGATGTGTATTAGCTGAGCTCTAACAGATTCTAACGGGAAGCATAGTCTGCTGCACAACTGTGCATTCAACCAAAATGTCTTTAACATTTAACCCAACTCCTCTGACTCAGCATTGATCTTAATTGGATCGTTTCAAACCTATGGTATAGGGAACTATGATCAATGCTCTTACACGGGGAAATCTTCCATAGCTACTCTGTGATATTGCCTTGGAGTTGTGTTCTCAACTGTTTTCTCTCTCTCAGGTGTGCGAGGTGTACAAGCTACATAGAGAAACCTTCTACCTGGCTCAGGATTACTTTGATCGGTTCATGGCCACACAGACCAATGTT
Source organism: Salvelinus namaycush (assembly GCF_016432855.1). Lineage (NCBI taxonomy): Eukaryota > Metazoa > Chordata > Actinopteri > Salmoniformes > Salmonidae > Salvelinus > Salvelinus namaycush. Next base: position 23,884,343 of record NC_052336.1, on the reverse strand, counting down.
TTCAAGTGCACACTACAACTCATCGGCATCTCTTCTCTGTTTATAGCTGCGAAGATGGAGGTAGGAAGAAGCCTCTTCTACGACCTGCGTTAAGGTTTCTTCATTTTATATATTGCAGCGCAAGTTTTTTTTAAACATGTTTACTACCGCTTCTTTTTCAGGAAATCTACCCTCCAAAGGTGCATCAATTTGCCTATGTTACTGATGGTGCCTGCACTGAGAATGATATCCTATGTATGGAGCTAATCATTATGAAGGTATGCCTCTCAAACACTATGTCCCGGTGGTTTTCACTGGGTCACAAATCCTTACTGTTGTCTGAAGCTTGTTGAGCCATGAGCAACATTTAGCCATTACTAGTAAAAACTACTACATATTTTCCTAATGGTAGTTTCTGTCTAACTTGATAGGACGCATGTGTCTTTTGTCTCCTAATATCTGATCTGGGGAACACTTCACTGTGGAATGAAATCGTCATGTGGCTCTTGTTTCTACTGTCCCCCCCTTTGCTCAGGAGCTGAAGTGGCGTTTGAGTCCCCTGACGCCTGTGTCCTGGCTAAACATCTACATGCAGGTTGCCTACCTGAAAGAGTCAGAGGTTCTCATCCCACAGTACCCGCAAACTACGTTTGTGCAGATTGCCGAGGTAAGGTTACACCTGAGTTTTCCCGCCACTTGCATGTGATTCATGTGTCTTGAAACAAAATGCACAAGATCAACGAGGCAAAATATCATGTTAATTCTCACAGATGACTGTTATTGCTTATACAAGTTGGATTTGTGAGACAATGGTTTCCCATTTCCTCCCCTTAGAATGGCTCATTGCCTCTGTTGTGGAAGTACATATGTGGTGTTGTGCTCTCTCTATAGCTCCTGGACCTCTGTGTGTTGGATGTGAAATGTCTGGAGTTCTCCAACGGGGTGCTAGCTGCCTCTGCCCTGTTCCATTTCTCCTCGCTGGAGCTGGTGGAGAAAGTCTCAGGTAGGGCGTTTCATTCTGAAGCTGTTCAGGTCAATCAACATCTTCATTCCAAACACTGAGTTATAGTGGTTTGGTAGACTTGCCGAAGGCGTCTTTAGCCCTAACCAGATCTCTTTTGTCTTGGTCTGTGCAGCTCTGAAGTGGTCTGATGTTGAGGAGTGTGTGAGGTGGATGGTCCCCTTTGCCATGTCCATCAGAGAAGTGGGCAGCTCAGCCCTGAGGACCTTCAAAGGAATCCCAGCAGACGACATGCATAACATCCAGACCCATGCTGCCTATCTGGACTGGATGGTGAGGGCATTTGTTTGTATGGTTTTCAATCAATGTCCTATACCTATGTGTGGCATTGTTTCTTGTGTGCAATTGCAGCCTGTATTGAGAGCTCTGTTGGTTTCTTCTTTAGGCGAAGGCATGCTCCTACCCACAAGTGGATGTAGATCGCAGCCAGAGTTCACCTATACCGTCTGGAGTGCTCACTCCGCCCCCTAGCAGCGAGAAACCAGAGGGCACAGTCTCTTGATTTCCATTGGGTTAGTATGGGCACGGGCTGAGGAAGTCTCAAGACAGGACCAAGATATTGTAGGTTTGGGGGAAATCCATGGCCTTACACGTGCTCACATGATTTTTCTACATGCGTGCGCATGTTTTATTCCATGAGTTGTTTTGGTGCAAAGGTGAATGGCCGTTTTTGGATGTCTCTGCCTTTTTGAGTGAGTGACAGTTTTTAATTGGAGTGATGCCAAGCTGGACCACCTGCCAAAAACCCAGAGCTGTCACTGGCTCTGAGTGCTGCTAAAAAAGGTGGACTTGGCTTGACGGAACAGTGGATGGGTGTGTGTGTGTGTGCTGCTTGCCATTTTGAGGTTTGCTTGTGGGACCAGTAGCTCTGCTGCCAAATTGGACAAGTGGAACAGCCTGCATCAGAAGCAGAAATATGGATTGTATTTAAGATTTTATCTCCAGTTCTTTTCTCACGTTTGAGTTTTCAAAACAGTCATACATTTGTGAAATGAGATGCTGCTACTTTATATCTTATTTTTTAAATAAAGTCACTGTCGCAGACAGCTTTTATGTTTTACAATGTTGTGGGTCTTTGCTTTGGCCAGGGACTGGGATTGTAGCCTGGTTGAACAAGCCTGACTGTTGTGCTCACTATTGTTTTAATGCACGTGAAATGGTTTGGTGACCTCAATGATCAGGCTGGTTCCACCAGGCTACAGTGATGGGTCAACATGCATGTCGGCCGTGCGCAGTAGATCATCGGCTGGTTGGTGAACGTTTCGGGTGTGGCCACGTTTGCGATTTGTCTTGAATTCTGCATGGATCCAATGGTTTTTCAGTAAGGCATCACGTGCTAGAGGCCAATGAAAGCAGCTGGCAAACCAACAGCATAACTGTCTGACTCTGTTTAGGAGCCTGAGATCACAGATCTACTGTGGAAGTCCTGCTGTAGCATGCCATCGATGTCATATTATTTTTGTCCTGTGTTAGTGTAATCAGTAGACTACTAGGCATAGGTCTACCATCTCAAACATTTTTCATTTTAATAGTATCACAATGGAAATGAAATAAGAACTTTTGTCATCACCTTTAAATGCGTGATCCATGTGTGGTTGTATTTTGAAATTGTCAAATCTCTTTGCTGGATTAGAGACGCATGCACAATATGACTTTTGTAGGTGTAACTCATACAAAAATATAGAGGAATTGGATGTTTCACAGGCAATGGTGTGCATCTACGACTTCATTAGTGTTCATGCTTCTCAATGTGGCCGTACCCTTAGGTGCTCCTTTTTAACGCCTTAAAAAAATAAATTACTCCCCTGTTTTTTGAGCTTGTCTCATCGGTGCAACTCTCCCAACGGGCTCGGGTGGTGAAGGTCGAGTCATGTGAAACATGTGCTTCTTAACACCCGCACAAGTGTGTCTGCGGAAACCCCTTTCAACGGACTACAGAGGTCAGCATGCAGCTGCCCGGTGATACAAGAAGTCACTAGCGCGCGATGAGCCAAGTAAAGCCCACCCGGCCAAACCCAGACAACGTTGGGCAAATTGTGCACTGCCCTATGGGACTCTCCCTATCAAAGCCGGTTGTGATACAGCCCGGGATCGAACCCAGGTCTGTGGAGAAGGCTCTAGCACTTCAATGCAGTGTCTTAGACCGCTGCTCCACTCTGGGGGGTGGGGGGGTGCCCTAAGCCTTCCCAATTTTATACTTGCCTCTTGCAAAACTAAAGTTTATACTGAAAGTTATTCAAGTGCATAACATAAGACTTAAAATGTTTTAGCAGTAATTTATAAGCACACGTTTCTATAAAATATAAATCGCTAGAAATAGCTGCATTTCTTTAAACTCACAAAATATTGTAGAAAGGTAATGGTTTGGCCACAAAGGTGACATCTGAAGTGTTGCATTGGGCTAATGTAAAGTACAGAAAACAGGAGAGATGTGAAAGGTGTAGATGTAAACATATTCAGTGTCATATGTTTGTGTTCACTAACTTGCCATAATGGGCAATCAAAGGGGGGGGGGAAATGAAAGTCATCTGAATGAAAACAAAATGGAGCATAGGGATGGTCTCTATAATGGCTGTCTCTTTCATGCATTCACTGACAGACAGTGCCCTCTGCTTGCAGTCAAGGAGTGTGTGCTTAAAGATACACAGGACTAATCCACTAGATGTCAGTATGACGCTTCCACTGTCAAAGCTGCTCTCTCCTAAGACTTGTCGGGGACTACTCGACAGATGCTGCTGGGAGTAATTCTTGGACTTGTCTAATTCTCTTGTCCTTCACTTTGGCACAAACCAGATTGGATCACCTAAGGGTTGTTTGTTTTTCTTCGGCCAGCTGAATTTATCAGATGCATATTTCAAATGGATTGATAGTATTGTCTTACTAAATCATTTGGATATTGTCTACATCAATTCTGCAAGAATATGAACGAACCATGCCATCTTAAGTTATGCCCTATATTCCTTCTCAACCATTTCAAACCATTGTTTTAAAAATATGGACTGTTCCTTTTCTGCTCTGGTACTCTACACACCCATCGACTGTTCTGCATCAATGTTCAGTAATTAACGCTGCATTAAAGCAGCAGGGGCCCTTGCTGTCTCTTTAAAGAGAGGGGGGCTTCACCCATCAGACAGGCTCTTGGGGCATGGGGCCCGCAGGCAGGCAGGCAACAGCACAACAGCTGTTATCCACTCAATGGCCCCTTTGTTCTCTCAGCTCAGACGCTTGTGGCAGCAGCAGGTGCCCATTGGCTGAACCACCAGCCACCACCAGAGTTCACACCTAGATAGGGGGTACAGTAGACACCAATCACAGAAAATGCTAAAGGGGTTTCCACCTACATAGTAACAGTCATAGACCAGCGTTTGTGTTTTATATCATTCAAAATTACAATTAAAATGGCAGAATGTGTCAACATCGGAATGACTAAATTGTTGTAAGGATTCTGCTTTGATCAAGAAAAAGGTACATGTTTAATAATACAAATTTGGTCAAAGGTGCAAAAGGGAGAACATTTGATTACATATTTTTCAATTGGGAGTCTGACTGTGACACTTTAGGGTCGATGGAAACATGTTTTGTCATGTCAAATAGGCCACTTGGTGACACATTTATTCCCTGAGGCAAGGCAGGGGGCAGCAGAGGGACGATAGCAATAATATAGCACTGATATTCATCATGTATTCAGGTTTCCCATAGTCCCACGTGCAGTATTTAATTTTTAAATTATTAATATCAATCAACATATTCAATACAATGAGTCTATATGTTAAGCTCTATTGGTTTGCAATACATACCTATACGAATAATCTATATCTACCTAGGTTATTTAGTCAGTTTTGGCCCCTAACCAGACCCTCTTGATCTGTGCAGCTCTGAAGTGGTCTGATGTTGAAGAGTGTGTGTGAGGTGGATGGTTGCCCTTGCTATGTCCATCAGAGAAGTGGGCAGTTCAACCCTGAAGACCTTCAAAGGACTCACAGAGATGACATAGGCAACATGGGTATGTATGGCTGTTGTGTATCTGGACTGGATGGTGAGTTTCTGTTCTTCAAGGAGCTAGAGAGAATGGAGGGAATGAACAAAACTATGTGACCTACAGTACCAGTCAAAAGTCTGGACACACCTACTCATTCATGGGTTTTTCTTTATTTTTACTATTTTCTACATTGTAGAATAATAGTGAAGACATCAAAACTATGAAATTAAACATATGGAATCATGTAGTAACCAAAAAAAGAAAACAAATCAAAATATATTTTAGATTCCTCAAAGTAGCCACCCTTTGCCTTAATGACAGCTTTGCACACTCTTGGCATTCTCTCAACCAGCTTCACCTGGAATGCTTTTCCAACAGTCTTGGAGGAGTTCCCACATATGCAGAGCACTTGTTGGCTGCTTTTTCTTCACTCTGCGGTCCAACTCATCCCAAACCATCTCAATTGGCTTGAGGTTGGGAGATTGTGGAGGCCAGGTCATCTGATGCAGCACTCCATCACTCTCCCTCTTGGTCAAATAGGCCTTACACAGCCTAGAGGTGTGTTGGGTTATTGTCCTGTTGAAAACAAATAATAGTCCCACTAAGTGCAAATGAGACAAGATGGCATATCATTGCAGAATGCTGTGGTAGCCATGCTGGTTAAGTGTGCCTTGAATTCTAAATAAATCACTGACGGTGTCACCAGCAAAACACCCCACACCATCACACCTTTCCTTCATGCTTCACGGTGGGAACCACACAAGCGGAGATCACAAAGATACGGCGGTTGAAACCAAAAATCTCAAATTTGGACTCATCAGACCAAAGGAAAGATTTCCTCAGGTCTAATGTCCATTGCTCGTGTTTCTTGGCCCAAGCAAGGCTCTTCTTCTTATTGGTGTCCTTTAGTAGTGGTTTCTTTGCAGCAATTCGACCATGAAGGCCTGATTCACACAGTCTCCCCTGAACAGTTGATGTTGAAATGTGTCTATTACTTAAACTCTGTGAAGCATTTATTTGGACTGCAATACTGAGGTGAAGTCAACTCTAATGAACGTATCCTCTGCAGCAGAGGTAACTCTGGGTCTTCCTTTCATGTGGCGGCCCTCATGAGAGCCAGTTTCATCATAGCGCTTGATGGTTTTTGCGGCTGCACTTGAAGAAACATTCAAAGTTCTTAAAATGTTCCGAATTGACTGACCTTCATGTCTTAAAGTAATGATGGACTGTCGTTTCTCTTTGCTTATTTGAGCTGTTCTTCCAATTATATGGACTTGGTCTTTTACCAAATAGGGCTATCTTCTGTATACCACCCCTACCTTGTCACAACACAACTGATTGGCTCAAATGCATTAAGAACGAACAAAATTCAACAAATTAACATTTAGCATTTACCTGTGAATTGAAATGCATTCCAGGTGACTACCTCATGAAGTTGGTTGGGAGAATGCCAAGAGTGTGCAAAGCTGTCATCTAAGGCAAAGGGTGGCTACTTTGAAATATCTCAAATATAAAATATATGAGTAGCTGTGTCCAAACTTTTGACTGGTACTGTAAGTCTACATAGTTGCACTGTGCGGTTGAGAGAGAGGGAGACATGAAGAGAAAGATATGGAAGTATTCTATCTATGTGCACTCAATTAATTTTGCAATTGTTTTTAGAAAGTTAACAGCACAGAGGGGTGAGGGGAAGGTTGATTTATACTGTAGGCCCACTTCGTTGTACCCTATAGGGTAGGCCCTCAGATCAGGCTGTTGTTAGCAGGCTAACCTCACCAAAGCCCCCCCCCCCCCCCCCCCTGCTGTCTTTTTAGGAGGTGGTGCTAATGAACCACATTCCACAGGAACTTTCATTCAGTCAGTGCACCTTTAGTGAACAGGATAAAGTGCTGTGAGCGGTCTCTGGGGGTGACCTGTCTAGCTGTTCACATAGGTCTATACAGTACATGTTGTCCTACTCTCATGCAAATGAAACAAAAATGATATCGTTATTACAGTAATGCAGTACAATGTTATACTAATTTGGGACAGGCTATAGAAGGGCTTAGATGCTATTTTGCATGATATATTCAAATCCAGGCGTCAAGGTTCGTAGCACTGCTGGTTTTCATCCTTCCCCTCTAGGACTGATTGGGTCCTGGGACCCCATTGGCTAATCAGTAATATTAGTCAATCAATTAACTACAAAGACAAGAGCTACAGTTCTGACCTCAAGGCCAGTATTTACATTTCAGCCTATAACAGTATACTAGTTCACTCGATAAGCTATGATTCCACAGTTTAAAGCAAGAATCTTTAGTTGCTGCATAAATGATTTGACTTATGCATTAATCATGTATACCCATTGATTCTTGAAGAATATAACTTAGAAATAGCTGATGAGTTTAGTTCAACTGTCGTACCGCATCAGAACCCAAAATATAAGCTCCAATGTTTGTAAACAACATAAATGGAAACAAACACTGTATAGCCTCAAAGCATACATTTGATATCATGGATGGTCAGCCTTTGCATCCATAGCCATGTGTATAAATTTGAGAGTGGTTACATTTCTCCAGCCCCATCCCTTAGTTTTTTAGCGAAAAGGGGCAGGTAGAAAGCTTTGTTATCGTTCAATAAAGGATTATAGCTTTAAATCATCAACTCCCACAAAAATATGAAAATAGTAGAACGGGTGGAAACGACATAATGCCAAAAAGTTTTTAAAAATCCTGATAATCAAGCAAAACAAATAGATGAGCGAGAGAGAGCTACAGTATCTGTCACTGTCACAGGAGCTGTCAATAAGGGACCACGTGGCTTTGAGACGGCATGCCAGTGTTTACGTATGCGACTAGACGAAACACGCCCTCTAATTCTCCTCACGCCCACAAAAGGGAGGGGCGGGGAAACTGTATTTAAATAAACTACACCCCAACTTAGAATGAGCAAAACGTCCCTGAGCACTGAGCAGAACGAAATCTTGGGCTGACGCTGTCCTTGTCCATTTAATTTAGAAAATGTGTTGTGTCCAGAAGTCGATTACAATTGAAGATAGAGTTGTGTCACGCGTTAAATGTAAAGTGAATGCATTTTCAACCTTTTATTATACTGAACGGCAAACGTTCAATTTTCCCGCCCGGTAGCAGTTGAGAGAGGGAAGTGGAGTCATTTTTGAGACAGCATAGCAAGAAGGAAGTCAGTCGCCAAGGTAGTGCCGCCGAATCAAAAAAATATATGTTTTTCACAAGTCAAACACATATGTTGTTGGTTGCACTTGCAAGTGACAAATAAATACAGGCAAAGAGCCTATGTAGGCCTACAAACATTATACCGGTAGACTGCTAACAAACACAACATTTCAATCTCGAGACATCTTATTTAAGATACTCTTTGAAGAGGTGGTGTTTATTTGAAACATTTGAAACATAAAAAATGCTTAAGTTTTTTTTCCAAATTTATAGGTTTAGATTCACTGTCCAATAGGGAAGTGTATTTTTATCTACATATAGATGTGCAAACTATTTATTTATAAACCACTTTATAATTCAAATTAGCCTATATTCCTACAGACTGGTTTTTGTTAACTTACATATGTATATACTTTTATATGTTGTGGATTATTAAAAGTATACACTTTAAATTGTCTATTTGTAGACCCATAGGCCTATGACATATAAATAGTGTCAACAAAAGTGTTTGTTGTGTTCTAGCCCATGCAAAGACAGTAAGCTAGATTTGTGTTTGGTGTGTGATTACAGTTGATCTTGAAGCATTCATCAAAGACACCTGATGAAGCCCTACCCATCGGATAAGAGGTTCGTGATATACTCTACTGTGAAAATATGAGTATTTGAAGATATTCTACTATACATTTACATACTATGAGGTGATTTTATACTGATCTCAGCCACAATGGAGCCACAGGAAGTTAGGATGGAAATACTGGTAAAACTGATCATGGAAAACCAACAGATTTTAGATGCAGTATTATTGTAACTGTGCCACAGATATCACCTCAAATGTTCTAAGCATAATCTTATTCACTTATTTATCTAAACTGGTTTCAGTATCCCTCATAACTCAATGCATTTTTACTGTATAGCCTTTATCCATCTTCCACCATCTGCATGGCAACTGCAAGTGGCTACAACTTTTTACTGCTACATGTTACATGTTGCCCAGAACTGTCAGAAGTAGGTTGAGGGTGGAGGTGGGTATGATACGTCCTAGAAAACACAGCCGTTCTCTCTGCTGGTATTTCATACTTCCCACAGCGAGAGGCTGTTCACAGCACTTGTTTTTGGTTGCTAATAACCAGGCTATTCCCTTCAGGGACACATTAGCTCTTGTAAACAAGTTGCTACAGTGTGTATATATGCTTTGATGTCACTGATTTAGTATCTTCTCTTACGCTTCAATATTTTATTAACTATATTCATCATTACGATATAAAGCAATGCTCATGAAGATATTAAATAAATGTAACGCCTCAGCTAGCCAACAGTTCAGCTTATATTTAGGTTATGGAAGTGGAACCATGCTCTTAGCCAAGCATGGTTCCTACTACTTGAATATTTGAATACTAGCGTTTTCTACAAGTTCTATTTGTGCTATTGTCATCAAAGCCATGGCAGCTTATTGCAACTAAATTACAGTATAATACACTTCATTTTTGCTAATTTGTTCATTTGGTTCATTATAATCAGTTCACTTCACTTCTCCCTCAAATAACGTAGTCAGACCAAGATAGCATTTGCCCGTCAACATAATACAGAATGCCGTCAACATCATTTTTGTCAGGACACAAATCTTGATTTGGTTATGATGTTGCTGTACATCTTGTGAAGGCTTATCTCACTGATATATTGAGGGAAACATTAAGGAGCGTGGCATGGTAAAATGAACCTTATCATAGTGGTAATTGTTATTAATGACAATAACGACTGTGTTGATAAAGGAGATTAACGCAAAGTAAAATGTCAGTGAGGTCTCAGTATTATAATGCAATAGTAGAATTGCACTGCTGCAACTGTATTAGTTTGAGTGTATTCACTATTTTATTACTTCCTATTCATTTGGTTTTCTAGCGGAAGGCAATATGGATGAATATGGACTATATTCAGGAAAGAATCCGGATGTTTTGCATTTGGTACATGTAGTTCTGAATATCCTTATGGCCACTGTTAAGCTCTCGTGGTGTGATCAACAGCTGTGAGCACTAGAGATCTGATCGAGTTCATCTAGTGCTCTTCCTTTATGTGAAACCTCTGTTGAACAGACACTGGAGCAGAGAGATTGAACATCGCTCAGGTTTTGTCATGCTGTTTAAGTGTGCATCTGCCACCCCCTTGTGGCCTCTCATATTAGCTACAGGGTCAGTGAAGCCATGGCGTTCTACAAAAAGCAGTTTGGGAGGGAAATTGTGACTATTTCCCCTATTCTTTGCTCCATCTGCACATTTGGAGTTAAATATTCTCCTCTCTTGTGATTATATATTTAATGAAAGTCTAATATGATCCATATTTTCTTAGTAGGCCCATATTCTGCCTCCATAGTGTTTGGACGACAATAGCTCTCACAACTGCCAGTAGTGTAATTTGTGATTTGAAATCTTGCTATGATGTGTAACCTAACGAAGTGTTGATTCAATGTCAGAAAAAAAAAAATCTCTTATGACCCTTTTATTCTTATTTGCTATCATTTCACAAACAAACCAGCAGGGTTATCAATTGCATCATCCTTGTTAATAATGAAAAACAAACATTTCATTTGTCTTATTTTAACATTATATCTGTAGTTGCCATAGTACCAGTCTTTGGCCTAGTGTTTTAAATTGAAGAGGACAGATATGATCAAATCTCAAACCAGACTGTACAGTGCTGTGTATAATAAAGCATGAGGGAATTATAGGCTTATTTGAAAAGGGCAACACAAAGGCCCTCTTGTTCCTTTAAGTCTTTATGTTTTTGGAGGGAGTGTGTGTCGAACACGAGGGCCGCTTCCTGTCAATTCTGTTCCACATATTCCCGGTTTCTTTCCATTGTAATTCCTTTAATTAAAGTGATTTTATTCACAGGCACACAGCTGGCGTCGGCTACTTTCCATTAGGCATCTGAGTGGCCGCCTCGTTGGTTGGAGGACCCGCACTGGGGCTGCTTCCTAGGGAGCACAATACTATTTTCATCTCCCCTCTGAGTTTGTTGTGTGTTTAGAATTTATTAATCATTGATTTTAATGCGCGCCTCTTGACAGTGGCAGCTACCCGCACATTAATTAATTCCAGTGTCCCTGTTTAACAAAATGGCATTTAGAAACAATGTGAGGTCGGCTGGTGTTCCCTCTGACCTATAAATGAAGGAGTTGAATGCAAAATGTCAAAATTTGCTTTTATTTGTTCTTCACTATTTGTTCTTGGTTTTATTTATTTGATGGCGTAGATATAAATGAGGTTATTTCTGCTCTATTGAAATATCTGTAAACACAGTTCGTTTTTTAATATTCAGCAGTATTTTGGTAGATCATAATAATGTCTCTTTTGTTCGGCATCCTTCTTCAATACTCCTGCTTTGCATGCGGCTTCTGTCGGTCGCTGAATGGCATATTCTCAAAGGAATTGTCGGTCTTAAATTGAGCAATAAGGTGCTGTGCCGTCAACAATAGGTGGGCTATGTTTATCCTTTGAGGTCTTAAATATGTATGTTAAAAGATTGCCTTCAGTGAATTACCGAGGAATAAAAAGAAAGATTTGATCTCACATTAGGCATATGGTGTTGGAATTTGAATTGGGTTAGGATTTGAATGTATTTATGTGAGTATTTTATTTTATTTTATAACTAAACTATTCATCCATTTAAGTGAGTGGCTGGTATGTGTGGTTGAATAGATAAAAGCTTGCTCATAATCCTTATTGACAAGAGGGATGCGTAAAGACAGCTATTTCTAAATCCCTGCCGTGCCCTGCCCTGTGGATGGGCCTTATCCTTATTCAAGGAGGGTTTCTTAATGCTAAAGATTTCCTGACAGATTGCTTTCACCAGATTGATTAGCACATGTTGTTAGTAAGTGAACTCTGTGTGTGTGTGTGTGTGTGTGTGTGTGTGTGTGTGTGTGTGTGTGTGTGTGTGTGTGTGTGTGTGTGTGTGTGTGTGTGTGTGTGTGTGTGTGTGCCTGTGTGTGTGCACGAGCGCCTTTGAGAGAGGGGGGGACATGGGGTGCTTATCATTCTGAAAATTAAAAGAAGCAAACAACCACAGCCGTAACATGATGGCATTTAGCTGGCATCCTGCTGGGGTTTAGCACAACACTCTAACTGTGCTGACATCTGCAAAAGATAATGCAGAAAAGAGACTCAAGGCTCACCTCACTCAAACTCAAAGTGCAGTAACTACACAGAAGTATACAGTATGTATGCATAATATTATTTTTTCCTGTAGTCAAAGTGGCAGGATGATTGCAGAATGTAAAATAGCTGGAAGCCTCCTCACAGGTCGTTCAGTCCAGTTTTGTTGACATGATGTTCTCTAGCCTTTGTATGAAGTAATGGTGTGAAATTGCTTATATGCAAATACACTGTATAGCATGTTCAATTGGACCCTTGTGATGAAACAATTAGGGCTTTGAAGAAGGTTCTCACTATTCCTGCTGCACCTATGAAGCCTAAAGCAGGTTGGCCTTTCCCTCCCTCCCTCCCTCCCTCCCTCCCTCCCTCCCTCCCTCCCTCCCTCCCTCCCTCCTCTCTGAAGGGGGATAACAGAGAGGAGAGAATCCATCGATCAGTGCCAATCGTTCAGCGCCCTGCCTGCACCCTGCCTCATTGTTTTTATCTTGTCTCTCAAGCAGGGCGAACCCTGTTGCCATGGCATCCCCCACACATTGGAGATGGCACTTCAACCCTTTTGCTTAATGATCTCTTGGATGATAGCGTACTTGTAAGGCATTCATGTTCTTTTGAGACGCGAGGGTTTCTGAACGTTCTATCATAACCTTACTGTACTGAACACAGGGGTCCATTCTCTTCTTTCGCAAATCAAAGTGAGCTTCTTTTCCTTTTAATTATTTCAAGTGCTATGATTTGTTTCCACTGGATATGTTCTCAAAGATGGACGTTCTAAATGGAGAGAAACCAATTTGCATTCATTTACTGCCTTTTTTTGTGTTTTTAGGCATTACTTTAAACCATCACTCTTTTGGCAGTTCAGTGCTGGGTGAGGGATTATTGCTCACATAAATAGCTGCCATTGATTTGACAAAAAAGAGACTACTCTATGTCATTATGGAGGCAGAAAATCCTAATTTAGAAATGTGAACAAAAAAGCTGAGCGTTCAATTCAATTCCATAATCCTCCATATTGCATGAAATCAGGGGTGTCGTGTTACAATACACCGTTTTAGTCAATGCTGGGATGGAGACAAAGGTAGAGCCTGCAGCCATCATAATGTACTGAGCAAGGAAATGTGTTCAGAAACTGTTTTATTTTATTATTCTATATCTGTCAACTCCCGTGCAGTGTCTGTTCCAGTTCTATATGTATCTGGTGTGCCTGCATGTGTTATGTGCTTTAAACGTTTCATAAGACATGCAGTGCAATGGTTAGAGCCCCTGTTAATTAGTTGAATGTATTTCCCCCCTCTGCTCGGCAGTGGATGAAACAGTCGTGTCTAATCGTATATGACTTTGGGGACGTGATACGTGCCACAATGCCATCACATTTCCTGTTATTTAAATATGGAATCAAGCGTCTCAGACATTAGTGACCAGTATTGATTGTGAATCCGGGAAGAGCTGTCTGGTGTAGTTCGATCACATCTGACCTATTATTCATGTGGTAAAAGAAAAGGGGGGGGAAAAAGATGGAGAGGGGAGAGAAGTTTGAACATAATTGGGAGAAGGACAGAGTTGCTGCTTTAGCCTCGTTAAGATTCGTCTCGCGTCTCATGGATCACTCATCAACAGTCTCCAAATACCACCATGGGAAGCGGGTGAATGATTTTTCAAGACTTGCGTTTTGTGATCTTAGAATGGAGGGAAGACTACTGGTTTATTGGTTGAGGAACTTCCATTTGGAACGTTTAGCCTAGTGTTTCTTCCGTCCGTTGTTTTCTTCTGGTAAAGGGCCTGTTGAGGCAAAGCAAGCATCTGTGTCTGTCGGCAAGGACCACAGTTGATATCAGAGACAGTGGTCCTGCATGGCTAACATATAAAGCATAAGATTTGAGGGAATTAGAGAATGGGTATTTTAGCACTATGCAGGATGACTCTGATTCATAGCTCCATATGCTCCACCAAACACTACCAGTGGGTGGCCATGTCTCTTTGTTTTATTGCTCTGTCTCAAAGGCAGGAGAAATATGTTACCCGTGTCTGTTCCAAAATGATTTCTCTCCCTTTATTAGTCTTTGGTTTAACCTGTTGTTACCCATAATGTGTTGTAGAAAAGTTGCATTTCTTGTGAGCCAGACACACCCCCCGATCTAAGAAATGGCTGAAGTAAATTTGTTTTATCACCAATGGCCAATGTTTTCTGGCCCATGGTATTTACTTCTAAATCAATGTCATAATTTTCCCTATGTCTCCACAGACATCTTTTGCTAGCATTCCCAAGGTTTCTGTGGACTTACAGACTTGTATATAATGTAGTCTCTCAATATTTGCTGTGGCTTCTCTCCGTAAATAAGAACACAAAACTCTCCTAACTAGGTGAAGTTCAGTTCTGTCTGGAGTCGCTTGCAAATCTTTTATATATAAGATTGTGTCCAAGGTGCACACGGCTGGCGAGCAAGACTAAGTAACATCTGTCTGGTGTATTCTATAGCTGGGAGTGACCTTTCAGACAGTGTTGAGAGTCGTTTGAATCACTCAGAAAGGATCGTCTTCACTACTCCACACTTAAAGAACAAGGTGAAGAATGAACCTTCTTTTTTTACATGCATAAAAGCATACTAAAGCCTACAGAATCAGCTTGATGTCTTTTCACTCTCATAATGCGATATGGGGAAGACTTCCTGCATGTCATAAGGTAGTGGAAGGTAAAATTGAATTAAACTAAAGAGCTCTGAAGAATGGGACTGGGAAGTACTCACTTTCCCTCTATTTGACAATGAGGATTTCTGTAAATTGACACTGAAATGGTTCGTCTCGCACCCTCTCAAATGACCTCTCAAACGGATAACATGCATATTAACTGTCTCATCGCAAATTGTGTTGAAATGGGACAGAATGCAGTAAATGAGATATTCATCGTTTCCATGATGAGCACTTCCCCTCATCAGTGTTGCTTTATTTCCCCACTACCGTTGATGGGTTATGACGTAGGCCAATTAGCTGACCTTGTTGCACTGTCCTCTCGGACTAGCCTACGTTGTGTTGTTGGTCAAAACTATGGGTTTAATGTGTGTTTGCCAGAATTTGCTGTCGTTAGGCACATTGTTTGAACTACATAGACCCTGATGCCTGCGAAATGATGTTGTAAGTAGGTACATTTTCTAGAAGTACTATCAGTACTTAGTTAACATTCTTCCTTGGATTTAGTGTCACGGGGATTCTTTTTCCTCCTCGAGTGGCAACTGTCTGGGAATATTTTTGTGCATCTGAAAAAAAGAGATGCCTTGAATATACATATTATTAATAATTAACTCCATACTTTATTCCCCTTTGAAAGTTATTATGCAGAATTAATATTTCATACGGGTACAAGCCTTACATGACAACTGTACTAAGACAAAGGATAGTAATGGCACAAAGTTTGACAAGTCTGTGTAGGCTTGTTCTAAAATCATTGGCCTTCATCATAAATTTATCATTCAAGAGATGTCAATGGCAAATCTCTATTTTTGTTCATTTTCTATTTATGTATTCTGTTTTTGTTTTCTGACTTTCATGCAAACACATACACGTCCTTACATTCTGAATTATAGCCTAGTCTTTCCCGTGCTCGACTGCTCGTTCCTACATTTGGATTGGATAGCAGTTTGTGGCCTATTTAGATCTGAGACCCATCTCTTTTATTTCTGTTTTGACTGTGTCTAAGCTGAGTCCGTCTGCATGGGGAAGTAACAGGCCAGATAACTCAGTCCTCTTCTCAGTCAAGGTTTCAGGATCCCTGACGTGGTGTGCTTTTGTCCGACGACATCACTGTCCCCCTCTCGCTCTGTCTCTCTTCGGTCTGTGTCTCTTTCTCCCACTTTCTCTTGTCTCCCAATATGCCGCAGAGAGACACAATTATCCACTTCATTTGAGTCGTCGTGGTAATGGTTCGCACACCCCTCTCGGGGAAATAGGTAGCAGTAATTGTAAATTGTGTAATGAATGTGGAATCGCGACCGTGCCGGGCGACGCCATTATAACCGACCCGCTCATAACCCCCGCCCCAACAACAAGTGAGACCCCTGGCCTTTAGTGTTCATGAGCCACAGTGGAAATATTCTGAGGCAATTAATCCCAAGTGATGTGGTTTTTACCTCTTTAATTTCTTTCCCTCCATTTGCTTCTCTTTATTTCCTCGATTCTCTCCTTCTCTGACACCTTTTAGCGTGTCATTATGATGGTATATAACACTGTTATACTGTTTGAGGAACTTCTTTGTCTTCCTCTTCCTCCTCTTCTTTCTGGCCCTGCAGCAGCTGTTCTTTGCTCAGAGGGTAGGAGTGAAAGACTAGATATCCTGCTCCTCCAGCGATGACACCTCTGCACCTGTGCAGAGACAGGTGAGCGAGCTCAGTGACGCGCCCCAATTATCAGAAGTGACATTGTGTCAGTGAATTATCTTGGTTAAGAAGTCTGGAGTGCTGGGGAGCAACGGGAGGCCACAGGACCTGAGGCACTATTAATCTGAGAGTGTTGGCGGTGAAACACCTTCTCCTTGTGTGTGTGATGAGCCGCTTATCATGGATTCCTGCTGTTTCCGAATGGGTAAGCGGTGGGTTTGCTTTAAAATGCTTTGTATTAATTAACCCCCCCCCCCCCCACCCTCACTAGCTCCCTGTTGTACACAGTGTCACTTTACTTTGTTGTTCTTGAATCATGGATCCTTAGTCCTGTAATGTTCCAGTTCAGCAGTTTTAGTTCTTACAGACATTTGACTTTATTATGGCTGCCCCAAGGGCACTCCTCATGGCTTTGTACATCCACAATGTTACAAGGGCCAAAAGGCTGGCGATTTGAAGATGTCATTTTCCCTCTTACTCCATGAAGGTGGTGTTAGATCCAGGGGTTGGGCCACAGACAGGAGAGGAAAACAGGAGGTCAGAGGAGCAGGAGGCACTCATAGAGGGAGACTGTTACAGAGGGCCCACATTTCTATTTGATGTATAGCACATCATAAGTCCTTCACTTAACTAAGTTAAGAATCCGGCCTTCAAAGATGGGGTCAGTGAGAGAGACTTCGACTGTGTCATTAACAGAGACTTAGGGGGAAGATCACTGAGGCAGTCTGAGATGAGGGTATAGGAGACTAGAAGGTAGGCGTCTGCTGTCCAGCTGAGCCTTGTCTACTCCCCTTCAGCCTCCAGCACACCCCCTCATTGTCATAGAATAACTCCCAAGAGGCATTGCGTCTTCAGTGTCTCTCTGCTGAAGGGGAGAAGCAGGATGTGGACCGACAGAAAGCCTGTCTATCACACTCTCTGTCATACTCTCACACGTTCCCACGGGGCTACATTACTGATAATGTCTCACATGGCAGAGGGGACCTGTCAGTGTCCCTCCTATCAGAGCGATTCCTGTTTTGTCCAGCAGGGGGGGGTGTTGCAATTGGTTTACCAAGCACCTGTGGGATAGAGAGTTGAAATGCCACTACTGTCTACAGAATGGGGAAAGAAGGCACACACAAAAAACACATCAGACATTTGGAATTAACGGAGTAAAGAAAGCTTATTGTTATTCAATGTTGTGACGTCAAGGTCATTAGTGAGTCAAACGGTGAGATGTAATTGTGTTGCCATTGTAACTAAAAGACATGATTAGACATTCATCTCAATTCCCTGAACATATGTGTTTGATCAGTGGGTAAGGCATCATCTAAATAAATCATGATGAATCATTGTGGTCTCAAAACACTGCCATTCCTTTCAGTCTATTCTATTGTGTAATGAGTATATATTTTAGCATGTGTGTATTAAATTACCCATCCTTAAAAACATTATATAGGCTAATCCAGATTTGTTCAACCAAAAGACCCACCCCCCCCATTGATCTGTGTAAAAAATATGCCCTTAAAAATGCTATTCCACCGGATTTAAACTCAGTCAGGCACATTATCAGGCTGGGCTCAGTGAAGCAAAAACATTCCATAACCTCAACCTTCTCCCTGACCCCTCCCTGCTTTTAACAACTGCCGACATAGTTTTGCACTGTTATGTGATCATGCTTGGATGAAATCTGTCAAACAGCTCCCTGAGTTATTAGGCTGTCTGCGTCTGACCTTTCCGCAATCAAAGATATATGACTTAAGGGCTCAGATTTGCCATGGCAACGGGTCCAATTTGCCGCCGTGAGAAAAGGTCTAATTGTTGCAGAAATTTAATGATCTAGCGCGACATCAGGGGCTGTGAGATTTTATGAACTGTTTACGCTATAATTTTCTTTTGTTAATGCATTCCAGTTTAACCCTTTCCCTGCTGGATGCCTGAAGGGAGGAGAGGGGGCTCTCTGCTGCTGCTGCTGTCTGTGTGAGCAATCTGCCTCAACCTGTTTGCATGTCTGGCGCCTTTAAAAAAAGGGCACTTCTGTCTTTAAGAAAAACCAGCAACATTATCGCCTCAACGATGTAGACATCAGTAATATATTCTACAAGGTCAAAGACAACTGAGATTAAAATGTCTAATCAGTTAATTTGTTTTATTGAGAAGGACTGGTGTGTGATTGGACAGAGCGGGAGAGAGAGAGAGGGGGATAGAGATGGAGGGGGTGTTGGAGATGCTTAGATTTGTACATTGGTATTTTGACTGTGCGTGATGCTGGAGAATATGGCTGTGGCGTTCTGTTATAGAATGTTGATGAACCTCAGACACACTGTTTTTTCCCCTTTCCCTCCCCCACCCTTCGTCTCTCTTCCGCTCACCATTCATTTTCAATCTATGGCACATTCATACGAGACTGATTTTATTATTTGCCTAAATAGACTTATATTTTATATCTCATTAAATATTCAAAATAAATTCAGCATATTTGAGATGTTCATACATATTCAGTTTTGGTAACAAGGATCAGAATATTTTGATTGAGCCCATACAGCGAAGACATTTTGAATTTTTTTTTTGTGTGAAGATAATTCCATTCAGAGGAATGAGTTGAATCACAATTGATCTCATTGTTTTCTTTTTTCTCTCACAATCAAATGTGAAAGAACATATTTTGCATGGCCAGGCTATTATAGGTTTATACAGTATGTACATATTTGATAACTGTTTGATTCACTTGAAAATGTAATCACTCTCGAGTTTTTGTTTATGCACACATCACATCCTCATATACATCAATCAGAATTCTCCAAATATAGTCAAACGGTCCTAAAACATATTATGTTCTCTCCCTATCCATATCTGTCTTTGAACAAAAAAATTAAGGTTTTGTCCCTTTTCCTGCCTGAGAATATTCAATCATGTGTGTGTGTGTTGGGTAAATGAGTCTCTCTGAATGTGACCCCCATTAGGTCCAGGGAAAGTAGAGCCGTCCAGCTCTGTTTGTTTTGCGTTAAGTTGCTGGAGTGGCGGCCAGGCCTTGATTTATTAGCACCGTGTGCCAAATGACCATGATGAAGTACATTTCCATTTTAAAGGACTTTACAGCTCAATCTAGAAAAGGTAAGAAGCAGAAACAACTCAGCCAGAGGAGGGGAGGGGCCGCTCCAAAGCTAGAGCAAAGGAGACTCGGGCTGACTTAGATGAGTTGTGAAATAGGCCAGGTGTAGAGAAGAGGGAGAGATGGAGAGAGAGACTGTGTTTGTAGAAGGGACATTGATGTTTAATATTTAATCCTGGGTGCAGTTCTTACCATACAGTATGTAAGATGGCAGATTTAAGGGGAAAAACATTTGGAGCACTCAAGGCCAAACTTTGCAATCATGTGAGGGTTTTATGAGGAAGATGTTGTTTTGCTAGAGTACACGAGCAATACTACCTCCCTTTGACATGGCAATGTGGCCACATTTCTCAACCAAAAAGTTCACACAAGTGATTTGGTAACAAAGTATTATTTTCTGGGTGACCCAAGGTTACTGTAAGGTTTGACATTGAATGTAGACCCACCAAAATGCACCTGCGTGCATCTGTAGTGTGTGCAACAAACAGGCTTACATCCAGAAAAGTGATGAAGTGATTGTTAAATGAAAATACACCCGTCTTTATGACAAATATGTGGCACTAATTACTTGTCTAACCTAAATCTCCCTGTGCCAGATGTTGCTAGAATATAGTGAGACAGAGACAAATTGCACAATGTTGTTTTAGCCCTCACATAAATATAGACGTTTAAATCATCTTTTCCTTGACCCTGTTAGGGAGTTGTTCAATGTGAATGTGAAGTTCGCTGGCAGAAACAAATTGTAAAGATATGGTAGGTATCGCGTAATCTTGCCTTCTAAAGCATGTCCCTAAGAAGGATTACGTTTGAATCTTCTCCTCTTTTAATTCAGATCTCTATTTCAGTTACAGTATGTTGACTTCACCCCCACCCCCCTCTTTATCCTTCTGCTCCCTCCTCTCTACTGGTCTTGGCTCAAGATGTAAAAAAAAAACACAAAAAAAACGTACTTGATGACTTGTACAAAGTGGTGAAGAATTTCGAAGTCAGAGTCGGATTCGCAGAAGACCTTGAAAAACTTTCAGGTGTAAGTTACAGTAACTCAATAATAACCCTTTCATAAGAAGCCCCAGCCCCACCTCCGTCTGACTGCTTGCTATAGCAGCCGATAGAGCAATCAACTCTATCCCCTACCCTGCTTCTCTCTGTCTCTCTATTGCCTGACTGTCCATATTTGAATTATAAGTGAAGGGGAAATTATGCGCGGGCACCACAAGCACCTTGCCTCTCCCTTTCTTTAAAAGACAGGATAATGAGACGGAATATCTATTTGCACAGCGTAATGTGTGTGTTCCAGCCAGCGCTAAGAGACTCAAACGTCTTCTAGTAGACATTCTCCTCCAGCAGGATAAAGTCTGAACAGGAGAGGAGGGGAAAGACTGGATTTGCGTTACAGTGCTCAGAGGTAGATGAGTGAGCAGTGCAGATGACAGAGCCTTAATGTACTGTATCTATCTTCAGCTTGTTATATCGGTCTTTTACTACACAAATGCATAGCCTTCCCTCAGTCCTGTCTAGTTATTCATCAGATTAAGGTAGACGTCAGGGAGTGTTGGTATACGGGTAATAGGTGCACTGTGATTGGTCCGTCGGCCTGTCAGTCTTAATCAGGGCTAACTGGAATGGAACAGAGGTAAATATGTCCATTAGTGGCCGCAAAGGGAGGGATTAAACCAGCGAACGGCTTCTTAAATGCAGATTGTCCTATTCGGAATGCCGTACACAGTGTCCTGTGTGATATCAGTCATGAGCATTCATTCTAATTATTTGGGCAAATGTACCAATTAGATATCAGGTGCCCCCCTTATCATCCTCCCCAACATCTTTTGTATTCAAAATAGGTTCCGCAGCATGGGAATTTTTCAGGCCATCAGCAAATATTTACCAGTTCCATCTCATTACTTTTTGAGCACCGGTTTGTGGTTAAAAGCTGGCCGTGAATATCTTATGGCCCTGCACATGTGCTCTAAACTTTGCCTTGACCTTTTCCCACTGGCCGGCTCTGCTAGCATGATGCTGTGTGTTCATTTGTAGATACACACTGTGTCCTCACGCCTGTCTGACTGCTCAGCTCTGGAGTTAACACTTAAACAAACTGAGGATTAGGCATAGAGAAACCCACCCCT
This sequence comes from Salvelinus namaycush, assembly GCF_016432855.1. Classification (NCBI taxonomy): domain Eukaryota; kingdom Metazoa; phylum Chordata; class Actinopteri; order Salmoniformes; family Salmonidae; genus Salvelinus; species Salvelinus namaycush. Next base: position 23,862,459 of record NC_052336.1, on the reverse strand, counting down.
CCCCTCCCCCATAACTTGTCAGTTAATGTCCCCATCACTGGGCCTGGGTTTGATCTATCCATTAACAGACATCCCATATATTTCAGCTTTAGTACGATCAGGGGAAATGCTGACCGTTTTCATTTCTTTGGCTTAGTGATTAGCAAGTTGGGACTTGTCAATACAATAGTAATGAATGATTCAGATAAACATGAATTGGGGCCATAATCTTTTTTTTCTGTGATAGTTTGATATTGCTGGTCTGCATTTTTGCTTAAAAAGAAAGTGATTAATCAATAGTTAATTTGAAGCCAGCACATTGATAGAGGCGAAGCGATGTGAACATTCCCCATAAATCTGTGCTTTATTACCAGTGCAATTGAAAGATGCGTAACAGAGGCTCATGTGTCATGTTAAGTATGTTGTGAACATTCTGTATGGTTAGCAAGAGCCCATGCCTTTTCAAACGCTCAATGTGTCTTGTTTTGCTGCCGAGAGACTCTTTGCACATCTCTTTGTGCTTATTAATTGCATTTGGAACTTGGAAGTTCATCTCTTCAATTGACAAATCTCAAGAAGGGTGACACTTAACTTTTGAACCTTTGTTGCAGAGACGGAGAGCTTCTCTGGCGTTGTTCCTCAGTAGAGCCCCATCATCATGACTGGTGGATATGCTGATGGATTGATCTACAGCAGGGGCTTGGCCATTTCCCTTGAGATGATCCTGAATCTAGCAGTTTACCAGTCAGCAGTAAAACATTACAATACACAGAGTGTAGGTCAACTTTACTAGGATGATCTTTGTTGCAATCATTACATTTCCTCCTGTTATGCCCTGTATCATAATGGCTTCTGTTCAATGGCTACTCATTCATCCTCCAGTCAGACTAGAAGGACTGATTACATTTCAGCGGACATTAATAGGAAACTCGAATTCACTTTTGACATTTTACCCAATATCTAGATGAAGCAGATCGACAGGGCTGTCTGCGTCAATGCTTCACCAGCAGTGTCTGAAGCCTGAGTGATAAAACAAAAAGTTTTCGCCACCAAAATATCCAGCTTCATCATCTCCTCCGACGTGTTGAGGCATATGTGTTGTGTTTAAAGACAGTACTGTGAATTTAAAGACAATGCTGTGTACGTGCCAGAGCTTTGATGATGAAGCCAAGTTCTCTCTCCCAGGCAGTATTTACCCAAAGCTCTTCCTACAGCATTGTTGAAGCCTACCACCGTACATTTTTATAGACACATTGTTGAGCTGAATGACTTTTTATTTTCATTGTCTTTCGACTATGTGGTGTTTGCTCTGTGCTTTCACCTGGAAAAGTCTAGGTTATTCTTTTTTTAGCCGTTCAGAGTGCAGACATGACTGTAAAGACACAACATCCTCTTCCTCCGACGAAGAGAAAGATCATGGTGACCGCATGGACGTCTAGCTGCATGGCCCCCTTTCCAACTACGGACTGCCAGGACGTGTGTGTTTGTGTGTTTTGAGGTGTTGTCTGAAGTCTCAGTGTGACCATGATAGAGACCCAGAGGAGGAGTAGAGGAGAAAGGCAGTTGTGCTCCAGCCATCTGCTTGCCTCACACTGTGAAGCAGAATAAGGTGAGGTCTGTCCACATCCCCTCTGGCCCCACATCAGAAAGCCTCCGTTGGCCCTGCTGCGTCCAGCCCGACCCGAGCTGCTCCGTTTGATTTAATGAGTCGAGCTGGGGTGCCATGGCCAGAGACGGCAGAGAGTCACTCACACGCCCAGCCTATTCAGCACTGCCATCACACCCATCCAAACCCAGCCAACCTTACAAGTATGTGTGGAAAGTCACATGACTCCGGAAAAGTCGAGGCTGAAAAATTTAAATGGAAAAGAGTATACCCTTGTGGTTTTCTCACCTTTTTGGATTTTCACATATTTGTAGAATTCGTAACTGTTTATAGGGGGGGGGGTGGAAATGCAAATAGCCGGGAGTGTGAAAGCCTGCCTCGTCTCTCGCCCAGCCAGCAAGTATGGCAGTGTTTTAATGATGCATCTGCTCATGTCAAATGATTCTGGACACATGGCAAACTCTGGGCTGCCGGGCTCTTTGATGTCATTGAACACACACAAACACATGCACACAGACACACACTCATATGCAGCTATGTACCAGGCACGGGTTCACTTGGGCCCCCTCTGGTGCTGTGGTGGCTGGTTTTAATGTCCCTGCCTAATGATCTGGCACGCCTCGAAAGGTAAATGATAATTTGCTTTAAGTGGAGCCTTTAGGCGGAAAAGCCTTGTAGGGCTTAACTCTTTTTCAAAATGACAGTGTTTACGACAAGTAACCGACATATTTTTATTTCAAATGGGATTTTTGGTATGAAAATGCGTCACATCGCAACACCACACTGCTGACTGTCATTTGAACAAACCGATGGTCTGTATGACGATTCTGTGAGATCCTCCATGAAGGCCGCTAGGCTGTGATTGAACAGGCTTCAGTTGGAGCCTAACTGGTGGACACAGCAGTAAGAATTACAGAGAAGAAAGGACTAATTCTGGGAATGATGGAGAGGATTCTGTGAAAGCACATTCTGCAGAGACTGCGTGGACATGCAGCCTAGTGTAGTCTTTGTAGAGGAAATCTGGGCGATTTCAAATGAGTTCTCATCACTGAAAAGGACTCATTATCACTTTTGTATACTCTCCATTTCATTCTTCATCAGGCCTTAGTAAGCATAAAAAGTGCTAAAACAGTTTTTGCCAAATTCTTACTACTTGCAAATCATTTGAAATTCAGCACACGTGATGATGAGTGAAGGACTTCATAACAGATGTATTATAAACATTTTAACTTTAATGACAGTATTCTTTCTCTGGCATTAGGTCCATAATCAATATTCAATGCCCAAATCCCCCTGCCCCTACCTGTCCATTCCCTATCCCCTTTTCATTACATCATCTTCCTCTCCTCTTTAGTTAGGAAGTGTTTGATTAATACACTTTTTTTCTCAAACTGTGCTGGATGCTGCTGCAAGTGTATATTTAGCATGAACTTGAGTCTCCAAAGAGCTGTACTTGTGCTGTCAAAGTCGCTACCTCACTTTCTAAGTTGAACAGGTGTCAAATGAGTGAGGAGTTTGTCTGTCACCAGTCAAAACCCTGGACTGTGCTGAACCTCCTGTGCGAGAGCTGTGATATCATGAGATCTCAGCATCCGTTGTTGGGTTGAGCCGACAGGGTTAGATTTCAGCCGTGGCAGTACTGGCAATACTAGCAGCAGTAGCAGCAGTACCCACAATACCAGACCAGTACCAGCAGTACCAGATGCGTACAAAGCAGTACTAGCAGTACCAGTCAGTAGTACCAGCAGTATCAGAGCAGTACTATCAGTAAAAGCAGTACCAGCAGTAAAAGCAGTACCAGTATTAAAATCAGTAACAGCAGTAAAACAGTACCAGTAGTAAAAGTAGTACCAGTAGTAAAATCAGTACTAGTAGTAAAAGCAGTACCAGTAGTAAAAGCAGTACTAGTAGTAAAATCAGTACTAGTAGTAAAAACAGTACCACTAGTAAAAGTAGTACCAGCAGTAAAAGCAGTACTAGTAGTAAAATCAGTATCAGTACCATTAATAAAAACAGTACCAGTAGTAAAAGCAGTACCAGTAGTAAAAGCAGTACCAGTAGTAAAAGCAGTACCAGTAGTAAAAGCAGTACCAGTAGTAAAAGCAGTACTAGTAGTAAAATCAGTACCAGCAGTAGAAGTAGTACCAGCAGTAAAAGCAGTACTCGTAGTAAAACCAGTACCAGTAGTAAAATCAGTACCATCAGTAAAAGCAGTACCAGTAGTAAAAGCAGTACTAGTAGTAAAATCAGTACCAGTAGTAAAAGCAGTACCAGTAGTAAAAGCAGTAGTAGCAGTAAAAGTAGTAGTAACAGTAAAAGCAGAAGTAGTAAAAGCAGTACCAGTAGTAAAAGCAGTACCAGTTTTAAAAGCAGTACCAGTAGTAAAAGCAGTACCATTAGTAAAAGCAGTACCAGTAGTAAAAGCATTACCAGCAGTAAAAACAGTACAATTAGTAAAAGCAGTACCAGTAGTAAAAGCAGTAGTAGCAGTAAAAGCAGAAGTAGTAAAAGCAGTACCAGCAGTAAAAGCAGTACCAGCAGTAAAAGCAGTACCAGTAGTCAAAGCAATACCAGTAGTAAAAGCAGTAGTAGTAGTAGTAAAATCAGTACTAGTAGTAAAAGCAGTACCAGTAGTAAAAGCAGTACCAGTAGTAAAAGCAGTAGTAGCAGTAAAAGCAGTAGCAGTAGTAAAATCAGTACCAGTAGTAGCAGTAAAAGCAGTACCAGTAGTACCAGCAATACCAGCAGTAAAAGCAGTACCAGTGGTACCAGTAGTAGAAGCAGTAACAGTAGTAAACGCAGTACCAGTTGTAAAAGCAGTAGTAGTTGTAAAAGCAGTACCAGTAGTAAAATCATTACTTGTAGTAAAAGCAGTAGTAGCAGTAAAAGCAGTACCAGTAGTACAAGCAATACCAGCAGTAAAAGCAGTACCAGTGGTACCAGTAGTAAAATCATTACTTGTAGTAAAAGCAGTACTAACAGTAAAAAGCAGTACCAGTAGTAAAAGCGGTAATTGTAGTAAAAGCAGTACTAGTATTAAAATCAGTACCAGTAGTAAAAGCAGTACCAGTAGTAAAAGCAGTAGTAGTATTAAAAGCAGTACCAGTAGTAAAAGTAGTACCAGTAGTAAAAGCAGTACTAGTATTAAAAGCAGTACTAGTAGTAAAATAAGTACCAGTATTAAAAGCAGTACCAGTAGTAAAAGCAGTACCAGTAGTAAAAGCAGTACCAGTAGTAGCAGTAAAAGCAGTACCAGTAATAAAAGCAGTACCAGCAGTAAAAGCAGTACCAGTAGTAAAAGCAGTAGTAGTATTAAAAGCAGTACCAGTAGTAAAAGTAGTACCAGTAGTAAAAGCAGTACTAGTATTAAAAGCAGTACTAGTAGTAAAATATGTACCAGTATTAAATGCAGTACCAGTAGTAAAAGCAGTACCAGTAGTAAAAGCAGTACCAGTAGTAGCAGTAAAAGCAGTACCAGTAATAAAAGCAGTACCAGCAGTAAAAGCAGTACCAGTTGTAAAAGCAGTACCAGTAGTAAAAGCAGTACCATTAGTAAAAGCAGTACCAGTAATAAAAGCAGTACCAGCAGTAAAAGCAGTACCAGTAGTAAAAGCAGTAGTAGTATTAAAAGCAGTACCAGTAGTAAAAGTAGTACCAGTAGTAAAAGCAGTACTAGTATTAAAAGCAGTACTAGTAGTAAAATATGTACCAGTATTAAATGCAGTACCAGTAGTAAAAGCAGTACCAGTAGTAAAAGCAGTACCAGTAGTAGCAGTAAAAGCAGTACCAGTAATAAAAGCAGTACCAGCAGTAAAAGCAGTACCAGTTGTAAAAGCAGTACCAGTAGTAAAAGCAGTACCATTAGTAAAAGCAGTACCAGTAGTAAAAGCATTACCAGTAGTAAAAGCAGTACCATTAGTAAAAGCAGTACCAGTAGTAAAAGCAGTACCAGTAGTAAAAGCAGTACCAGTAGTAAAAGCAGTACCAGTAGTAAAAGCAGTAAAAGTAGTAGTAGCAGTAAAAGCAGAAGTAGTAAAAGCAGTACCAGCAGTAAAAGCAGTACCAGTAGTCAAAGCAGTACCAGTAGTAAAATCAGTACCAGTAGTAAAAGCAGTACCAGTAGTAAAAGCAGTACCAGTAGTAAAAGCAGTACCAGTAGTAAAAGCAGTACCAGTAGTAAAAGCAGTAGTAGCAGTAAAAAAAGTACCAGTAGTAAAATCAGTACCAGTAGTAGCAGTAAAAGCAGTACCAGTAGTACCAGCAATACCAGCAGTAAAAGCAGTACCAGTAGTAGCAGTAACAGCAGTACCAGTAGTAAAAGCAGTAGTAGTAGGAAAAGCAGTACCAGTGGTAAAAGCAGTACCAGTAGTAAAAGCAGTACCAGTGCTACCAGTAGTAAAAGCAGTACCAGTAGTAAAAGCAGTACTAGTTGTAAAAGCATTACTTGTAGTAAAAGCAGTAGTAGTATTAAAAGCAGTACCAGTAGTAAAAGCAGTTCCAGTAGTAGCAGTAAAAGCAGTACCAGTAGTAAAAGCAGTAGTAGTAGTAAAAGCAGTACCAGTGGTAAAATCAGTACCAGTAGTAAAAGCAGTACCAGTAGTAAAAGCAGCAGTAAAATCAGTACCAGCAGTACCAGTAGTAAAAGCAGTACCAGTAGTACCAGCAGTACCAGTAGTATAAACAGTACCAGCAGTACCAGTAGTACCAGCAGTATAATCAGTATCAGTAGTACCAGCAGTACCAGTAGTAAAAGCAGTACCAGTAGTACCAGCAATACCAGTAGTAAAAACAGTACCAGCAGTACCAGTAGTAAAATCAGTACCAGTAGTACTAGCAGTACCAGTAGTAAAAACAGTACCAGCAGTACCAGTAGTACAAGCAGTAAAAGTAGTACCAGCAGTACCAGCAGTAAAAGCAGTACCAGTGGTACCAGCAGTAAAAGCAGTACCAGTAGTACCAGCAGTAAAAGCAGTACCAGCAGTAAAAGTAGTACCAGCAGTACCATCAGTATCAGTAGTAAAAGCAGTGCCAGTCGTAAAAGCGGTACCAGTAGTACCAGCAGTACCAGTAGTAAAAGCAGTACCAGCAGTACCCGTAGTAAAAACAGTACCAGTAGTACCAGTAGTACCAGCAGTAAAAGCAGTACCATCAGTATTAGTAGTAAAAGGAGTGCCAGTAGTAAAATCGGTACCGGCAGAACCAGCAGTACCAACAGTAAAAGCAGTACCAGTAGTAAAAACAGTACCAACAGTAAAAGCAGTACCGGCAGTAAAAGCAGTACCAACAGTAAAAGCAGAACCAGCAGTAAAAGCAGTACCAGTAGTAAAAGCAGTACCAGTAGGACCAGCAGTACCAGTAGTAAAAACAGTACCAGCAGTACCAGTAGTACAAGCAGTAAAAGCAGTACCAGTAGTACCAGCAATACCAGCAGTAAAAGCAGTACCAGTAGTACCAGCAGTAAAAGCAGTACCAGTAGTACCAGCAGTACCCGTAGTAAAAACAGTACCAGTAGTACCAGCAGTAAAAGCAGTACCATCAGTATCAGTAGTAAAAGCAGTGCCAGTAGTAAAATCGGTACCGGCAGAACCAGCAATACCGGCAGTAAAAGCAGTACCGGCAGTAAAAGCAGAACCAGCAGTAAAAGCAGTACCAGTAGTAAAAGCAGTACTAGCAGTAAAAGCAGTACCAGTAGTAAAAGCAGTACCAGTAGTAAAAGCAGTACCGGCAGTAAAAGCAGTACCGGCAGTAAAAGCAGTACCGGCAGTAAAAGCAGAACCAGCAGTCAGTGGAAGTAGCAGCAGGAGTTTCCATTCTGCTCCTACACCCACCACGTCACAGAGGAGTGAGATAAAACGAGTCAGAGTGTCGGGGACGACAGAGAGCAGATCCCCAGGGCCCAGTAATTGGTTGGGTGGAGGGGAGTTGAGGACTCCTTTTGTCCTGTGGTAACAGGAGATGAGAGCCGAGGTGCTGCCCTGGCCCCTGTGGCGACGGCCTGTTGCAGGCTGATCAGAGAGGGGTGCTGCTGCGTGGCATGGCGTGGGCGCCCTCTCCCCTCACCCTGTCCCCTCAGAGGGCTGGGGAGCAGACAGATGCTCTGATAACTGCCATCCCTCCCTTCTTTCTACTGGTTTTGAAGGCCAAACTCTTCCCCAGGGTGTGTCAGACAGACACACTGAGGCATATACACACTAACTTTGTCTGCTTCAGTACCTATTTCTACCACTTGCCACATACGGACATGGGCAAACAGAGGTAGAAGATTGCATTTCTTTTCCCAGGATGGAGCACTATAAGGAGTCTTGACTAAATGATTTTAGTATTTTCCCCATTGTCTTTATCTTTTTATTTCTCTTAAAGTTGGTGAAAAAAATGCTTTTAACAATTGATGGTGTAAAGTGATGGAGGAAATGCGATTCCCAGGCAATAGGCATGTATTGTCAGGGTAGCTGTGGGGAAAGAGAATGGTGATATCTTGGTTGTTGATTCCTGCATGATAGGGAGAGGGAAGCCCTGGGGATGAAGCCTCAGGAAATGTCTGGATTGCTCTTAAGCGGCCTCTCCCTCCTGCAGTAATGGAGTTGTAGAACACAGAACACTGCATTGTTTGCTGCACTAAGTACTCTTTACTTTCAGTTTACTTTAGTGGATTGTTTCTGCAGTAGAGACAGAGATTGAGAGGCGATTGGATGAAGGCCCACAGCCATTTTCTCATGGCCACGGTAGAAACCAGCTCTTTCTCTGTTTAACCTAGGGACAAATCTGAAAGAGAGGTTTAACCTTTGAAAAAAGCTGCACCCCCACTGCAATTCTGTATATATTTAGTAGCCATATCCTCCAGTAAAGTAAGAGAGTCAATGAACAGGAAAACACTACATTAGTTTAAAAGCTACAAGCTGTAGACACTATTTATTTATGTGCATTTGAAAATATTTGAAATGTATAAATTTTTTGTCTTGAAAGTAATGAGAAAACATTTAAGTCGTGGTTACATTGGCAAAAATGGTCATGTGTACACTCTTCACGGCCTCCACCCAAGCTAATTTATTTAAAGACATTGAGTAACTCAAATTACGTAGGACCCTACTTTGATATGCTATTTTCCTTTCTTCGTCGGCCATCTTTGATTCCTCGGGTGATCTGCCTCTCTTGCACACAGCTGCTTTCTTGCTTGTTGTTTTTGGCACCGCATTCAAACTCGCCCGCCCGCTCTCAGCTTTCTCTGGTGTACTCAAAAGACACGGGACATGAAAAAGCTTTGAGGCGCTGGCGACATTAACATCGCTGAACTCTTTCTGAGAGGGGCTACAAGCACAGACCCTTGGCTCTTTGTGTGTAAATGTGTGAGAGTAGCTGAGTGCCCTCTCTCTCCAATACAAAAGACCCCAAGGTTACCAGGAAGTCACTGATCCCCTTCCAGGAGCTGCATTCCTCTCGGTTCCGTCTCATTCCATGCCATGCCATTCCTCGCCTGCATGCCTGAAACAGGTGCTGTTTTTCTGACCTTGGCTGTTTGTGGAGATTATATATTTACCGACTCCTCTGGATAAGCACTGTCTTGTCTCTCTCTTCCACTACAAAGCACCATTATTCAATCTCTCTCTGTTCGTCTCCTCTACTGGATTACACTGTGGATGGATGAGTCAGAGACAGAGGCTGTGAACAGCTTTGACTAACACACACCCATAGTTTTTGGTGTGTGCGTGTGACTGTGACTGTTTATACCATTGCAAGGTCAGTAGGTTTCAATCACTGGGCTTTGATGGGATGAACTTGCAGAGGGTTTGAATAGATTCAACTACTGTGAAGTTTCAGCATGATATGAATATGTTCAGTCTACTATTGACAGAGACATTTGGTGTCATCGGGTTGGCAGAGTATGAGTATGATGGAATTGAACATTCTAGTTTATCTATATTCCTAAATCAAGTAAAGGTAGTTCCATATGGAACATTTCTAAGTTGTTACTAGATGTTATTAAGTGTGGCCGGCTAGCTTGTATTAGCTATAGATGTATTACCTGTGAGCGTGGTGTGGTTAGCTTTGTGCTGTTGTGGTACAGCCCCTGTAGCGTGATAATAAGGCTGGCAAATGGGCGAGGAGGAGGGGGGGCAGTTTGGGGGTTAGATGGGATAGTGTGTGGGGGGCTACACGGTTACCACGGAAATGGATGTGTTGGCCTCATCAGCGGGCTCCCAGCTGGTGAGGGCTCGGAAGCGCGTCTTGGCAAGCGTTCGGTCAGGGGAGAGTTTGCATCTGTGCTGCCTTGGCTCTCAGCTGGAGGGGGTAGGAGCTGTTCACCCCCCTGCACCCCCCTGCACCCCTCTCCAACACCCCTTCTCGCCAGGTCTTAAAGGGGACCCACCCACTGTCAAGGCACAGCCTCATCACACAGCTCACTGGGAAACTGCCTCTGAGTTGCTCTCTCTTTCCCTATCCTTAGTCCCTCTTCTCCACCTCTTTTCACCCCGTTCTCTCCCTTTCACACCATGATTTACTCGTCTCCTCACCCTAATTTATCCACTGTCTTTCTTTCCTCTTTCTCCTCTATCAGTTTCTTTTCCCTTCTCTCTCCTTCGTCTTCCTCTCCCTGCACCACTATTTTTCTACTCTTTCTCTTTCTCCCCCCTGAGACTAGCTGATTATATCAGTCCTGTACCGCCCACCCTGTAGAGACGTTTTGCTTGTCCTACAGATGCTTCCTCTGTAGTGTCTTTATTTGATTTATTTCTCATTTACTTCACAGGATATTTGTTGAAGGGTAAGATTTGAACAGTTTTACAGGATGCCCCTTTCCACTAAATGTGCTAGGGATTAAAGTTCCTTCTCATTTCAGGGAAAGCTGTAAAACAGACTATTTAGCCTGTCTAAACCGCAGTGGTGTGGATGGGTGACATATCAAAGGAGAGGGTTAAACTCAAGCACTCAGAAAATGAGGTGGAACATGATTTGGTGACCTCTGAATCCTCTACCTCGTTCCCATGGAGTGTGTGTAGTTGGGGGGATTGTGGGTATGTGTAGGCTTTGATGTTCTGGGTCGTGGAGTTACCACCATGTGGCTACTGTACAGGGAGAGGAGTCTGCAGCACAGGGCAGCCCCTGACCAGAGAGGAATGGAGGAAAACCATAGCAGTGACATCATCGGTGACATAGGAGGTAGTCTGTCCTGGCTTTGCCTCCATGCACCTGCCCATCGTCTGAAGGGCGAACGTCCTATCCCCCAAATCACTCGCATGCTCCAGATCTAAGATTATTTGTGTGTTCTTTGTGTTTTCATCTGTCTGGTTATGTTTCAAGCCTTAACTTGAGCTTAACGAGAGACAGACGGCCATAAAGTGATCAAAAAAACGCCCTAGAGTCCCGCTGATAACCATCAACGGAAAAAGTGAATGCATGGGGAGAGTGACTGGACCGGGACCAAGAGCGACGATACACTCTGTCCATCTGTATCAGGCTTTAGTCTGTAAAATGGCATGTGTAAAGCCCTCGTCATATCTGCCTGGGTGAAGCATGGTTATTATGGAGGCAGGCGGCGCGATGCTGTGGTGACGCTACCCCATCAGGGACAAGGCCAGCTTTTGTTCATTTTCTGGTTCCCTGCATCTGCTTGTAATAGACAAGACCTCTACTGTGTCGTCATGTTTTGGCTTTGATATCCCTTTCAGATCCAGTTAGGCTGGGGGGGAAATGGTGACATATGGAACATGCCAGAGATCACTTGCTTTGTCTAATTGTGCTGTGCATTTGTCCCATAGGCCTATATGATCAGAAAATGGCTATGTTGTACTGTCCATGTCCTAGTGTACTGCATTGTCCATGTCCTTCATGACGAGTGGTCACACCAGGGTGGCACATTAAAGGAAGGTGGACCTTGTTGGCATGAGAGCTGCACAGAGTAGTGATGGTGTCCAAACTACTGGAGTAAAGGAACAAAGGAGAAGTGTTATCACTGACTGACCCCTCACTGACGCACTCTCTCTCTCTCTCTCTCTCACTCTCACTTTACAGTGTATCCCTCACATTGTCTCTCTGTTGGATATAAGACAGTGGCTGTGTGTGAGATTCTGAAGTACACCCAGCCCACACACCCAGACCACACATCTGTCTGTCCCCAATCTCTCAGTGGTGAGTGGACTGGGACTGGGACAGCCATCCTGGTGCTTTCTTCATGTTCAACAGCCATCACACCATCTCCTGTAGTAAGAGATAAAGATAGACTCACTCACACGAAACACACACACACACACATGTAGTACCAGTCAAAAGTTTGGTCACACCTAGTCATTCCAGGGTTTTTCTTTATTTTGACTATTTTCTACAATGTGGAATAATAGTGAAGACATCCAAACTATGAAACAGCACATATAAGTAATTCAGTAAACATAATTCTTCAAAGTAGCCACCCTTTGCCTTGATGACAGCTTTGCACACGCTTGGCTTTCTCTCAACCAGCTTCCTGAGGTAGTCACCTGGAATGCATTTGAATTAACAGGTGTGCCTTGTTAAAAGTTAATTTGTGGAATTTCTTTCCTTCTTATGCGTTTGAGCCAATCAGTTGTGTTGTAACAAGGTAGGGGTGGTATACAGAAGATAGCCCTATTTGGTAAAAGACCAAGTCCATATGATGGCAAGAACAGCTCAAATAAGAAAAGAGAAATGACAGTCCATCATTACTTTAAGACATGAAGGCTAGTCATTCCGGAACATTTGAAGAACTTTGAAAGTTTCTTCAAGTGCAGTCGCAAAAACCATCAAGCGCTATGATGAAACTGGCTCTCATGAGGCCCGCCACAGGAAAGGAAGACCCAGAGTTACCTCTGCTGCAGAGGACAAGTTCATTAGCGTTAACTGCACCTCAAATTGCAGCCCAAATAACTGTTTAACAGAGTTTAAGTAATAGACACATCTCAACATCAACTGTTCAGAGGAGTCTACGTGAATCAAGCCTTCATGGTCAAATTGCTGCAAAGAAACCACTACTAAAGGAATCCAATGAGAAGAAGAGACTTGCTTGGGCCAAGAAACACAAGCAATGGACATAAGACCAGTGGAAATCTGTCCTTTGGTCTGATGAGTCCAATTTGAGATTTTTGTCTCCAACTGCTGTGTCTTTGTGAGACGCAGAGTAGGTGAACGGATGATCTCTGCATGTGTGGTTGCCACTGTGAAGCATGGAGGTAATTTATTTAGAATTCAAGGCACACTTAACCAGCATGGCTACCACAGCATTCTGCAGCGATGCGCCATCCCATCTGGTTTGCGCTTAGTGGGACTATCATTTGTTTTTCAACAGCACAATGACCCAACAGGCTGTGTAAGGCCTATTTGACCAAGAAGGAGAGTAATGGAGTGCTGCATCAGATGACCTGGCCTCCGCAATCACCCGACCTCAACCCAATTGAGATGGTTTGGGATGAGTTGGACCGCAGAGTGAAGGAAAAGCAGCCAACAAGTGCTCATCGGTTGGGGCCACAGTGTCTCCTGACCCCTACTGTCTCAGCCTCCAGTATTTATGCTGCAGTAGTTTATGTGTCGGGGGGCTAGGGTCAGTCTGTTATATCTGGAGTACTTCTCCTGTCTTATCCGGTGTCCTGTGTGAATTTAATTATGCTCTCTCTAATTCTCTCTTTCGCTCTTTCTTTCTCTCTCTCGGAGGACCTGAGCCCTAGGACCATGCCTCAGGACTACCCGGCATGATGACCCCTTGCTGTCCCCAGTCCACCTGGCCGTGCTGCTGCTCCAGTTTCAACTGTTCTGCCTGCGGCTATGGAACCCTGACCTGTTCACCGGACGTGCTACCTGTTCCAGACCTGCTGTTTTCAACTCTCTTGAGACAGCAGGAGCGGTAGAGATACTCTCAATGATCGGCTATGAAAAGCCAACTGACATTTACTCCTGAGGTGCTGACTTGTTGCACCCTCGACAACTACTGTGATTATTATTATTTGACCATGCTGGTCATTTATGAAGATTTGAACATCTTGGCCATGTTCTGTTATAATCTCCACCCGGCACAGCCAGAAGAGGACTGGCCACCCCTCATAGCCTGGTTCCTCTCTAGGTTTCTTCCTAGGTTTTGGCCTTTCTAGGGAGTTTTTCCTAGCCACCGTGCTTCTACACCTGCATTGCTTGCTGTTTGGGGTTTTAGGCTGGGTTTCTGTACAGCACTTTGAGATATCAGCTGATGTAAGAAGGGCTATATAAATACATTGGATTTGATTTGATATAGCTCACTGTAATATACAGGTAACTGCCAAAATAAAGGAAACACCAACAATAAGTGTCTTAATAGGGTGTTGGGGCACCACGAGTCAGAACAGCTTCAATGCACCTTGGCATAGATTCTACAAGTGTCTGGAACTCTATTGGAGGGATGCGACACCATTCTTCCATGAGAAATGACATAATTTGGTATTTTGTTGGTGGTGGTGAAAAACACTGTCTCGGGCGTGACTCCAGAATCTCCCATAAGTATTCAATTGGGTTGAGATCTGGTGACTGAGACGGCCATGGCGTATGTTTTACGTTGTTTTCATGTTCATCAAACCATTCAGTGACCACTTGGGGGCATAGCCATGGTAGCCAAAATAATGGCCTAAATAATGGCCTGCCCAGCATTTTATATGACCCTAAGCATTATGGGATGTTAATTGCTTAATTAACTCAGGAACCACACCTGTGTGGAAGCACATGCTTTTAATATACTTTGTATCCCTTGTTTACTTAAGTGTTTCCATTATTTTGGCAGTTATCTGTATCTACTGACGTACATGTCATTCTTAGTATATCTGTTTGGTGTATATACGCATAGATTGCATTTGGATTACTGATACAGTGTTATTTGGGTTGGTAACTGGATTCGTTCTGACATTCGTGATTTCTTGTTTCTAGTTTTTGATTATTAATAGTGTACTTGTTTGACATTTCTGCTGCACTGTTAGGAGCCAGTAACATAAGCATTTCTCTGCACTGTTAGGAGCCAGTAACATAAGCATTTCTCTGCACTGTTAGGAGCCAGTAACATAAGCATTTCTCTGCACCCACTAGAACATCTGCTAAACTGTGTTTGCGACCAATAAACGTTGATTTGATTTGAACAGCATGTTAGCATGTCTCAGCTTAGAGCCCTGCCCTGCTAAATCCTCCAAAACAAGAATATCTCAAAAGCATACAGTTTTCTGTGTACCACTGAACTACCCTTGTTTGTATATTGAGCATTAGTGCATGGGTTTATCCTATATGTAGGCTACTTGTGTGTGTGTTTTCTGGTTTGGTCTGTGCATGCGTGTGGTTGTCATTCCATAACAGTTCCAACATCAAAGGTTGTCTGCACATCTTGGTCTTTAGATAAATGCCTGATCGGGTGTAAGCACAATCGTAAGATTTCTCCGATAGGTCTCTCCCTGTTTTAATGTTACCTTTGCCCACCCGTCTGGCCTGTTTCTCTCTTCTCCATCCGAGCTGATCTAATGATTCACGGGGCTGCATCGAGCCGCTTGTCGGAGATCAATCATCTTCGTCAGAGCATTCTGCCGATTGTTTGAGTAGGGGGCCATTAGAGAGAACTGTTTGGAAGTGTTTTGTGAACTTAAGCTGCTTCAAAGGTCAGAGGGAAAAAAAGGTGTTCCTGTGTGCGTGCGTGCGTGCGTGCGTATTCGTGCGTGCGTGCGTATTCGTGCGCGCGTGTGTGTGTGTGTGTGTGTGTGTGTGTGTGTGTGTGTGTGTGTGTGTGTGTGTGTGTGTGTGTGTGTGTGTGTGTGTGTTGCAGAGAGAGAGAGATGTAAAAGAGAGGCCTTGTCAGCCTATTCGTGGCTCTGCTGCCCTTTGTTAGTGTGAATACTTAAACAGCTCGCCACAAGTTCAGAACCTGGGATAAATAATTTCCACTGTCTGTCAAGCTGATCTGAAATATGCACAGTGGAGGGAGGGGGGAGCTGGAGAGAAGAGGAGAGGAGAGGCGAGGCGGATAGACGGTGTTGTGTTGAGTTGAGTTGAGTTGCTGGTGGAGCCAGAAAAACCTCTTTAATGTGCCTTGTCAATAGCAACTAATGAGAATTTTGCATTGTCTTGTATGAACTCCATATAGTTCTAACATGATGGAAACTTTTTCATAAGGCTGCCTCCTGAAATGCGTACCTATTCTGTTTGAAAGTTATGAAATGTTGAAAATTAAAGTTGCACAGTGTAGAAAATAAAAAGATAGTAAAACTAATTTCTGAGAGTCTAGAAACTGCAGTCTGCTTTGATATGACATGGACTGAGATTGAGATGAACAAAATGTTTTGATACCAAGGTTCTATCCTTAGAGTTTGACAGATTTGTAATGGTGACATTAGCGTAATTCTGACAGTGAAAACTTTATAAAGGCAAGATTAGCAATAGTGCCGTGGTTCAATTACTCCAGTGAATATCTGAGGTTAGTGGAGTTTTCGACTTCCCAACCATCTCTGCTGAGGTTAGACCTCTAGACCAGATGGTTTTGACCAGCAGTTAACATAATGTAGAGCTCGCCAGAACCCAGGCACAGATAAGGAGGGGGGTGGTGAAAAATGTTTACATGTGATAGCTGGTTTAAGATGTTGTGGTTTGCCAATAATTGGGAAAGCTGGCACAGCGGTTAAGACCTTTGTTGCACACTCAAAAACGCGTTTCCACTTCAGAGGAGAAAGCGGAATTGAAATCAGCTGTATGTAGTTGATTTAAGGCCGTTTTCTTTTACATTGAGTCACATATAAGATGGCTTTAACCTCAAGTTGAGCGTCTGTTTGCCAGACTTGGTTTGCTGTCCAAGTCACTTTCACAAAATAATTTTGAAAGTCTGAATGTTTGACTGTCTTCTAGCCATTTAGATGTTCCCCCTTATCTATCACAATCAGAGTCAGAAATTCTGAATTTTGTGAAATATGTTTCTAAACAAAGAAGTTGATACCCATTCTGGTAATTATCTTATTTCCTTTGAATGGTAGTGTGCATACTTAATGATGGATTTATTTATTTGTTTATTTTTCTTTTTACTCTCTTTTTTTTCTTAGTTACTTGCCTTCGACTTCTTGGGAAGAATGAAAAGTAGGGCGCTCACTTAGCAATTATTACTCAACCCCAAACAACTGAATTACTGAATTATTTTTTAAAATAAACAAACAAAAAAGCGACTTTACACTGGAAGAATATTTAATTGATTTTTGATTACTTAGGATATAACCAGGGGAATTTGCTGTCATAAAAATTCAAAGAGATTTAGAATGATGCCATATTTCCGTTTTCCATTAATGTTTTTAAATTATTATTATTAGTCTCAGAATTCAGACTGAAAAGGACTAAAAAGAGAACTGTATTTATGATGCAGTTCAGACAGGGAGACAGAAATTAAATAGCAGCCCCAAAAGCCAGCAGTGTGAATTCTACAATAACAGCAAGTACCACTGGAAACCAGGAGGTGGCAGCAGTGAGCAGAAGCGTCAACAGAAGGCTGCCAGTCACTGATTATAATTTATGATCCATTTCTATTATAGGTGGGATGTGCAGAGATAGTTACAGTAATAATTATCAGGACTGAAGTGTTTCCAAGGCAACCATCATTTTTTCCCCCATTGAAGCTCTCGTGGGGAGTGTCTGTGTAGCATGACATGGCTGGATCAGGGGAGCACGGGCCTCTGTTACTGTTGCCACTGCTGCTCTGGGAGGGAGGTTAGCTTTAGCACATATGGTAGAATACTATGATACTATGGCTGGTCTATGAGCACACACAGACTGCAACTGTCAGCATTGTCTTATAGGCCTTCACTGCTGTTGTACCACCAAGTAACACTCAAACAATGTGTAGCCTACCTGTTTTTGGTTTGAAGGTGATTTGTTAGTAGAAAGCATGTGTGTGTGTAGATATGTGATGGATAATGGTTTCAGGCAGTGTGTAGAATGGATTTAATAACATTTTCTACTCTCTCTCTTTATTATCGTCTGGTGGTGTGGTGGCACAGGATTGGACGTTCCTCCCCTTTTCACCTCCACTCTGACATCCTCTTGGGCCTTGCATAAACCCCCAGCTGCAATTATAAGACAGCCCTAATTTCTTATCATAAAAATCTAATGGTCTTTCTGTTGGAGCAATAGGCATGTTGAGGCTAAACAAAGGGGAAACACTGTACGGCGTGTGCCATTAAACCCAGCAGGCTAGCGCTCAAGTGTTCGTTAATTCTCTTTTTTTGTGGCTGCACAAAATGGAGGGATCAAGGGGAGGTAAGAAATAAAGAGCAATAGGAATATTAAAGAGCAGGAGGAGAGAATTCAAGTTCACATCCCCTGCTTTACCCATCTAAACCTCTGTCTACTTGTGTTGGGAGATAGAGAACCGCACACACTGTAGGCTATTCAAAGAAAGCCAAATGGGGGAAAGAAAGAACCTTTGACTATTGAACGCTAAACAATTCCCTCCGAACAGACCATCTTGATACGTTACAGAATCCACTGTTATTGGCCTGTACAATATCCCAAATATATATACATATAAGCAATACAAAACCCACAATACACATGACTTGTGTTTATGCACGTTAGAGACTGGTAGTAAGTAACACCAATGCGCTCAGTGGATGAATGGTTTCAGATGAGATGCCGTGTGAGGTTCTCCCAGAGCAGAGCAGATTGTGTGGCGTTGGTAGTGGCTGGCATTAGTGGCTCTTGGATTGAATTAGTAACTGGATCCATAGCTCTGCTCTCCTCGCCTCGTGCCACACAGGGTTAAAACCTGCTGGGGTGCTCTTTCTCTCCATCGAGCCCCCCCCCCCGGAGTCTGTCATTGATTGAGGCACTTGGCTGATCTGTCACCAACAGGCACACAGATGGATGCAAGTAAACACACTCCAATGAGCACCTTTGGCACCCGGTGGAAGGCTAACGTGTGTGGCTGTGTTTGGTAGTGTATCAGGTTGCAATGTCAGGGCTTCTGGATGTTTGTGTTGTGTGTTGCTGGGATATTTTTCCACTAATGTGTCACACAAAATCCTCAAGTGTCTCCTCTTCTGCCTCTCTGTCTCTCTTTCCATATCTCTCTGTTTTTCACTCTACCTCCTTTTCTCTCCCTCTCTTCAACCCTGAAGTGCCCTCTTTAATTGAACAGTCATCTGTCGGCTGTTTTTCTCCCCCCACACCCCTCCCTGATATCCGGGGAAGCGTCCATCCGATGGCTCCAGCCCTCTCCCTCTTCTTCCACGCTGCCATCTGCTTGTAGTGCTGGGGTTGATGAGGGCCTTGCCATCCTTTTCTCCCTTCTCTTCCCTTCTCTCCTCCCTTCCATCCCCTCCTCCCCCGCCCCCTCCCTCCCTCCCTCCCTATGTACCATCCGTGAGCATTGTTTGTTTGTGAGGGACGCTGTGCCTTTAAGAGCGCTGCCTGCTACTCGGGCCTAATGTCATTAATCTGTACAAACTTGGTGTGACAGAAGCAGGAGGCACCGCAGATTGATGACATTTTATTGTTATTGCAGTGCTACTATTAACTGTTCGCCAGTTCCGCTGAGGTTTTTACCTCTATACACCAGGCACCGCCGGAGAAAAAAGAAAACGGCAAATTGAACACATCGCTGATTTGATACAGAGAAAACAGATTAATTTAAGTATAAAATTGCTATTTTGATGTGTATTTTCTGTGGTGTTTTTTATGTATGGGAGAGTGGGGGTAGTTGAGCCAAAGGGTTAGTTGAGCCACTCCTTGTTTCTAGGAATCTATACACAAAATGAATCATGTGATCAAATATTTAGGAACAGGTCATCTTTTCATGGAGTCTGTGAAGCAAGAAACCACATAGAAAAAGCAAGTTAGGTCTCAAAATGTTTTTTTTCACACAGTCAAATAAATTATTGTGTTATAGGTTTCATGATGCTTTTATCGAAACCAAAGTACATGGTTTCAAGATTGGGGTCTATATAAGCTTCAATATGAGGTCCTAAACCTAGCATGAAAGTGCATCCTTGTAGCTGTGTGGGCTAATATAGGCAAAATGTTTGCCTTGGGGTAAGTTGAGCCAATGGTAATGGGGTAAGCGGGTCAGTTGTTTGTTCACCCGCACCCGCCACAATAATAATAACCCATCCGCAACCGCTCAACTATATGTGATAAAGTGAAAATCTGAGGCCCGCACCCAACCCTATCCTGCAAATATAGAAAATGCGCTGTACAGTCAGAGACGGTGGAGCAATTTTTTGACATGACTCTTTAGATAGGTCTATGTTTCTGCATATCATTTCCAACATTTTGGTAGACTTTTTGTTAGTCAACTTGTCTATTATTAGTATCCATGCAGCTTCTCTTCTGTCATTACTTGTTGCCCTAGAATATATACAGTACCAGTCAAAAGTTTCGACACACCTACTCATTCCAGGGTTTTTCTTTATTTGTACTATTTTCTACATTGTAGAATAATAGTGAAGGCATCAAAACTATGAAATAAAACATATGGAATCATGTAGTAACCCAAAAAAGGTTTAAACAAATCAAAATATATTTTAGAGTTTAGATTTTTCAAATTAGCCAGCCTTTGCCTTGATGACAGTTTTACACACTCTTGTCATTCTCTCAACCAGCTTCACCTGGAGTGCTTTTACAACAGTCTTGAAGGAGTTCCCACATATGCTGAGCACTTGTTGGCTGCTTTTCCTTTACTCTGCGGTCCAACTCATCCCAAACCATCTCAGTTGGGTTGAGGTTGGGTGATTGCGGAGGCCAGGTCATCTGATGCAGCACTCCATCACTCTCCTTCTTGGTCAGATAGGCCTTACACAGCCTGGAGGTGTGTTGGGTCATTGTCCTGTTGAAAACAAATGATAGTCCCACTAAGCGCAAACCAGATGGGATGGCTCATCGCTGCAGAATGCTGTGGTAGCCATGCTGGTTAAGTGTGCCTTGAATTCTAAATAAGTCACCGATAGTGTCACCAGCAAAGCTCCCCCCCACCATCACGCCTCCTTCTTCATGCTTCATGGTGGGAACCACACATGCAGAGATCATCCGTTCACCTACTCTGCGTCTCACAAAGACACGGCGGTTGGAACCAAAAATCTCAGATTTGGACCCATCAGACCAAAAGAGAGATTTCCACTGGTCTAATGTCCATTGCTTGTGTTTCTTGGCCCGAGCAAGTCTCTTCTTCTTATTGGTGTCCTTTAGTAATGGTTTCTTTGCAGCAAATCGTCAATGAAGGCCTGATTCACGCAGTCTCCTCTGAACATTTGATGTTGAGTTGTGCCTGTTACTTGAACTCTGTGAAGTATTATTTGGGCTGCACTTTCTGAGGCTGTTAACTCTAATGAACTTATCCTCTTCAGCAGAGTATCCTCTGGGTCTTTCCTGTAGCGGTCCTCATGAGAGCCAGTTTCATCATAGCGTTTGATGGTTTTTGTGAATACACTTTTAAAGTTCTTGAAATGTTCCGGATTGACTGACCTTCATGTCTTAAAGTAATGATGGACTGCTTATTTGAGCTGTTCTTGCCATAATATGGACTTGGTCTTTTACCAAATAGGGCTATCTTCTGTATACCACCCCTACCTTGTCACAACACAACTGATTGGCTCAAACGCATTAAGAAGGAAAGAAATTCCACAAATTAACTTTTAACAAGGCACATCTGTGAATTGAAATGCATTCCAGGTGACTACCTCATGAAGCTGGTTGAGAGAGTGCCAAAAGTCAAAGGGTGGCTACTTTGAAGAATCTCAAATATAAAATATATTTTGATCGGTTTAGCACTTTTTTGGTTACTACATGATTCAATATGTGTTATTTCATAGTGTTGATGTCTTCACTATTATTCTACAATGTAGAAACCGGTCAAAATAAAGAAAAACCCTTGAATGAGTAGGTGTGTCTGAACTTTTGACTGGTACTGGATATAAAAAACGTGCTCAACAGTATAATGTTTTGAATTGATAGAATGAATGCTTCAATCTAGTCACCAGTAAAGTTCTCTTTCATCACTACTTCTCTCACACAGCAAAGATGTTTAGGGAACAGGGAGAAAATGCAATTTTTTGTACAACATTTCCAAATGACCTCAGTTTGACTGGATTTAAGGAACTTTAAAGCCGTGAAACTACCCAACACGTTTCTGATTTCAGTTCGGCTTAGATACATAAAAAAAAGAAACGTACCTTTTTCAGGACCCTGTCTTTCAAAGATAATTCGTATAAAATCCAAATAACTTCACAGATCTTCATTGTAAAGGGTTTAAACACTGTTTCCCATGCTTGTTCAATTAACCATAAAAAAATTAATGAACATGCACCTGTGGAACGGTCTTTAAGACACGAACAGCTTACAGACGGTAGGCAATTAAGGTCACAGCTATGAAAACTTAGGACACTAAAGACGGGCAAAAAGTGCTCTTCACTGACGAGTCGCAGTTTTGTCTCACCAGGGTGATGGTCGGATTCGCGTTTATCGTCGAAGGAATGAGCGTTACACCAAGGCCTGTATTCTGGAGCGGCATCAATTTGGAGGTGGAGGGTCCGTCATGGTCTGGGCGGTGTGTCACAGCATCATCGGACTGAGCTTGTTGACATTGCAGGCAATCTCAACGCTGTGCGTTACAGGGAAGACATCCTCCTCCCTTATGTGGTACCCTTCCTGCAGGCTCATCCTGATATGACCCTCCAGCATGACAATGCCACCAGCCATGCTGCTCGTTCTGTGTGGGATTTCCTGCAAGACAGGAATGTCAGTGTTCTGCCATGGCCAGCGAAGAGCTCGGATCTCAATCCCATTGAGCACGTCTGGGACCTGTTGGATCGGAGGGTGAGGGCTAGGGCTATTCCCCCCAGAAATGTCCGGGAACTTGCAGGTGCCTTGGTGGAAGAGTGGGGTAACATCTCACAGCAAGAACTGGCAAATCTGGTGCGATCCATGAGGAGGAGATGCACTGAAGCACTTAATGCAGCTGGTGGCCACACCAGATACTGACCGTTACTTTTGATTTTGAATTATTATTAAATTTAGTCTGTTTCATGCGTAACATGCATAGTATTTTTGCAACGTGTCATACATATGAACTCAATATAGTGCATTTTTATTGTTACAGAGAAGACATCATCATGCCCCATGTATACAAACGTAATACCAGCAGGGGTCTAGCCCAGGGTAGAATGACTGCCCCTCTCATTGAAGCCACGGAAGTTCAAGGCTGCCTGCAGTACTGTTTGTTTGCAGAAAACAGAATCCCCTATTATAGTGAATGGAAAAATGACAATCTAAATCTAATGTGGTCAATCTTCCTGTAAATATTTTTTTTTCTAAGTTAATCATGGTACCAATAATTGCTTCTAATACACCAGATGTACACTGAGTGTTCTTTCCATGACATATACTGACCAGGTGAATCCAGGTGAAAGCTATGGTCCCTTATTGATGTCACTTGTTAAATCCACTTCATCGGTATAGATGAAGGGGAGGAAACTAGTTAAAGAAGGATTTTTAAGAACTGCAACGCTGCTGAGCTTTTTCACACTCAATAGTTTCCTGTGAGTATCAAGAATGGTCCACCATCCAAAGAACATCCAGGCAACTTCACACAACAGTGGGCCAGCATCCCTTTGGAACACTTTCGACTCCTTGTCGAGTCCATGCCTTGACGAATTGAGGCTGTTCTGAGGGCAAAAGGGGGTGCAACTCAATATTAGAAAGTTGTTCCTAATGTTTTGTACACTCAGTGTATGTCTTTAAACCGGTTATTTTAAAATCGCACACAAAATAAGTTAGAAAAATAATTTAGCACGCTCGGCCTTCAACTTGAGTTACCCAATGAGAGGGGGCAGCACTGAGCTAGCCTGCAACGTCATTTCCTGGAGTAGCTCAAACTGAGCATGTTATGTCTCCATGAGCCGCTATCTTAACCCGACTTAATTTGGCTCCAGTGCGCTATTGTGCCTTCACATAGGAATGTATGGTGTCCCGTGAGCGATGGCTTTGTCCATTCATATATACAGTCATTGGCCCCCCTTGAGGTTCTTCAGAGAGCAACCAAGGAAGTGAGAGAAGGGTCCATTCGAGTAGCAACAAGGGATGAGAAAATAGACTGAATGACAAAAAAGAATGCAAACATGTGCGAAAGAGAACCTATGCTACACACGAGATCTTATCTAAGACATCGAAGACATCCACATCCCATGAATTAAACTTTGATCCACCAGCATCATCACCTACAGTCACAGGACACCATCACTTACTTACCCCAAGGCGACTCAACTTACCCTGTCCCTGTACTCAATTTACCCCATAAGTTGTGCCAAGATACCACTTTTTTTTTGCACGAGCTATGTTTTCAAAATGTTTACATGCATTCTGATTATTTCCAGGGATACACAACATTCTGAAATACAGTATATGTAGATGTCTTTGTTAAAATAATACTGTATTTACCTTGACGTGGTGATGCCGAACATACCCTACTCTCCCCTAATACGTTCCAATCCTCAGTGTAGTCATTTCTTACGGCCTGGTATAGATTATGTTGGAGGAAGAGAACCAATTGAATTTGTACAACCGTAGCTGTCGTCCATTGCTCTCTCAGAATATAATAGTATACTATTGGCTAGTGGGGAAACATTTAACCCATGACTGTATAGCCTTGTGCACTGATATCAAGGCAGGTGATCCATCTGGTTTAATCTAATACATCATGTGATTGATCAAGGTGAATTAATCAGGTAGATGCAGCATGAATGATGACCAGTCCTTTCTGTGTAATATGACTTATCAGGCCACACATCTTTTTATCAGAATAAGATGACAATACAGCTTTTCAAACTGGTTAACAATAACAGCCTAGAGGTTGGTCTTCCCAGGCATTAGGACAGACAGTTGTCTTCGACCCCCCAGCTGTGTCTGGAGTGATGGGTCCCTATGATCTCCAAGCTTGTTTAGAGGGTGCAGAAGTACATAGCCGTTTTCTCCTAGTGATAAGTGTGCTTGTGTGTGTGTGTGTGTGTGTGTGTGTGTGTGTGTGTGTGTGTGTGTGTGTGTGTGTGTGTGTGTGTGTGTGGCTCACTGCACTGTTGATATATATATATATATATATATATATATATATATATATATATATATATATATATATATATATATATATATATATATAGAGAGAGAGAGAGAGAGACGGAATGAGAATGAGAGAGAAAGAGAGACGGAGAGATGGAGAGAGAGATGGAGAGAGAGAATGAGGATGAGAGAGAGAGAGAGAGAGAGAGAGAGAGACGGAATGAGAATGAGAGAGAAAGAGAGACGGAGAGAGAGACAGAGAGAGAGAGAAAGAGAGCGAGACGGAGAGAGAGAGAGAGAGAGAGAGTGAGAGAGAGAGAGAGAGAGAGAGAGAGAGAGAGAGAGAGAGAGAGAGAGAGAGAGAGAGGCGTGTTGGAAAAGCTTCACAAGGTCAGACACAGAGCTCATTAAGAGGAGAGAAGGGGGGGTCCCAGACGTCCCATTCTCACTAACCTTATTCTGTAATTAGTCTTTGTTTTCTCCTAACATTCTGGCCATGCCACCTGGAGGTGGAACACCATTTAGACTGGGGCTCCTTCCCAGCACCGCCCCATAGTGACACTGGTGTCACAGTCCCTGTCTCCCCTGCTTCCCTCCTCTTTTCTTCCCAGTCTGGCTCTCTGGCTTGGAGTCCTAACCCCCCTCTCCAATCCCACCACTCCACCCTACTTCCCATACACAGTAGTGACAGTCCCTCTCTCCTCTGCTTCCCTCCTCTACTCTGCCCAGTCTGGCTCTCTCATTAAAATGATAAGCATCCACCCCAGCATGCTTCCCATTAACACCACTTTCTCACCACTTTTTAACGTGTTACATATGCTTTTATCAGAACATATTGTGTCTGTATTTTAAACAAATTGTAGCATTTATGGAAAGGATGATTGTCAAGTTCAAGGCTGCTTAGGATGCCAGTTGTATCTGTCGTCTTTGGGGAGTGTTCAGGGCTGTGTGGTGACTTGGTGGGTCCAAGGTGTGGCAGCAGAGTGGGTGTGTGGAGGGTGGGTATCAGGGCTCTGAATGGCAGACCCTGGCTCAGTAACTCACTTAGGTTCCCATTCACCAGCCTGTGAGATCCAGTGGCAGCTCCTGTATGGCAGTCCTCTTGTATTAATGATGACGGATGAGAGAGAGAGAGCACCCTACTTTTCCAGTCTCTCTTGGGTCAGGAACTTTCTCGAGTTCTGGGTACAGCTGACCTAGAAAACGGGGATGTCACTTCCACACCCAGCGACAGCAGCAGCACCCTTTGGGATTAGAGGAGTAGTGAAGATAAATAATAATAAGTCCTCCGACACGTTGACTGTTATTGCCTTAGTTTTCAAAGAGAGATATCAAGGGGAAGCCTGTCTAAGTCTTATTTGTTTTTTTCCCTGCTCTCTGTATTTTCATGTTATGTGTGGTTGTACACAGCTGGGTGTCGAGATGAACCTGCTCTTGCGTGTGCGTGTGTGTGTCGGTGCTGCCACTATCTGTCATAGATGCACCCCACCCCCTCCAATACCTCCGCTGGATGCACCTGTTTATCTGCCTGTCATGTTCCATCATTGTGACTACCCTGGGCTGAATGGTGGCGTTGCCATGTCGATCTCCATCGGCGACGGTGCATCTGTTAGGCCTGACCACCCGGAACCTGGCAGAGATCCACCGCCCCTGATGAGGACTGACACTGGATGATGACTTCAGAGGGGGGGCGCTCACCCCCTCTACACGTCCTCTCACCCGTCACTCAATCTGCTGCCACGGCAACCACCGCTCCAGTTCTGAGATATATGATGCAGCGTAACTACTGGACTTAAAACAGCATGGCTTTATGTATTTATAGCGAAGGCTTCATATACTGCAGTGTCTGAGGTCAATGTTCATTTCAAATGAGATTGTATTCATTGTTTGGTATAACAAGGCGACTCCCCGGGGCTGTGCTGAAACAATGTTTATTGGGGGGGAAGTTAGCGGTAAAATCCCATCCATTCCATCTAGCGGAGATTGTATTGTGTTGTCCACATCTATCTGTCATTAGTGTGTTGACATATGGATAACTGTCATATGGCTAACTCTTCACGGGGTTTGAATAAACGACGTCTGGAACCAGAGCATAGTTTGCAGCTGCAGTGTGGGATCCAGAGCTGGTGTGAGAATAGAATAGGGACGGACTTGATGGGATTTCAGAAATCTATGAGGCCGATGATGAATGCTTGAAATAGGTTTGTCTGGAGGTTGATAAGCCATTTGTTTTCATTAGCCTGATGCTAGCCTAAGCCTTCAGAGGGGGAATGGGGTGGGTAGCTGAGTGTAGGGGGCAGAGAGATGGGCCTGCTAACAGAATTAGCCTAGCATCCTTATCCTGGCTTCTCCAACCCCCCGGTGGCCTTCCTCCTGGGTCCAGGGGTGAATCAGACAGGCCTTGGAGAGAAACAGGGTGACAGTCAAATATCATTCACTCTGTGTCACCGCTCCGCTCTCATTGGAGTATGTCCATTAAATATTGACAACACGTTATCTCAGAGTGCAACGGAGATGTAGAAATAACGGTGAGTGGAGGAGGGGAGGTGTTTGGTAGAACTGGTAAGTCTCCAAACTTTCACCACTGTCTGAGTGTCAGTGTCTTGGAGCACAAGGCAACGTTTAAGTGCAGTCTTTGTGTGAGTTCAGTACCACACCTTTTACCTCAGCTTCTGTTGCTCCTGTATGGATTTGGCTGGTGGTGTGTTGTTGGGGATGGCATTGGGTGAGGCATTTCTACACTGCTCTCATAGGAGGAAACCCCTTTTCTCTGTGGTGTTGAAGTCAGTACAGTTTCCTTCTTCCTTCCCGTCCAACCCAAACGCAGTAGTGACAGCCACCATCCTCTGACACCAGACTAATGTACCCCATTGCCTTACTCTAGGGAAGGTTATCTATATGATTCAAGATGAGCCTGTGGTACTCAGTCACTTAAATAAAGGGTTAGAGACTGTGAGTAGCCTATACAATATGTGTGTGTGGGTGTGCATGCATGTGTGTGTGAGCTGTACGGCATAGCGAGACAGATGGAGCTGAGGATGGAGATGGGGCTAGAGCTGTGGATCCAGTGCCTTAGGACCATGTAGACCATAGAAGACCTCTAGGGCCTGTCTAATTGGTGGCTTTCACTGTGGATTAGGATAGACGATAAGGCCTACTCTACTGTATCTCTCTGTATCTACTCTATATGCTCTCCTAGAGAAGACACTATGAGGGATCTACTGTATGAGGACGAGGATGATTATGATATTGATAAGTGGGTAAATTGTCTTTAGATACAGTTTAATGGTCTCAGGGAATATCCGAGAGCTTATTAGGACAATGATATATGTGACTGACCACCATTTTCAGTCTTATGTTGCAACATTTTAAATTCTGTTTTTCTTTTACATGGGATGAAAGTACAGACCCAGAGCTACAAAATGGTAAATCATACACTGCAGATGAGGAACAATGGGAAAGAGAGCTCTTCTTTGTCTACACCCTTTCAGCATCGTTCACACCCTCTTAAGCCCCAGCCATCTTTTTAATGATTCATGTGAGGCCATGTGCTAAACAGAGTGAGTAAGGTAGTGTAGTTCACATGCTCATGAAATACAGTAGATGGCCGTAATCACCACCAGACACAACTGGCTAGCTTGATGAGTCATGTTATCATCTGGCGAAGAGGAGTCTTTTGTTTAAACATGTAGCTAGCTATCTAGCTAAGCAATGAACCATATTCCCAACCCATACAGTACTAGAAATACAAATGGATTGTCATAGCTAGCCACCATGCATGAAATGCTGTAGAATTCATCTGCAGGTAGCTAAAGATAACCAACTAGGTTCAATGTTAGCTAGCTAGCTAACATTAGGTTATAACTAGCAATGCACATGACTTTCTGAGATACTAATACTGTAATATTACTACACAGATCATACACATAGCGTTAGCTAGCAAGCCAGCCAGCTAACATTAGCTAGCTAGCTAACAGTATGCTTTAACTTGCAATGAAAACAACTTTCTGACCAAATTTGAAATTAATAATATCTTGAAAATATAGCTAGACCCTTACTCGTATACATGGATTAATGCTTCACGACAGACTGGAACCCCTTTAACTAAGTAAGACGTCCTGTGTCGTTTCCGTTTTCTTTGTACAGCTTGCTTGGCCTGTTGTGTCAAGTCGCTCCTGTTCACACTGTCTGTGTACAAAGCCATAATAATCATCAGATCTTTTTTATTGATTTTTTTATATTATAATTTTATAAACGTTTTGAAATTATGTTTTACAGCTTTTTCTTTTGTTGTTACATTTTTTATTTCATTTATTTCATTTCACCTTTATTTAACCACGTAGGCCAGTTGAGAAAATGTTCTCATTTACAACTGTGACCTGGCAAAGATAAAGCAAAGCAGTGCGACAAAAACAACAACACAGTGTTACACATAAACATACGTACAGTCAATAACACAAAAGAAAATACAATTTGAAAAATCTATGTACAGTGTGTGCAAATGTAGAAGAGTAGGGAGATAGGCATTAAATAGGCCCTAGAGGCGAAAATAATTACAATTTAGCATTAATACTGGAGTGATAGATGTGCAGATGATGATTTAAGTAGAGATACTGGAGTGCAAAAGAGCACAAGGGTAAGTAATACTATGGGGATGAGGTAGTCGGGTGTGCTATTTACAGATTGGCTGTGTACAGGTACAGTGATCGGTAAGCTTCTCAGACAGATGATGCTTAAAGTTAGAGAGGGAGATATAAGACTCTAGCTTCAGAGATTTTTGCAATTCGTTCCAGTCATTGGCAACAGAGAACTGGAAGGAAAGGTGGCCAAAGGAAGTGTTGGCTTTGGGGATGACCAGTGCAATATACCTGCTGGAGCACATGCTACGGGGGTGGGTGGTGCTATGGTGACCAGTGAACTGAGATAAGGCGGGACTTTACCTAGCAAAGACTTATAGATGACCTGGAGCCAGTGGGTTTGGCGACGGATATGTAGTGAGGGCCAGCCAACGAGAGTATACAGGTCACAGTGGTGGGTAGTATATGGGGCTTTGGTAATAAAAAGTATGGCACTGTGATAGACTACATCCAGTTTGCTGAGTAGAGTGTTGGGGGCTATTTTGTAAATGACATCGCCAAAGTCAAGGATCGGTAGGATAGTCAGTTTTACGAGGGTATGTTTGGCGGCATGAGTGAAGGAGGCTTTGTTGCGAAATAGGATGCCGATTCTAGATGTAATTTTTGATTGGAGATGCTTAAAAGACTAGGGGGCGGTATTTTCGTTTTTGGCTAAAAAACGTACCCATTTGAAACTGCCTATTTCTCAGCCCCCGAAACTAGAATATGCATTGTCAGATTAGGATAGAAAACACTCTAAAGTTTCCAAAATGGTCTTAATATTGTCTGTGAGTTAAACAGAACTGATATTGCAGGCGAAAACCAGAGGAAAATCCAATCAGGAAGCGCCCCTGTTTTTGAAACCTCTCTGTTCCTATGCATCCCTATTGCCCATTTAAAGGGATATCAACCAGACTTCTTTTTCTATGGCTTCCCTAAGGTGTCAACAGCCTTTAGACATAGTTTCAGGCTTTTATTTTGAAGAATAAGCGTGAACGACCACATTGCGTAAGTGGATAGGTGGGGGCTCTCAGAGTGAGTTGTGCGCAAAAGGGAAAGGCAGCCATTGTTACTCCCGGTCCTAGTGAAAAGCCAACTGTCCTGGTTGATATATTAT
This sequence comes from Salvelinus namaycush, assembly GCF_016432855.1. NCBI lineage: Eukaryota > Metazoa > Chordata > Actinopteri > Salmoniformes > Salmonidae > Salvelinus > Salvelinus namaycush. Next base: position 23,832,119 of record NC_052336.1, on the reverse strand, counting down.
CGAATAGATATTTGAAAAACACCCTGAGGATGGATTCTAAAAAACGTTTGACATGTTTTTGTGGACATTATGGATATAATTTGGAATTTTTGTCTGCGTTGTAGTGACCGCTCTTTCCGGTGGATTCCTGGGCATAACGCAGCAAACTAACGGAGGTATTTGGATATAAAAAATATCTTTATGGAACAAAAGGAACATTTGTTGTCTAACTGGGAGTCTCGTGAGTGAAAACATCCGAAGATCATCAAAGGTAAACGATTAATTTGATTGCTTTTCTGATTTTCGTGACCAAGTTACCTGATGCTAAGTGCTACTTATTGTTTTTTCGAGCGATCGATAAACGTACACAAACGCTTGTATTGCTTTCGCTGTAAAGCATAATTTCAAAATCTGAGACGACAGGTGGATTAACAAAAGGCTAAGCTGTGTTTTGCAATATTGCACTTGTGATTTCATGAATATGAATATTTTCTAGTAATATTATTTACCTGTGGCGCTATGCTAGTCAGCGTTTCTGATGACAATTATCCCGGATCCAGGATGGGTGGTTCAGAAAGGTTAATGTGAGTCTGGAAGGAGAGTTTACAGTCCAGACACCTAGGTATTTGTAGTTGTCCACATATTCTAGGTCAGAACCGTCCAGAGTAGTGATACTAGTTGGGCGGGAGGGTGCGGGCAGCAATTGGTTGAAGAGCATGCACTTAGTTTTACTAGCATTTAAAAGCAGTTGGAGGCCACGGAAGGAGTGTTATATGGCGTTGAAGTTTGTTTGGAGGTTTGTTAGCACAGTGTCCAAATAAGGGCCAGATGTTCACAGAATGCTTTCATCTGCATAGAGGTGGATCAGAGAATCACCAGCAGCAAGAGCGACATCATTGATATATACAGAGAAAAGAGTCGGCCCGAGGATTGAATCCTGTGGTACCCCCATAGAGACTGCCAGGGGTCCGGACAACAGGCCCTCCGATTTGACACACTAAACTCTATCTGAGAAGTAGTTGGTGAACCAGGTGAGGCAGTCATTTGAGAAGTATAGGCTATTGAGTCTGCCGATAAGATTGCGGTGATTGACAGAGTCGAAAGCCTTGGCCTGGTCAATGAAGACGGCTGCACAATACTGTCTTTTATCGATGGTGGTTATGATATAATTTAGGACCTTGATTGTGGCTGAGGTGCACCCATGACCAGCTGCAGGGCAGGATGGATATAGGTCTATAACAGTTTGGGTCTAGAGTGTCTCCCTCTTTGAAGAGGGGGATGACCGTGGCAGCTTTCCAATCTTTGGGGATCTTAGACGATAAGAAAGAGAGGTTGAATAGGCTAGTAATAGGGGTTGCAACAATTTCGGCAGATATTTTTAGAAAGAGAGGGTCCAGATTGTCTAGCCCAGCTGATTTGCAGGGATCCAGATTTTGCAGTTCTTTCAGAGCATCAGCTGTTTGGCATTGGGTGAAGGAGAAGCTGGGGGGGGGGTTGGGCAAGTTGCTTCAGGGGTGCTGAGATGTTGGCCAGGGTAGGGGTAGCCAGGTGGAAAGCATGGCCAGCCGTGGAGAGATGCTTATTGAAATTATCGATTATCATAGATTTATCGGTGGTGACAGTGTTTCCTATCCTCAGTGCAGTGGGCAGCTGGGAGGAGGTGCTCTTATTCTCCATGGACTTTACAGTGTCCCAAAACATTTTGGAATTAGTGCTACCGGAAGCAAATTTCTGTTTGAAAAAGCTAGCCTTTGCTTTCCTAACTGACTGAGTATATTGGTTCCTGACTTCCCTGAAAAGTTGCATATTGTGGGGGCTATTCGATGCTAATGCAGAATGCCACAGGATGTTTTTGTGCTGGTCAAGGGCAGTCAAGTCTGGGGTGAACCAAGGGCTATATCTGTTCTTAGTTCAACATTTTTTGAATGGATCATGCTTATTTAAGATGGAGAGGAAAGCACTTTTGAAGAGCAACCAGGCATCCTCTACTTACGGGATGAGGTCAATATCCTTCTAGGATACCCGGGCCAGGTCGATTAGAAAGACCTGCTCGCTGAAGTGTTTTAGGGAGTGTTTGACAGTGATGAGGGGTGGTCGTTTGACCGTGGACCCAGTACGTATGCAGGCAATGAGGCAGTGATCGCTGAGATCCTGGTTGTAGACAGCAGAGGTGTATGTATACATGTACATTCTAGAATAAAAAATATGAGCTGGCGCACACCCAGAAAAATTATTTTGGGTGGAAGTGCTGACTAACGGCAAATAAACTATAAACTATAAAAATAAAGAGAGTCACACACTCCATATATAACCTCCCAGTAATTTATTGGGTAAATCACCAGTGTTTCGGTATCGCTGTGTCTTCAGGGTATTTTTTTAAATAGTTTACATGTACATTCTACACACGTTTTACACACATGCCACATTTTTTATCAAACTTTTTTTTTTACAGTAGTTACATAGAAAGAATAAAGTAATTTGATATTTTGCTATGCATTACATCTCGATAGATAGTACTTATACACTATAAATCATATTTTCATTCATAACTATTATAGAACATGAGCTTTTAACCCACCCCTCAGCTACTCTCAGTCCATCCCACCTATCTCCGTAAACCGCCATCTTATGATTTCCATGTGCCATATATTTTTCAACTGTGCTATGATGTTTCATATAAATTCTGAACCTGTAATCGCATAGTATCTACAGATTGTAATTTAAAGATAAATATTTTTACTAAAAGTTTTATTATATTGTTGATTGATTGAGTATGGCTTTCCAAATCTCCCAACAGTGCTATTTGAACGGTTAATTTTAGATAAATGTTGTGATTTTTCCGCCATTCCTGAACCTGTGACCAGAAACAAGGGCAATACCAAAATAAGTGATCTAATGATTTTGTCTCTTCATAGCAAACTCTGCAGAGCTGAGATGGTTGTATGCCCCATATACATACAGTTCCTTTCTTTCTTTAGGGATATGAATACCGAGTATGTCCACTTCACCGTCAGACCATTTTATTGGTAAACTGCACAGTAATGTAAAAGTAGTATTTTTTAGCGATCCAAAACATAATATGCGGCACTTATCATAATTTGGTTGTAAAACAATTATATAGATCCTTTATGAGGCTGTACAGGGATCTGAATTGCAGATTTAAAGGGAAATTTGAGTCGACAGCATACAATGACACCTTTGTTTTTAAGCCCTGGAAATCTAGCCCATCTATATTATTGTTGGATGTGATTTTAACATCTAACATTTAACCTGTTTGGCGTGCAAGCCCGACGTCGGTACACTTATGACAACAGCCACTTCAAGTGCAGGGCGCGAAATTCAAAATATATTTTTTTTAAATATTTAACTTTCACACATTAACAAGTCCAATACAGCATATGAAAGGTACACATCTCGTGAATCCAGCCAACATGTCCGATTTTTAAAATGTTTTACAGGGAAGACAAAATATGTAAATCTATTAGCTAACCACGTTAGCAAAAGACTCTAAATAAAGATATAAATAGCCACTAACCAAGAAACAACCTCATCAGATGACAGTCTGATAACATATTTATTGTATAGCATATGTTTTTTTTTCGAAAAATGTGCATATTTCAGGTATAAATCATAGTTTACATTGCAGCTACATTCAGAAATTGCACCGAAAGCAGCCATAATATTTACAGACACCAACGTCAAATACCTAATTACTCATCATAAAACATTTCTGAAAAATACATAGTGTACAGCAAATGAAAGACAGGCATCTTGTGATGCCAGACAATATTTCCGATTTATTAAGTGTTTTACAGCGAAAACAAAATGTTGCGTTATATTAGCTTAGCACAATAGCCAGAAACACTTGGGCGCCGGCGACTACGACAGATATATGAAATAACATCATAAATTGGGTCTTTACTTTTGCTGATCTTTCATCAGAATGTTGAACAAGGTGTCCTTTGTCCAGATGAGTCGTTGTTTGGATTCAGAATGGCAACTTTCTCTCTCCATTTAGTAAGCGCGCTAGCCGGGTTGCACGGATCTCTCCATGTAAACAAACGGAAGAGAACGGAACACGGCAAAACTCCCGAAAAAATTTAAATAATCTGATGAAACTATATTGAAAAAACATACTTTACGATGATATGGTGACATGTATCAAATAAAATCAAAGCCGGAAATAATAGTCGCCTATAACGTCAGCAAAACAAAAGGCAACCCCACTGTCCAAATCGCGTTCTTCAGAGTACCGGAACTGGGGTACACGTCATTCCAAGAGGATTTATTCCATCCCAGATCGAGATAATCACCTAATTTCTTCTCTCACAGCCTTCTTGACACCCAGAGGAAGGTGTATGACGTGTATGTATACTAATAGGTCTTGTGCCCATGTATAGGCATGAAGAAGAACAGAGCATCGATTTCAGACGTTCCACTTCCTGGTCAGGAAAAGTGCTGCAGAATGAGTTCTGTTTCACTCAGAGAAATAATTCAAACGGTTTTAGAAACTAGAGAGTGTTTTCTATCCAATAGTAATAATAATATGCATATTGTACGAGCAAGAATTGAGTACGAGGCCGTTTGAGTAAAACAGAACTCATTTTGCAGCAAACTTCCTGACAGGAAGTGACAAATCTGAAATCGAGGCTCTGTTCCAGGGCCATCCTATCCGATTGCTTGAAATCTATGGATATACATGCACTTCATACGCCATCCACTAGATGTCAACAGGCAGTGGAAGGTGGAATGGGGTGTCTAGCTTGATCTGAGGTCGAACAAGAGCTCTTGGAATGACGTGACCCCAATTTCCTTTGCCTGCCAAGGCGCGGGAAGGAACCCCAGATTGCCTTCTGAAAAGCTTTCGGTATAGACGGCTAATATCTCCGGCTTTGATTTTATTTGATACATGTGATAATATCATCGTAAAGTATGTTTTTTCAATATAGTTTTATCAGATTATTGAACGTTTATCGGGAGTTTTGGCGTTTTCCGTTCTCTGCGTTTGGTGAAGATGGACATGTTCGCGCCACTTGGCTAGCTAAGGTTGCTAATTCGACAGGCGAAGAGGACATTCTAAAAACAACGATTTATTCTGGACAAAGGACTCCTTGTACAAGATTCTGATGGAAGCTCAGCAAAAGTAGGAACCATTTATGATGTTATTTCGTATTTCTGTGGAAAATGTTTAGTTCTATTTTCCGCCCTCATTGCAGGCGCTGTCTCGCTATAACGTAAGCTGTATGTCGTACTAAAGTTATTTTTAAAAATCTAACACGGCGATTGCATTAAGAACTAGTGTATCTTTCATTTGCTGTACAACATGTATTTTTTAATAAAGTTTATGATGAGTTCTTTGATTAGATTAGGTGACTGTCCAAAATATCTCTGGATAATTTTGTGCAGTTTGGCTACGTATTCACATTGTAAAACCACGATTTGTACCGCTAAATATGCACATTTTCGAACAAAACATATATGTATTGTGTAACATGATGTTATAGGACTTTCATCTGATGAAGTTTGTCAAGGTTAGTGAATAATTTAATATCTTTTGCTGGTTTTTGCAATCGCTACATTCTGCTGCTGATAAATGCGTTTGTGTGGTTGGCTATTGTGGTAAGCTAATATAATGCTATATTGTGTTTTCACTGTAAAACACTTAAAAAATCTGAAATATTGGCTGGATTCACAAGATGTTTATCTTTCATTTGGTGTACACCATGTATTTTTCATAAATGTTTTATGATGAGAATTTAGTTATTTCACGTTGCTCTCTGTAATTATTCTTGCTGCTTCGGTGCTATTTGTGATTGTAGCTGCAATGTAAAACTATGATTTTATACCTCAAATATGCAAATTTTTCGAACAAAACATAAATGTATTGTGTAACATGTTATAAGACTGTCATCTGATGAAGTTGTTTCTTGGTTAGTGACTAATTATATCTATATTTTGTCGGTTTTTTGAAAGCTACCTATGCGGTGGATAAATAGCATTGTGTGTTTGGCTATTGTGGTGAGCTAACATAAATATATATTGTGTTTTCGCTGTAAAACATTTTAAAAATCGGGCATGTTGGCTGGATTCACAAGATGTTTATCTTTCATTTGCTGTGTTGGACTTGTTAATGTGTGGAAGTTAAATATTTCAAAAAAATATTTTTTGAATTTCGCGCTCTGCGAAGGCAGCGGAATGTTGTGGGTGTTCCACTAGCGGAACTCCGGGGCGAGAAAGGTTAATAAAGTACGATAAACACTTTCACGCTGCGCTTTGGTCTCATTCAATTGACGACGGACGTAACAGCAACCCAGAGTTTGTAAGATTCTGGTTGAATGAAACAGACAAGAGTCCCAGCTTACAATAGTCAGAATGTTTAATCACGAGAGTGCTCTAAAATCAAAAATGCAAACACAGTCTTTATAACACACACAAACAAGTTCAAATCTTAAGCTACGCCTTGCTCAGACAGTCTGTGTTTTTCCACTACACAGATACATTGTTTCTTTAATCTGCAACATGTTTCATAATCTTCTGCAAGCCTAACAGTTTCTGCCCTCCACGGGTGGAGACAGAATGTCCTGTAAGGAACACAGTTGTACAACTTGTCTGTCGATAGCTCCTCTTATCATTTGGCAGAGTGTTTTCTATCCAAATCTACTAATAATATGCATATCTTAGCTTCTGGGCCTGAGTAGCAGGCAGTTTACTTTGGACACGCTTTTTTATCCGGATGTGAAAATACTGCCACCTATCCCAGAGAAGTTAATGACTAAATAATACACACTGATACATCCACCGTAATATGGAATCAAAAATGTTACACAAAATCCCCAAAAAACAATACAAGTATTTACATCAGATACTCATCATCGACTGCTCTAAGCCTATATCCAATTATAACTCTTCTTTTTGGGATTTTTATTACAAACTTCATTAAAGGAACAGTCTGTCTAAACATTGAAGATAGTCTCATCTAACATTGGCTCCTCGTAAGTGAAGGAACCAGAATCATCTACTAGGTTTGGAGGCATGTATTCATCATCAGACTGGCCAGAGTTCGGAATCGGTCCGTATCTCACCATCTGTTGCGTCATCGAACTCTCCAGAGTCCTGGAAATGAGACCTCGCATACACGGATTCAAACAACAGCCACATAATACCAACACAGTCATACAGGTGAAGGTTGCCCATAACACAGTGATTATGACATTTTTCCATTTCCCAAACATACTGTCAAACCAATTTGTTAGAGAATTATACACCCCAGAGTGGTTAAACCAGCCAGGGCCTTGGTCACTGATCCGTCTGGAGCTGTGTTATCAGGGATGAAAGTACAACATTCCGATCCAAATATCACACACACCCCACCCTTCTCAGCCAGTAGCATATCCAATGCTATTCTATTCTGCCATACCATCAAACTAGTTGCAGCTGTTTGTTCTGCTAACCCTTTTATCACATCTCTAGTATAGTTGATGAAACGCTGTTGGTTATAGTAGATATCATTTATCCAATCTACATTTTTATTGAGACTTGACCACCAGAAGATGCTTGATTCCAATCCAGCCAATATCTGATTCCTAGCTTTGAATTCATCAGGCACCCCCCTTGGAACCCCAATGCTATCAATGTAAACTCTATTGTCAAAGGACCCTGACGGAGCACTCCTTCTCTCTCTTCTACCTGGCGCTAGGTCTTTGTGTTTGATAAGGGTGAAGGGCATCCCTAACTGTACTAATGCACAAATACCGGTCCAATTTGTAGGCAGGTTAGGCCACAGCTTCATACCTCCACACAACCATCAGACATCTGCTCTAGGCCTTTTTATCTTACTAAAGTCCTCGGAACCCACCACCCAGTCAGGTCCCTCATTGTCCCGTCGGTTGTAACATTCTCTGTCCTATTGCATGTTCTTACTTCCCCTACGTCCCGACTGTGTGTGTTGTATCGAGCCATACAATAATAGTTTCCTCCTGCAACTGTGAAAGGGGGAAGTCTGGATGTAATGGGCACATGGGGATACAGATAATGCAGTTCAGTGCAACTGTCATTGTCTGGCTTTCCTGCCTTCATGAACAGCTTTACCATTGTCTACTGAGGTTTGGCTGTGGCGCAGGCATAACATTCTACTTTTGCTACTGATCTAGCTGTATACTGAATCCATTCCAACCATAGGTTGGAATCCCCAAACCCAGTTTCCACCTCAATCACTTCCTTAAGATCTTTCGTCTGAACTATCCGCACCGGTCCTTGGCTCTGGATGACTACACGGGTAATATCCGTTTTGTCAGGGGAACTGCTTGGATTCTGGCTGGCCGTAGAACTATCACCGGCTCTAACCTCTGCTACCCGTAATGGTACCGTAGTGTCGACCGAAACCTGGTCAAAACCAACATAACATAACCCTAGATGCTCTTTCTTTACGTTTTTAATGGTAATTCGTACCTTTATGCAATACCTCCCTCGCTCTGGATTGCAGTCAAAAACTCTCACCTTTACTATACTCCATCTGCTTCCATATTGGGAGTGTGAATTTACATAGCTCTCTCTCTCTGTGTGAGCTATGACCTGCTTCCATGAATTACACGGAGACCTGCACAGATATCTTCCATAAAGGCTCATAGTTCTAGACTGCCAAGGGGTCAGAGACTCCATTTGGTCTACATAGAACTCAACTGAGACATCCTTCCCTAGCTCTACTCTCACTTTCTTTTTACCCAGATTAAGTGACCTTTTGTACTTTGGTAATACAAAATCCTCATCTTCTACACTATGGGTCAAGTTACCACCTTCTGCCTTCTCGGGTGGGTCATGGTGTATTAGGAATATGGCTCCCACAATCAGACAGCTCAGACCGACCAGCACTCCTGTAAAGCCCCACCCCTTCCCGGAGAACATATCGCTGTTGAATCTGCAGACGTGTTGCTGTGCGTTTTGCTGCCAACTTTACTTTACTTTGCTAGCTGACAACTTTACGTTTTTTGTTTTGTTTTTGTTTTTAATTACCGTTTATATTTTTAGTTTTTCCATCGCAACTTTTTTCCCTCATTCAACTTTTTCACTCCGGACGCTTTATCTGGACATGGTTCGTCAACACCTTCAACAGCCGAAGCTAAGTAGTAACATTAACATGATGTCTTCTAATTGCAGTCGCTGTACACATAATATACAGGAGAACGATCGCCTTACGGCGAGAATAGCTGTGCTACAAGCCCAGCTTCAGACGCAATCGTTAGGCAAGGGTTATTTCAGTGTAGGAAAGGAAGAAACAGCGTCTGTGCCACCAGTAAGTACAGATAGTAACGTTAGTATAAATCCCCCCGCACAGTCCCCGCAGCCGGACAACTTTCTCATGGCTTCTGGAGGGAAATGCTGTTGGAATGCTCAACCGGTGTCGCTCATTCAGCCGACAGAAACTTTCAACCGGTTTTCCCCATTATGTAGCGAGTCGGAGTCTGAGTCTGAGTCTTCTCTTGTCTCTACTCCTCCCGTTACGGGGTCTGAGACGCCGAAGGCTCCCACCATTAGCTCTGACAAATTGAAAACCCTAGTCATTGGCGACTCCATTACCCGCAGTATTAGACTTAAAACGAATCACCCAGCGATCATACACTGTTTACCAGGGGGCAGGGCTACCGACGTTAAGGCTAATCTAAAGATGGTGCTGGCTAAAGCTAAATCTGGCGAGTGTAGAGAGTATAGAGATATTGTTATCCACGTCGGCACCAACGATGTTAGGATGAAACAGTCAGAGGTCACCAAGTGCAACATAGCTTCAGCGTGTAAATCAGCTAGAAAGATGTGTCGGCATCGAGTAATTGTCTCTGGCCCCCTCCCAGTTAGGGGGAGTGACGAGCTCTACAGCAGAGTCTCAGCACTCAATCGCTGGTTGAAAACTGTTTTCTGCCCCTCCCAAAAGATAGAATTTGTAGATAATTGGCCCTCTTTCTGGGACTCACCCACAAACAGGACCAAGCCTGACCTGCTGAGGAGTGACGGACTCCATCCTAGCTGGAGGGGTGCTCTCATCTTATCTACCAACATAGATAGGGCTCTAACTCCTCTAGCCCCACAATGAAATAGGGTGCAGGCCAGGCAGCAGGCTGTTAGCCAACCTGCCAGCTTAGTGGAGTCTGCCAATAGCACAGTCAGTGTAGTCAGCTCAGCCATACCCATTGAGACTGTGTCTGTGCCTCGACCTAGGTTGGGCAAAACTAAACATGGCGGTGTTCGCCTTAGCAATCTTATTAGGATAAAGACCTCCTCCATTCCTGCCATTATTGAAAGAGATCGTGATACCTCACATCTCAAAATAGGGTTACTTAATGTTAGATCCCTCACTTCAAAGGCAGTCATAGTCAATGAACTAATCACTGATCATAATCTTGATGTGATTGGCCTGACTGAAACATGGCTTAAGCCTGATGAATTTACTGTGTTAAATGAGGCCTCACCTCCTGGTTACACTAGTGACCATATCCCCCGTGCATCCCGCAAAGGCGGAGGTGTTGCTAACATTTACGATAGCAAATTTCAATTTACAAAAAAAAAAATGGCGTTTTCGTCTTTTGAGCTTCTAGTCATGAAATCTATGCAGCCTACTCAATCACTTTTTATAGCTACTGTTTACAGGCCTCCTGGGCCATATACAGCGTTCCTCTCTGAGTTTCCTGAATTCCTATCAGACCTTGTAGTCATAGCAGATCATATTCTAATTTTTGGTGATTTTAATATTCACATGGAGAAGTCCACAGACCCACTCCAAAAGTCTTTCGGAGCCATCATCGACTCAGTGGGTTTTGTCCAACATGTCTCTGGACCTACTCACTGCCACAGTCATACTCTGGACCTAGTTTTGTCCCATGGAATAAATGTTGTAGATCTTAATGTTTTTCCACATAATCCTGGACTATCGGACCACCATTTTATTACGTTTGCAATCGCAACAAATAATCTGCTCAGACCCCAACCAAGGAGCATCAAAAGTCGTGCTATAAATTCTCAGACAACACAAAAATTCCTTGATGCCCTTCCAGACTCCTTCTGCCTACCCAAGGACGTCAGAGGACAAAAATCAGTTAACCACTTAACTGAGGAACTCAATTTAACCTTGCGCAATACCCTAGATGCAGTTGCACCCCTAAAAACGAAAAACATTTGTCATAAGAAACTAGCTCCCTGGTATACAGAAAATACCCGAGCTTTGAAGCAAGCTTCCAGGAAATTGGAACGGAAATGGCGCCACACCAAACTGGAAGTCTTCCGACTAGCTTGGAAAGACAGTACCGTGCAGTACCGAAGAGCCCTCACTGCTGCTCGATCATCCTACTTTTCCAACTTAATCGAGGAAAATAAGAACAATCCAAAATTTCTTTTTGATACTGTTGCAAAGCTAACTAAAAAGCAGCATTCCCCAAGAGAGGATGGCTTTCACTTCAGCAGTAATAAATTCATGAACTTCTTTGAGGAAAAGATCATGACCATTAGAAAGCAAATTACGGACTCCTCTTTGAATCTGCGTATTCCTCCAGGGCTTAGCTGTCCTGGATCTGCACAGCTCTGCGAGGGCCTGGGATCGGGAGAGACACTTAAGTGTTTTAGTACTATATCTCTTGACACAATGATGAAAATAATCATGGCCTCTAAACCTTCAAGCTGCATACTGGATCCTATTCCTACTAAACTGCTGAAGGAGCTGCTTCCTGTGCTTGGCCCTCCTATGTTGAACATAATAAACAGCTCTCTATCCACCGGATGTGTACCAAACTCACTAAAAGTGGCAGTGATAAAGCCTCTCTTGAAAAAGCCAAACCTTGACCCGGAAAATATAAAAAAACTATCGGCCTATATCGAATCTTCCATTCCTCTCAAAAATTTTAGAAAAAGCTGTTGCGCAGCAACTCACTGCCTTTCTGAAGACAAACAATGTATACGAAATGCTTCAGTCTGGTTTTAGACCCCATCATAGCACTGAGACTGCACTTGTGAAGGTGGTAAATGACCTTTTAATGGCGTCAGACCGAGGCTCTGCATCTGTCCTCGTGCTACTAGACCTTAGTGCTGCCTTTGACACCATCGATCACCACATTCTTTTGGAGAGACTGGAAACCCAAATTGGTCTACACGGACAAGTTCTGGCCTGGTTTAGATCTTACCTGTCGGAAAGATATCAGTTTGTCTCTGTGAATGGTCTGTCCTCTGACAAATCAACTGTACATTTCGGTGTTCCTCAAGGTTCCGTTTTAGGACCACTATTGTTTTCACTATATATTTTACCTCTTGGGGATGTTATTCGAAAACATAATGTTAACTTTCACTGCTATGCGGATGACACACAGCTGTACATTTCAATGAAACATGGTGAAGCCCCAAAATTGCCCTCGCTAGAAGCCTGTGTTTCAGACATAAGGAAGTGGATGGCTGAAAACTTTCTACTTTTAAACTCGGACAAAACAGAGATGCTTGTTCTAGGTCCCAAGAAACAAAGAGATCTTCTGTTAAATCTGACAATTCATCTTGATGGTTGTAAAGTCGTCTCAAATAAAACTGTGAAGGACCTCGGCGTTACTCTTGACCCTGATCTCTCTTTTGACGAACATATCAAGACTGTTTCAAGGACAGCTTTTTTCCATCTACGTAACATTGCAAAAATCAGAAATTTTCTGTCCAAAAATGATGCAGAACAATTAATCCATGCATTTGTTACTTCTAGGTTAGACTACTGCAATGCTCTACTTTCCGGCTACCCGGATAAAGCACTAAATAAACTTCAGTTAGTGCTAAATACGGCTGCTAGAATCCTGACTAGAACCAAGAAATTTGATCATATTACTCCAGTGCTAGCTTCCCTACACTGGCTTCCTGTTAAGGCAAGGGCTGATTTCAAGGTTTTACTGTTAACCTATAAAGCGTTACATGGGCTTGCTCCTACCTATCTTTCCGAGTTGGTCCTGCCGTACATACCAATACGTACGCTACGGTCACAAGACGCAGGCCTCCTAATTGTCCCTAGAATTTCTAAGCAAACAGCGGGAGGCAGGGCTTTCTCCTATAGATCTCCATTTTTATGGAACAGTCTGCCTACCCATGTGAGAGACGCAGACTCGGTCTCAACCTTTAAGTCTTTACTGAAGACTTATCTCTTCAGTAGGTCATATGATTGAGTGTAGTCTGGCCCAGGAGTGTGAAGGTGAACGGAAAGGCTCTGGAGCAACGAACCGCACTTGCTGTCTCTGCCAGGCCGGTTCCCCTCTCTCCACTGGGATTCTCTGCCTCTAACCCTGTTACAGGGGCTGAGTCACTGGCTTGCTGGTGCTCTTTCATGCCGTCCCTAGGAGGGGTGCGTCACTTGAGTGGGTTGAGTTACTGACGTGATCTTCCTGTCTGGGTTGGCGCCCCCCCTTGGTTTGTGCTGTGGTGGAGACCTTTGTGGGCTATACTCGGCCTTGTCTCAGGATTGTAAGTTGGTGGTTGAGGATATCCCTCTAGTGGTGCGGGGGCTGTGCTTTGGCAAAGTGGGTGGGGTTATATCCTTCCTGTTTGGCCCTGTCCGGGGGTTTCTTCGGATGGGGCCACAGTGTCTCCTGACCGCTCCTGTCTCAGCCTCCAGTATTTATGCTGCAGTAGTTTATGTGTCAGGGGGCTAGGGTCAGTTGGTTATACCTGGAGTACTTCTCCTGTCTTATCCAGTGTCCTGTGTGAATTTAAGTATGCTCTCTCTAATTCTCTCGTTCTCTCTTTCTCTCTGAGAACCTGAGCCCTAGGACCATACGTCAGGACTACCGGGCATGCTGACACCTTGCTGTCCCCAGTCCGCCTGGCCTTGCTGCTATTCCAGTTTCAACTGTTCTGCCTGCGGTTACGAAACCCCTACCTGTCCCAGACCTGCTGTTTTCAACTCTTAATGATCGGCTATGAAAAGCCAACTGAGATTTATTCCTGATTATTATTTGACCATGCTTGTCATTTATGAACATTTTGAAAATCTTGGCTCTCTCTAATTTTCTCCTTCTCTCTTTCTTTCTCTCGGAGGACCTGAGCCCTAGGACCATACGTCGGGACTACCGGCCGTGGTGACTCCTTGCTGTCCCCAGTCCGCCTGGCCTTGCTGCTATTCCAGTTTCAACTGTTCTGCCTGCGGTTATGGAACCCCTACCTGTCCCAGACCTGCTGTTTTCAACTCTTAATGATCGGCTATGAAAAGCCAACTGAGATTTATTCCTGATTATTATTTGACCATGCTTGTCATTTATGAACATTTTGAAAATCTTGGCTCTCTCTAATTTTCTCCTTCTCTCTTTCTTTCTCTCGGAGGACCTGGGCCCTAGGACCATGCGTCGGGACTGCCGCCCGTGGTGACTCCTTGCTGTCCCCAGTCCGCCTGGCCTTGCTGCTATTCCAGTTTCAGCTGTTCTGCCTGCGGTTATGGAACCGCCACCTGTCCCAGACCTGTTGTTTTTCAACTCTTAATGATCAGCTATGAAAAGCCAACTGAAAATTATTCATGATTATTATTTGACCATGCTTGTCACTTATGAACATTTTTGAACATCTTGGCATAGTTCTGTTATAATCTCCACCCGGCACAGCCAGAAGAGGACTGGCCACCCCTCATAGCCTGGTTCCTCTCTAGGTTTCTTCCTAGGTTTTGGCCTTTCTAGGGAGTTTTTCCTAGCCACCGTGCTTCTACACCTGCATTACTAGCTGTTTGGGGTTTTAGGCTGGGTTTCTGTACAGCACTTCGAGATATTAGCTGATGTACGAAGGGCTATATAAAATAAAATTGATTGATTGATTGATTGATCATCAGCTAGAGGCCAACCCACACTTTCACTTCTATGAATGCACACAGGGAGGATGGGGCGGGTTAGGGAAGCCTCGTTAGAAAGGTAACCCCCGAATCTTATTATATTCGGTTCTTCTCCTAACTCTGTGATTTTTCGACAGTGTCAGTGTGTCTTACCCTCCCGCAATGTGTGATATGAACCCAGGTAGCTTTTTCAGCTATTCTCACCGCGAAGGCTGTCACCAGGAGTACTTGGTATGGCCCCTCCCACCGTGGCTGCTTCCAGTCCTTTTTCTTTAGTGATTGGACCAAGACCCAGTCTCCTGGCCAAATCTTGTGTGTAACCTCCTTCTGTAGTTCTCCTGTTGGGCATAAAATCTTGGACATACGGGTGTGGTTATTTAAAAAAAAAGTTATTTGTGATCCCGTATGCTACAAAGTGCTTTCTTATTATTTCCACCATCCCCCCAGTTGATACATGGCTCTGCCCATGTATCACTATTGCTGCATATCTAAACAATGACTTAGGTGGTATGGGCAACTTATCCTTGTTCCAAATCTCTTCTGAATCCCTCTATTCCTGTTTTAGGATGTGCAACTCCTTCTTATGCCCTTGCTACATTCCTCTGTGTCAATGCCCTATAGACTTCTATCGTGTCTGGTTATGCTCCGTCCCCAACTCTGGGGTTGGGTAAGGTTATGAGTGGGAATTGGGGTATCTTCTCATCATCATCTAACTATTGTGTCACTTCTATCTTCTCTCAATCCTGGCTTATTATGAGATTCTAACCTTTGTAATGCTCCAGGTCTCCTGCTCCTCACTCCCAGTCTCTCCCTCTCATTCCCCTCAAATTCCTTCTGCTCTCTCTCCCTTTTTATTTGCTTTTCTTTCTCGATTATTTACGTAAAAAAATACCTAAAGTTGTATTACAAAAGTAGTTTGAAATGTTTTGGCAAAGTTTACAGGTAACCTTTGAGATATTTTGTAGCCACGTTTGAGCAAGTTGGAACCAGTGTTTTTCTGGATCAAACGCGCCAAATAAATGGACATTTTGGATATATATCGACGGAATTAATCGAACAAAAGGACCATTTGTGATGTTTATGGGACATATTGGAGTGCCAACAACAGAAGCTCGTCAAAGGTAAGGCATGAATTATATTTTTATTTCTGTGTTTTGTGTTGCGCCTGCAGGGTTGAAATATGCTTCTCTCTCTTTGTTTACAATGTTGCTATCCTCAGAAAATAGCATAGTTTGCTTTCGCCGAAAAGCCTATTTGAAATCTGACATGTTGGCTGGATTCACAACCAGTGTAGCTTTAATTTGGTATCTGTCATGTATGATTTAATGAAAGTTAGATTTTTATAGTATTTTATTTGAATTTGGCGCGCTGCATTTTCTCTGGCTTTTGGCCAAGTGAGACAGTAGCGTCCCACCTAACCTCAGATTTTTGGATATAAATATGAACTTTACCGAACAAAACATACATTTATTGTGTAACATGAAGTCCTATTAGTGTCATCTGATGAAGATCATCAAAGGTTAGTGATTCATTTTAACTCTATTTCTGCTTTTTGTTACTCCTCTCTTTGGCTGGGAAAATGGTTGTGTTTTTCGGTGGCTATGTACTGACCTAACATAATCGCAAGGTGTGCTTTCGCCGTAAGTCCTTTTTGAAATCAGACACTTTGGCTGGATTAACGAGAAGTTTATCTTTAAAGAGAGCGGAAAATAAGATATTGAAAACTACCGTGGACTCCCTAAAAGACACTACAGAGAGGCATCGGAATGATAATAAAACAATGAAAGCTGAATTACTTGATCTAAAGTGCAGAAATATGAAAAATAATAGGGAGTAAAGGAGGATGAAAACGAAAACAATCAGTCAACAGAGGAAAAAGTCAAGGTGTTCTTGAAAAGATGTCTCTTGAAAAGATGAAGGACGAAGAGGTGGAAACAATTGATTTTCAAAGAGCTCACCGTTTTGGTGGCAGAGCAGAGGGAAGGCCCCGTCCGATTGTAGCTATGCTAACCCACTACAAAATGAAAATGGCCTTGTTACAACAGAGTAGGGAATTAAAGAACACCCCATTCTCTATTAAGGAACAATTTCCTCATGAAATAGTGGAGAGACGACGTGCCCTGTACCTCACTTTCAAAAGGCTCCGAGCAGAGAAGCAGAATGTTCGTCTAGTGGTTGATAAATTATATGTAAATAATCAAATATTCAAGGACTCGAAGATTTCAACGTGGCTGTGAGTGTAGCTACCTCCTGTTTAAGTGGTCCCCGATACATATTTGCACGGCATTACACAGTACAAATATGGATTCATTGGTTTTTTACAAAAGCATTTTTTTTTTGCATGAACAACTTTTTTTTGTTTTTAATTCATGCATTATGGAATCGTGGACTTAAAATAAGGTTGGATTTATGGTAATGCAGAATGGGTGCAATGAACTTATCCTTTTTCTATTTAGGCAATATGGAACTTTGGACTGTATGGACGTAATATCAGCTTTTGATTTAGGGGAAAGCGAGGATGGGTAAGGCTGACCTTTTTTTTCTTTATGATTTTTTAATCTATTTAATTAGAGATTGTACATTAGAAATACCAAGGTAGTTTTTTTTGTTTAATATGATATGTCCTAATTGTAAAGGTTGGGTATATTATGACTTAAAAGCTGTTATATAGTGCGGCCCTTGTTCGTCGATGTGAATCGGAATGATTCTCTTTTAAGATAATAAATATGAATAGATGTATTATAGGGCTAGGATAAAGGATTATATAATTAAAAACCTGCCTAGGTTCTCTATTGGAATAGGCCTATACGATCCTAAAATAATTGCTATTACACTTTTACATTTAAAAAATACATCTCAATATGAAAAAATGTAAAGGATGATTTTTCTTCCGATACACATTGTCAACAGGGTTGTTTGTCAACAGGGTTGTTGTCTCTAGTGTGTGTGGGCTGGTTAACACTGGGATAAAGTGATTAAAGTTAACTGTAGAACTAATACAATAATTGGCTTATGGAAGCACTTCTCTAAGCAAGAGAAAGGTATATTATGTATTTCTATATAAGTAATTCATTCTACCTTTTATATTCTCGATCCTAATGATATAGGCCTAGGTGTAAAACGGCCTAGGTGTAAAACGGCCGAGGTGATAGAGCAACGACCCTGGAATAAAAAACATCATGTTTAGGGTGGAGAGAGGGATGGTTTTACAAGTTTATTCGCTTTGGATTGTCAGTACTGCATGTGTTCTTGGCTGTCGTGCCGTGGCTGTGTCGGAATCAATTGTGAGTTGAACTTGAGTATGCCTTCCCATAAGAGAGTGCCCGGGTTGGCTTGCGGTCGGCTCTGGCACAGCCATGGCACGATACAACAGGATATAATGTGATGCCTTAGACAAATTTATACTTGCTTTCATTAGCGGCCGTTACAATCTATGTTCCTTTTTCCTTCTTCCTTTTGTTGTCGGAATACAACAGGATATAATGAGGACTACATGAAATATGTCTTGCATGTAATGGACCTAAAAAAGGACTGGTCTTGCGATATGTTCACGTTGTTTTCTCTTCTTTTTCTTCTACGAACAATTGAATCCAATGAAGTGAGCAGGCTGGGCTGACATGCTTATAGCCTTGCTAGGACTTTTAAAAATGAGCATGCATGTATAAGATTGTGCCGTTGTTATTTATATTAATATTATCTATTATTGTTACTATTTTTTTTCTAACTGTTTTCCATGTTATTTGGTTAGTTCTCTTAGGCATCCTCATAGATAATTATGTTATAATGGCACTGCCCATATTTCCCTCTGGCCAACGCCAATTGGCGGCCAAGGGTTTGCCTTAGGGTGCAAAGGTGCGTCATGAGTCAGGGAGATGGTCTTAGTGACAACAGACCTAGATATGGGGGGAGGTTTTAGTAGGTGGGATATTAGGACAATTGGAGGTTTACAAAGTTGCAGATACAGTATGCTTAACAATGCACATTTTTATGGTACAGCCATATGGCCACTTAATCATCATGGTGCTTTTAATGGTACGTTTACAAACACTGGTTGTGGTAAGTATAATTGAAACTTGGGTATCATTATGGTAAATGGGGAAATAAGTATAGCCAGTTATAATTGTAATGGCTTAGCAGATCATAAAAAAAGAAGATCCATTTTTACATGGCTAAAAGAGAAAGAATAGAATATATATTGTTTACAGGGAACTCATTCTACAAATATAGATGAGGTTTGGTGGAAAAAGGACTGGGAGGGAGAAATATATTTTTGTCATGGTCAAAGAAACTCAAAAGGTGTGATTATACTAATTAATGCACATTTTCATCCGATTGTGCAAACTGTGCAAACAGATCCGCAAGGAAGATGGATTATTTTAATATGCTATTGTACCAAAAACAGATCTGGCTAATTAATCTATATGGGCCAAATAATGATGATCCACACTTTTTTGAAAATATATATAATTATCGTTTGAGCTCACAAGCAACAAAATAATCTATTTGTCACGCCCTGACCTTAGAGAGCCTTTTTTATTCTCTATTTGGTTAGGTCAGGGTGTGACTTGGGTGGGCAAATGTATGTGTTCTATTTCTTTGTTGGCCGGGTATGGTTCCCAATCAGAGGCAGCTGTCTATCGTTGTCTCTGATTGGGGATCATACTTAGGCAGCCTGTTTTCCACTTGAGTTTTTGTGGGGTCTTGTTTTTGCACAGTTACTAGGTAGCCTGCAGAACGTTACGTTCGTTTATAATTTGTTGTTTTTTTGGTGTTCATCAATAAAGAAAGATGTACGCTTACGACGCTGCGCCTTGGTCTCATTCCAACAACGGACGTAACACTATTATTATGGTGGGAGATTATAATATGGTTTTAAGTACCTCAATGGATCGTAAAGGAAATCATTCTACAAACTATCACCTTCAAGCACTTAACCTCTCTTGGGCACGTGAGACGGTAGCGTCCCACCTCTTCAACAGCCAGTGAAATTGCTGGGCGCCAAATTCAAATACAGAAATACTCATTATAAAAATTCAGGAAACAAAACATATTTTATATAGGTTTAAAGATTAACTTCTTGTGAATCCAACCACGGTGTCAGATTTAAAAAATGCTTTACGGCGAAAGCATACATTACGATTATGAGAACATAGCCCACAAGACAAATCATTACAAACAGTAGCCAGCCAGATAGAACAGTTACACAATTTAGAAATAGAGATAAAATTAATCCCTTACCTTTGATGATATTCATATGGTTGCACTCAGCAGACATTAATTTACTCAATAAATGTTCCTCTTGTTCGATAAAGTCTCTTTATACCCAAAAACCTCAGTTTTGTTCGCTCGTTTTCTTCAGTAATCCACAGGCTCAAACGCAGTCAAAACAGGAAGACAAAAAAAATCTAAATTGTATCCGTAAAGTTCATAGAAACATGTCAAACGATGTTTATATTCAAACCTCAGGTTGTTTTTAGCCTACATAATCGATACTATTTCAACCGGACAATAACTTCGTCAATTTAAAATGTAAACAAGAAACGCACTCTCTCGGTTGTGCGCAAGAAAAAGCTCAGTGAAACTTTAGGGTCCACTCATTCAGACTGCTCTTACTTCCTCACTTTTCAGAATACAAGACTGAAACACTTTCTAAAGACTGTTGACATCTAGTGGAAGGCATAGAAACTGCAAGTTGAGTCCTAAGTCAAGGGATACTGTAATGGCATTGAATAGAAACTACAAACCCCCAAAAAAACGACTTCTTGAATGGATTTTTCTCAGGTTTTCGCCTGCCAAATCAATCCTGTTAAACTCACAGACACTATTATAACAGTTTTGGAAACTTTGGAGTGTTTTCTATCAAAATCTACCAGTTACATGCATATCATATCTTCTGGGCCCGAGAAACAGGCCGTTTAATTTGGGCATGCATTTCATCCAAAATTCTGAATGCTGCCCCCTACCCTAGAGATGTTAAGGAGATTACAAAGATCATGGATACATTAGAAATAGTGGATATATGGAGGTTGAAAAACCTCAACCTAGTGAGATATACATGGAGGAGGCTTAATCAAGCTAGCCGTCTTGATTACTTCCTAATCTCGTTCCTGCTAGCATCAAACGTTTTAAAAAGTATTAATAGGACACCGAATGCGATCGGACCACCATCTAATTGGCCTCCATGTAACTCTTACAGAATTTCCACATGTACGGGGATATTGGAAAGTTAATCAAAGCCTATTAGATGACAGTTTGTTCTTAACTAAGACAAAATAAATCATAATTTCCTTTTTTTGTACAACATAGGTACAGCAGATCCCCTTATTTTATGGGACACTTTCAAATGTACTTTAATAGGCCATTCAATATAATACTCATCATTAAAACAAAAGTAGTATAGGTCAAAAGAGATTAGACTAATAAAGGAAATAGAGGAAGTAACAGCGCAGGTAGATGGTAATGGAAACTGTATTATAGAGGCACAAAGTAGGTTAGAGTACAAAAAATGGAGGTACTTATTCAAGAATGATCAAGTGTAATGTATTACAAAAATAAAGCGAATTGGATGGAAAATTAGGAAAAATGCACACATTTTCTCTTGAATCTTCAACACAGAAATTCAACCAAAAAGAATTTGCAGAAACTCGTTACAAATGATGGAGTTATTCATGATTCCCCAAATTAGATTTCGAAAGAGGAAGCAAAATATTTTAAGCGTATGTTTTCTTTTCAGTCTCCTCCATTTCCACTGAATGATGTTAACTGGAAGGATTTCTTTCCTAATAATAATAATAATGTAAAATTAACAAATTTACAGAAAGACCGGTGTGAAGGCCAACTTACAGAAGAGGAACTTTTTGAGGCAATAAAATCTTTTCAGTCTGGGAAAACACCAGGGCTTGACGGTATACCAGTAGAGGTATATCAGACCTTTTTTGATGTACTCAAAGATCCATTATTAGCATGTTTTAATTATTCTTATACAAATGGTAGACTTTCAGGTACTCAACAAGAAGGTCTGATTTCATTACTACTTAAACAGGACCCAGGTTGTAAGTATAAAGATCCAATCCATTTAAAAAACCTCTAACACTTCAATGTTGTGATGCGAAAATCCTGGCGAAATGCATAGCATATAGAATAAAAAAGGTTATACCAGATATTGTTCTTCCTGATCAGACAGGTTTTTTACATGGAGGATATATTGGAGATAATATACGTCAATTACTTGACACAATTGGACATTATGAAACATTGAAGATACCAGGTCTGGTCTTCATAGCAGATTTTGAAAAGGCGTTTGATAAAGTACGATTAGAATTCATATATAAATGCCTGGAATACTTTAATTTTGGTGAATGTCTTATACATTGGGTTAAAGTTATGTAGAGCAACCCCAGATGTAAAATGGTAAACAATGGTTACTTCTCAGAAAGTATTGCGCTTTTAAGAGGAGTAAAACAAGGCTGTCCGTTGTCTCCATATCTATTTATTATGGCCATTGAAATGCTTGCTAATAAAATTAGATCCAACAAGAACATCAAGGGGTTATAAATCCAAGGGATAAAAACATAAGTGTCTGGATCCCTGCACAGTCTCATTGAAGATCTTGATCACTTTTATAGCCTCTCTGGATTAAAACCTAATTATGACAAATGTACCATATTACGTATTGGAACATTAAAAAAATACAGTGTTTACACTACCTTGTAGTTTACCAATAAAATGGGTGGATGGTGAAGTAGACATACTTGGCATTCACATCTCAAAAAATATAAATTAACTTACCACAATTAATTTCAATAGAAAGTTAGAAAAAATAGATAAGATTTTGCAACAATGGAGAGGTAAATACTTGTCTATTTATGGCAAAATAACATTGATTAACTCTTTGGTCCTATCACAGTTTAATTACTTACTAATGGCATTGCCTTCTCCAGATGATTCGTATTTAAAATCATATGAATAAAAAATATTTCATTTTATTTGTAATGCCAAGCCAGACAAAATTAAACGTGCATATTTATATAATGAATATGAGTTTTGGGGGCTAAAATTATTAAATATTAAAGCCTTAAACCTCTCACTAAAAGCTTCACTCATACATAAGTTATACTTAAACCCAAAATGGTTCTCCAGTAGATTATTAAGAAAAGCTCATCCTTTGTTCAAAAATGGCTTGTTTGCCTTCATATAGATTCTCATACTTCTCATTTCCGACTAATTGAAAATGAAATTTTGTTTAAAGTATCGCCCTTTCTTAAAGAAGCCATACAAAAGCTGGTTACAATTTCAGTTTTATCCTCCAGAATAGATAGAACAAATATTTCAACAAATGTTATGGTTAAACTCAAATATATTGATTAATAAAAAAAACATTCTGGATTTATGGATTATGGATTTGTTTTTTGTTTTTTAATTATATTTATTAATGATATTATGAATAGAAATGGAGGAGTTATGTCACATATGCAGTTATCAAAAATATGGGAATATCTGTGTCACACATGTCGTCTGGAGAAGGAGAGGAGGACCAAGGTGCAGCGTTGTAAGTGTTCATTATTTTAATTAAAATATGAAACACTTGACAAAACAACAAAAACGATAAACGAACAGTCCTGTAAGGTGAACACACAAAACAGAAAACAACCACCCACAAACACAGGTGGGAACAGGCTACCTAAGTATGATTTTCAATCAGAGTCAACGATAGACGGCTGCCTCTGATTGAGAACCATACCAGGCCAAACACATAGAAATAAAAACAAGGACAACATAGAACACCAGACATAGAATGCCCACCCAAACTCACACCCTGACCAACCAAAATAGAGACATAAAAAGGATCTCTACGGTCCGGGCGTGACAATCTGCTCAAGCCAATCTTACAACCAACTGATTGTAGCACTACCACAAAAATGGAGGAGGCAAGAGGAAAAGGGAGAAGGTAGGGAATTTGTTTGCCTGCCCTATATTAAAGATGCAAATTGGCTGAAAGGAACTGGCATAAATAGAAAAATATACCAGTTTCATCTGAGGCCAAAAATGTTGACAGCTGCGCCATACAGGTTGCAAAATAAATGGGAGGAGATTTTCGATGTACCAATTCCATGGCACATGGTTTATGAACTGCTGCAAAAAACTACACTTGACTCAACACTCAACACAATAAAATTCTTGCCACCAACAGAATGCTATATATATGGGGCATACAACAATCTCAGCTCTGTAGATTTTGTTGCGAAGAGACAGAATCAATAGATCTCTTATTCTGGTATTGCCCCAATGTAGTTTGTTTCTGGTCTCAGGTTCAGGAATGGTTAAAAAATAACAACATGCACTTAAAATTAACCTTACAAATAGCAGTGTTGGGAAATCTGGAAAGCCATAGCCAATCAATAAATGATATAATTATACTCGTAGGAAAGGTTTTCATCTTTAGCTCACAATCTCTGGATAATATACGATTAGAAAGATACAAAAATGTTGTAAAACATCACAGCACAATTGAAAAATATATGGCACATGGAAACCAAACAAGGGCGGTCTATGATGATAGGTGGGAAGGGCTGAGAGTGGCTGAGGGTTGGGATTAAAGAGTTTGTTTGGTAATGTATTGTTGTTATATGTAAAAGTAAAATGTATATGTAAAATGTGTATGTAAAATGTATAGGTAAAGTGTATGTATATGTAGCAAAAAAGCTGTAAAAAACGAAGATATTTGTCATCCGAATTGGGGGTTGGGTGGAGGGGTTAAAAAAATAACCTGTCTGATCAGGATGAATAATATCCGACATCACCTTTTTCATTATAGGTGCCATGCATCATATCTTTATCCCTCTCTGTCATGGATGCAATCATACTCCAGAATTTTCTTCATCTCCTTCTCATACTCTGCTTCCACCGGGCATTCCACTGATTTTAAAACTCGGTCAACTTTGTCCATGACAACAACACTGTTGATCGCTGTTTCTTCCCCATCACTGTCATCAGAAGACTCCACAATGTATTGTTCAATTAAAATGTTTTTACATGAGTCAGTGATTTCCTCATTGTCTGATTCATTTTTCCACTGATCTTTATCGACATTGCCTGCTAAATTCAGGGCAGTAATATTGTTGAGAGCAGTACCAATACTTTTGCAGTTCTCCATGGCTACTATAGCCACGTTAGCAAGATTATCTATGCATACTGAGCAGCTCATGTCATAGACAGAAGCATGCTACATGGCAGACCAATTATAATGTATCTCTCAGCATGTCCAGCCCATCCATAATCTCAGCCAATCATGGCTAGCAGGAATGTTCCTGTCATTTTCCATGGCTAAACCAACTAGTCTTTAACAATTGAATTCGTATTTACAGATGACATACAAGTTTGTTATCAAGGCACATGAAAGTTAATATGTTCCAGAACTAATTTCTTCCCCCAAAAAACGTTCAAATGCCTCTCCTGTGAAGTAGTGACATGCAACATACGCCTAGATTCCTGAAACGGGTCACATTTTCAAGCCAGGTGTGGTGTTGATAGAATGGGCCACTGGTAAGAATGGGTTAACTGGTTTGGTCATGACCGAATGAAAGGATGCAAAATCAATATGAAGGAAAAATAAGAAAATGACATGCCTCTCCAGTTGGGAGATCTAATCTCCAATATCCATTTACAACACTGGGGCACGCTTTAGCAATTATAGACCCGTACCACCGGTACGTTTTCCTTTATACCCTGTAGAAATGATCCTGAAACACTTTCAATAAAGATTCTGTTGATATTCTATTATAAGAAAATATTGAAAATAGGGCGCATGATAGAACCTGTACATTGACATAAAGTCACATAGTAGTATAGGCTTTCTTACACATTAACACTTCAAAAGAATACATGCAGTGCAATTATTTTCATTCATTATTTTACTCTATTAGTTTTTTGGGGGTGGCTCAAAATTAAATTCAAATATTGCTCTTTGCAAGGTTAGCTGGTCACATTAATAAACATTGACATGCATGCATTAAAACCATGGCACATTCCAATCCAAGAATTTTGTCTCTCTTTAAATGTTTTCCCCTTTCCTCTTATTCTCGGTCTTCTTGGTCTCCTTCTTAAGGAGCGCTTTGTAGTCTCTGTCTCTCCTTATCAGCTCTGGCATGAAGCGCTTGCCTCTGTCACTGTCCTCATGTTCTGAGCAAGCTCCCACTTTTGTGTTCCCTAACGAACTTTGACCAAAATTAGTCATACTCTTCAACTTTTAATCCAGAGCCGGCTGAATGGTTCCTTTGTGTGGTGGCGGTACGGTGCCACAGTGCTGGTTGGGTGGAGGAATGCCGGCCTGTTCTGTCGTAGACATGAGGAATTTGGGCCTCTGCCTCGCTTCCCTCTGCCTGGGAGAATGGAAACAGACAGAACCCCCCTCAGGCTAACTGGACTGGGACTGCTTTCCTCTCACACAGACACACCAGAGATGGGACAGAGACAGACATGGACAGGCCAGCCCCTCTGTGACTTCCTTTACCCCATTTTATGTCACTGCTCTGTTGTCAAGATGGAGTGTTTTAATCTGTCTGTCCCATCCTCTGCAGCCTAGTGGTTAGAGCATTGGACTAGTAACCGAAAGGTTGCCAGATCGAATCCCTGAGCTGACAAGGTAAAAATCTGTCGTTCTGCCCCTGAAGAAGGCAGTTAACCCACTGTTCCTAGGCCGTCATTGAAAATAAGAATTTGTTCTTAACTGACTTGCCTAGTAAAATAAAAAATCTCCTTTTTGTATCGGCAGCTCCCTCTTGCTCTACATACATCTGGCCATCTTTTCTGTTTCTGTTTGCCTCTTTTTTATAACTCCCTCTCTGTCTTTCTATCTCTCTCTCTCTCTCTCTCTCTCTCTCTCTCTCTCTCTCTCTCTCTACGTCTCTCTATCTGTCTCTCTCTATCTCTGTCTCCCTCTCTGTCTGTCTCTCTCTGTCTCGCTCTCTCTCTCTCTCTCTCTCTCTCTCTGTCTCTCTCTCTGTCTCTGTCTCTGTCTTTCTCTCTCACTCTCTCTCCCTCTCTGTCTTTCTCCCATTCTCTCTCTCTCTGTGTCTCTCTTTTTCTCTCTCCCACTCTCTCTCTCTGAAGCAGCCCTTTAGGTCGGGGGAGGTGGAGGATTATAAATCAAGGTAAACGGGGGCTGTTTAACCCCTGCTATGATGTCGTCACCAACAGAGCGCACATGCTGTTTCATGTCTCTCCCCTCCCCTAATTTGCAAAGCCTCATCTCGTTTTTTTGTGTGTTTTTTTGTACAATAGGGAGAGTTTTGCTTCCTTTGCCTTCTTCGCCAGACAGATTGTTGGTGCTTTGCAGGATTGAGTGGAATACATAGACTCTGTGGCACCCCCCCCCCCCCCCCCTCCCCACATACGCACACTTCAGAGTATGCTCATTAGATAACAGGGCATGTCAGCAGAGGGAAACTTGTAAGAGGTGATAGGTACCACAAAGATTACCAGCAGACTCATAGCATAGAATTTGACCCAAGGTTCAGGATATGTGGCATTTCCTGCACAACTGGTACCCAGACAGGCGGATAAGGTGGAGAAATAAATAAATACATAGAGAGAAATAGCCTCTCACTGTCGTTCTGACATTGTCCTGACAATGAGCTGAATACTGTCGTATGGACATCATCTCACACGGGTCTTCCACATGACAGCAGCCAGCTCACAGAGCTGTACCAGAATTACAATTACTCGACAACATAATTTATGGCCCAAAACAGATTTGGTTTGGGGGGCCTATGGTAATGTTGTCACTGAGAGGGAGGCGTCTAGTTGAATGACTGATATGTGTTTGGGATGCGGTGGCTGTGCCCTCAGGTCATTGACATTTAAAACCCTGGGGAATGTGCCTCTGCTGTGCTGCCTGGAACATAGCAGTCCCACAGACACTTAGGCTCAGGGCTTAAAAATAGGATTGTATAAAATATTCCTCATCCCACCTATGAACTGTGTTGACTACTACAAAACCCTATGTATGTGCTTTGAGCTGATTATTAAATGCAAACAATTGTGCATATAATTCTGCCAGCATTGGGTTAGCTACTGTTTACGGATTTCCTTCCCTATTTACAGCATTTGTAGCCTACTCTTTTAAATGTGTGGATGTGTATTTGTGTGCTAGTCTGCTACTGTGTGTAACATCCTGGTTACCTGTGTGTGTGTGTGTGTGTGTGTGTGTGTGTGTGTGTGTGTGTGTGTGTGTGTGTGTGTGTGTGTGTGTGTGTGTGTGTGTGTGTGTGTGTGTGTGTGTGTGTGTGTGTTAATGACACCCCAGTGTAGCTGTGTATTAGTGGCTCCCTCCACATCTGTCGTTGCTCAGGAACGTGCTGCCAAACTTTCCCTCTATAATGGCACTCCCACAGTGTGGTGGCAGGATGCTGCAGCCAGGGCCAGGGGCGCCACGCTCACACACCCGCTCTCCTCTGCTCTCTCTCCTCCCCGTGATGAATGGTCCTATCGCTGGTTTAAATTATTTCGTACAGATCTCATTTAGGCCCTTGAAGAAGAGATCCAGCCTGTTTATTCATTTCAAATTTGCACCCGGCTTCAATATCTTTGTCTATGCCTGCAAAGAATTTTCCCTCCTCCCTCCAAGAAAAAGACAGAAAAAAAGCAATTTGCACAATGTACATAAAATGATGCTCTCAGAGTTTTGATAACCTGCATAAATTATAAAGCGTAATTAAATATTATACCCTGTGAGTCGCCAAGGAGAGAGAAGGAGAGAAGAAGAAGATAGACAGAGACAGCGGGAGAGAATAAGAGAGAGAATGAGACAGAGCAGACAGAGAGAAAAAAAAATCACTGTTAGCATCATGCAGTCCTTGGTTGGGATCTCGTAATTGTTTTTATTGATTATTTCTTAAGGTGAAACGGTTTAAAGATAACAATAGCAGGGGGAGGTAAGAGGAGATATGAGGTAAATTCTGCCTTTGTTTTACACACATAAATCAAGCGGCTTTTGGCATTGTGAAATTGCCTCAGAGGTGGCCCATATATTTAAATGGCATATTAAAAATTTAAATTGTTCGGCACATGGAGGCATGGAGGCGTCTCTTGTGATCGCACAATTGACCCAAAAATATATTCAAATTACCATAGCTAAACAGTGTCTGCACAGACTGGGAGTGTGTGAGAACATGGATTTGGCCTATCCGTTTAAAGACCTCCCCAGAAGGCCAGTGCTTCTTGGTGACATGTTTGTAGAAGGAAAGATGAGCGATATTTCAGCTGTCTGATGCGGAGACAAGAGTACTACTCTCTGGTGTGATATTGGGTCTGAGATGGATCAACATGATGTGTACCACAGCATTATTCAGTGACATGGGGGATAACCCATGGCTGGATGTGCCTGTGTGTTCAGACCCCCTGCAGATATCTACTTGGTGAGAGCCTTTCCACAGCTCTGATAACATTGAAAAAAGGGTTGCAATGTCCTCTTGTTAACTGCACATGATAACATTGAATGATGGTTGTACTATGCTCTAGTCCACATCTCAAGCGGACTTAAATAATGTTGTGGCCCACCCAGATTGAGTAAGCTACCGTGGTGCTGTGCTGTGGAGAGGGAGCGGCTAAGGATGATTGATGGGTCATGGGAAGTGTTTCATTAACTATTGGCTAAAAGAGAGGGGAAAAATGTCACCATCTTCGGTTTTCGAGCCAAATAAACCCTACTGCTGCTGATGATATTCTTCCTGTCTCTTGCTTGTGTTTATTCAAATTTTACTGACAGGGTGCTTTTTCCAGTTCAGTACCTCAAACAGTTTTGTGAGAGAAAGGCATTATGCCTCTGTTATTATGCAATTCATCACCAATAATAGATTTGTTTACGGCGCCCCGTCTCATGGTGCTCTCAGCGTTGCATTTTCAAAATAATAATAATACATACTGTATAATGATCCTAATGGTGCAAAAGCCTTTGATAATGTATGTGCTGAGAGCAATGGGGAGGCTTGATCAGCTGATCCCGGCTCGATTGTTTTCAAAGCACTGTTTAATGTGGATAAAAGTCCTGGGAGATTCTGTTTTAAAAGCAAGTGGGGTGTTCAATCCCGAACTCTCTCACACACACACACACACACACACACACACACACACACACACACACACACACACACACACACACACACACACACACACACACACACACACACACACGTTCACACGTCGGGTCCTCCGAGGAATCTCTCGCGGTGATATGAATCTCTTAAAACCCTCCCTTGGTCTTTGGCTTCTGTTGAATAAATCTGCGTTTTAGTCTTCTTTAGCAGTTTAGCTCTGGGTAATTTCAGAACATTTTTCCCTCGCTCCTTGGAGGCCTTAAATGAGTTCTCAAGCTGCTGTTGAACATAGCACAGTGTGTTTAAAAGATCACTGGGTGATTAGAGTCTCCTCTGTGTGCATGTCCATAGTCATTCACCGCATTCCTTTTATACACTATCTTATTAAGACCCTGAAACGGTACCCACTATGCAGCAGTACAATACAGGCCTAGACTCTATCTATACGCCAGGCTCTGGTTAATGTATTCTTCACCAGGGAGTCCCCCTGTTTGTGCACTCTCGTAGTCTCTCCTCCGTGTTGACAGAAGTGAGTGGGTCCCTGTGCCTCATGCGTCAGCTCTGAAGGCCACCCTCACAGCGACATAATTAGGTATGACAAGCTCATCAATCCCCCCCCCGCCCCCCCCCCGTCAGCAAACTCTACCAGTCAGTCAGAGCCAATGAGGAGCCTGGTTATGAACACAGGACAGGGGGTGTTGGGATCTGGGCACAGCTTCTGATGTGGAGATTGGGAAATAGTTCTGGATGTGCACAGTATTCTGACAGTCACTTTACACCACCTTATTATTAAAAACGTGTCAGACAAAGTATGGATGAATGGCCTGATAGTAAAGGTCTTGTTTTCATGGAAGAGTTGAGGGACTGTTTTTTCCCCCTGCATCTCATGGCTGGTTGTTGGAACACTCAGCACAGAGGACCCTAGGAGAGCCTTTAACACATTGTACAAACAATGTTGAGGACTGCATAGGATCCCTGCACATTTGTAATACAGACATGGTCTTTCATAGTACACAGCTGTTTTATAGTGCACAATTGAAGTTGATTTCAGGCCACAGGATCAAACATTTAGTCATATGGATTCCACAGTACCTCTCTGGCTGTTGTAGGTCTACTGTACGTGCATTGGTGGCGTGTTTCAAAGAGCACCTCTGTGGCTCAATCACTCACTCTAACCTGAATCCAGGGCTGCAGAGTAGACCTCTGGTCTGCTCGGAGGCAGGCAGGGGAGGTGGTGGGGAGTGGAGGAGTGGAGGGGGGGTAGGAGCAGAGCTCACACCTGGGATGATTAGCCTAGAGAGGGAGGGGCAGGCAGGAGGGGCAGGCAGTCCCCCACTGGTGGGATGTTCCAGAGCCTATTAGAACCATGCCACACACCTCCGTATGTCGCCAGGTGCTGCTCTCACCCCTGCCTGCCCCGAGCACCACTATAATCAATTTAACAGGAGCGTTTCATAATCAAATATTCAAATGATGATTGCTTATCGACTTTAAGTAATCTCTTAATACCACTGACCTCTAAAAGCGGGTAGGGTAATCATATTTCACTGTCTTTATATCCTGATGTGCTTCACTGTGTTTCAGACTGTGTGTGTGTGCGCTCAGTGTTCATTTTAAGGTTTCTCCGGGAGAATGATGAGGTACTTCAGCACATTTGTTATAATCAGACTTAAGTGTGTGATTGTGTGTGTGTGTGTGTGTGTGTGTTTGTTTGTTTGCGTGTGTGTGAGCCCATTTGTGATTGGCACTGAATGCAAAGCGACAGTCAGTAATCCTCATGAATGCAAAAGTAGCTCATTGACTCTGAACTGTTCTTCTTAGCAGTTTGGTTAAGCAGGAATATAAATATCATACTTAAAGTATTTATTCATGGTGAATCCCATTCCCTAGCATCTGAAGGTAAAGTGAGGTGTGTGTGTGTGTGTGGAGGTAAGGGAGTTCGGAAAGAAGAGACTTTTAAGAGCTATCAAATGTTTCCCTTTAGAAATTCAACACTCTTTCCAATATTGAGTGTAAAAAGAATGTGCTTAAGACTTGAGCCTGCCTACTGGAATTAGTCGGAAAACCATTTTTTTTGTCATAAATTATGCATTGAAACAAAGAGTCTCTTTTTTGTTCTCCTGCACATGGGCCTTGGCAAATGCCTTTAAAAATCTTTCAAATTGTCCATTCAACTCAAAGTTACTGAGTGTAGCAAAAATGTCAAAGACATAAAGTCGGAGAAGATTGAATAAAATAATGCGGGGGGACAGATTAGTCATGCAGAGAACCCACACGGTCTTTCAGCCGAGCACAATGCCACTTTTTATAAGCGCTCCGTCTCCACAAAGGCTGAGTTCAATATATCGAGGATGATACATGGTCAGACGTGTAATCTCCCTTTGATTCTCCGCACTCATTCATCCCCGAACCTTTTCAAGACTGACACTCAGGAGCTGCAGGGCCTATCTCTGCTCTCCACACGCAGGGCGCTCCACACTACTTGCTGTTTTTAAGAGTTCATTACAGCCAATGGAGCTTCGCTCCCTAAAATACAGGCCACAGGGATCCCCCACAGTACACTCACAGTGGAGGCATTCCTACTCCCGCTTCAAAACGTCCATTCTATCGACCCGAATGTTCAGGTTTCAGGTCCGTTATTGTTGTAAGATAATGGGCCTGCCACAGCTGGCGTTCATATGGCTTGGTATGAAAGAATGGAGGATGTTATCAGAATGTTGTGCCTATGATGGCTGAAGGTTGTACGTGAGCTGAAGGTTGTATGTGAGTGTCAGACAAAAATGACTCACACAGCCACACAGATCAATCGAAACACTGGGTGCTGTGCTGGTCTACTGTGGGCCTACTGTACTTGTGAGTGCTGTCTTTATGATTCAACGTGTGATTATGTGTGATGGTTACTGTATGTGTCTGATAGTGCCTTGTGGGATGGACTGTCATCTATTACTCATGTAATGCATACAGCAGACTCAAGACAACTGGTCTCAGTGACCAGTTTATAGAGAGGAGTGCGCTCATGATAGATGTCTGTTGACCCAATTGATGCCAAGGTAGTCCTGATCAGGAAATGATGCTCATTCAAAGATCATCCAATGTAGAATAAATTAGTGTAGTTAAGCAATAATGCTTGAGAACCCGGGGATTATTGTGTTATAACTCCCTCCAAGGGAAACAGCCCCTAGGAGTGTGTTATCACACAATAATTCCCAGGGTCGAGGGCTTTATTGCTTTTATAAAACATAAAAGTTTTCATAAAAAACTTTATTTTATTGAGTAACTTAGTCTTATATCATCCTTCCACCAGACAATATAGTCCGGACAAAAGCCAGTTGTTAGTTCTGAAATTCTGATATTCTCACATTTTGACCCAGTCATTTATTCTATTCATTCCACATTGCTATGGTAAACAAATAATTTTCATCTAGCTAGCTAGTAGAGGTTCAATGATGACTAGAGACAAGAACTTCAATAAACAATGATTTAGTAAATAATGTATAAATAGTCAACAACTAGCTGATTGTTGAGTCAATAAGATAATAGTTAGGCTAGCTAGCTAGCTAGCCAACTAAAGCTAACACACAATGACATCAAGCAGCTGAAATGACAGCAAACAGTTTTCGTTTGATTTACCTTTGCCAATTCGTGGCATATATCTACTTTAATGATTTTGATAAATGAACTCGCCTTGATCAGAAAAGCTGTCAGTCTCGTCACGTTCATATGCTTGGTATGGTGGAGATCACACAAATAAAAGCTACATGTTGCACAGGTCGGATAGACACACAGCGAGGCTTATATTATGCTAAGCTAGTAGCATGGGGAAATATAGTTTCAACACTTTTTTCCAGGGGAGATTATTTATAAATTGACTGGCTGGGCTGTGGAATGGTGGGATTGTGGTGCTATAACTCCCTGCTATCGACCAATCAGCATCCAGGATCCAATCAACCTTATTTTTAAAATAGACATATCACATACCATGCATTTCCTCATGTTTAGATTGTGGTAGTTAATTAACGACAATGAATTGATGCCAATCAAGTCTGAGAGACGGATGTAAAGTCGGCCTTGGGTTGTGTGTTCATGTGTGTGTGTGTGTGTGTGTGTGTGTGTGTGTGTCTTTGTTAACTGTGTGTTTAAGGACAAACATGTCTGTACGTGTTTAACAGCGGCATGGACTGGGAGAGGGATGAATCAGTTTCCCTTGGAGATAGCGAGCAGAATCACTGAAGGGTTTGTGCACAATTTAACCTAATCTAGCATATGATTATAAGTCTCAGTGAGGGGTGGCTCCCTCTCACGCACCATCGCCGGCACGCCTGCCAGGCGTGGCACAGGAAGAGAGGAGGGGAGGAGATGATGCAGCTAGTGTGAACGTTAAAACGTTTAAAACGAAATTGAGTTTGGTAACGTAAAAAATAAAATCCCTTCACAAAATTAAAATCCCGGTGTGGTTATCACAAAACTACCACTATCAGGTCCCAATCATCATCATAAAGGGAAACATTTAAATTAAACAAATACCTTATGCGACAATGCTGTAATGTTAGTAGGAGGAGAAAAAAACGAATTGTATTATGTTTTTATTATGTTAAGTCCCCTATACGGGGGACTTTGAGCGGACTGACATTTTGGTGTACAAACCTTATAGTGCCAGAAAGTCCCATATGTCTGCTCTCCGCCGCCACTCTCGTATTGCACCGGCGTAGCACACATCCGCGCAGCCCCCGCAAGGCGAGGGGGCCCACGACGTGTCATAACCAGCCATAAAATAACACACTATATGTAACAACAGGTGTAAATATATGGGTCATGACAGTAATTTGACCATATTGTGACAGGCTATGACAAGTTATGTCTACTGTTACGACATATCATGGCATGGTTAAGACCGTATCATAACGTTTTATGACGCTAGGTGTCAGGTAAAGGGTAACCAAATATTTGAATCATTGTTCTGCAACCTATACTTAAACAACAGAAGTTTTTGCTGTCCTAGACCTAAAGGATAATGTTTGCTTTATAAATCTTGTTTTATGTTCTAAATCTAGAAAACATGCCAAAATGCTGACGAAATTAGCCCTGGAGCATGTAATAGTTCTATAAAGCAAAACAAAAATAAGTTTGGAGATTTGTATTACATATTTGAATAATCTGGCAACGCCACTGTCTCATTGGAGCTGACTTGAAGTGTCAGACTCTACATTTGCATAGGGAGTGACATATCACATTTACCTGCCTATCCAGACAAAGAATTTAAACAATACCACTTTCTCTTGGTCACAGTTGGACAAAATCACGTTTTGCTTAAAGCTGAAGTTGGAACGAGTCTGCACGAATTTCAATGGTGTCTCTGGAGATTTGTATTACATATTAGAATAATATAATGTTATAATTAAACAATCAAGGTATTTAAATACTTGTTAGACAATAATTGTAAAAATGAAATGCCTTTTATGTTGTCTGATCCAGTTAGTTGCATTTTATGAAAAATCACGTGCTTAAAGCTGAAGTTGTGACTAGTCTTGTTACGGCTGTCGAAGTCGTTCTCCTCCTCAGACGAGGAGGAGCATGGATC
Organism: Salvelinus namaycush; assembly: GCF_016432855.1. Lineage (NCBI taxonomy): Eukaryota > Metazoa > Chordata > Actinopteri > Salmoniformes > Salmonidae > Salvelinus > Salvelinus namaycush. The sequence goes on along the minus strand of NC_052336.1, from coordinate 23,796,658 downwards.
GGACCAACACGCAGAGTGGAAAGTGGTCATCTTTTATTGAACGTAGACTGAACACTTACACATACAAAAACAACAAACGTGACAAAACCGAAAACAGTCCCGTGTGGTACGAACACTGACACGAGATACAAACACCCACAAAACACACGTGAATCCCAGGCTGCCTAAGTATGATTCTCAATCAGGGACAACGATTGACAGCTGTCTCTGATTGAGAATCATACCCGGCCGAACACAAACATCCCAACATAGAAAATCAAACATAGACAAACCCACCCAACTCACGCCCTGACCAACTAAATAAATACAAGAAAAAGGAAAACAGGTCAGGAACGAGACAAGTCTGCACGAATTTCAATGGTGTCTCTGTGCCTTTAAGTGGATGTTTAGGAGAAAATTCTCTGTTTTCAGTTATATGAAATGGTGCTAATAATGTACTGTCACGAAGTATGATCATGATTCTTTTACAGTTATAAGAAAGGTACAATCTAAAAGTAAGTAATTTCTAATTCGATTGTTACAAAATTTTAAAAGCATTTCAGTCAATTTCAAGCCACTTTTGTTGAATTGGAAAAAAATATATAAAAAATTAAAAGCTGAAATGTCTTGAGTCAATAAGTATTCAACCCCTTTGTTATGGCAAGCTTAAATAAGTTCAGGAGTGAACAGTTGCTTTACAAGTCACATAATAAGTTGCATCAGCTTACTGTGTGTGCAATAATAGTGTTTAACATGATTTTTGAATGACTACCTCATCTCTGTACCCCACAAATACACTCTTAGAAAAAAAGGTGCTATCTAGAACTTAAAAGGGTTCTTTGGCTGTCCCCATGGGATAACCCTTTGAAGAACCATTTTTGGTTCCAGGTAGAACCCTTTACACAGAGGGTAATGGGGACAGCCGAAGAACCCTTTTGGAATCCTTTTTTCTAAGAGTGTACAACTATCTGTAAGGTCCCCCAGTCGAGCAGTGAATTTCAAACACAGATCTAACCATGAAGACCAAGGAGGTTTTCCAATGCCTCGCAAAGGAGGGCACGTATTGGTAGATGGGTTAAAATAAACAATGAATCTCTTTGAGCAAGTTATTAATTACACTTTGGGTGGTGTATCAATACACCCAGTTACTACAAAGATACAGGTGTCCTTCCCAGCTCAGTTGCTGTAGAGGAAGGAAACACCTCAGGGATTTCTCAATGAAGCCAATGGTGACTTTAAAACAGTTACAATGTTTAATGGCTGTGATAGGAGAAAAACTGATGATGTATCAACAACATTGTAGTCACTCCACGATACAAACCTAATTGACGGAGTGAAAAGAAGGAAGCATCTACAGAATAAAAATATTCCAAAACATACATCCTGTTTGCAATAAGGCACTAAAGTTATACTGTAAAAAATGTGGCAAAGCAATTCACTTTTTGTCCTGAATACAAAGCGTTATGTTTAGGGCAAATCCAATACAACACATTACTGAGTGCCACTCTCCATATTTTCAAGCGTAGTGGTGGGTGCATCATGTTATGGGTATGCTTGTAGTCATTAAGGACTGGGTAGTTTTTCAGGATAAAAAAGAAACAGAATGGAGCTAAGCACAGGCAAAATCCAAGAGGAAAACCAGATTCATCTGCTTTCCACCAGACGCTGGGAGATTAATTCACCTTTCAGCAGGACAATAACCTAAAACACAAGGCAAAATCTACACTGGAGTTGCTTACCAAGAAGACAGTGAATGGTACTGGGTGGCTGAGTTAAATCTGCTTGAAAATGTATGGCAATAACTGAAAATGGTTGTCTAGCAATGGTCAACAACCAATCTTACAGAGATTGAAGAATTTTGAAAAGAGTAATGGGCAAATGTTTCACAATCCAGGTGTGGAAAGCACTTAGTGACTTACCCAGAAAGACTCACAGCTGTAATCGCTGCCAAAGGGATTTCTAAGGTGGTTCATTGACTCAGGGGGTTGAATACTTATGTAATCAAGATAAATATGGTACCAGTCAAAAGTTTGGACACACCTACTCATTCAAGGGTTTTTCTTTATTTGTACTATTTTCTACATTGTAGAATAATAGTGAAGACATCAAAATTATGAAATAACACATATGGAATCATGTAGTAACCAATACATTCAAAATGTATTTTATATTTGAGATTCTTCAAAGTAGCCAACCTTTGCCTTGACGACAGCTTTGCACACTCTTGGCATTCTTTCAACCAGTTTCATGAGGTAGTCACCTGGAATGCATTTCAATTAACAGGTGAGCCTTGTTAAAACTTCATCTGTGGAATTTCTTTCCTTCTTAATGCATTTAAGCCAATCAGTTGTGTTGTGACAAGGTAGGTATGGTATACAGAAGATCGCTCTATTTAGTAAAATACAAGTCTATATTATGGCAAGAACAGCTCAAATAAGCAAAGAGGAACGGCAGTCCATCATTACTTTAAGACATGAAGGTCAGTGAATCTGGAAAATTTTAAGAACTTTGAAAGTGTCTTCAAGTGCAGTCGCAAAAAACATCAAGCGCTATGATGAAACTGTCTCTCATGAGGACCGCCACAGGAAAGGAAGACCCAGAGTTACCTTTGCTGCAGAGGATAAGTTAATAATCGGAGTTACCAGCCTCAGAAATTACAGCCCATAAAAAAATGCTTAATGGAGTTCAAGTAACAGACACATCTCAACATCAACTGTTCAGAGGAGACTGCGTGAATCAGGCCTTCATGGTCGAATTGCTGCAAAGAAACCACTACTAAAGGACACCAATAAGAAGAATAGACTTTCTTGGTCAAAGAAACACGAGCAATGGACATTAGAATGGTGGAAATCTGAGACCGGACCGGTGGAAACGCCTGAAGGTACCACGTTCATCTGTACAAACAATAGTACGCAAGTATAAACACCATGGGACCATGCAGCCGTCATACCGCTCAGGAAGGAGATGCATTCTATCTCCTAGAGATGAACGTACTTTGGTGCGAAAAGTGCAAATCAATCCCAGAACAACAGCTAATGACCTTTTATTTTACCTTTATTTAACTAGGAAAGCCAGTTAAGAACAAATTCTTATTTTCAATGACATCCTAGGAACAGTGGGTTAACTGCCTTGTTCAGGGGCAGAATGACAGATTTTCACCTTGTCAGCTCAGGGATTCCATCTTGCAGCTTTTCGGTTACAAGTCCAATGCTCTAACCACTAGGCTACCAGCCGCTGGAGGAAACAGGTACAAAAGTATCTATATCCACAGTAAAACGAGTCCTATATCGACATAACCTGAAAGACCGCTCAGAAAGGAAGAAGCCACTGCTCCAAAACCGCCATAAAAAAAGCCAGACAACGGTTCGCAACTGCACATGGGGACAAATATCGTACTTTTTGGAGAAATGTCCTCTGGTCTGATGAAACAAAAGTAGAACTCTTTGGCCATAATGACCATCGTTATGTTTGGAGGAAAAGGGGGGAGGCTTGCAAGCCGAAGTCATCAGTCAGGAAGTTAAAGCTTGGTCGCAAATCGGTCTTCCAAATGGACAATTACCCCAAGCATACTTCCAAAGTTGTGGCAAAATGGCTAGGACAACAAAAAACTAAAAGGACGACAAAGTCAAGGTATTGGAGTGGCCATCACAAAGCCCTGACCTCAATCCCATAACAAATTTGTGGGCAGAACTGAAAAAGCATGTTCGAGCATGGAGGCCTACAATCCTGACTACAAACCTGGGCCAAAATTCACCCAACTTATTGTTGGAAGCTTGTGGAAGACTACCCAAAACGTTTAACCAAAGTTAAACAATTTAAAGGCAATGCTACCAAATACTAATTGAGTGTATGTAAACTTCTGACCCACTGGGAATGTGATGAGAGAAATAAAAGTTGAAATAAATCATTCTCTCTACTATTATTCTGACATTTCACATTCTTAAAATAAAGTGGTGATCTTATCTGACCTAAGGGAATTTTTACTGTATATATACATATACAGTTGAAGTCGGAAGTTTACATACACCTTAGCCAAATACATTTAAGCTCAGTTTTTCACAATTCCTGACATTTAATCCTAGTAAAAATTCCCTGTGGATCGTTGACAAAAAATAACAATTATATCAATTTGAATCTTTCTTAGTAACACTACAAAATGTGGATACTTTCTGAAGGCACATTATGATTTTTCATTTTGTCCAAATATTTGTACTTTGTACTTGAGCTTGTGTCCTCAAAAGTTTATTTTGTAACTATTTTTATCAGAATGGTGACTTCCAGAACTTTCTAAAACTATGCAACATTACTAGTTCTTCATTGCCATCTAATGAAAAATGATTACGTTTGGTAATGCCTATTTACGTAGAAATCTAAATGTTGCCCTGTCATTCAAGAGGTTAACTGGAGTTGTGATGCACGAGGGAGAGAGAAGCAGAGCAGCACATCAAGCAGGGAGTGGGGGAGGGACCGTGTGGTGTGCTTCTGTGTGACGAGGGGACCTAGTTATTTATCGTCTAATCTGATAATATATACTGACCACAAATATCAACTAAACATGTAAAGCGTTGGTCCAATGTTTCATGAGCTGAAATTAAAGATCCCAAAAATGCTCCATACGCCCAAAAACATATTTTATTAAAATGTGGTGCACAAATTTCTTTACATCCCTGTTAGTGAGCATTTCTCCTTTGCCAAGATAATCCATCCACCTGACATGTGTGGCATATCAAAAAGCTGATGAAACAGCATGATCATTACACAGTTGCACCTTATAAGGAGACAATAACAGGCCGCCTCCAACATCGTTTTAAAGAATTTGGCAGTATGTCCAACCGGCCTCACAACCGCAGACCACGTGTAACCATGCCAGCCCAGGAACACCACATCCAGCTTCTTCACCTGTGGGATCATCTAAAACCAGACTCCTGGACAGCTGATGAAACTGTGGGTTTGCACGACCGAAGAATATCTGCACAAACTGTCAGAAACCGTCTCAGGGAAGCTCATCTGCGTGCTCATTGTCCTCACCAGGGTCTTGACCTGACTGCAGTTCAGCGTTGCAACCGACCAGTGGGAAAATGCTCACCTTCGATGGCCACTGGAACGCTGGAGAAGTGTGCTCTTCACAGATGAATCCTGGTTTCAACTGTACCGGTCAGATGGCAGACATCATTTATGGCGTTGTGTGGGCGAGCGGTTTGCCCCGGACAACAAACAAAATTGCATTTTATCGATGGCAGTTGGAATGCACAGAGATAACGTGACAAGATCCTGAGGCCCATTGTCGTGCCTTACATCAGCTCATGTTTCTGCATGATAATGCACACCCCCATGTCGCAAGGATTTGTAGACAATTCCTGGAAGCTGAAAATGTCCCAGTTCTTCCATGACCTGCATACTCACCAGACATGTCACCCATTGAGCATGTTTGGGATGCTCTGGATCAATATGTACGACAGCGTGTTCCAGTTCCCCGCCAATATCCAGCAACTTCGCACAGCCATTGAAGACGAGTGGGACAACATTCCACAGGCCACAATCAACAGCCTGAACAACTCTATGCGAAGGAGATGTCGTGCTGCATGAGGTAAATGGTGTTCATACCAGACACTGACTGGTTTTCTGATCCACGCCCCTACCTTTTTTAACCTCTCTGGGGTAGGTGGGACGCTTGCGTCCCACCTGGCCAATAGCCAGGGAAAATACAGAGCGCCATATTCAAATAAAATGATATAAAAATCAAACTTTCATTAAATCACACATGTAAGATACCAAATTAAAGCTACACTCGTTGTGAATCCAGCCAACATGTCAGATTTCAAAAAGATGCTATTATCTGATGACAGCACAACAGTAAATAAAAGAGAGTAGCATATTTCAACACTGCAGGCACGACACAAAACGCAGAAATAAAAATATAATTCATGCCTTACCTTTGACGAAATTCTTTTGTTGGCACTCCAATATGTCCCATAAACATCACAAATGGTCCTTTTGTTCTATTAATTCCGTCGATATATATATACAAAATGTCAATTTATTTGGCGCGTTTCATCCAGAAAAACACAGCTTCCAACATGCGCAATGTCACTACAAAATATATCAAAAGTTACATGTAAACTTTACCAAAACATTTCAAACTACTTTTGTAATAGAACGTTAGGTATTTTTAAACGTTAATAATCGATCAATTTGAAGACGGGATGATCTGTGTTCATTACAAAAAGAAAACAAACTGACGCAACCTTTTTGGAAATGTGCCTCTCTCAAACAATTTACTTCAATTGACCCTCATTTACGATGGCCGTACTTCTTCATTACACAAAGGAATAACCTCAACCAATTTCCAAAGACTGGTGACATCCAGTGGAAGCGGTAGGAACTGCAAACAAGTCCCTTAGAAATCTGGTGTCCCAATGAAAACTCCTTGAAAAGACAGTGACCTCAAAAAAATTAAAATTCTGAATGGTTTGTCCTCGGGGTTTTGCCTGCTACATAAGTTCTGTTATGCTCACAGACATGATTCATACAGTTTTAGAAACTTCAGAGTGTTTTCTATCCAAATCTACTAATAATATGCATATCTTATATTCTGGGGATGAGTAGAAGGAAGTTGAAATTGGGGACGCTATTTATCCAAAAGTGAAAATGCTGCCCCCTACCCTGAAGAAGTTTTAAGGTGTCTGTGGCCAACAGATGCATATCTGTATTCCCAGTCATGTGAAATCCATAGATTAGGGCCTAATTTATTTATTTCAATTGACTGATATCTTTATATGAACTGTAATGCAGTAAAATTTGAAATTGTTGCGTTGCGTTCATATTTTTGTTCAGTGTAGTACCGTCATGACTGCATCAAACTGATATCAGCTAGTTAAGCTAGCTAGTTAGCTAACGTTAGCTAGGCTAATTGAGAGCAAATAACTATTACTGTGCCCTTTCTCCTGTTCCTACAGTAAATAAGAACACGATTCAGACTATTAAGTAGCAGCCTACCTGTTGGCTCTTGGTGTTTTAGCCTGTCGTTAAAATGTAACTTGGAATACTTTCAGTTTAATTCCATCTTCCATTGATTAGCCTAGATAACACCTAATAACTTGCCAAACGGAGGCTGTAGCTCTATGACTGTAGCGTAGTGCCAGTTTGATGACTTGGATTGGACGACAACAACAAGCTACACGTGCCACTCTTGTGAAAAGCAAGAGCAGCAGCAACATAATGATACAATTTTCTCTCCCCGCGGGAAGCGCGATGTACTCCATCTGCTTTGGGAATTCAAGTGGAATTTTTTTGAATTTTTCTTATCGTCTTAACGGAAAACCCAAAAATGGCTGTTTAAACGTTATGAAGATGGTTCCAATTGTCACATCCCTATATGCAGCACACCTCACACTTCGTTCCACTCACCTCGCCCTTCATGAGGTGTAACAGCACATGCTGACCCCCAAAAATAAACATTGCCTTCCCACAAGCCTACCTGACGACAGTGAATGATGTGCACTAAATATTATGACTGCCTTATGTCCTGAGGATAATTGATTCCTCCTCCCCATGCAAGCACGCACGCACACACACGCACACACACACACACTCACACACAAACACACACACGCAACCACACACACGGCCATTTACTTCCTCCAAGCTGTTCATTTTACAAATTCTATAACCTTTTAGAAATTATTTCTGTGGTGAAGATTGCCGCATGGCCTCAGATTCATTATGGTGATTGAATCCTCTTCAATAGAAAACTGTTTAAAGGGGGGGGGGGGGGGTTGCGAGAGCGAGCGAGAGAGGGAGAGAGAGAGAGTCTGCAGGCACATCTCGTCTTTCTCTGCTCTCCCTGAGACTGAAGGCAACATGGGTTAAAAGCTTGTCTGGGTGGCATAATTCACTGCCGCTGAGCCAAACAATCACATCGCATTGTGACCTTCATATGATACAAAAAAAGAGGAAGCCATAAAGAAAGCTTTCTCTTTTTTTCCCCTTCCCTCTCGCTCTCCCTCCCGCCATCCTTCATTTCCAGCCCTCCCCTTCATATTCCTGCCACCATTTCTGTCTGTCTTGTGCATCACGAGGCTATGTAGAGTAACTAATTAAATATCTAATTATTAACATTGTGGATAGCGATGTATTGTAGTAAAAGCCGCTGCTCTAATCATCGGAGGAGTTTAAAAGCGGCCTTGTTTACAATGGGAGATGATATACATATATAATCTTCCTTTCCCCTCTCCATTTCTCTTTCCTTTTTACTCTGGTAGCACCTGGACCTACACTATTCATCATGCGGATGACTCGGAACATGAATTAGTTTTCTTTTTTTTTATGTGGGAGATGAGAGGGCCAGATGGTAAAAAATAAAAAAAAGCAACAAAAAAATAAAAAATGGAATGGAGGACGTAGTCTACTGCTGTATGTTATCATATGGGTACACGGTAGTGCTGGATTAGGCTGGATTTTTAACGCCTGTACGCTCTGCATTATAGCTTTTCACAGGCCCTCCATTGTCGTTTCTTTATACTTCAAACAAGAAATTGTGAAACTCTAATTAGTCTATATAATTGCAGCCGGATGAAGGGCTGCCAGTCTCATGCAAGGTGGAGTGGTTTTATTCTCTTCTTCTTTTCACGGTGGTTTTCTCTCTCTCTCTCTCTCTCTCTCTCTCTCTCTCTCTCTCTCTCTCTCTCTCTCTCTCTCTCTCTCTCTCTCTCTCTCACCCTTCCTTTTTTTGAAACCTGAGAGAAAAGGCCCTCTCGAGAGGTCTGGAGGTTACAAGCGTGTTATTAGAGCATCACTTGTAGGCAATTACAAGACCCTCCACATCCTCTGTACCTGCTGGATGCTCGTCTATGAGGGACAAGTATAGACCTGACCAGAACCCTTTTCCAGGCACCGTGGTTTTGCTATTGAGTGAGGATACGCTGTATTATGTTGTTTGTGTACTTAGCTACTGTAGATAGATAACCTTATCTGTGTTCAACTGAGTGACTAACAGTCTACATGACATGTTTTCCTTCTTATCCTGCTCTGCAGCCAGTCTGCTACTGGAATGTGAAGAGTCCTTAAGCTCCATGTGTCTGGCCAAATGTTTAAGAGGTACTCCCTACATCTCCTCCTACTATTAACACCACTTGACTTCACCGTCTTGGCCTTTTCTCTTCTGCTCATTGTTTGAACTGACAGTTCTTGTCTCAGAACTGCCATTTTGTCTAATCTATGCTTCCGGTTAGTGTTGTTTTGTTCAATGTCAGACAAATGAACTGATTTGATGGTCACTGCCTCTCCTACATAGTCTCCAGATCTGTCTGTGTTGGCCCTACTTGTCTGCTAGGTGGCTGAGATGTACACAGGTAGAGAAGAAGGCATCGTCTCCACGTCCACTTGAGGACCAGCGCCAACCTAGCCTTGTCATGCCGTCAATCATCATTACAGATCCTGGCGCATCCCCGCTACGTTAACTCTGTGACCTATGTACCCAATCTCAATTAAATCTCTGATGAATATATGATTAATCTACATGCACTGTCACTCGGCTGTCATTCACGCGAGAACCGCGCTTTTATTTTTGGATTAGATACAAATGTGGCTCAGAGATTCAAGAGCAGAAAAAATGAGAACATCAAGAAGTGATTATGGTTAGGTTGAGGATGTTCGCTGAACACCAAAGGGGGTTAAGACAGGGTTTGGCTGGCAAAGACGAGCCAACAGAGACACGAAGCACTAAATCTGAAAAGTTTGAGGCATTGTTTTGAATCCTAACAAGGGGACTGAAACAAGGAAATCATTTGGATTTCTTCTCATTTTTTCTCTCCATGTAACCAAGTACATAAATAGCTATCTTAACACTTGACGCTATTTTGAATAGCGCTGGGCCTCTGTGGATTTCCAAGAGGGAAGCAATTTACTCACGAACAGGTGCATTTTTTAATGCTTTCATACAATTAAAACAGACTTTACTTTCATATCCCCTTCTTTTTTGATAGCCTACTTTCCTTCTATGCTTATTTTGAATTGATTTAGCTTCCTAATTAAACTCAGAAGAAGATGTTAATTACCTAACAAGGTCACCTCTTTCTACCACCAAATTTACTGTTGGTCTCCTATACCGTTATTCCTCTATTTATCGCAGATTCAAAGGGAAAGTTGAAAAATAGTGTTAATTGCCTATTCCAGATCCCATTTTAACTTTGTATATTGTTCTGCTGCAGAAGTTGGCATATATAGCTGGCAAATTGAGTCTTATTGTGTCATTGTTCTACCCTTCCCTGTCCTCTCCTCACAGATGATGTGTCAAGTCATCACAATATGCCTTTGTTAAAGCTCACAAAGTTTCACATACTGTAGGAGAGGAGGACAAATGGCAATTGATCATCTTTTTAAAGAGGGAACAGCTATGGATCATGAATCAATGACAAAGATTTCCATCCATGATGGGTTTAATCTATGAAGACGAAGACTTTACTGTTTGTACCTTTTATGCATAGAGTACAATACATTGCTTAGCTTTCTGGTGTGAACTTAACATTCGTTTTTATAACTTAACCTCTGGTTCTGTAGAACCATAGTAGGCTACATAAGCATGTGACATCAAAGAGCCTTGACCAGAATTTGACCTTCAATGTCAATGGCACAACATTCTGGAAGGTAAATATAAGAGGTATTAGAAGGTACCAGGACTGACTGTGTGGTGGTGAGGTGTATGGGGGAGGAGTAGCCAGCCTGTAGGTGGAGAGGGGAGGGAACCAGTGGGGTAAATTAGGTGTGTAATGGGAGGTTGATGGGAAGAGATTGAGTGTGGTGACCTCCTGTCGGGTATCTGTCTTCACTCCTCCAAACACCATGGCTTTAGCATGGGCCTAGACATGGCAACTAGCATCTTTCTCTCTCTCTCTCTCTCTCTCTCTCTCTCGCTCTCGCTCTCGCTCTCGCTCTCGCTCTCGCTCTCTCTCTCTATCTCTGTCTCTCTCTCATCCTCATTCTCTCTCTCCTCTCTCATTCTCTCTCTCTCTCCATCTCTCCGTCTCTCTCTCCGCCTCTCTTTCTCTCTCTCCGCCTCTCTTTCTCTCTCATTCTCTCTCTCTCTCTCTCTCATTCTCTCTCTCTCGATCTCTCTTTCTCTCTCATCCTCATTCTCTCTCCGTCTCACTCTCTTTCTCTCTCATTCTCTCTCCTTCTCCGTCTCTCTCTCTCTCTTTCTCTCTCACTCCCCATCTCTCCGTCTCTCTCTCCGTCTCTCTTTCTCTCTCATTCTCATTCTCTCTCTCCGTCTCTCTCTCTCTATCTTCCCCTGTGTCACCCACCCCACACCCTCTGGCTGGAGAGACATGGAATGACAATTACCTAAAACACAATTAAAACACGTTAATCTGATTATTTCTACAGGATAAAGCACTTGAATGACATTGAAAGGTGTTTAGAAAAATCCATGCCCTTGTCACAATATAAATAACAATTCAATAAGAGCAATGTTGGAATGACTGCTTTCTCCATCAGATGAGGCAAAGTTATATTTTACAATGTGACATCCCAAGGACAATGATGCACTTTACTGTATAGGCAAACTTAAGTGATAATGAAGTGGAACCAAGAATGCAAAAGGCACCTACACTGAGTAAATTGTTATAGATTGGACGAGTCCTTTTCAATTGGACAATATTTGGAGTTAAGTCCTTGCTTTATTTGGAACAGCTGTTAATTGCATATTACGGGACAATTAAGATATTTAGCATCGAGCAGTGTAAGCCAGGTCAAGCCCCCATCACCATCAAATCAGCCTGGCTGCTATTTTCCTCTCTTTTTCTCCATCCCTCTTTTAAACCCCCCCCTCTCTGTCCTTTTCTATTTGTTGCTGTGTTTATTTCTGCTGAAAAGCCAGTCTAGTTCATTTGCTAGTCAGTTGGACAGAGAGGCCTCCTATTCTTAGCCTTTTATTAACATCACAGTTCTGCACAACAACAGAATCTATTATTCATCAAGTGTAACCAATATAAAATTTAAAACAGTGTGTTTTTTTTGTCAAATTATGTAAGGTCAGCATAATTTTATGCCTATTACTAATATCTATATCATCTTTGCCTTAGTCAGCTCAATTTAAATATGCAATCATTTACAGATTTTGACTATGTGTGTGTGCGCTCCCAATTTCCAATATTCCTATACTACACGTTTTATGCTGACATCAATGGCAAGCTATTAAAGACAGTATTTCATTATTGGTTCCTCGTCCCCCAGTGGTTATTTACAATCCTATATATACTAAGCACTGATATTAAAGGAGACCAGTTTAATGAGGTGCTATCTGCCTTAGCAATATGTCTTTCTCCGAATGAGATTGTGTTGAACGATTTTATCAAGAAATGGCTGTTCGCTGGGGTTATGTTTTGTCCATGAAATATGCATTTCATATCTCTTTCATTTCATTAACATAATTTAATTTGTGCTTTGCATTCTGTGCATAATACATATTTGATTTACAAAACAAATATTTCCATTAGAAAATGAATTTCATGCAAGCAAAAAGCAGAACTGAATGATATATTGTAAGGAAATAAGAAAAAAGGGAATTGTATTATCTTTGACTCCCCAAAAAATCCTTCGCAAGGGAAATACACTGAATAGATTTTTGGAATGTGTGTGTGTGTGTGTGTGCGTATCCATGTGCATGTTTGTGTAGACAGTATGTAAATGTGCATTCTAGTAGCTATGACAGCTGAGGGTATATTGCATAAAGTTTAAAGCAATATAACTCAGATTGATTTACATGGCCGGCCTGGCAGTTTCTACCTCACGTTAAATGTTCCATTGGAAGTGTGGTGGGAGGGTCTGCTTTTTATTATCAACAAGATGTGTGGGGTATTATGAAGATATATCGCTGTGTTCAAATTCACAAAAGAAGAGTACACATCCATTTTCATTTTGAGTCACTTTCAAGAGTAGCGATGGGTGGAAAAGCTCAATAGAAAATACATCATATGAAAAGAAACCATATGATGTACAATATGTATCCCGTCTCAGAGAAAACACGGCGTCACTTCATTGGTGGCTTCGTGTTGTGTTATTTCTGCCTGCACATCTCTTCCCAATGGCAACTTTTAATGCGTGTATTGAGGGACATTTAGCTGTGTGCTTCCCTTAGCCGTTGGCAGAAAGACCCCATTTGATGAATTATGGAGTCCTTCCCTCTCTATTTCTCCTGCTTTTCTCTGGGAATGGTACTAGTTTTAATTAAAGCGATGCACCTAGGTAGTTTAAAGGCTATCAGTGGCCGCTTGATAAAGTTGCGAGAGCTCAAGGCTCTGGATAACAAGAAGCGTTTTAAACTGGCCCTGGCGAGTTCATATTCATTTGGCTTATCTGTAGTATAAAAATCCAGGTAGCATTGAGACAGATCACCGGCTTTAATGAGCTCAAAATGTAAAGTCAGTGTCAGAACACTTAACTTTTTCTATTTCAACGGGAGTAGAAAAGAACTTGTCTAAGCTAAAAGCCAAACAGTAAGATCTATGTTTCAGGGGTAACTAGTATTAGCAGGGATTTCAGGCTTGTCTGACATGCAGCGTTGAAGGGATGGCTTAAAATAGAAGTCCCAGGTACGGCAGAGTGGGGCTAATACCTGGGTTTGCTGAGGGAAAGAACGCTTAGAGGATCTTACAGGTTTTAGATTCTTCTCTTTCTCTCTGCTACCCGTAGTCCTGCCATGGAGGTGATTGCCTGCCCGGCTACTGCTAAGTATTTCTTTGAATCTGTGACAGGTGTTTGAAACTTGGCTTCCCTGACGACGAGAGCGGGAGTTAAGTGAGGAGATGGGAGATTGTGGATCTCTGAGAAGGAGGTGGCGAGTGTCTCGGGATGACTCCTTTTAAAGTAAGCTGCTTCTCAAGTTGGGTTTACCCCCACTTACTGCAACATACCAATCAAATGAAATCCGAAATGAGACATATGTTAGGTTGTGAAAAAGGCTGCATAGGTATTTTGTATTGAAATCTATGACTTTGTGGCTTATTTTGTTAATGTGGTGTTAAATACTATGTACTGAAGCATGCATACTCACTGCATGCTTTGTAAAAGTGTGGTTTTCTCAGTAGAGGGTGAAACCTGGTTTGTTGCAATATTTTCTGTCAGGTACATTTCTGAAAATGTACAAAACAACACGGGTCCCTTTTCTGAGTGAGGTTCTGTCTGGCCTGTTATGAGTGAGGTTCTGTCTGGCCTGTTATGAGTGAGGTTCTGTCTGGCCTGTTATGAGTGAGGTTCTGTCTGGCCTGTTATGAGTGAGGTTCTGTCTGGCCTGTTATGAGTGAGGTTGTGCCTGGCCTGTTATGAGTGACGTTCTGTCTGGCCTGTTTTGAGTGAGGTTCTGTCTGGCCTGTTATGAGTGAGGTTCTGTCTGGCCTGTTATGGATGTTTCTCCCCCTATCCTTCAATGTGGGAGAACATGGGTTTTCAGGATGGCTTTATCTAGATGCCCTGGAACAGACCTATACCCTTATCACTACATGATGTAATGCATTATGGGATGTCATATGGACATACACCTCTTATGTGGACATACTGTATAGCCTACCTCTTCAGAAAATCACACTCCTTATTTCCGGCCTCCGTTGTGTGTGCTAACATACTGTGCTTTTTTTCACACATGCCTGTATTGACAGACATCCTGCATTGTCAGATCTCAGAGAAGACCAGCTAGCTCGATGTTTAACATCTCATCAGAACTACACAGTGTCCTCCCTTCTCCACAAGAGACTACCAGGTTAATATCTTAGCAAGTATGAAACAACTATTTTGCTCTCCTTTGGATACATGGCGGGTACAGGTACCTCAGCTTGTTTGTTAACATCGGCATTGGAAGGGGGGGGGAAAAATCAATCTAATACTGCAGAACTATCAGATCATATGAAATGATGGATTCTTGGTCTGAGCATTCAGCCTCTGTCTGCCGAGCTGTGCAAATCAATTCAAAACCGACACAAAGAGCAAACACACGCCGCGCTCCACAATAGGAAATTGAAGCGGAGCCTCCCTTTTTAAAATATGCCGCTACATATTTGTTTTGTGGATTACCATTCTGAAATGAAATTTGAACAGTTACTTAAAATAATATGCAAAAGATATTTCCTGTTTTTTCCATCCTCTTGTTTGTTGGATGCGGGTAGCTGCGACACGGCCACAATGTAAACAGCTTCCTGGTGTGTTATGCTGGTGTTTATTTTTCCTCAACATATTTTGGGCTTTATCCCCAACGCAGGAGGTTTACAGAACTCAGTGTTTATTCTCCTGTTTTGTATTGTTGCTGCTCTTGAAATATGTTTTAAAGTATCATCACAGGCAAAGCAACTGATACGGTGGATAGATTTTAGGGAGAGTAACAGTACCTGTCTTTAAAGGTAGCACCTGTGGACTGAGCACCATAGCTGCAGAGTGGCTCTGGTTGCGCAGTTAGACAGTATTGTGCGGCGTGTTGAATGAGGTTTCGTTTCTTTAAAGCCAATGTATAATGCGTTATTTGTCTCAGCCCGACATACCTAGCTAGAACTTTATGTCCCTGATAACTTGATCCACCATAATGTCCTGATATATGACATATTCATTCTGCCGGCCACTGTTGATTCGGCATCTTAATCAAAAGATTGTTATGTATATGTGTGTTCGTTGTCAGACAAATCTATAGGCCTCAGACGGCAAGAGAACAGCAGTGTCTTTGTCTGCGGTATTGCGGTGTACTCTGGGCCAGGGCCCCCCAGTCCTCCACAACAACAGGGCTCCTCCTCACTGATCTTGAAGGGCACACAGGTGGCAGGAGGTTGCTCCAAATGAGCCTTAATTAGCCAATTGAGTCAATCAGCAGCCTGATTGGTACAGTAGGCTCTCGCACTTTCACTTCTCTTAAGAAAACAGCCTGACACTTTTAAAGCCAGCTGGATCCATGCCCGCCACCGCCATGGCCACAAATGAGCTGGAGAAGTGCGTTGACAATAAGTGCATTGAATATAATGACGTCAACGTGGAAGAATGAATAGTTCACCTTTAGCTTATTGGCAGTAGTCCCAAGGCTAAGGAGCTCTTGAGTGTGGTGGTAGTAGTTAGGCTTATTCCGTCAACTTGAAAGGTGAAGTTTCGGTAGCATCTGGTACTAGAAGCTTTATGGCATGTTTACAACAAACATGGAATGGTGAACAACAGCAAATTGAACAGTGTTAGTCCTACATGATCAGTGTCTTTACTGTACGTGTGGCTAATACAAACCCTCTCACACCTGCTGTCTTTACGGGGTGCTGGTAACCCCAACATCCATCCTCCCGTCACTAGAACCATGGACTGTAGTGGAAAACCACTTAACAACACAGTTACTCCAAGATCCCCCAGCTCATGAGATGCCCAGCACTCATCAAATGAGGGACACTCCAGTCCTCCCTGTCATTTCTCAGCTAAGACATCTGGACGATTGTCATGGATGTCACGGTTGATGAACGCTGAACGCTGACGAATCCCAGGAGGCCTCAATGAAATGAGAAGAAAAGTCTCTCTTTGGTGACAAGTGTGTTGTTACTAGTGCACGTAGCAATGAGTGGAGTGCTGCGTACCATTCACTGTCCACAGGTACTTTTTAGAGAGGACTTAAAACGGAAAGCTCATTCACACTGTTGTCATGCCTTCTATTCTGTCACCAGTTGTAAACGATATGAGCGTTTTGAGGTATATTATAGAATAAGAGCACCCACAGCTCTTTGTCAGCCGTCAGAAGAACCGGTTAGAAAAGGGCTGCATAGATATTCCATATTAAAATCTATGGCTGTGGCCTATTTTGTTAAAGCTAGAATCGCTAGTTGCTACATCTATTTTTGAACTTTGAAATGAATTATATGCATCCATTGATTCTTGAAGAATACAACTTATACATGCCTCGTGAGCTTAGTTCAACTGTACTACCCCACCAGAACCCGAAATAGAAGCTTGATCGTTTCAGCACAGCTTTAACAAGATACCCTGGGATAGACCTATACCCTTACCACTACACGATGTAATGCATTATGGAGCGTGAGGTGGACATGCACCTTCTTATGACATATAGCCTACCTCTTCAGAAAATCACACGCCTTGTTTTTTTTCTTTTCACACATGCCTGTATTGACAGACATCCTCCAGTGTCAGATCTCAGAGAAGACCAGAACTACACTGCAACCTTTCTTCGTGAGAGCCTACCAGGTTAATACCTTAGCCAGTGTGAAACAACTCTTCTGCATTAAACGGAAAGCTCATTCACACTTTTGTCATGCCTTCTGTTCCCTTACCAATTCTAAACCATATGAGCGTTTTGAGGTATATTACAGTTACCTCAGACTTAGAGCAGCCACAGCTGTTTGTTAGCTGTAAGAATAGCCGCGTCGCGAACCAGGCTTCCTAAAACGGGAAGCCTGGGGAAGTCTATGGCAACAAAAAAAGAAGCTAAATAGGGGTGGGAACCCGGTGTAAATCAGTGACACCTCGCAACACGTCAAACCAATCAAATGCCCTGCTTGGGCAGAGCTCCAATAGTGCTCACTAGATTAGTGTCCTAGGTGCAACAGTGGGTGAGAATGCCCGGGAAATTGCAGATTAAAACCCCATCAAAATACTGTATGTTGATGTACAGTGGGGCAAAAAAGTATTTAGTCAACCACCAATTGTGCAAGTTCTCCCACTTAAAAAGATGAGAGAGGCCTGTAATTTTCATCATAGGTACACTTCAACTATGACAGACAAAATTAGAAAAAAAAATCCAGAAAATCACATTGTAGGATTTTTAATGAATTTATTTGCAAATTATGGTGGAAAATAAGTATTTGGTCACCTACAAACAAGCAAGATTTCTGGCTCTCACAGACCTGTAACTTCTTCTTTAAGAGGCTCCTCTGTCCTCCACTCGTTACCTGTATTAATGGCACCTGTTTGAACTTGTTATCAGTATAAAAGACACCTGTCCACAACCTCAAACAGTCACACTCCAAACTCCACTATGGCCAAGACCAAAGAGCTGTCAAAGGACACCAGAAACAAAATTGTAGACCTGCACCAGGCTGGGAAGACTGAATCTGCAATAGGTAAGCAGCTTGGTTTGAAGAAATCAACTGTGGGAGCAATTATTAGGAATTGGAAGACATACAAGACCACTGATAATCTCCCTCGATCTGGGGCTCCACGCAAGATCTCACCCCGTGGGGTCAAAATGATCACAAGAACGGTGAGCAAAAATCCCAGAACCACACGGGGGGACCTAGTGAATGACCTGCAGAGAGCTGGGACCAAAGTAACAAAGCCTACCATCAGTAACACACTACGCCGCCAGGGACTCAAATCCTGCAGTGCCAGACGTGTCCCCCTGCTTAAGCCAGTACATGTCCAGGCCCGTCTGAAGTTTGCTAGAGAGCATTTGGATGATCCAGAAGAAGATTGGGAGAATGTCATATGGTCAGATGAAACCAAAATATAACTTTTTGGTAAAAACTCAACTCGTCGTGTTTGGAGGACAAAGAATGCTGAGTTGCATCCAAAGAACACCATACCTACTGTGAAGCATGGGGGTGAAAACATCATGCTTTGGGGCTGTTTTTCTGCAAAGGGACCAGGACGACTGATCCGTGTAAAGGAAAGAATGAATGGGGCCATGTATCGTGAGATTTTGAGTGAAAACCTCCTTCCATCAGCAAGGGCATTGAAGATGAAACGTGGCTGGGTCTTTCAGCATGACAATGATCCCAAACACACCGCCCGGGCAACGAAGGAGTGGCTTCGTAAGAAGCATTTCAAGGTCCTGGAGTGGCCTAGCCAGTCTCCAGATCTCAACCCCATAGAAAATCTTTGGAGGGAGTTGAAAGTCCGTGTTGCCCAGCAACAGCCCCAAAACATCACTGCTCTAGAGGAGATCTGCATGGAGGAATGGGCCAAAATACCAGCAACAGTGTGTGAAAACCTTGTGAAGACTTACAGAAAACGTTTGACCTCTGTCATTGCCAACAAAGGGTATATAACAAAGTATTGAGATAAACTTGTGTTATTGACCAAATACTTATTTTCCACCATAATTTGCAAATAAATTCATTAAAAATCCTACAATGTGATTTTCTGGATTTTTTTCTCTCATTTTGTCTGTCATAGTTGAAGTGTACCTATGATGAAAATTACAGGCCTCTCATCTTTTTAATTGGGAGAACTTGCACAATTGGTGGCTGACTAAATACTTTTTTGCCCCACTGTATATCACTTTTGTGTACAGAGCACACATCTGGCAAAACAGAATTATGTTTTTCCTCCAGATTTTCTTACATTTTCGGCAATGTTGCAAACTAGTTTACGGAACAACTCTCTGCAAAATATGTCCTTCCTGGTCTGAAAACAGTGTCGGACATAACACATGTCACATGTGGAGGGAGGGAGGGTTCTTGAAATGTAACATCCAATCAAAATCTTTCCGCTGGGAGCCAGCAGACCATTCACAACCGTTTTTGCAATACAACATTCTCTTGACAGCCACGTGATTTTGGAAGTATGGCAACATGAGACTACTGTAAGAACAACTCAGCAATTACACAAAGATTTGGCATTATACATCTGGGAGACTTGGCAGTTGAGAATCCTGAATTAAACCCATTGCCCCTCCCCTCTCAGATTTACTGAACTACCTTTCAAAACAACAATGTTTGTCACTTATAGCTGGGAGCATCGAATAATGCTGTATAATGTTTCAATGTAATGATATATAGAAACAGTGATTACACTCTAATTCAATTGGGCGGTAATCAAATTGCAATAATGGCCTTTATTTGGGACCCCAATTTATCGTTTTCCCAGAAATCATTAAACAATTTTCTCTTTAAATCCACTTTAAATATGCACTGACACGCACGCACGCAAGCATATACACACACACACACACACACACACACACACACACACACACACACACACACACACACACACACACACACACACACACACACACACACACACACACACAGTGTTATGGTAAATGATAGGAAGACCCAGCTGGTGTAGCAGTGGAAGGAGGACTCTTGTGAGTAAACACAAAGATCCCGGGGCTTGTTCCTCTGTACGGGTGAAGGCGGTCATGTGACATTTAGACACTTATCTAAGATTAATGGATGTTATGATTTACCCCAGATTTACTGAGCTTTACTGTACGTAGAGATTTCAAACTGTTCACACAGACTTTGTTATGGTACTTGCAAGATTTGAACTCTTTAGTTAAAGTTTAACCAAAGCTGACGGAAGCTTTCTTAAACTAGAAGAATGTTTGGTGCTGAGGACTCCTCCAGCTATGAGTGATCCTCATAGTGCCATTGTCACTGTCGTCATGCATGACGGGCCATGTTCCATGATATCTGCCCTAGGATTTCTACATGGGTAAACCTTTCTCTCTCTGGAGCACCGAGCCACTACGAGGAGCGATCAGGCACGACTGATTCCCCAGCTTTCTTAAGAGAAAGTAACGTTACAGTGCGGCTGAGAGGGCCCATCGCTCCAGCCTCCATGACATCCACTTAGACGCCAACATCCCCGAATAACCCGATGTCAGAGGCCCCTGGCTAGGAGCACGGCAGGCAGCCAGACAATCGGAGGGAGCGCTGGTTTAAAGTAGTGGGCTGCCTAGTGTAATGTTGTCTGCTCCAACTGAACAGCCTCTTTCCCTCCAGCCACAGACAGCGATAGTTAAGAAGTCACTCACTTTGATATCCATGAAGAGGAGGCCTGCTGCCGCGCTGCTCATCTTTTCCATAAGTACTTTTATGGAAAAGATGAGCAAAAATAAATAAAAAGGACCTGGAGAGAGAGAAATGAAGCAGAATAGCACATCTGGTTGGAATACTGTATAGCAGACCGTATAGACAATGAGGTCGAGAAGAAATGGGTTTAGGCCCAGTTTGCTGTCTTTAGCAGCTTGTTGTTTTTTTTGGACTGAAGTACTGTTCATCAGTGTAGTGGAGGAGAGGAGTACCAGTGTCATTATGATGTCTGTTGTTGCCT
Organism: Salvelinus namaycush; assembly: GCF_016432855.1. Lineage (NCBI taxonomy): Eukaryota > Metazoa > Chordata > Actinopteri > Salmoniformes > Salmonidae > Salvelinus > Salvelinus namaycush. The sequence goes on along the minus strand of NC_052336.1, from coordinate 23,775,658 downwards.
GATTTTGGTTAAGCTGTATTAACACAGCTGATTCAGTACCTCGTCATAGAGTAGTAGCCTTACATGCAAATACCCTAACACTCTCATACGCCTTTACGTTCACACACACACTCTCACTCACGTATACAATATAACCATTAGGCAATGTAATCAACCGACAGAGTAGTGTATTCCTTGTGAGACGTTCACAGTCAAACATGATACAGTAATCACAGGTACAATTATACTCACACACACTTCTGTATAATCATACACACAGACACACAGGGAGAAAACAGCAGAACCAACTTGCCTCACCGCTTGGCCACCACATGTGGACAGCCCAATGCCGATTGGCTGGTTTACTGTCACCGGCTGATAGCCAAGCTCTAATGGAAGAGATACAACGCAGGCAAAGAATTTCATTCGTTTTTGTGATAAAGTTATATGTTCAGCCTTGAACAACTGGGAGATAATGTTTGGACTTATTATAATTCCCAGTGTGTTTAAACAGGCAGCAGAGAATGCAAACAAAAGCAGATGAAATTTGAAAAGTATTATCAATATTGCAGATAGCGGATGCCCTTTCCAATCAGAGAAAGCGTATCTCTCACGGCAAATATATGGTTGAATAGTTCATTCGTTTCTATTAGCCTGTTGTGTGTTTCGCTTTCCCTCATATATATTTATGCAGAATTGATGAAAAGGCCAAACAAACTGCCATTAGATATTCCCTTAATTCACTAT